>NC_072388.2:94403277-95103277 GCF_028885625.2 Pongo pygmaeus
GGCTCTGAGTATTAAATGAGAATGAATGTCCATGTGTCTCACTCCTTTCTTCATGAAAGGAAGACACCTCTGGGACTCAGAAAAATGGTCAATAACATCTAGTCTTTATTCAGTCCTAACTGCATGACAATACAACTAGTGTAACAGTCATCAACATAAGGAATGCTCTCAATATTGCTCGATGCCCTGTGCGCTATCACTAATAGCAACAACTGCTGTTCATCTATGCCACGATATGCACCAAATCTACACCACTCCTTTAAGGTGTCACTGTCTCCATTCCACAGATGAGAAAACTGAGCCTCCAGAAGAGGAAAGTGTAGATGAGTTAATTTTTCCCTACCCAACGTTGATTCCTATTCCTTCTGATCATGGTGCCCTGACTTCTTTTGGGAGAATTCCCTCTTCTCTGTGACAGGCTGACTGGTGGGATTATCAGTCAAGGTGCCCACCTCCTCTAGCTCTCCCCATCTCTCTCAGTCTCTGGAGTTTCTGTTTCAAGCATAAGGACAGAAGCATTAGAAATGGCTGAAGCTGATTTGCCCCAGGAGGAGGGTGGGGTCGTGTCCTGAGGAGATGCTCTTATGGGACCCTGCTTCTTGGACTCCTTGGATCCCAGCCCCACCCCACCCCTAGACAGCCTTATTCCGCCTTCAGAGTCTGGTCCTTTGCTTTCCTTTAAATTTTGAGACCCTCTTGGGTCTGCCCTTTCCCATTTAGGTTATAGCCAGATTGGTTTCTGTTGCTTGCATCCCTCAAAGTCTGCCTGACACAGGAAGTGACTCCTCCAGGGTCATCCGGCCCATGAATGGCATAGTCAGAGGAAGCCCTCCGTAACCAGGCCCCCAAGCCAGTGCTCTCTCCATCATGCCACATGGCTGGCCTTGGGGTGGTCCTGCCATAGGGAGAGCTTTCTGAGATGGGCGGGGGGGCAGATTATCATCAAAGACCTGGTGATGGAAAGACACATGGCATGGCCTCATGGTTATGGAGCCTGCATGGAGGCCAATGTGCTGGAGGAGAGCTTTGAAGGCATCCATGGAAGCAGATGACAGGAGCCTGAAAGCCATGTGTGGCCACACACCTGCTTCTGCCATAATTGATGAGACCCCTTTATTGTTCCTGTCAGTGAGCTTCTTTGCTATGCAAGCCCTTAATTCATCATATATTTTTTAAAGCAAAAATGGAGGCCTTCCTGAAATAGGCTCCCTCATTTTGCTTAATAATGCTGCAGTATTGACATTCTATGAGAGTGAGGTGACACTATCTCAGGATGATGCACTAGAACCCCAGTGATTGACGGCTATACTTTTTTTTACTGACACTTTGAAAAGTAAGGGCCCCTCTCAGACTACTGAGCAAGTGGTTAGCCTTGGACCTTTCACTAACGGCAACCATAATTTCATGACTTATTTTACCGTGCCATCTTGTATGATTCTAGTTTGTATGATTTCCTCACTTTTCAGATGTGGAATCTGAAGCTCAGAGAGGCTAAGTAACTTGTTTAAGGTCACACAGCTCATAAGCAAAGGAGACAGAAATAAGATCCCTGAGGTTATTGAAGTTATTGAAGGAATAGCTTGCTCCTTTGCCATGCCCTCCCCTCCTCCCTGGTACCTGCTGGAATTCTTATCTGCACCCTGGGTTGCTCTGGGAATCACTGGCTGCCCTCTTCCTTGGGACCCACTCTACTAGGTTGCTGCCAGGACAAGGCAGTAAGAGGGCTTCAAACACCAGCAGGGCCCTTCAGCTTGGCTCAGGGTCTTGCCTCCTGCCAAGGTGCCTTGCTTTGTTCTCATGCCCGAAGTGAGAGCTATCCTTGGCACACTGTTTACAGCTGTGCCTCTCTGGTCAGGATCGAGGAGTAGAGGGTTGATGCCCATCCCTACCATGGCACAGCTTCAGCTAACATGAGCCAGAGCCCATGAGCCCAAGGCTCTTGCCCCTGCTGGTCTCTAGAGGTCATGAGCCCACGACTCTTCCCCCTGCTGGTCTGTAGAGCTCATGAGCCCATGGCTCTTCTCTCTGCTGGACTCTGGGGTTTATAAGCCTATGGTTCTTCTCCCTGCTGGTCTCGGGAGCCCATGAGCCCACGGCCTTCCTCCCTGCTGGTCTGTGCTCTCCTCCTTGCTGGTCTCTGGAGCCCATGAGCCCACACCTCTTCTCCCTGCTGGTCTCTAGAGCTCATGAGCCCATGGCCCTCCTCCCTGCTGGTCTCTGCTTTTCTCCCTTCTGGTCCCAGGAGCTCATGAGCCCATGGCTCTTCTCCCTGCTGGTCTCTAGAGTTCATGAGCCCACAGCCCTCCTCCGTGCTGGTCTCTGGAGCCCATGAGCCCACGGCTCTTCTCCCTGCTGGTCTTTGCTCTTCCCCCTTCTACTGGAGCTCTTCTTCCCTGAAGCTCATGAGTCCATGGCTTTTCTCCCTGCTGGGCTCTACAGCCCCCTTTCTCTCCCCACATGTCTCTCCAGGACGCCTTTTCCTATTTGTCCAGAGGGTATTCCAAGGCTCGCCTTTGCTTGTCTCTGGGACAGCAATCCATAGAGAAGTCTGAGTTGTGGTAGGTGCAAACCCATGGAATTCTCTTCGCCCCCCACCAACCCTGCTGGGGCCACTTTCACACCCTCTGTCAGAATGTACCTCTCCAGCAGTGTAGGGCAGCCAGGCAGCCCTTAATGGTAATAGCTGTAACTGCAGCCAATTTCCAATAATTGGCGGCCTTTGCCAGGGAATTCCTGCCTGTCCCAGCAGCTCCTTCTTGTTGCCTTTGATCTCTACCAGTCTCTGTGAGACACAAAATACTGTTGTCATCTTCAATTACCCCAAGGGACAGAGTGGCCTTGACCTCGCCACCGACGTCCCCAGCCCACATGGGGTAGTGGCAGCCATGAGGGGGGCTGGGCCGTGGACAAGGGGAGTCCCCAGGCCCATTCGTGGGGTTGGTGCTTCTGGAAACCCCACTGCTACTATGTGTGAAGATGGGCCCCCCAGCTGAGGGTGTGGAGAGCATGCCGGCAGATACTAACAAGCACAGGCTGTACAGGTTGCCGGACGCCTCCTTTGTGCCAGGCATATCTCTTCTCTGATCCTCTCAGCAACTCCTTTGCCAGGATATATTATTATCTCCATTTTACGAAGGAGAAAACTCAGGCTCAGAGATAGTCACACAGCAGGTGAAAGGCATGGCCAGTGGGTGGTGGGGGCAGTTCAGCCCTGGGTGCTGGGCTCAGGTTCAGAGCTTTTTCCATGTGGCACAGTTCCCCGGGTCTGTGGCTGAGACGCACACTCCACCTTCCCTACAGGATCTGAGTTCCTTGAGGACAGAAACTGGGTGTCCTTCGGATCCACCCCTTCCTAGGGCTGCTAGCACAGAGCTGGGTGTGATGTAAATGCTCAGCCGACCCTTGTCAAGCCCAGGGATCAGTTCCTTAGTCCTCTTCTTTTATCAGTTACACTTACTCCTTGGTTATCTCATCTAAGCTCGGAGCTTTATTTCCCCACCTATACACTGATAACTCCCACCTTTACATCTTCCCATAGCCAACTGCAGGTGTGATATCTAGCAGGTGTCTCAAATTCAACTCGTCCCAAACTGGCCTCCTTATTTTTTCTCCAAAACCAGCTCTTCCACAATTTTCCTGATCTTTGTATTTGGGTTCTCTAACTTTGCAGTTACTCTGGCTAAAAACCGTAGAGTCATTCTCCTCTCCTTCATTTCTCGGGTATTTTACCTTCAATCCACAAGGACATCTTGTCAGTTTAACCTAAAAAAAATCTATAATCCAACTAGTTCTTCCTGCCTTCACTGCCACCATCAGCTCTCACTGGGATCACTGCCATGGCTTCCTGACCTGTCTGCCTACATCCATCCCTGCTCCCCTGCACCCTGTTAACCACTAAGGTGATGATGCTTCTCTGCCCCAGCCCTCCTGTGGCCCCTCATCTCTCCCACGGAGAGATTCACTGAGGCCACTGACATAGTGCCTGTCATTCATGAAAGGGGACCGCTATGGTGAATGGAATGATAAAGGCCATAGCATAGTCATGGAAACACAGGGCAGAAGGGATTCATTCCAACCAGAGGAAGGAGAGGGCTTCCAGAAGGAGACATCATTGGCGCTAAGCTTTGAACCCTGAGTCTATCTAGTATGTTGTCTAGAGACATGCAGATAATAGTGCCTGTAATGCTGCATGCTGGCGAGGGTGTCCACTGAGGGCTGATTACACTAGACAGTCTGTCCCAGCTCTCTCTGTGCTCCTGTGTGCCAGCACTGGGTAGGTTCTCCAGGTTGCCCAGGGCTCAACATCCTCATTGCAGAAGCAGATATTTCAGTGGGCTCAACAGCAAGCAACTATGCACACGAGAAGGCCCCTTGAGAGTGGCATAAGGGCTGTTACTATTATTATTTATTTAATATAATATAACAATAAATTCCTGCACCTGCTTGCTTTCTCATCCATTGGTGTGAGCTCAAAGGATGCAGATCTTTTTTTTTTTTTTTTTTTTTTTTGAGATGGAGTTTTTCTCTTCTTGCCCAAGCTGGAGTGCAATGGCGCTATCTTGGCTTACTGCAACCTCCGCCTCCCCGGTTCAAGCGATTCTCTTGCCTCAGCCTCCTGAGTAGCTGGGATTACAGGCGCATGCCACCACATCCGGCTAATTTTTTGTATCTTTAGTAGAAACAGGTTTCACCATGTTAGCTAGGCTGGTCTCGAACTCCTGACCTCAGGTGATCTGCCTGCCTTGGCCTCCCAAAATGCTGGGACTATAGGCATGAGCCACAGCACCTGGCCAGATCATTTTTAATATTAGCCAGAACTAAGGAAGGTCCCCGTTCAACTGCAAAAAGTCCAGACCAATGGAGTTGAGCTTCACTCCTCCTCCACTTTCTGGGATCTGGTCCCATGTGTGCTACATGGATGATCTCACTTCTTTTTCATGTAGTCCTGCAAGGTAGGTACTACTGTCACCACTTTACAGGCTGGGTGGTGAAGCCACCTGCTCACAGTGCCACAGCCAGTGAAGGGCAGAGCCAAGACAGGAACCAGGTCTATCTGTCACCAAAGTGCCATGTTCTTAGCCACTACACTGCGCTACAGCCTGGGAGACTTGCAGAGCCACGGGGAAGTCACACGTGGATCTTTCTTTCTAGGCTGATTCATGACCTACCTCTCAGTTCCTAGGCAGGTGAGTGCCGACCCAAAGTGCTTGCTCTGTGGGCTTGTCCTGCCTTGCACCCACTGCAATGCCTTCGAGGTTGAGGTGCGCTGGGCACACACCCAGAGACCTTTGCACTGCTGTTTGAAAAGTTATTTAACGAGAAACTTTTTGTACTCTTGTCCTCTTGCCAGAGGCTTCTGTATACATAACTCTGCAAACTGCTCTGCTATTTGCTCATAGAATTCAAGTTGATTTTTAGTCTCTCTTCCTTCTATGTAGATCCCTCTAAATAGTTCTATGGCCATTTCCTTTTTTATAACTATATATCTTTATAACTATGTGTTCCTTTATTTATAGGTGTATGTAGGTGCTATTCTTTCTCCTTTATTTATAAGCATTTCAACAGAGGACCAGGATCTGAAGCCAAAAAGTGAGAATTCTCTGGGTCTTTTTTGTTTTTTTGTTTTTTAATATTTATGGGTACATAGTAGGTATATATATTTGTGGGGTACATAAGATATATGGATACAGAGAATTGCCTGTTTATTCATCGAAGACCTAGAAAATAATTCACAGAGAGCAGGTCAGGTTCCATGGAAGCTTCCACAAAGTCAAATTCCTGATGCAGAAAAATGTGGGGAGAATCAAAGTTCTGGCCCTGAGCCTCATCAGCTCTGAGCCTTCGCCCTCCTCCCCTCCTGTGCAGGGGGTGGAAACCACATGGGCTTTGGCATCAGAAGGACGGGGACTCAAATTCCAGCTCGGCCAGTGTCCTTGGGCATGTTCCCAAACTGCCCTGATGATGTTTACCTGGCAAGATCTTGGGAGAATTGGTGTCATAAAGCTCACAAAGGTCCCAGCACAGAGGCCAACACACAGATGGTGCTCAACTCTCTTTGTGGGCTGTGCCTTGACTCCCGAAAGATTAGGTGTGTGAGCAGAGCTGGACAAAGGCACAATGCCATGCTGATCCAGCCAGTCTGTTTCCTGCCTGGGGCATGTTCTCTTGCAGCAAGGCCCCGGAGAGGACTCCAGGAAGAGACACGCTGAGAAAGTGAGCTTTTATGGACCACACTAGCTCACACCCAATTATTATCATGATGAAATGGTTTTCCCAAGGGCTGGTATGAAAGATCGTAGGTTTTGCGGATTCTTTGCTTTGGTTTTTTTTCCTTCCACCAACTTAATGATGGGTCACTTTGCTAGTGACCTGTCATTCACCAGCCGCACCTTGGTAAACAGGGGCAGGATGTGACTTTTGAGTCAGTTTCTCCATATGCTGGAAACATTGTGAGCAGGGATGAGGGAGAGGGCAGAGATTGGTTTGTTCAATCAACAAATATTTATTGAGCTCCTGATAAGTGCCAGACACTGTGCTAGCACCAGGGATGTGGAAATGAACAGGTGCCTGCCCTCATGGAGCTTACATTCTCTTATGGAGGCTGAATAAGCAAATAAAATGTCAGGTAGCAGTAAGTGCTATGAAGACATGTAAGGCAGGGCAGGAGGATGGAGAGAAATGAAGGGAAGAGATGGTGCTGTTTTAGATAGAGTGGTTAGGAAGGGGCTCTCTGAAGAAGTGACGTTTGAAGAAGGACTTGAATGAGGATGTTACCTATGTGAGGAACAGCAAATGTAAAGACACTGAGGTGGTGTATTAATCAGCTATTGCTACAATGATGCTGCATAATAAACAACCTATGACTCAGTCGCTGAAAACAATAATTATTTGTTCTTGGTGATGCTTCTGCAGGTCCTCTAGTGAGTGGCTGATGTAGGATGGGCTCAGCTGGGCTTGACTCCAAGCTGCATATCTGTGTCTCTCATCGTCTTTGGATCAGCAGGCTAGGGAGGGCAAGTTCTCAGGCTGGTGGCAGCAGAGGGATAGGACAAACAGAAAGAAGTGATTCACTTAGGGCCTCACTTGGAACTGACGCACTGTGAGTCTACTCATATTTTCCTGACCAAGACATAGCACAACGCCAAGCTTAACATCCATGGAGCTGAGAAGTATACTGTACCTCTAGTAGTAGGAACGGCAAATGGCAGAGGGCATGGACAGGGAGATGGGTGAAGAATTGGGAACATCAGTGCTGGCTGCTGCAAGTGGGAACTAGCTTTGTGTGCTGAAGCATCGGCAACAAGGTCAGGATGGCCAGTGTGGAGTGAATGAGGTGAAAAGGGGAGAAGATGAGGTCAGGACCGGGATGGCAGCCACTTCATAAATGTCCTTGATAAGAATTTGGACTTATTCTAGGTGTAATGGGAAGCCACTGGAGGCTGGTTTTTTTCCTTTAATTTTAATTGGCATATATCACATACTATAAAGCACACAAATATTAGTTAAATATACAGTTCAATGATAAGTTTTTAGAAAGTGAAAAGTTAGTTTTGACTTTTTTCAGCTTTATGTAAATGGAATTAAACCGTACATATTCCTTTGTGCCTGTTTTCTTTTGATCAACTTTATGTCTGTGAGATTCATCTATGTCCTCACCTGGAGCAGTTGTATCCTCCCCTATCACTGTATGGTATGCATTATATGACTATACCTCAATTTATTGATCTTTTCTATTGTTGATGGACATTTGAGTAGTTGCCAGTTTTGGGCTATGAAGAATAATCCTGCTAAGAATATTTTGTTTGTGTTTTCTGCTGCACAGATATAAACATTTCTGTTTGGTATATATGGAGGAGTGTGTATGTACCTGTTAATAGGGTATATGTATGGTCAGCTTTAGTAAATATGGCCAATAAATGTCATTATATATATTAATATAGAAAACAGTATATTAATATATTACATAATACATAACAATATATATTACTATGTGTTATATAGGTGTATAAAGATATAAAACAAGTTTCTTCTCCTACTGTATGGTTTGCCTTTTGACTCTTAAAAGTGTCATTCAATGAAGACTGGGCATGGTGGCTCACACCCCTAATCCCAGCACTTTGGGAGGCTGAGGCAGGAGGATGGCTTGAGGCCGGGAGTTCGAGACCAGCCCTGGCAACATTGCAAGACCCTGTCTCTACAAAAAAAGTTGAAAATTAACTAGGTGTGGTGCTATGCACTTATAGTCCCAGCTACTTGGAAAGCTGAGGTGTGAGGGATCACTTGAAGTTGGGAGTTTGAGGCTGCACTGAGCTCTGATCACACCACTGCACTGTAGCCCGAGTGAGACCCTGTCTCAAAAAAAAAAAAAAAAAAAAAAGTGTCATTTCGTGGACGGAAGTTCTTGATTTTAATGTAATTCAATTTCTCAACTTTTTCCTTTATGGCTAATGCCTTTTGTATTCAGTTAAATGAATCTTTACCTTTACAAAGATCACAAATGTAATCTCCTATGTTTTCCTCTAGAAGCTTTATTGTTTTATTTTCAACATTTAAGGACTTGTATAGAGAATATTTAATGAACTGATACAGATCAAAAAGAAAAAGAATGGAGAGTTGTTGGTCAAAGGCACAAAGTTTCAGATAGAATGAGATTTGAGATCTATTGTATAGCACAGTGACTATAGCCAATAATAATGTATATTTTAAAATAACTAAGAAAGTGAATGTCCAATGTCTCACCACAAAAAATAAGTGAGGTGTTATATATGCTGATTAACTTAATTTATGTATTCCCCATTGTATACATATACATTGCACCCCATAAAAAATATACAATTAGGCTGGGCATGGTGGCTCACACCTATAATCCCAGCACTTTGGGAGGCCGAGGTGGGCAGATCACCTGAGGTCGGGAGTTCAAGACCAGCCTGACCAACATGGAGAAACCCTGTCTGTACTAAAAATACAAAAGTAGCCAGGTGTGGTGGCACATGCCTGTAGTCCCAGCTACTCGGGAGGATAAGGCAGGAGAATCGCTTGAACCCAGGAGGCAAAGGTTGCGGTGAGCCGAGATCATGCCATTGCACTCCAGCCTGGGCAACAAAAGCAAAACTCCATCTCAAAAAAAAAAGTATATATATATGTTTATATATATGTGTATAATATGTATACACAATGAATATTTGTCAGTTAAAATAATATTAATAAAACATTTTTAAAGAAAAAGACAAGCCAATTTTTTGAATGAGTAAAATTATTGAATAGGATCTTCACAAAAGGGGACATTCATATGGCCAATAAGCACACAAAAATGTCTGCAACATCATTAGTTATCAAAGAGGTATACATTTAAGTTATATGAGATTTCACTTCACGTCCACCAAAATGACTAAAATTAAACAAAACATAGAAAATACCAAGTGTTTATGAGGATGTGCAGCAATTGCTGGTGGGAGAGCATATGAAATACAACCACTTTGGAAAACTTGTGGTTTCTACTAAAGTTGAACATACATAGACCCTATTAGTATACACATCAGATGGGCCCAGGTTGAGGATAATCCTACAGAATAATTGAGAACATGAAAGATAGGGAAAGAATAAGAATAAGGATCCAGGGCAGGGCGCGGTGGCTCATGCCTGTAATCCCAGCACTTTGGAAGGCCGAGGCGGGTGTATCACCCAAGGTCAGGAGTTCAAGACCAGCCTGGCCAACATGGCAAGACCCTGTCTTTACTAAAAATACAAAAATTAGCTGGGTGTGGTGGCAGACACCTGTAATCCCAGCTACTCGGGAGGCTGAGGCAGGAGAATCGCTTGAACCTGGGAGGCAGAGGTTGCAGTGAGCCAAGATTGTGCCATTGCACTCCAGCCTGGGCAACAAGAGCAAAACTCCATCTCAAAACAAAAAAAAAAAAAAGAATAAGGATCCATTCCAGATTGAAGGGGATAAAGAGAAACAACAATGAAATGCAATGTGTTGTTTCTCATAACCACACTCTCATTATAGTTTTGTTTCTTCTTTTACAAACTTATTTTTTTTCTTGCTTTATTGCACTGGCTAGAAGATCACCTGAGAGTGTTAAGCAAAAGAGTGGAATGATATAACTTGTTGTTTTTAAAGATCAGTCTGGCTGCTGCATGGCGAACAAATGGGGCAGGTTGTGGCAGCAAGGAGGTGTTAGGAGACTCTTGCAATAATCCAAGAAAAAGTTAATCATGATGGGGATCAGGGTGGAAACAGGAAGGAGGGAAGTAATCAGATTCCAGATATATTTTGAAGATATTTACAGCAATTGCTAATAGGAGAGGGAGAACAAGAATGCAATAATGACAGTGCAAGGTTTTTGGCCTGACCATCTGGATGATCAGTGACCTCATCTACTGAGATGGGTGAGGCCAGTGGGCTGGGACAGGTTTAAGTGTGGTGAGGTAAGCAGTAGCAATCATGAGTTCAAAATTTGAGACATCCAAGAGGAGGGAAGTGTCAAATAGTCAGTTGGCATTGTCAATCTGAAGCTTAGAAGAGAAGACAGAGCTGGAGATAAATACTTCAGAGTTATCAGTGTATAAATGATGTTTAATGCCTTAAGAATGGACAAGGTCACTAACGGAGTGATTGTAGGAAGAGGAGAGGAGAGGACAAGAGAGGAAAGGAGAGAATGACTGGGGAAGAGAAGAGAATGGGAGGGGAGAGGAGGAGACATCTGGAATGAGCAGCCAGCTAAGGAGAAAAGCCAGGGAAATGTGGTGGTCTAGAAAGCAAGTGAAGGAAGTGTTTCAAGATGGATGCCGCCGAGAAGCATTTAACATGGTTAATCACTATTAACCATGAAGGGTAAGAATCGACCATTGAATTTGCAAAAGGAAAGTGTGAAGACTATTGACTAAAAGTGAGACAAGCGAGACTGGGTAAATGGATTTCCTTCATAAACTGTCTGAGGCAGGGCATGTACAGTGTCTGACAGAGGGCTCATAATCACAGTTACTGTTGCTCCACTGGGAATAGGTCCTTTGCAACTCTGGAGTCACAGAAATGGCAGCCCAGCAAAGAGTGAAGGAATAGCCATCGCCACTCAAAACATAGTCACAGTGGCCTCAGAACCTTGGGATTTGCAAGGCACTTGATACTTTGCTGCAAAGACCTAACATGAACCACACTCTTGCTACTATTCATCACTCTCTATTTCTAGGTGAATGGGGTAGAAAAATATAGATAAAATCATATGCAGGGAAAATCCCATCATCATTTTAGCCATCAAGGCCCCCTTAAAACTGCTCAGCAGAGGTGGTAACTTAGCGCAAGATTCACTGAGGAGGATTTCATTCTTTTCCTAGCATAGTGATGACAGATTTATTTTTTAATTTGCGGTTTTTTGATGCATCCATCCATTCATTCACTAGTAACTCATTCATTCAATAATCCTTGCAGAATAGAGGCACACTAGGGCTATGGAAATGCATAAGCCATGGTTTGAAGTCGTGTGTGTGTGTGTGTATGTGTGTGTGTACGTGGGGGTGAGGGGGTATGACAGCAGCAGGTTGAAGACCTTGCAGTGAGTAGGATTAGTGCCCAGGATAGGGGCAGAGGACACGCTACAGGGAGCGCCAGAATAAGAGAGGGGTCAGCTTCATCTGGGGAGGAGAGAACAGCCTGCCAATGTGGCCATGGCTTGACTGGGGCTTGGAGAAAGAGCCTAAGTGTTCCAGCCTGGGAGTGGGATGGGCAGGCATCCAGGGCAAAAACAGTATATGTAAAGGCAGGAAATCAAAAGCCTTGGGAGAGCTTGGAGCATGAAGGCAGAGAAGACTTGGAAGGGCTGAGTCTGGACAGGTATGGATAGTAATGATTAGTAGTAAGAATAGCACTGGCTAGCACTTACTTATTTAGTTGAATAATAATGTTTATGGCCAGGCACGGTGGCTCACACCTATAATCTCAACACTTTGGGAGGTCAAGGCAGGCAGATCACTGGAGCTCAGGAGTTCAAGACCAGCCTGTGTAACATGGTGAAACCCCGTCTCTACAAAAACAAGAAAAATTAGCCTGGCATGGTGGCATGTGCCTGTAGTCCCAGCTACTAGGGAGGCTGAGGTGGGAGGATCACTTGAGCCGGGGAGACCAAGGCTGCAGTGAGCCGAGATCAAGCTACTGTACTCCAGCATGGGTGACAGAATGAGACCACGTTTTTTTAAACAAATGAAAAATAACATTTATTGAGTGCTTGCTGTGCGTTAGGCCCTTTAAGTGGAAAGAATATTCTGTCTTGTAGTGTTTAGCTGGGAATATTTTATTCATTTTTATCAAGGCTCTTAGATAATGACTCAAATGAATGGACTTCTGAACTCTGGAGTGGAGACTAGACCACGAAGGTAGAACTTGCAAAGGAAGTGGCTGAAGACTGCTTTTGTGACTTTTGTCTGCTCATCCACCACAGGACAGACACAAAGGACAGGCGCAGGGTTTGGAGGATTCATAAGTGAAATGGTCTCTATGCTGAGCTGTGAGTGGTCCCTCCCAGCTCCACCTCCCCACCTCCAATCAGGGACGCATGGGTAGTGCTTTTCTCTCATCCAAGCTAGTTAGGGGGCTTTGAGGAGGCCTCAGAGAGTGTGATACCTGTTTTCTCCAGTTTCAGAGACACAGTGGGCTGTTTTTTGACTCACCCTTGAAGAATCCCAAGGCCTTAACGAGGCTGCATGAAGTGGCTTTGGCAACAGAGCAGGGCAGCAAAGCTGTGCTCCTGTTGACAACAGGCAGATGATACAGATGAGTCCCCAGGAGCCAAGATGCTGTCTGGCCCTTGGGTCCCTACATCAGGCCCTGGCCAAGGGACTGAAGAAGCTTTAATTCTGAATGAAGTTAGGAGTGTTGGCCACTACCTCAAATGAATGTAATATTTACTAAAATGAGATCAGGAGACCACTGTGATAGCAGGATTATTAGTAGTAATAGCAGTATCTAAGAGTGAGCATGGGCCGGGCGCGGTGGCTCACTCCTGTAATCTCAACACTCTGGGAGGCTGAGGCGGGAGGATCACAAGGTCAGGAGATCGAGACCACCCTGGCTAACACGGTGAAACCCTGTCTCTACTAAAAAATACAAAAAATTAGCTGGGTGTGGTGGCACATGCCTGTAATCCCAGCTACTTGGGAGGCTGAGGCAGGAGAATCGCTTGAACCTGGGAGGTGGAGGTGGCAGTGAGCTGAGATCATGCCATTGCACTCCAGCCTGGGTGACAGAACGAGATTCCGTCTCAAAAAAAAAAAAAAGAAAAAGAAAAAAAAAAAAGAGTGAGCATGAAGATTCCCCAAGATTTCTTCAAGGCACAGGAAATAGTCCCCAAGAGCAGGCTGGAGCAAGCACTAGGGTGGAAGGGGAATGGGGGTGTTAGGGTAGGGGAGAATGTTCAGTGCTTGCACCTTATGAGTTCTCCTCATTTGATGCAATAGTTACAGGCCTTCCAGCAATTCTAAAAGGTTGATTCTATTATTATTCCTATTATATAGATAAGCAATTTGAGGCACACAGGTATTGAGAGGTCTTATAGCAGCTCCAGAATTTCAATATAGGCCAGGACGATGCATCTCCCTTCAAGTAGAGGAGAAGATATGATATTTGTGTTGAAGCTGTTCCCATAACAAGACAGCTATTTTCCTCCTGGACTGAAGTCTATGGGAATGGCTTGGGAGGGAGGAGGCTGACGGAGATAGGGGTGGAGTTAGTTAAGGCACCCTCCCAAGCTGGTTTTGAGGCTCCCAGTGGGTGAGACCCAAGGCAGAGAGACCCCTTTAGAGGCAACTGCAACAGTCCTGGGGTGGGTCTGGGTACTTGGACCCTGCCCTTGGGATGGAGATGCCAGGAGGAATTCAGGAGAAGCAAAAGGTCAGAAATTTCCCCTGGAGTAGGATTCAGGAAAAAAGGGATTGCAGGAAGACACTCACATTTCTGCTTCCAAAGAGAAGCAACTTTCATCCAGATGGGGAGAAAAAGCCAAACAACCATGCATCAGGCAGCCTCAAAGAAACAAATGGAGGGGACATGAGGCATCTAGAAACATGAGCCCTGGAAAATGAGGACTGGGCACCTTTGACATTTGCACAGCCCAGAGAAGCAGTCCCCAAGGAGCGTGGAGGCAGGAGCTAGGGGAGACAGCACAAGAATGGGAAAACCTCGGCCACGAACAGCTCCTCAGCACCCCTCACTGGTCATGGGTGGGAGACAGGTCATCATTGAACAAGTTACCTTTCAGTTCCATCTTTGTCTATCTGTGTCACCCACCCTGGGAAACACCGATCTAGCCTTTGGACATCCTTTCAGATGCGACACAGATTTGGAGAGGAAAGCAAAGGCCCATCCCTAAAAACTCACTACCCTCCAAAGGGTGCTTTGTTTGGGCTTCTTTCCAACAGAAGGTGCACCCAGCCCCCCATGCCTTGTTGGTCTTGACTCCAGGAAATGACCTGTAGATTCTAGGAGATAGCTCTTATTTGTGTAACATTTTACTGGCCTCACTGGCTCCAAAGATATTTACAAGTGTCAATATAAGGCAAAAAGACCCAGCCAAGCCTTCAGCCTCCCCAGCGAATGTACTTCATGCACCCAAACTGAATATCTCTCTTGCCTCACCCTAGACCTGGCTCAGGGTAAGACAAGCGAGACATTTGCCTTGGGTGCAAATTCCCTCCAACTGGAGGGAAATAAGTGAATTCTGCACAGCCTGATGGAGTCAAGGACAAAGATTTGGGCAGGATTTGAGTCTCGGTTGTGCCAATTACCATGGACCCTGGGACAAGTCTCTACTTCCTTTTGATGGACAGTTTCTGTAAAATGGGCATGTGATTCTTACTTTGAGGTCTCAGAAGATGACTGTGAAGATCTGATGAGATACAGGATAGGGCTTTACAAGTGGTGAAATGCATGCACAGGTAAAGACACAGATATTATTCCAAACCTGCAAACAGCTCCCTCTCCTCAATATTTACAGTGCTGCTTGGTGGATGTGAATGGACTCTGCACTGCATGTGGGTGTGGACTCTGAGCAGAAGAAGGGGTGTGTTCTCAGGACCCTTGTGGCTGGCCAGCTGTCCTGTCAAAGCAGCTTCTTGCTCCCCAGGGGCCAGGTAAGAGAAGGTGGCTTTGTCTGTAAGCTACACTCAGGACAGGTCTGATGGATGGTGGCATGGAGCACTTATCTTTATTTAAAATTTTGAGGGCTGGGCATAGTGGCTCATGCCAGTAATCTCAAGACTTGGGAGGCTGAGGCAGGAGGATCACAACATAGTGAGACCCCCATCTCTACAAAAACTTAAAAAAAAATAGCTGGTGTGATGGCGTGCACCTGTGGTCCCAGCTACTTGGGAGGCTGAGGTGGGAGAATCATTGGAGTCCCAGCATTTGAAGCTGCAGTGAGCTATAATTGTGCCACTGCACTCTAACTTGGGTGATAGAACAAGACCCTTTCTCAAAAAAAAAAAAAAAATTTCATTGATATTTTGTTCACCTGGGATTTTTCTGCAGTAATTTTGATTTTCTAAAATATTACTTACCTTAACTACAAAGTTTCTTGGTGCCCCCTTAAATTTTGCACCCAAGGGGAGTGTCTCACTTGCCTTGCCCTAGACCTGGCCCAGGTTCTATCAGTTACTGAGAGAGATGTGTTAAAATCTCCAACTATGATCATAGACTTGCCTCTTTCTCCCTTTAATTCTGTTGATTTTTGCTTTACCTGGTTTGAAGCTCTATTATTCCTAAATACACATTAAAGATTTTTTTAAATGAATTTACCCTTTTAACATCAAAAACCTTCCTCATCTCTAGCAACACACCTTGTCTTGAACTCTACTTTCTCTGACACTATTATATTCACACTCGCTTACTTATCCTTTGTGTTTTCGTGTTAGATTTTTTTCCTGTCACTTTAATTTCAGAACTGTTTTCTTCTTTATATTAAAAGCTCTCTCTTATTAACAGCATAGAGCTAGGTCTTGCTTTGATTTTTAACTTTTTAATCCAGTCTGACAATTGCTGTCTTTTAATTGGGGGGTTTATTTTATATTTAGATCAATTATTGATGTGGTTGGATGTAAGCCTCCATTTCCTACTTATTTTCTTTTTCTTCTTTTCTTATTTCTTTATTCTTTCTTTCAGGCTTTCTTTTGGGAAAATTGAGTATTTTTTTTGTGTTCCAGTTTTACTCTCTTCAGTTATTGCCATTTTGGCTGTATCCATTTTTGTTTGTTTGTTTGTTGGATTTTTTTTAGTAGTAATACCTTACCACTAGCACTTTGGGTATTACAATATGCACCCTTAATTTATATTGATTTGCCATAAATTAATACTGTACTGCTTTATGTAAACTACAAGAACTACAATGGCATAAATCCATTTATTATTCTCTCTTCCTTTGAGCTTTTATGGTCATATTTTTATTTCTATATAAGTTATAAATACTATAATATGTTTTAAATTTTTTCACTTTAAATGTGTATCTTTACCAGGTGAGGTGGCTCACTCCTGTAATCCCAGCACTTTGGGAGGCCGAGGCAGGAGGATCACTTGAGGTCAGGAGTTTGAGACCAGCCTGGCCAACATGGTGAAACCCCATCTCTACTAAAAATACAAAAATTAGCCGGGCATGGTGGTGCACACCTGTAGTCCCAGTTACTCAGGAGGCTGAGGCAGGAGAATCACTTGAACCCAGGAGGCAGAGGTTGCAGTGAACCGAGATTGCGCCACTGAACTCCAGCTTGGGCAACAGAGCGAGACACCATCTCAAAAAACAAAATAAAACATACATGCATATCTTTTAAAGAAATTAAGAAAAAAAATGGTCATTTATACTTACTCATATATTTAATTACCTAGTAATCTTCTTTCCTTCCTTGAGACCTGTATTTCCAACTATATCCTTTGCCTTTAGCCCAAAGAATTTTTAAAAACATTTCTTGTAGCATGGCTCTGCTGGCACTGAATTCTCTTAGCTTTTGTTTTTCTCAAAACATCTTTATTTTCCTGTATTTCTGAAGAAAATGTTGACTGAATATAGAACCCTGGCTTGGTGGTTATTTTGCTTCAGCACTTTAAAGAACACAGCGCCATTCTGTCCTCTGTTGTTTCTATGGAGAAGGCAGCTGTCATTCTTAACGTATCCCCGGATTTCATTTATCTTTTAACTTCTGGAGTCTGTTAAGATTTTCTCTTTATTTGTGCTTCTCAGCCATTTGATTTTGATGTGGATTTCTTTATTTTATTATTATTATTTTTTTTTCCTTCTTGGGTTTGTTGAACTTTGGGAGCCTGTAGATGTTGGAAATTTGAAAAAAAAATATGGCCATTATTTCTTCCTATATTTTTTTCTGTCTCATTTCCTCCCTCTTTGGGACCCTGGTTGACATATGCTAACCTGTCAGGTGTTGTCCCAGTAATTACTGAGATGCTCTTCCTTATTTTTTTCAATACTATTTTCTCAGTTCAGATCATTTCATCGTGTGTTTTTTTCAAGGTCATTGCTCATTTCTTCCGCCACGTCGGATCTGCTTTAAGCCCATTCAATAGATTTTACAGATTTACTGATGTATAATTGCCATACAATAAACCACACATATTTAAAATGTAAACCTGGAGGAGTTTTGACATAGGTTTACGACCATACAAAGGGCACCACCCCCAAAAGCTTCCTTGGGCTACTTTGAAAACCATTCCTCTCTCTCTGCTTTCTGATTGGTTTGCATTTTCTGGAATTTCACGCACCCTTTCTTTTTCTGGCTCTTCCTCCCAGCATGATAGCCACACGCTTCATCCATGTTGTTGTGGGGTGCCGTAGGCATCCCTGCTTGACTGCGTGCCTGTTTTTATTGTTATATGGATGCATCACCATTTGTTGATCTGCTCATCTGCTGATGAGCCCCTGGGCTTTTTCTCATTTTTACCTATTAAAAATAAAACTGTTATAAGCATTCATGTATTGATCCTTGTGTGGAAATATGCTTGCATTTCTTTCTTTCTTGCTTGCTTGCTTGCTTGCTTGCTTGCTTTTTTTATTTTTTTGAGACAGAGTTTCACTCTTTACCCAGGCTGGAGGGCAGTGGCGGGATTTTGGCTCAATGTAACCTCTGCCTTCTGGGTTCAAGCGATTCTCCTGTCTCACTCTCCCGAGTAGCTGGGACTACAGGTGCCACCACCATGCCCAGCTAGTTTTTGTATTTTTAGTAGAGACAGGATTTCACCATGTTGGCCAGGCTAGTCTTGAACTCCTGACCTCAAGTGATCTGCCCGCCTCAGCCTTCCAAAGTGTTGGGAATACAGGCGTGAGCCACCATGCCCAGCCGTGCTTGCATTTCTTTTGTGTAAATATGTAGAGATGGAATGGCTGAATCATAGGTAGGTATGTATTTAGCTTTTATAAAAACCACCAAACTGTGCTTCTAAAGTGGCTGTTCCATTTTACATGCCCTCCAGCAGTGCAGGACACCCTACATTGCTCTACATCCTTGGAAATGTTTGGTATGGTCTGTCTTTTTAAAATAGTGAAGAGCTTTAGAAGTGATAAATACTGTATGTTAGTAAATACAAAATATATTATTTCTTTTAGAAAATCCCTTTAACGGCTTGGCAATGTGGCCCACGCCTGTAATCCCAGTTCTTTGGGAGGCTGAGGCAGGAGGATTGCTTCAGGCCAGGAGTTTGAGACCAGCCTGGGCAACATAGCAAGATCTTGTCTCTACAAAAATAAATAAAAATAAAAAAAGTTAGCCAGGTGTGGTGGTGCACACCTCTAGTTCTCGATATTTGGGAGGCTGAAGTGGGAAGACGGCCTGGGTGACAGATCAAGACCCTCTCTGTAAAATAAATAAATAAATAAATAAATAAATAAATAAATAATTCCTTTAAAAGGTAATTATTAAAAGTAAAACTACTGACAACTAACATATTGTAAGGTGGAGTTTACAACATACATAGAAGTAAAAATATATGACACATTAGAACACAGGCCAGGAGAGGAGAAATGGAAGTATACTGTTATAAAGTTTTCATATAGCACATGGCATGTTATAATATCCCTTGAAGGTAGACTGTAATAAGGGAAAAATGTGTACTATAACCCTAAAGCAACCACCGAAAGAAAACAGAGAGGGGTAGCCAAGAAGCCCACAAGGTATAAAATAGGATCATAAAAGAATTCTCAGCCGGGTGCAGTGGCTCACACCTGTAATCCCAGCACTTTGGGAGGCTGAGACTAGAGGATCACCGGAGGTTAGGGGTTCAAGACCAGCCTGGCCAACATGGCAAAACCCCATCTCTACTAAAAATACAGAAATTAGCTGGGTGTGTTGGCAGGCACCTGTAGTCCTGGCTACTTGGGAGGCTGAGGCAGGAGAATCACTTGGACCCAGGAGGCGGAGGTTGAAGTGAAGCTGAGATCACACCACTGTACTCCAGCCCGGGCAACAAGAGCAAAACTCCATTAAAAAAAAAAAAAAAAAAAAAAAAAAAGCTCAACCTAAAAGATGGCAGAAAAAGAGGAAAAGGAAACAACAGATGGCATGCTATCAACCAACATGACTTAGTTGATATTTATAAAACACTTCACCCAAGGACAACAGAATACACGCTCCTCTCCAACGCACATGGAATATATACCAAAGTAGGCCATATTCTGGGCTACAGAACAAGTCTTGATAAATGTAAATGAACCCCCACTTTACAAAATTTGCTCTGTGCTCACAAATTAGACATCAATACCCAAAAGACATCTGGAAAATGACATAATATTAGAAACAAAGTAATATACATCTAAGTAATGCATGGGCCAAAGCAAAAATCAAAAGTTGCCCATATCAAAACATCTCATGCACCCTATAAATATATACACCTACTATGTACCCATAAAATTTAAAAATTGGGGTGGGGGAAGGGGGGAGGGATAGCATTAGGAGATATACCTAATGTAAATGACAAGTTAATGGGTGCAGCACACCAACATGGCACATATATACATATGTAACAAACCTGCACATTGTGCAGAACTGAAAGTATAATAAAAAAATTAAAAATTAAAAAAAGAAATCAAAAGTAACTCAAAGTGAATGAAAATAAAAACTGACATTATCAGATAGCATTAGGAGATATACCTAATGTAAATGACAAGTTAATGGGTGCAGCACACCAACATGGCACATATATACATATGTAACAAACCTGCACATTGTGCAGAACTGAAAGTATAATAAAAAAATTAAAAATTAAAAAAAGAAATCAAAAGTAACTCAAAGTGAATGAAAATAAAAACTGACATTATCAGTACTTGCAAGATGCAGCTAAAGTGGTGCTCAGAGGAAAATTCATAGCATGAATTGCCATTAAAAAAGAGGAAAGGGCCAGGCGTGATGGCTCATGCCTGTGATCCCAGCAATTTGGGAGGCCAAGGTGGGCAGATCACGAGGTCAGGAGATTGAGACCATCCTGGCTAACACAGTGAAACCCCGTCTCCACTAAAAATACAAAAAAATTAGCCAGGTGTGGTGGCAGGCACCTGTAGTCCCAGCTACTTGGGAGGCTGAGGCAGGAGAATGGCGTGAACCCGGGAGGCAGAGCTTGTGGTGAGCCGAGATGGCACCACTGCACTCCAGCCTGGGTGAGAGAGACAGACTCTGTCTCAAAACAAAAAAAAAAGAGGAAAGGTCATGAAGCAATGACCTAGGCTTTTACCTTAGGAAACAAGAAAAGAGAGAGCAAATCAAGTCCAAAGTAAAAAGAAGAAAGGAAATAATAAAATAAAATTAAATATCAGTGGCATTGAAAAGCCAAGAGGAGACAGAAACAGAAAGTCAAATACTGCATGTTCTCACTTATAAGTGGGTGCTAAATGATGGGTACCCAGGGGCATGCAGAGTGGAATAGTAGACATTGGAGATTACGAAACATGGGAGGGTGGGGATGGGGGTGAGGGATAGAAAATTCCCTATTGAGTACAATGTTCACTCTTCAGATGATGGGTATAGGAAAAGCCCAGACTTTACCACTATGCAATATATGCATGGAAGAAACCTGCACTTGTACCCCCCAAATATATACAAATAAAAAATAAAAAAGGAGAGAATGAAACAGAAGCTTTTTCTTTGAGAAAATCATAAAATGATATGCTTTCTTTTTTTTCCAAGAGCTGTATTCCCACCAGTTCTGAATTGCATTCCAGTGCCTTCAAATGGTTTTTTAAAAATTTGCTATTCAGAGTTTTTAATGGTTACAATCAGGAGGCTTGGTCAGATTCAAGCCACCCCACCATTTACTGTACCTGGAACCCTGGCTTCCATAGCTACTTGTCACACTGTATGCTTCCTTCTGTAGCCTTCTCTCCTACTTATTTGATGTTTCCCATTGTCTGTGAACCAGGAGATCGAATAATCATACTTGTGAGAATTGTTTAACAGCCAAAGTCAGTGGCTCTGGCAGACTCTCTGGTCAATGAGGTCTGTGCGTTTCCATGCAAACACCTCTTTTGTTTACTTCCCAGGAGACAGTATGATGCAATGAAATGGAGATGGGCCACAGAGTCTGACTTGACCCAGGTTCAAATCCTAGGTTTGCCACTTAGGAGTATCATGACCTTGGGCAATGTACCTCACCTCTCTGGACTGAGTTTCCTTACCTGTGAAATGGGGTTGCATTGAATCTCCAGTTTGCTGTAGGGCCTAAAGGACATAATACATTGAAAGTTCCTAACACACCCCTGGCACCCCCTGGTGCTCAGCACAAATGACCTTTCCTTCCTTAACCCTTTCCCTCCCGTCCTGGAGAATATCTGTTGACTGGTAAGTTACCTCCAGATGAGTAAATCAGGGTGTGTCGAGGTATTAATATATATTTGAGCCAATTTGCTTTTTAAGTTTTCTTTGTGTGTGTGCTAACAAATTGTAAAGGCATCAAAGATTCTATTCACTATTGCCAACACTTATCCAGTTCTTTGGCCACCCTCCTCTGCCACCGTTAGGCTGAACCAGCTCTGGTCCTGAGTCCCCCACCAGAATGACTATGTCTGGGGCCAATAAAATCCATTGCCCATCCCAGGGGGCACTATTGGCCATCATTAACATTAAATTCTATAGTCCTGGCTGGAGGGAGAACCCATTCTCCCTCCAGCCACCAGGACAGGACCAGCAGGCTGGAAATGTCACTTTATTTGGATTTAGTTCATGGGGTGGGGGTCTCAGAACAAATTGGAAGGCCTTACACAGGCAGCTGGGCCCAGCCAGCCAGGCTCCTGACCCAGGACCTCGTTCTGGCCTGTCCCCCCAAAGCTTATCCACCTAGGACGAGTGCCTTGAAAGTGTACCAAAAATAGAAGTAGCGAGGTTTTCAGGAGTTGGTGAAGTCTGACCTTTTACCCTTAGTGAGTCTGTGTAAGGCGTGAGACAACATGGTCTGTTGTCCTTTACGTGCAGGTTTTGGGCAGATGTGCAGATGACGCATCTACCTGCCTTGGGTGTAGCGTGGCTGCCACCAGACCAAGCCTCATCCAGCTGCCTTCTGCTGAACAGCTGTGGACCCATAAAAGGAAATGCCAGACCTCCCAGCTCTTGCCTCAGAGACAAGCCTCCCTCACATCTGTCTCCTCCACCAGCCCTCCCCTGAAAACTGAATTTAAAATCAAGCAGGGCTAGGGAGTCACCGCTCCTGGGGTGTTTTCAGGAATTATCACAGACCCTGTTCAAAGTGTATAATGTTCTTAAACTGACAGGATTAGGGGATTAAAATTCTATATATTCTAGAATCCAGGTATCAGAAACTCTCTTGAGAAAAAAATGCCTGGCTTGGTGGAGGGGAGTTAAAGTGCTGTAATATCTAGCAGGTGTCTCCAAAGGCCTGCACATGGCCCACGCATTGTCCAATTGTGCACTTGTTCATTTGTTGCTTCATTCATTCATGCACATTTATTCATTAGATTATTTGTTCACACATCAAAAAAATATTTCTTGAGCACCTATTATGTGCCAGACACTGAGCTGGGTACTGGGGTTGCTGAGGCAAATGTGATGGCCCAACTTTGCCTCTTCAATACTCACTCCCCATTCTTCTGGCATCGGTATCCTGATTTTATTTGGGGGACAGCCCATCCAATGGATAGAGCCCGAGTGGGGCCCACATCCAAGTGGGGCCTGCCCTTCTGTGGCCCACTGCAGGCCAGTCAAGAGTACTCCCCCTGGAATTGGAATCTTGAGCAGCATAACATGACAGGGACAAAGGATTACTCTTCATGTATAGCCCTGGCACCCCCAGAGACTCTCCATGTGCCCCTGCCCTGGATCACTGCTGTTCTCTGAACCCAGTCTGGTTTTTATTCTAATTCTTTGAGCTCTCCCAAATCCTCCCAATCAATTTTGCTTTGCTTAAGTAAACCAATTTCCGTTACTAGCAACTCCAGAGCCCTAATATATTCTCTATCCCCCAAGAGCTCACAGTCTCGTGGGACAGACAAGTAAACCAATGATTTGGGCTCAGATACCCTTATAGCAATTACACTGGGCATTTTGAGAGCCCAGAGGAAGGGCCTTGATTAATTTCTTAGCCTCAGTTTCTCTTTAAACGAAGAGCCCTGTAAACCACTCCAGGTATTCCAGTTATTCATTGCTTTATAATATACCATCCACAGCTGTATGGCTTAAAATATTGATGCATTATTGTCTCTTGTGGTTCTGGGATTTGACTGGACTCAGCCAGTTCTTGCTCAGGGTCTCTTACGCTGTTTGTAGTTGGATTCAACTGGGGTTGGAATTATCTGAGGGCTTGACCATGCAGGATGTCCAAGATGGCTCACACAGCATGATGACCTGCTGGTCGTCAACTGGGAGCATGGTTAAGGCTGTCCCTGGGAACATCCATATATGGCCTCTCTGCGTAAAGAATTTTACAACACAGATCGCTCCAAGATCAACCCAAGAGACCCCAGTGGACACTGCAAGGCTTCTAATGACCTAGCCCTAGAAGTCCCAGAATACCACTAATGACCACATTCTATTGGTCAAGCAAGTCTGTAAGGCCAGCCCAGATTCCAGGGGAGGCAAATTAGACCCCACATCCTAATGAGAGAATGAGAAAGTCCCACTACAGGTACAGCATGTGGGATGGGAGCTACTGTTGTGGCCATCTTTGGGAAACATGATCTTTCTCACCAGGTATTCCTTCTAGAACATTCTTTAGGCTACTCACATGCCCAAAATAGGTGGCAGGTCCTTGGTGTTTGATCCTAAGTCTCTCCTAAGTCAGATGTGACCAATTACTTTGGAAATACCAGTCCCCAGAGTCTTCTGGCATCATCAGGAAGCTTTGTCAACCCTCAAAGCTTTAGATTCAAACTCTGTGTTTTCATCTCAGTTCTAATGCTGAGTTGCTGTGTGACCTTGGTAAGTTGCTTCATCTCTCTGACCCTCAATTTCCTGCTTTGTAAGGTGACTATTAAACATAGCAGTCCTACTGAACTCCTGGGATTATGGTGAAAACAAAATGAAACTTTGCAAGTGAAGGACATTTGTTAACTGCAAAGACCAGGGCACATGTAGCAGATTATGGTGATGCCGGCTCCATTGAGGGAGGCACTTTCTATACATTACTCTCCCCAAATCCCTGTAAGGCAGGCAGCCTTGTAAGTGAGGAAATAAGCTCAAATTCCATTTCTTATTTAAGTCACTTGCTGTAAAATTTGAGTCCGGATCTTCTGCAGGCCCCAATCCCTGAGTGGGCTTTTTCTCTTTTCTCCTTTCCTTTTTTTTTTGAGACAGTCTCGCTCTGTCACCCATGCTGGAGTGCAGTAGCATGATCTTGGTTTACTGAAACCTCTGCCTCCCAGGTTCAAGTGATACTTGTGCCTCAGCCTCCCAAGTAGCTGGGATTACAGGCACGTGCCACCATACCTGGCTAATTTTTTTTTAGTAGAGACAGGGTTCTGCCATATTGGCCAGACTGGTCTTGAACTCCTGGCCTCGAGTGATCCGCCCACCTTGGTCTCTCAAAGTGCTGGGATTACAGGTGTAAGCCACCACACCTGGCCCCTGAGTGGGCTTTTTAAGAGTTGCTTTTTCATTGTTAAAGAAACTAGAAGGACCTGGGTGTGGGTAAATCCCCACAGATTCTAGCTTAGAGTGGGTGCTTCATCCATAAGTGTTGGTTGAATGAAAAGAATGATGGATGAATTAATGCATGATTAACGACCAACCTGGCATTTTGCTCAGGACACCTTCCGGACCTTTGAAAACTCAATTGAACCTCTCGTTATTCTTGTCTTACTTGATTTCTTTCAGTTTAAAAACACGTAGTTCAGGTAGGGTAAATTCAGGTTTCTTTCAGATGTTGACTGCCCGGAGAAGTAGCAGACCTAATTTCTCTGATCCTGCAGCACCTGGCCACACTTTTATTTATTTATTTTAGAGAGAGTCTTGCTCTGTGGCCCAGGCTGGAGTGCAGTGGCACCATCACGGCTCACTGCAGCCTTGACCTCCCAAACTCAAGCGATCCTCTCACCTCAGCCTCTGGAGTAGCTGGGACTATAGGCACGCGCCACGACACCTGGCTGATTAGTTTTTTTATTTTTTGTAGAGATGGAGTCTTGCTATGTTGCCTAAGCTGGTCTTGAACTCCTGGGCTCAAACGATCCTCCTGCCCCGGCCTCCTAAAGTGCTTGTATTACAGACCAGAGCCACGCTTCTATTAGGGTCCCCACCTCGCCCCCTCCCTGTCTTCCTTCCTCCATCTTCCTTCCTCCAGGGAACAGGCTGAGCCCCTACCTGAGCCAGACACTGTGCTTGCCCTGAGAATGTGGAGTGGCAACCATTTATTGACTGTGCCATCCCGTCTGTTTCCGTATCTGTGACTCCACCAGGCAGACCTCTCTGCTTACCCCACAAGGAGCCCTGGCGCCTTGAACTGTGCCTGGACCACAGGGCAGTGACCAGTGAGCGTTTATGAAATGAATAAACAAATGCACAAATGTTCCCAGTGAATGATTTTGGAAAACGTCCAAGTGTTGTTTCAGTTCAGTGAAAAGAGAACATTTGGCTTCAGCTGAGGTTCACTCCACCGTGGGTTGCTGGGTCATTTCAGTTCAGGGCTCTGTTGAGGAATGTGGGATTTTGCCTGGGTTGGGTTGAGAGCAGCAATGGGTGTCTTTATCAGGGGCAGAGGGGCGCCCGGAAGCCTTTCTTTTGAAAGTCCCCGTGACCCCTAGCGCTGGGACAAATGCACCGTGTCGCTGCCCCGCGGCCGGCAAGTCCCGCGCGCCCCCCACCCTACGTCCTCCCAGGCGCGACCTTGATGGAGCGACCCTTGGCCGCGGCGCCGGGACTCAGACAATGCACAATGCGCCGAGCCCGGGCCGCAGCTCCTCAGCGCGTCTACAAGCGCTCTATTGAGCCGGCTGGCGGCGGGCGCTGGAGGCGAGCGGGGCGAGGGGAGGTGCTCTGAGGCCTCTTTGTTCAGGGGCTCACGTGGGGGCAGTTGTTCCGCCGCCCACACAAGTATGCAAAGCCTCCCTGACCCTGGCGGTGGAAAAAGCCTGCCGGCCACCCCCAACCAGAACCAGAATCGGGGTCTTATTCCGTACCAGCAGCCCTGCCCGCCCAGGCCTTGAAATCTCTATTTTCCGGTGGGGAAATTGAGGCCAGAGAGGCCAATGAGCTTGTGTGAACCTGGCCAACCTGAGAAGGCCTAGAAAGCCCCAAATTCACAAGAATGCATTAATAGGGGATGAAAGCCATAGTGAAGGAAATCATGGAAGAGGCCTCCTGTTGGTTTGGGCAAACAAGGACCCAGGTGTTTTTGATGGGCCCTCTGCGCGGGGCGGGGGGGTGGAGCAGGTAATGGAAAGAATATGGGCCTTGGATCCCAGAAGTCCAGGCTCAAATCCTGGCTCTACTTGCTGTGTCTGTGCAATCTTGGGCAGGCGTCTGACCGCTCTGTGCTTTTGTATAAAATAGTACCTAGCTCACAAGATAATACACACCCAGCCCTGGATCCCAGGGGACAGGCAGCCCTCTGGAACCACAGGATCTGACACTGTGGGGGACAGTGGAAGGGGGCCAAATTTCCCACCTGGAAAGACCTGAGATGCTTATGCTTTGATGTTTACCGACTGTGTGGCCTCTGAAGCTGCCTTTCTTATTTGTAAAGTGGGACTAATAATACCCCAGTCAGAGGGCTCCGGTGGAGTTTTAATGAGGTCACACAGTGAAAGCATCTGGCACATAGTAGGTGCTCAGTAAACAGCAGCTGTAGTGATGGCTGTGTCATCCCTAAGGATGCAGGATGTCACCCAGGCTCTGCCAGGTAGGCCAGTCTGGAGTGGCTTGCAGACTGGTAGGATCCTTGAGTCTCTTCAGGGCTGGAGACGGCCTTCCACTTCTGGGGGAGGACCTTGGGGACGGGCACACCAGGAGCAGAGGGTGTTTGAGGTTGGCCGGTGTGGAGGCGACAGTGCCCCCTACTGGACAGTCTGCAGAGTCCGAGGGGCTCCGGCACGTTGGCCCGGTTGAGCTGCCGGAACCTGGCTGATCCTTCTGGAGGAGGAGCCTCTCTCCGGAGCTGGCCCTTCTCCCAGGTGAATCCTATTGTGTTGGCCGGAGGCGCTACCCTCCCCACATCCTGCCAAGGACTGCCTTTCTTAGTTCAGCGGAGTTCATTCTTCTGTTTCTCTAACATCTTTCCATCTCTGGCGTCTTTCCTTTGGGAAACAAAAGTAGAGAGAGCTCCACCCAAATTAGCTGAGTTATTATCTGAAACTTGCCAACTAACTTTCTGACTCCAGGAGAGTAGATGGCGGCTCTGTGTCGCAAACAGAGCCACAGCCTCGACAGTCACCTGCCCTCCTGGAGGCGCTGGGGCACTCAGAAGGGGGCTATGCATGTAAAAGTGCTTCTCACCTGAGAAGTCCTTCCGTCTCAGAAACGGGAAGGGTTCGTCTTTCTCCAGATTGCCAGCAACTTTCTTTCAGATTATATTTAATAAGTGTGCCATGGAGCAGATGTGAGCCTGGGTATCCGGCAGGCAGAGAAACCTGGAGAGAGACAAACGTCCACCCGGATAGAATTTCCATCACAATTGATAAACCTCTCTAGTCCTCTGGCGTTTCTGCAGAAGGCGAGGGCAGTAACGGGGCTGCTCATTGGCTTGCTCTGATCTGGGGATGACCAGTTGAGACGAGTCTTGAATCTTTCCATGGTGTTTAATGAAACAAGCGAATGTGGTCCTTGCTCTGGGAGCTGGACTTTATCACCCAAGCAGGGTTAAGATTACTTCGACGGGCTTTTCTGACCTGAGGGGTGACCTGTGTGTGATCTCTGGTTTTCCAGGTGCAAGAGGCTGGTCCATGAGACGTCCACTTTTGGCTGCAGTTAGGTAGCAGGTTGCTAAGTTGGAAGGAGAGAGGAATAGAAGAAAAGATCCAGGGGTCTGAGAAGACCTCATGCCAAGCCTGTAGCATCTCCCACTGGGGCCCCGTTTGTGACAGCTGACTACCTGCCTTGCTAATCTCTGTTAGCACCCTTTGGCCAGCCTATCTGTGCACATATGCAGAGAAGGACTATGTGACTGAGCCGTGGGCAGTGCAGAGAGCTAAGAGACAGGCTGTGTGGGTTGAAGCCTGCTTTGCCCCTCTTCACCAACATCCACTAGGTCTACCTCTTCCCTGTCTTCTTGGTGACAGTTTGGATTCTAGTGACAATTAGCTGATGCCCTCAAGGAATTCACATCACAGCTCTGAGTTTGGGGAGGTAGGACTAGCTGAGCTCCAAGTCCCTCCAGTCCTGGAACTGACTCTTTCCTCCTCTCTCCTCCCCAGAAAAGGGAGTGTGGGCTTCCCAGCCAGAGAGAGGACCCAGCTAGTCACTTGCCTGCTGTTTGACCTTTCTAGTCTCACCTTCTCATCCAACCTTCCCTGTTGGATTCTGTGAGTGAAAGGAGACAATGTTTTGAGGTCCAAGCACCCTGGGGGGATGCTTAATCAGTGGCCATTCCCTTCCTCCCTCCTTCCCTCCTCCTATCCTCTCCCTCCCTCTTCTACCCTCTGGTCCATTATCTTGGCTTTCAGTTGGCCTCAAGTGACATAAACAATAAATGCCCCCTTTTTTTTCCCACTGCTTTATTAGTCTTTAGTCAGGAGGTAAGAATAATAACTATAACTTACAAATTTATTTAAAAAGGTAAGTCTTTCTCTAAGAAGGTAAAATAAACAAACTAAATCTCACTAACAGTAGACTTTTCCCCAGGGACTAAAAACCACATTTTTTTTTTCCATCAAAAGCAGTGCTTTCAAGTGGGATGGGAGAGGGAGGGTTTTCCCCCATAAGACATTTTTGGTTGTCACTCCTGGAAAGAGATGAACATCACCCAGGGGGCAGAGGCCAGGGACGCTGTTAGACGTCCTGCAGTGCCCAGGACAGCCCCAGCACAGTGAAGGATTTTCTGGCCCCAAACACCAACACTGCTGAGAGTGACAAACCCTGGTCTAAACAGTAGACACAGAGGCGTGAACATGCCACTGCCAAACCACGTGTGTGTGGGGGGGTCCAGACAGACTCATTTCTAGAACAATCTGTGGGAGAAAAGTTGATAGCTGCTGAGCCTGGGAAATGGAAGTTCTGAGCAAGCAAAGCCCCCACATCCCTCCCTGAGCATTTCCGGACCCGTGGAGCAGCAGAAACAGCTCTGCTCAGTGGTCGAGGCCAGCCTGAGACACTGCCTCTCAGCCCTCTTGCTGCTGGCAAGCCACTCAACAGTTCAGAGCCCAAAGTAGGACCAGGTCTATCAGTGTTTCCCTGACTAGAGAGATTTTAGAAGCCCAGAGTTGATTTTGATGGTGCAGGGACTGTACCTTTAGGTAACACAGACCACATATGAAATGATTCTTTCCTTTTCAGTTTGCTTTCAAGCCTCTGTTAAGAAGAGAGTCTCTGGTGCTACTTTGTCTAGAACACTTCTTTGACTTTTGTTTATCTCCCTTTTCATCAACAGCAGGCGGGCTCCAGGTTCACAGGCAATAGTGTGTTTAACTGGAATTTAATCAAGTGGACTTACTTCCATCGTATTCTTCGTTATGGCCGCAGTTGTACTGCTGGTTTCCCATTTATGGTGGTGAAGTCAAGTTTCCTTTGACAATGAATTTAAGTAAGCAACCAAGTAGACTTGAGGACACATATTTAGTAAACTGCAGTATGGGTGGTATACGGAAGTGGCAAATTCACGAAGGGGGTTTGAGAATGCCTGGGGTGTGGGGGGCAGTGAGAGGAGGGGGAGGCGTCACACTTGGTCATCCAACTAGAGTCTCAGTTTCCTCATATAGAAAGAATGACAATCTCTTCCCTGCCCGAGTAAATGGGTTTGGGCAAAATCAAGCAGCACAGGGCAGGTGAAAGCATTGGTCCCTTGTCCCCCTGACACCTGCAAGATGCTGCTGTCCTTGTGATGACCTTCTCTGCAGGCCCTCGTGCTCTCTCTCTCTCTCTCTCTCTCTGGGTGGCCCAGCACTCTCAGCAGTTGGGGCTGTACTTGTGAGTGGCAAGGAAAGGGGCCAGCGTCTTTCAGCCCTCACTGCATGCCTCCATGCATGTTAGCTCATTTCATGCTCAGAGTACACCTGTGAAGAAAGTCTTATGCAGCCACACTTTTTAATGAGGAGCCTGGGGTTCGGGGAGAGGCAGTCCCAGGTCGAAGATCTACGTAACTGGTAAATAATAAAGTCCAGATTCAAGCCCAGCTCTGTTTGCCTTCAAAACCTGCACTTTTTCCACTAGATCACCCATAAAGGCAAGCTGCCCTTGACCCTGACCATCTGTAATCACTAAGCAAAAACACAGCAGAGGGTCAAGGCAAGGGTCACCAGCCAGGGGCCACAGGTCAGGTTGCCAGGCACTCCCTCTTTATCTCCATACACTCACCTGTGGTGGAGCAGACACAGTGCAGGCTCAGTCCTACAGACTCCTTTGATACTTCCTGGTAAGTTCAGCACCATGTTGCCTTAGGCTCTTCACATGTTTTGGAGGAAATCTTGGCTTTGGAGCACTGGGTTCAAACCCCAGCTTGGCCACTTGCTGGCTGAAGAGCTGCTTTAAATCTAGTTTACTCATCTGTGAAATAGGCATAATAATAGTAATATCCTTCTATGGGTGATGGGAGATTTACCAAAGACTATACGTAGTTGACATAACAATCATCAGCCCTCAATAAATAATAGTAACATCCTTCTATGGGTGATGGGAGATTTACCAAAGACTATACGTAGTTGACATAACAATCATCAGCCCTCAATAAATAATAGTAACATCCTTCTATGGGTGATGGGAGATTTACCAAAGACTATACGTAGTTGACATAACAATCATCAGCCCTCAATAAATAATAGTAACATCCTTCTATGGGTGATGGGAGATTTACCAAAGACTATACGTAGTTGACATAACAATCATCAGCCCTCAATAAATAATAGTAACATCCTTCTATGGGTGATGGGAGATTTACCAAAGACTATACGTAGTTGACATAACAATCATCAGCCCTCAATAAATAATAGCGTTTTGCTATAAATAAAATACAAGTGTCCGTGTCTAATTCACAATTCACATAAAAGCCAGACCCGGGTCAGCTTACTTAAACAACAGTGTGGAAAGTTGTTGGCTGGAATTTTCTTCAGGGTAACTGAAGCTAAAATAAAGAAATGTGATTCGGGTTAACACCATTTTATTGGTAGTATTGCATAAGAAATGAAAAGTGTGTGTTTGGTTATTTTGTTTGTTTTTTGACCCTACAAATTTCTAGAATTCCATTACACATGATGCAATTTGATTTCCAACATCTGCAAATCAGCATTCAGCTTTACTTCCTATTTCAACCAGTGTGGGAGAGATTTTTTTGGTTTCTTCTGTGCAAGAATCATCATAACTATTTTCCCCTTCCTTTTCTGCTGACAGGATGGCCAAAGAATAAGCTGTGTGTATTTTTCCCTACAAGTCACTCTGTTCCTTGATGCCTCAGTTTCTCTGTCTAGTGAAAAGGGCATGATGATTCGTCTGATTCCTATAGATTTCATGAGACTGAATGAGTGATCACTCTACTGAAGGCTGTCTTTTCATAAGAGGCATTGCACTGTGAATTTCATTCATTCAACTGTTCATTCATATAGTCATTCCACACACTTTCAAAAGACTTGTCTGTGCCAGGCACTGTGTCATGTGCTGAAGCTCCACAGATGAGTACAAGGTTGCTCCCACCTTTGTGTAGAGTAAGTCAGGAGGGCCAGACACAAAGGAACATACAATTGTACCAGTGTGAAAAAATACTGGGGGAGAGAGCTAATTCTGGAGATTAGCCAACTCACTGATTGGGGAGAAGGCATCTGAGACAGACCTTAAAATTCAAGTGTGATGTGGAAATAAGGAGAGAATTGGGAGGGGGCCAGGTGCAGTAGCTCATGCCTGTAGTCCCAGCACTTTTGGAGGCTGAGGCAGGAGGATCACTTGAGCCTAGGAGTTCAAGACCAGCCTGGGCAACACAGAGAGACCCTGTCTTTAAAAAAAAAATATATATATATATACATATATATGTGTGTGTGTATATATATATGTGTGTGTATATATGTGTATATATGTATGTATGTGTATATATGTATACATATATAGTGTGTGTGTATGTGTGTATATATTATATATATAATATATAATTTATATATATTATATATATATTATATATTATATATTATATATAATATATATTATATATATTATATATTATATATTATATATAATATATATTATATATATTATATAATACATATATTATATATATAATATATATTATATATATATATTATATATATATAATATATGTATTATATACACAAAAATAGCCAGATGTGGTGGCACGCAACTGTAGTCCCAGCTATTCCGGATGCTGAGGTGGGAGGATTGACTGAGCCTGGGAGGGTGAGGGGTGAGGGTGCAGTGAGCCGTGATTGCACCACTGAGCTCCAGCCTAGGCTACCGAGCAAGACCCTGTCAAGAAGAAGAAGAAGGAGAAGGAGAAGGAGAAGGAAGCAGGAGAAGAAGAAGAAGAGGAGGAGGAGGAGGAGGAAGGTTGGGAGACGAGGGAGGGCTGAAAGTTGAGTTTAGGTAAGAGTTTTTCAAACTGCAGATGGGAATCTTCCTGAGATCAATAGTAAGATCATAATGAAATGGTAACTATTTTAACTGAAATGGACTGGAATGGAATGGAATAGATTGGAATGTGTCTAGAGTTAAAGGAAAAAATAATTGTCTTATGATTGTTTTAAAGGTGTGTGTGTGTGTGTGTATGCTGGTTCTTGATATAAAATGTTCTTACTCTTATAGAGTAAAATTAAAAAGAAATTTTTAAAGGAAATTCTATGATCCAGATAAGAAACCAGAGGATCTCCACCAGTGGTGTGTGGTTAAATTTTTTAACAGTTGGCTAAGAAAAAAAAAAGTATGCATTCATATGTGTACATGTTTATTATGCATTTTACTGATATGAAGGATTGTAGCACACAACTTACAAATAAGAAAATATATAATATTCTTTATTGCAAATTCCATAGAGCCAGTTGATTCTCATAGAATGCTTTTGAGAACTTTTGCTAAATTCTTATCTATAGCTGACTTATGGTTGCATCTCAATCATGATTTGAGAAGATTAAACTACAAGTAAATGTTTGAATACTGTCCAATTCAGCAAAGAAGTGACTCACATCACTGATGAATGAGTATAGTTTCAACATGTATGTTGGTTGGTATTTTCATTTACTTTAATGAGTAAGAGAGAAGACTAAAATGAGTCATTTACTTTAATGAGTGAGAGAAGACTAAAACAACAAAGATGTACGTCACAACTTCACTCATTCATCAGGCTGGACGTGATGCTCACACCTGTAATCCCAGCACTTTGGGAGGCCAAGGTGGGCGGATCACCTGAGGTTAGGAGTTCAAGACCAGCCTGGTCAACATGGAAAAGCCCGTCTCCACTAAAAATACAAAAATTAGCTGTGAGGTGGGCATCTGTAATCCCAGCTACTCGGGAGGCTGAGGCAGGAAAATCACTTGAACCCGGGAGGTAGAGGTTGTGGTGAGCTGAGATCAAGCCACTGCACTCCAGCCTGGGTGACAGAGTGAGACTCTGTCTCAAAAAAAAGAACTTCACTTATTCATCAATATTATGTCACTTCTTTACTAAGTTGGATAATAGTTTTCAAATTCTAAGAGTATTTTCTTAATTTTTTTGGTGCTGTTCACAATGTAATGGGTACAGGTGTAACATACTTTTAAATATAATCTCTTGAGGAAAAATTGTGGAAGATTTTGAGGTGAATAAAAGATTACTGGATATTCTTTTCGTAAATCTCTGGGGCCTCCAGGGATCATCTCATGCTATAGAGGTACGTGCCTTTGTCTGTCTTTGTATTTTACAACTCTGCAGAGATGTTAACTTATAAAAAATTGATAGTGGGCAAATCTTTTATGTCCATGGCTAAGCAAATGATACCTGTCCAAGGCTATGCAAATGAATTTTACCAGGTAGAAAATGTAAATCTGTGCAAGGCAAATCCTTGTTTAACCCAGTTGTAACTTCTCACTGGTCCGTCATTAATTAATGGGTTAGGTAAAATAATTGACTTGTATACATACTATACCTGCTTGAGAGTCATAATTTTAACCTTTTTTGACAATTGTCCTCTCACAATCTTGATCATTAACATTTTCTTCATCACCTTCTTAAGTCTAGACAATCAATAAAACAATAAATCCAAGTCTCATTTGTAGCACTTGCCTATTTCCATGGTGTATATACTTCCACAGCAACAAATTTCAAGCTACTAATGTGTGTGATATTATTGAACATGGAGTTGGAAAGAGCTGCACAATAGCATGCCATTATATAATATTACCAACCCTAAGCGGGTGGATGACTTGAGCCCAGGAGTTCGAGACAGGCCTAGGCAACATGCTGAAACCCTGTCTCTACAAAAAATACAAAAATTAGCTGTGTGTGGTGGTGCACGCCTATAGTCCCAGCTACTCGGGAGGCTGAGGTAGGAAGACCACCTGAGCCTGGGAAGTGGAGGGTGCAGTGAGCCTTGATTGTATCACCGCACTCCAGCCTGGGCTACAGAGAAAGATCCTGTCTCAAAAAAAAAAAAAAGAATATCACCACACAGATGCAATAAACATCCATATCTTTGAGAGTATAGGTAACAGTAAAATCTCATGACATAATCAGGAAGGGATAAGTTTTAAGTATTTATTGCCACATTTTAATATAATTTATTTAAGTATATAAATTTAATATTTATTGTGCTTAGCAATTTCAAAATCTTGAAAATTTAACAATGGGTTCTTACAGGATCCCTGGATATCAAAAAACACACCCACAGAAAAAAATGTGGTTCTTCTTTTTCTCTTTTCTTTGCAGATGCTTGGGATTCCAATCAGTGGATTTAAATGAAGAAGCTGAGGCTGGGCGTGGTGGCTCATGCCTGTGATCCCAGCACTTTGGGAGGCTGACGAGGCAAATCACCTGAGGTCAGGAGTTCCAGACCAGCCTAGCCAGCATGGCAAAACCCTGTCTCTACTAAAAATACAAAAATTAGCTGGACATGGTGGCATGCATCTGTAATCCCAGCTACTTGGGAGGCTGAAGCAGGAGAATGGCTTGAACCCAGGAGGTGGAGGTTTCAGTGAGCCGAGATCGCTCCATTGCACTCCAGCCTGGGCAACAGAGTGAGACTCTGTTTCAAACAAACAAACAAACAAACAAACCAGAAAAACAAAAACCAAATTAAATGAAGGAGCTGGGATCAAGGTCTGTAAACAGAGCAGGATCAGTGTAACCCTTCGAGTTCTGCCTGATCAGATTCAGATTCGAAAGTAGTGTCACCACAGCTGAGGAGACTTCCCAAGGTGACATGGACTGAGGGATCATGTCTCACTTCTGTGTTTTCAACTAGCAGGACTCACTCTTCCATGGCCTGAGGGCTGCAGAATGGAGGGGAAACAGAGTCCTGCCCTGGCTTGGGAGTTGGAGACCTGAGTTCCTGCCCTGCCTTGCTACGAGCCCCACTCTATGTGGGACTCAGTGTCCTCACGAAGGGAGTCTGTCTTGCACAGGAGCAGGCAGGCGGCCCACGTATAATAAACAGCTGATCCTCAGATCATAGAGGGTAAAGGGTAGGGGTGAAAATGGAGGGTGCGTGCCCTGCCTGTAAGCACTAAATTCAAACATTTAAAGATGACCGTGCACTGCTGACCAGGCAGACTTGGCGAGCAGGGTGCCACTTTGAGATCCCTCAACTAGAGGATTTCTAGGGCCCAGTCTGGTTTGACAGCCCCTCTTCCTACCCACCATACCTGCGCCTTACCCATCTCCTGAACTCCTGTCCTTCACATCCTTACCCAGGAAAAGGCTAAGGAATGGCCTGGGAAGTGTTTATTACATCAAGTGGGGCATGTAGTGATACCATTGAATAAGTTATCCTTGGAAGGCGTTTAGTGTTTGGGAGTTTGCAAGCTCAGACCATTTTTGAAGGGGGAAAAAAAAGTCTTTGTGTTGAGTGTTCAATTCCTCTGGCATCCGGAAGGTTCAAATCAGTTCTTTCCATCCCCTTCAAACAGATTTCTCTCTCTGTGGGATGCCCCAAATGAAGCAACTGGCTTACTTTCAGAGTCACAGAGTAGAAAAATATGTATGACTTTAAGCCCTAGAGAAGCCTGGACAGCCAGTGCTCCCCTTGGGGCAGTGTCTGGGGCTGAGATGGTGGAGGGAGCGCAGAGGCGAGTCTCCCAGCCTGAACTCTGAGTGGAATAGCAGGAGCTATTCCACTGTCTGTGCAAGCCCCTGTAGATGAATTTGCAAGTTAAGTGCATTTAGGTTACAACCATACCATATAAGGCACATAATTTTCTTCTTACAAACAATGACTAATCACCTGTTAGGAGAACTTTTGAGGACTATTATAGTATCATTTTATATATGTGTGTGTAAGGAGGCAAAGTATATGAGTGTGTATATGTATATATTTGTCTCTTTATTAAAGACCGCTTCTGTGATCTCAAATGTCATTGCCACTCTGAATTTAGACATTCACGCACACATAGGGTTGCTAGAGAAATACAAGACACCCACTTACGTTTGAATTTCAGATAAACAATGAACACTTTTTAGCATAAGTACATCCCAAGCAATATTTGGGAATATTCACATTCAAAAAGTATTTGCTTTTTGCCTACATTCAAATTTAACTGGACATCCTGTATTTTTATTTGTTAAATCTGAGAATGCTACAGACACACAAATACACACTTGTGGATATGCCTCCACAACACCCCCGATACAGAGACACAAATATGTGCACACGTATGCATAACTTGGCTGTCCTTTGCCATGGATTCAGACACACACACACACACACTTCCTCCTCTATCATGAGCACAGTTGTGTCCCCAAGGTGCCCTCCGAGTTGAGTTTACAACCACAGGGTCTGTTGCTGCTTCCTGAGGCGGGTTCCTCCCGGGTTTCTTTAAGAACCTGCAGTGCTGGGCAGTCATTACTCTTTCCTGAAGTTCCCATGGATTTAACAGCTTTGGACCTGGTTAGGAGCAGGGGCCCCGGCTGCGGGCTTCCCTCCCGTCCAGCCTGCCCTGCCTGCCTTTCCCTGAAGCCGTCTCGGTTACTTGCGGGCCTGGCCCGGCTGGCTGGTGGGCTTTCTTGGGAGCAGGCCTCTTCCCTCTGGCTCCCCAGTTGCTCGTATCCGGGTTTACAGCCCCGGGGCAGTGCCTACAGGGCCTGCAGGCTGGATGTTCTGAGAGTTTTATTGGCATCTCCATCAAGATGAGGGCCATGGGGGTCCTTCAGGCCTTCTGGAGCCGCTTTATTGGGGCCGGCCTTCCAGACACGGCAGGGAGCAGCGATTTCCAGGGGGATCTGGTTTCTCTGCTGGGCTCGCACCCGTTTCCTCTGTGTTTGGCTTGTCAGCTCCTCGGCCTGGCCTGTTTTGAGCCTCACCTCGTGCTTGGGCTTTTGTGGCCTGTCGGTGGATGAGGTGGCACGGGGTAGCCCTTTCTCCTCAGCCGCAGGGACACAAACGGAGCTTTGTATGGGGCAGACGCAGGTGGAAGGGAAAGAGCTCAGGCCTCTCGAGTGCTCGGGGAAATGCTCTGGAGTTGGAGGACGTTAAAACACAAATGCAAACCACTCCAGATCGTCTTCACCTTGAGAGCCCAAGCTCACTTGTGGGAGGACTGAATGGCCGGGTCTCAATGACTGCAGCCTTCTTAGGGACCCGGAATAGGAAGGAGGTGCAGGGATTAATATTCTGCGAGGGGATTTAAATTTTAAAACCCCAGTGGGGGTTAAGCTCACAGTGAGCTCTGAGCAGCAGGTGGCCAGAGTGACCTTGGCGTTTGAGGCGGGGAAGGCAATGCCTGGGGAGAGAGTGCCTGTCCCGGGGGGGGGTCCCCTGCTGTCCACAGGTCAGCCCGCGTGGGCCACCAAACCAAATGACTAGCCAGCCTGCTTGTAATAAAAGATTCAGGATTGGCCGGGCGCGTTGGCTCACACCTGTAATCCCAGCACTTTGGGAGGCCAAGGCGGGTGGATCATGAGGTCAGGAGTTTGAGATCAGCCTGGCCAAGATGGTGAAACCCCATCTCTACTGAAAATACAAAAATTAGCCTGGCGCTGTGGTGGGCACCTGTAATCCCAGCTACTCAGGAGGCTGAGGCAGGAGAATCGCTTGAACCTGGGAGGCAGAGGTTGCAGTGAGCCAAGATCGCACCACTGCACTCTAGCCTGGGGGATGGAGGAAGACTCTGTCTCAAAAAAAAAAAAAAAAAGATTCAGGATTAGTGTTTGAGCTGAATTATGTCCCCCTCCAAATTCATATGATGAAGTCCTAATGAATGTGAGTACTTCAGAATTTGACTGTCCCCGCCTCCCTGCAACCTCCACCTCCCAGGTTCAAGATATTCTACTGCCTCAGCCTCCCGAGTAGCTGGGACTACAGGTGTGCACCACCATGCCCAGCTAATTTTTGTATTTTTAGTAGAGATGGGTTTTTGCCATGTTGGCCAGGCTGGCCTCGAATACCTAACCTCAGGTGATCCACCCGCCTTGGCCTCCCAAAATGCTGGGATTACAGGCATGAGCTGCCGTGTCCAGCCTGGACATCATAGGGTCTTTAAAAAGATAATTAAACTAAAATGAGGTCAAACTGGTGGGCCCTAATCCAACGGGACTGATGCCCTCGTAAAAGAGGAAATGTGGACACAGACACATGCAGAGTAGACCACGTGAGGACACAGAGAGAAGACAGCCATCCACAAGCCAAGGAGAAGGGCCTCAAGAGAAACCAGCCCAGCTGACACCTTGATCTCGGACTTCCAGCCTCCAGAATGGTCAATTTCTGTTGTTTATGCCCCTTAGTCTGTGGTACTTTGTTACAGAGGCCCAAGCAAATGAATATGGTAGCCACAAGAAGGAAATGATTAGGGAGGGTCTTAATTTTGTTTTTATACTCGGCAGATTGGAGAAGGTGGCCGCACACTCCTAGTACAGTGTGATCACAGGGACACCGGTGCTTCCAGCTCTTGGAGCCTCTCATTTCACCTCCACGTGAGCCAACCCAACCTGCAGTTCAGCCCACTGTCCTTTATTCACTTACAGTTTGAGGCGCCCATGAAGCGGGTCCTGAGACTTACGTGTCAGTAGTTTATCTGGGAAGTTGTTCCAGGAAGTAGATGAGGGAACACGGATGGGAGGAAAGCTGAAACCAGGGGGGTTCATGAGACAGTTGTGGTGGGTGGACCTCAGGAGCTCAGTGCACCAGGGACCCTCTGAGAGTCTATCTGGTGCCCCTCGGAATTGTCCCACCAAGGGCAGGAAGCTGAGGAGTTTTTGCAGCCACCCTGGCTGTGCCCTGGTGAAGGTCATTCCAGCTGCTGGAGAAGGTCGTCAGGCACAGGACACAGGAGATGGCCTGAGGGGGTGGGAACGTGTTCCCTGGGGTCGGCTGAGGATGGGGCACCAACGGCCTCTGCCCACTCTCTCACGAATCTTGCTGACCCAGGAGCTGGCCAGAACCCAATCCCTAATCTTGCTGATCGAGGCCCTCAGCCACCTTTCCCCTCACAGTGGGTCTGATTCTGCTCCTTCCTGCACTAACGTCATGCTTGATTTTCTTGGTTCTACATTAACCAAGGATGGGAAAGACCAAGGTGTTTTTCCTGATTTCTCACAGCACTCAGCACAGCACTTCTGACATCAGACGTGCAGGGAGCTTCCCCCATGCCACGCAGTTCTCCAGCGGACACCAGCGGGGTGTCCTGCAATTCAATTCAGACCCTATCTACCTGGAGATACAGCATCAGATCGCAGCATCAGATCGCACAGGCTGAGGGCTCAGTCCCACAAAACTGCACCTCGCTTCAGATGTCAATCACAAGCCCCAGACTGTGGCCTGAGCTTCGGACTGACTGGCTGTGAACAGGGGTTCCCACAGCCCCCTTTTCAGGTTTGATTAATTTGCTAGAGCAGCTCACAGAACTCAGAGAAACACTTTACATATATTGATCCATTTATTATAAAGGGTATTACAAAGGATGCAGGTAAGCAGCCAGGTGGAAGAGCAGCACAGTGCAAGGCATGGGGGAAGGGGCACAGAGCTTCCACTCTTTCCAGCTGCACCACCCTCTAAGAACCTCCACGTGTTCAGCTATCTGGAGATCCACCCCAACTCTGTCCCTTTGAGGTTTTATGGAGACTTCATTAGGTAGGCATGATGGATTAAACCATTGGCCATTGGGGACCAACTCAACCCTCAGCCCCTGTCACCTCTGCAGAGGTTTGGAGGTGGGCTTAAAGTCCCAACCCTCTAATCCTGCCTTGGTCTATGCTGCCAGCCACCGGTCATCTCATTAGCATAAAAAAGACACTCATCAGTCCAGAGAGTCCAAGGGCATCAGGAGCTGTGTGTCAGGGGCCCGGGACCAAATATGTATTTCTTCAATCACAGTGTTGCACACACTTAACCCTTGGGTCTGTTGACATGCTGTTTCTCCAGCCCGAATCCTGTGCTCTCCCCCTGGAATAGGAGTCCTCTCTCACTGGAGACCTTCCCACTTCTGGACACCCCCATCCCCACCCCTCACCAGCTCAGTGTGACCCCTGTATCTTTCTTGAGACTGTGAAGTTGTCCCAGGACCTACCCCTTCATAGGGAAAAGACTTTTCCCCTCTCCTTTTCCCTTCTTCCTGTTTTCCTCCCTCCCTCCTTCTTTTCTTTCTTCTTCTCTCCCTCCCTCCCTCTTTCCTTTCTTCTCTCTTTTTTCCCTCCCTCCCTCTTTCCTTTCTTCCTTCTTTCCTCTCTCCCTCCCTCCTTCCCCTCTTCCTTCTTTCCTCCCTCCTTCCCCTCTTCCTTCTTTCCTCCCTCCTTCCCCTCTTCCTTCTTTCCTCCCTCTTCCTTCTTTCCTCCCTCCCTCCTTCCCCTCTTCCTTCTTTCCTCCCTCCCTCCTTCCCCTCTTCCTTCTTTCCTCCCTCTTCCTTCTTTCCTCCCTCCCTCCTTCCCCTCTTCCTTCTTTCCTCTCTCCCTCCCTCCCTCCCCTCTTCCTTCTTTCCTCTCTCCTTCCCTCCTTCCCCTCTTCCTTCTTTCCTCTCTCCCTCCCTCCTTTACTTACTGCACAGTATGCACTGTGTACCATCTGTTTTGTACCAATCAGTGTGCCAGGGGACACTGAGATGAGTAACTCAGCATTTCTGCCCTTGAGGGGTTCACCATCAATGGCAACAGCCAGCTTTGGTCGGCTCCTTCTGCAAATACTGACCCTCACAGCCAAAGCCACCCTGCCTTCTGAGAGTCTAAAGCCAGGTAAATTCAGTAGGCACTAGTCATGTGGGAGAGGGGTGGTGGATGAAGGCACGGCTTTGCTTCCTTTGTAAAAGCTCTGTGAGTCCTTATGGGTGCCTCTCAGAGGGTGCCTTGGAATTGCCACCCTGCCTGCAGCAGCAGCCACCTCCATGGGTCTCTCTTAGGCTGGATCCTCCCCGTGCACTGCCTTGCTCTCCTCGCCTGTCACTCCTGCCTCCTGAAATCACCTCCCAAATCAACTGCCAGCACCTGAGTCCTTGCTTCAGGCTCTGCTCTGGAGAACCCAAATTAAGACCGCCCAGTGCTGGGTTTGGCAGGTGTGGGCGTGAGCCTGACTACACCTGCTTTGCCAGCACTGGGTTGAGGGGCAAGAGGAGAGAAGCAGGGAGCCCAGCTGTGGTCTCCAGGCGAAACTGTGACCTTTGCAACTTCAGTAATGAAACTGGTTTAAAAAAAATCTCCATCTGCCTCGTTCTTGGATCTACTTCTCAATGTTTCTTAAAGAAAGAAGAGCTGTGACTTAGGATTTCCTCAAACCCCCGTATTTATACAAACGTATATTGACTAGCCTGTTACTCTATTATTTTTAATCAATTTTATTGAGGTATTCTTTATAAACAATAAATGTATAGTTAACAAATTGTGACAAATTGTATACTTAAGTGACCATCACCTTGATCCAAATAGAGAACATTCCAAAGTCCCAGAAAGGTCCCTCTGTCCTTTTCTGGTCAAATATCCACAATTTTTCCCAACCAGGCAACTCCTCATCTGGTCTGAATCACTATGAAATCAATTTATCCATATTACAACTTCCTGTGCATGGAGTCAGACATGTAGAATGATCCCCTCTGTGACTGGCTTCTTTCATTCTGGGTTCTAGTTCTTTCCTTTCTTTACTGACTCATACTCATCATTGTATAAATCTTTGCAAGGTTATGTGTTTTCATTCCTCTTGGGTAAATGCCTAGGAGTAGAATTGCTGGGATATATGGTAGGTGCACGTTTAACTTTATTTTTTTTTTAAGAAATTTCTGAGCTGTTTTCCAAAGGAGTTGTTCCATCATACACTCTTACCAGCCACCTATGAGAATTAGTTACTCCAGCTCCACATTCTTGTCTGCTTTGGGTATTGTATCAGTTCATTCTCGCATTCCTATAAAGAAATACCTGAAGTCTGGGTGCGGTGGCTCTCTCCTGTAATCCCAGCACTTTGGGAGGCCAAGGCGGGTGGATCACCTGAGGTCAGGAGTTCGAGACCAGCCTGACCAACATGGTGAAACCCCGTCTCTACTAAAAATACAAAAATTAGCCAGGCATGGTGGCACGTGCCTGTAATCCCAGCTACTCAGGAGGCTGAGGCGGGAGAATCACTTGAACCTGGGACATGGAGGTTGCAGTGAGCCAAGATCATGCCACTGCACTGCAGCCTGGGTGACAAGAGCAAAACTCCATCTCAAAAAAAAAAAAAAAAAAACAGAAGAAAAAAAGAAATAATACCTGGGTCTGGGTAATTTATAAAGCAAAGAGGTTTAATTGGTTCGTGGTTCCACAGGCTGTACAGGAAGCATAGTGGCTTTAGGTTCTGGGGGGCCTCAGAGAGCTTTTACTCATGGGGGAAGGCAAATCGGAAGCAGGCATCTTCACATGGCAGGAGCAGGACCCAGAGAGGGTGGGGAGGTGCTACACACCTTTAAACAACCAGATCCCATGATAACTCACTCACTCACTCACTATCACAGGAACAGCACCGAGGGAATGGTGCTATACCATTCATCAGAACTCTGCCCCCATGATCCAATCACCTCTACCAGGCCCCACCTCCAACAGTGGGGATTCAACATGAGACAATTTGACATGAGATTTGGTGGGGACACAAATCCAAACCATATCAGGTATCTTCAGGATTTTAAATTTTAGTTGTTTTAGTGGGTGTGTAGTTGTATCCATCTCTATCTGCCATTCACATACCTTCTTTTGTGAAGCATCTGTTCTTTTGCCAATTAAAAAAATTGCATTTTGTTTCCTTATTATTGAGTTGTAGAAGTCTTCTATATGTTCTGAATATGAGTCCATTATCAGGTACATGCGTTGTGAATATTTACTCCCAGACTATGTCTTGCATTTTCAATTCCTTCTTTTGTACATTTAAAAAATTTATTTTTAAAAATTATTTATTTCCTTTTTGAGATGGAGATCTCACTATGTTCCCGAGGCTGGCTTCAAACTCCTGGACTCAAGTGATCCTCCTGCCTCAGCCTCCCGAGAAGCTGGGAATACAGGTGTGCACCACCACACACAGCTTATTTTGGTGTCTTCGAGTTTTGTTATTTTTTAAACAATAAGAAAGCTCTATTTTCTTCTAGTATCTTTTTATTTGCTTTTAAATTTTAAACAGCTTTATTGAAGTATAATTTACATTTTATAAAATTCACTCATTCTAAGAGGATCTTAATGGTGTTATTTTAAAGCAGAAAGTTTTAACTTAATGAAGTCCAGTTGATCCATTTTTTTCTTAGATTATCAAAACTTTTTTTTCCTAAGACATTTTTCTCTATCCCAAAGTCACAAATATTTTTCTCTGCCTATGTTTTCTTCTGGAAGTTTTCTAGTTTTAGCTCTCACATTTAAGTGTCTGGGTTAATGTTTGCATGTCGCGACCAGTATTTTTTCTAGGTCTTTTCAGTGGCCAGAGCTAGGATATCTAGACTATGCAAAACGTGCCTCATAAGTTTATGATGATGTTTCTAATTCAAATCAGGACTATAGGTTTTTGTTTTTTAACTTAACCTCTTTTGATTATATCTATATCTACTTTCTTCCATAGCTGAGCATCTTGATTTTGAAGGGCACAAGAGATGCTAGAATTTAAATATCCCATAATTACTCATTTGTATTATCTCATCTTTCACACACAACAGTCTCATAACATTGATATGACCAATTATGATGACTGAAAACTGTTAAGAATGTCTTGTACATGTGCTTCCCTCTCCTCTCACTCGTTGTTGTTGTACAGTGTCTCCATTGTCAGGACATATGGCCAGTGCGTGCCTTTTTTTTTTTTTTTTTTTTTTTTAGATGGAGTCTCGCTCTTTTCCCCCAGGCTGGAGTGCAGTGGCATGATCTTGGCTCACTGCAGCCTCTGCCTCCTGAGTTCAAGCGATTCTTCTGCCTCAGCCTCCCAAGTAGCTGAGACTACAGGTGTGTGCCACCACGCCCAGCTAATTTGTTGTATTTTTAGGAGAGACAAGGTTTCACCATGTTAGCCAGGATGGTCTCGATCTCCTGACCTTGTTATCTGCCCACCTTGGCTTCCCAAAGTGCTGGGATTACAGGCACGAGCCACTGCACCTGGACTGCATGCCTTCTTTAAGCTGTCTTTTGTCCCTAGTTCTACTGGTAAGTATATATATTTCATGTTAATGTCTCTCTATCGTTTTGGTCATCTGCAGCTGATTCTCTGGTAGATTCCTTAGGAAGGACTACAGGAACAATTCTTTACTTTACTTTTCTTTTCTTTTCCTTTTTTCTTTTTGAGAGAGGTTTCACTCTTTCACCCAGGCTGGAGTCCAGTGGCGCAATCATGGCTCACTACAGCCTCGACCTCCTGGGCTCAGATGATCCTCTCATCTCAGCTTCCTCAGTAATTGGGACTACAGGCACATGCCACCATGCCCTGCTAATTTTTTCCTTTTTTTTATCTGGAGAGACAGGGTTTTGCCACATTACCCAGGCTGGTCTTGAACTCCTGAGCTCAAGTGATCCATCTGCCTCGACCTCCCAAAGTGCTGGGATTACAGGGGTGAGCCACCACACCCAGCTAACAATATTTTCTGGTTGCCACATGTTGATGACAGTTTGTGTAATCTTTATACCCTCTATTCTTGAAAACTGGTTTTCTTGGGTATAAAATCCTTGCTTTGCATTTTTCCTCTTGCATATATTAAGTTATTCCATTTTCTAGCATAAACTACTAATTTAAAAAATCTGATAGTAAATCTGATCATTTTCTTTACCTTATAAATCACATGTTCTTTGTTCGTAAGCTTTCAAAGGACTTATTCCTTGAAGTCTGTGGTTTTAATAGACTCTTTTGGCATTGGTTGTTCTTGGCAAATTTTCCTAGATATACAGTGTGCTCTTTCAATATATATCTTCAAATTGTATGTTTTTCTTTCAGAAGAGAGTTTTGGAATCACAGTTTTCAGTATTTTCTGTTCTCTTGCTTTCATTCTACTTTTCAGTTTCCATTATCCATATATTAGACCTTCTTTGACTATTTTCAATATCTGGTCACATCCTCTCAACACTTTGTCTCTTTCTTTCATTTTTATTTTTTTTTTGTTGTTGTTTTTTAAAAAAACTGAACTGCTTTTTATCTTTGATTTCTCTTGGGGCATGTTTAGTTGTGTTGTTTGCTATTGTGTTCTTCTGGTTTTGTCTTCATTTCTAAAATGAATTTTTCTTCTATTTCTAGTTCTTAGTTCTCATTTTTTTTTCTAGTTTTTTAAATTCTAATTTATGTTTTTCCATTGTGTCTCGTATTTTATCCCCAATGCCTTTTAGCTTTTCTTTTTTTAATAGTAGGTTTCAGTTTGATGTATTTTGTGAGTGTCTCTGGTGTGCTTTCATTGTCTGTAGGGATATTATTCTGATTCTTATTCTCTTTTTTCTTACAATAATTTGGTATAAGATGGTTATTTCCTGTTGCTCCTTTTTGTGCCAATTTAGTTTTTCTTGAAATTTCACAAGAAAGCTTGGTTCAGATAATGCTCCTAACTTCACAGAGCTGCTTCTTCTGTTGTTTTCATGTCATATTTTAAAATACGGTGTGCCACTGCCTGAGTCCCCTGACTCTGTTCAGCTCCCCACTCTTATCTGGCCTTTCTTGTTCTGTAGTCTCAGTTGTTTCCTTATGACTCAGCTTTTATTATTTCCTTCCAGCAGTTTCTTTTCAGTATAGGCCCCAGTCTTGTGCTCTTTCTAATACACCACACTAGACAGCTGGAGGTGGATGGAGCACTAACTTTCAGGTCTTCTTAAGAGTTTCATGGAGTTGTTTATGCAGGTGAGATACCTGCATGTGACTGATAAAGAATAAATTGAAGGCCACTGCATCACTGTATGTGACACTTCTCAAATGAGAAATGAGAAGAAGACAGCTAACTCACCACAGGGAGGCATGTTCGGCCTAGATATAGGGCTGGCCAGGGTCTGACTTGTGACCTGATAGGAAATTGAGCAGAGTTTGACTTGTGACCTGATAGGAAATTGAGGTGTTCAAGTATTTTCCTTTGGATGAGTGTCTGTTCTGAAGTCTGGACGTATCAGATTTAAACTGTTTGGGGTTTTCTGTTGACAAGGATATGCAGTGGTTTGAATGTTTGTGTCACCCCACATTTCTATGTTAGAATCCTCACTTCTAAACTGATGGTATTAGGAAGTGGGGCCTTTGGGAGGTGATTAGATTGTGGGAACAGAGCTCTCATGAATAGGACTGGTTCCCTGATGAAAGTGCCCCTTCTTTGCCCCTCCTGCCACATGAGGTTAGAGTGAAAAAACAGCTGTCTATAAGGAAGTGATCCCTCACCAGACATGAATCTGTTGCTCCTTGATTTTGGACTTCCCAGCCTCCAGTACTGTAGGAAATAAATTTCTGTTGTTTAATAAGCCATCCCGTCGATGGTATGGTGTTACAGTAGGCTGAACTACTTGAGACAGGGTGAAAGTGCATTGTGACTCTAAAATGTTTGCCAAACTGATTATGGCGTTATGATTATGTGTGAGGCTATGGCTTAATCATTTGTTGGGCAAATATTGGATGAGCATCTGCTATGGGCCAGGTCTTGTGCAAGGGGCTGAGGATACAGTGGCAGACAAGGCAGTCTCTGCTTACAGAAATTCCAGTCCTATTCCTCTGTTCATGTAATTGAAACTTCATGCACATCAGCAAAATATTTATAAGTCTGTGAAGTCACAGATTTGCTGTTGAGAACAATAGCTCAGTGAAAATTTAACGTTGTTGGAGTAGAATCCTAACAGGAGGATGTTTGCATTTCTGTCTTTTAAAATGCTGCCACACATACAGAAAAAAAAACAAACCAAACAGAATATGGCATTCACGTCTCTGTTTCTGGTTTTAATTTTCTCCTTTGAGGCCCAAATCAGATTTGAGTTTCTAAAGCAGTTTATTGCGGTGGAAACGGAGCTGGGATTTTATATAGCATGGAACTCTCCCTTTTGAAGCCCTTGTCTTGAATGAGTATTACCTTCTGCTTTCATTGCAGATGTTTCTATGATCTCCAAACTGGCCCATCACTGAGGCCTGACTTTATCATGAAATGTGATAAGTGAGGCCAAAGGGTCACCTTTATTGTTCAAGAGAATGCTAAAACTTCACAAGAGAAACGTTTACTATCTGATAACTTGTTGGCAGGATTTACAGCCACTGGGGAAGATGAGAGTGTCCTCAAAGCCTAGCATCGTGGTTTCCATCAAATGGTAAAGCAAAAGACTCCAAAATAGGATTCGTTTATCAACCTGTGTTCTCTGAGTGGTTTGTCTCCCCCTGAGTCTATTTCATTCACAAAGGATTTTTTCAGTGCCATCTTTATGCAGGTACCATGCTGCATTCTACCGAGCTGAGACAGTCCCAGTGTTTAAAAGCAAGCTGCGGGGAAAGAGAAAACCAACACTTACTGGCCACTTTCTATGGGCCTGGCATGTGGCTAGATGCCTCCACACACAGAGCTTCATTGCAACCCCAGGAAGAATCACAGGGGAGGAACTGGAGGTCCAGAGAAGTTGACTGAGGTCAAACGTGAAGTCAGGAGGTCAAACGTGAAGTCATGAGGTCAAACATGAAGTCAGGCCCAGGTCTGTCTGAATCCATAGCTTCTACCTAGAAAAAACCTGGGTTGGGGGTAGCTGCGGGGAGCAGCACAAGCCTCTTCTTAAGTTTCAGCATAAAAATGTTGGGGGCAAATGAAAATCTCATAGTAGATAATTTGTCTCTGGCTTGGAGGAGTCTGAACAGTCCAGTAGTCTTTATATGATTAAAATATGCATGTGCATGCACACACACACACATATTTCCTGACACTACTATATACATTCTGGCATTTTCTGTGAAGTTGTCCAGAAACAATGAGGCCACCAGTAATTATGACATGTCTCAATTCCTCTATTCATTATATAACCCAAAGAAGCACATTAACATGTGGCAAAGTCATGATTGCATAAAAACTTTCTATAGTCAAGATGCCACTCATCCAGTGGATCTCAGGTGTCACCTCCTCTGAGAAGCCTGTGCTGACCTCCTGCTCCTGGCATGGTGCTTGCATGGCCCCAGCACCTCTGCCACAGCCCAGCATCCTTTGCAGCAGCTGTCTGCTTGTTGGTGCTAGCCTTCATGAAGCCAGTAGTCTTTGGATGGGAGACAGAAGGTCAATGAAATAATGGACTTGAAAGAGCTTTGTGAAGGGTAAATGCGATGTGATTGCCAGTCATTATGCAAGAGACAGAGTGGAGTGGGGCATGAAGGGCAAAGGGCAGGGCATGGTCTGCAGAAGGAGGGCCCCTGATGGTGACTTTGGAGGAGCCCTTGGTTTGAGGAGTCCTCCAGGCTCAAAGATGGGGTAGGCCCAGTGTGAGCCATGCCCAAGGTCAGTGTGCTCAAATGATCTCCAGGTCTATCAGTTTTTTCCTGCAAGAGTGATCCTTGCAGTGGATGCTTCTGAAAGCTCATGGGTGGGCATAGGTGGGAGCAGGTGCACCCTCAGCTCAGTTGATTTGTTTCCACTGTGAGTCTGGCTGCATCGGAATCACCTTGGCCCTTCCTCAGTTGCCTGCAAAGCAGAGGCTGTCCAGTGTGCACTAGAAGGAGTCCTCAAGAGACAATCCGGTGACAGGCAGAGCCAGCCTGGGAGGTCTGTTACTCTGGAGGCTCCCATGCAGACCTGCTGGGGAGGCTGAGACTGGGAACCCACCTGCAGACACAGAGAAAAGCAGAGGGAGGCGCCTTTCTTCTCAAAGTTTTTAAGACCATTCACAAGCCTGTCCTGTTTTTTAAAAAAACTCAACCAGGAGTACCTGGCTGCTTCCTTGTCCCCAAATCCTGTGGCCACTCCTCAGGCCTTGTCCTGGAAGGCCCTTGTCTTACTCTGTGACAATCACTCCGTGAAAACTTTGGCTTACAGGAGCCCCCTTCTCCAGCTTGTCCTCCAACTCTGCTAAGGCCTTCTGCATTCTGTCTTATTTAATGCTCACTCACAAAAAGCCCATGAGGCAGATGCTCTTGATGTCACCCCCATCGTGTAGATGGGGTCCTGAGGCACAGTGAGGTTAATTAACATGTCACCGGTCACACAGCATGTGACTGAGGCACTACAATCTGATTCCAAGCAGTCTGGCTCCTGGCTCTTAACCACTACGTGTACTGCTACTCACATCAGGCGTATTCAAGAGCATAATTACACAAAGGTGGGGGAGGCACAAGAAAGACTCATTCCTTGGCACTAAGCGTGGCTTGCTCTGTAGCAAAAGAGAGAGACCATGTTGCATTTAACGTGTCCAGGATGGCTCACGCCTGTAATCCCAGCACTTTGGGAGGCCGAGGTAGGCGGATCACGAGGTCAGGAGATTGAGACCATCCTGGCCAACATGGTGAAACCCCGTCTCTACTAAAAATACAAAAATTAGTTGGACGTGGTGGCACGTGCCTGTAATCCCAGCTACTCGGGAGGCTGAGGCAGGAGAATTGCTTGAACCGGGGAGTCAGAGGTTGCGGTGAGCCGAGATCGCACCACTGCACTCCAGCCTGGTGACAGAGCGAGACTCCATCTCAAAAAAAAAAAAAGAAAAGAAAAGAAATAGTGTCCAGGAGTAGGACTCAGTTTCCAGCTGCTCCTGGCCTGGGACGTGGACTTTTCAGAGCTGGACTCCCTTACCTCACCCTGCACCTCTCCACTTTGGCTATATCTCGGCTCCTGTCCACGTGCCTGTCCCTCCCTGAAACAGTGAGCCTGGCTCTGTGTGTGTTGAGGAGCAGGCAGGCATTGTCAATGTCCACCCACCTCCTCCCCTTGCCCCGGACAGAGTGTGTGCTGGGAACTCCAAGCCCCTGCAGCTGGTCTCCAGTGTGGCCCTTATACATTCAGCGTCTGAGACCGTCCATATTCCTCCCTCACCTGGACTGCAGGGATGGGCTCCTAGCACGCCCCCGTTTCCTTTTTTGCCCCTACAAACCACACACACACACACACACACACACACACACACACACAGCAGCCAGAAAGGCCCTGTCAAAGGCTAAAATTGGTCCCATTGTACCTGCTCACTCCCTCCAATGGCTCAGGCCTGGAGTGTGGAACAAAACCGAAAACTCTTCCTGCAACTGACGAAGCCCTGTGCCATCTCCCTGCAGCCCCCTCCAGAGCAAATCCTGGATGCCCATCACATGCCAGGCACTGTGCTAGGCTCCGGGCACTTGACAGTGAGCAAAACTAAAGCCCTGTCCTCCAGGAGCTTATAGCCCAATAGGAAGATAGAGAACAATGACAGACAAACCTGCAGGTGAGGGGGTGACATGAGCAGTAAGGAGAGCCCAGTATGCGGGCGGCCAGCCGTGTGATTGCTGGGTGCTCTCTGAGAAGGGCCAGCCAGGACCTTGTCCCAGACCTGAGCCAGGCAGACCTGAGCCAGGGCGGTGTAGGTACAGCTGAGCTGGGGCAGAGGGCCCAGGCTGCAAGCTTTCTGTTCTTCCTGACATCTGCTGAGCTCCCAGCACCAGACCTGGGTGCGGCCACTCACCCTCTGGGCAGCACCCTGGAGCTTCATGAGGCTCAACGCTTCAGAGGGGCCTTCCCTGTCTCACCTCTCTCAACTCACTTTGCAAATAAATAACTGGAGACTCCAAAGAATGAGGAGTTCACCCTGGCATCCAGTATTCTCTTCCTCTCCAGGCCTGTCTTTTTCCAGAGGACTTCAGGGGACATGTGCACGACCCAGCCCCTGGCTCCCAGGGCCCCACCACTCCACTTTGGCCACCACTCCCCGCACACCTGGGACTACCATCATATGGGAGATCACCAGTGCCCCTCCCTGAGCAGCCTCCTGCCCACCTGCACCACCAGTATCTGGATCCCCCATTCTCCTCCATCACCCCCACCCTCCTTCCTTGGAGTCTCCTATCCCCCATCCTCAATGTCTTTTTCCTTTGCCTTCTTCCTACATTTCTGTAAACACCCAGCCCTCTACTCACCCATCCCTCTGTGCCCACCCAGCCCTCTACCTGCTTTATTTCTTGCCTGGCCGCCAAGGGCAACTGATGCCACCAAAAACCCGTGGTCTCTACCCACTGGGGCCCTCCATGCCTTGGTGAGTGTTGGACCGATTCTGGGATGTTCTCTGCATTTCATCCTTCATCAGCGTGTTCAAGCCTCCATTAAACCACAAACATCTCCTTCTCTTCCAGCCTCTCCACTCTCAGGAGAAGACCTGACGCCCAATTCGTAGAAGGAACCATAGGGCTCCTGCGTGTCACTCACACCTGACGTCCGCACACCTGCAGCCCATGTCCAACCATGGCCACTTGTTCCCCTCTCCCCTGTCTTAGCAGAAAAAGCATCCCTCCTCTAAGTTGGTACCAATCCTGCCCTCTGCGCTCCTCATCTGTCCCTCCTCCCCACTTGGAAGGTCTCCCCATGGACCCCTGCCCATTCTTCCTGAAGATGAAGATGGCACCATTGTGTCTGAGTTGTATGGAACATAAGCTCTGTATCTTGAACTCTTCCTTCTCCACTGGCCCAGGTCTGGGCAACTGGGGGCCAGAGTGAGGAAGGGGCAAGAGTGACCCCGACGTGTAGAGGCTGGGCAGCTGCATCTGTGTGTGTTTTTGCTTCCCAGTTCCTTTGGGGAACTCATATCTGCCAAACCCTGGGCTTTATTGCTGGGATGTAACTTCATGTACCTCCCTTTCCCTACAGAAGCCTAAGGGCACCCAGGAGCTTCTTGGGCCAGATCCTCCCCTCACCACCAAGCCCAGGCAAATAGTTGATGCACAGTCTCAGGGAGACCAGTTGGCTCCACTCTTCTGACCCAGGGACGGGAACCTGGTTAGAATTCATCTATTCCACCTCCAGTGCCCAGGGAGACTGTTGAGAAGCTCATGCTCCCCAGACTTTCCAGAACAGCCAGCACCTATCTATTCCCAGCCAGATAGTTTAGCTGCCAGGCTTCCAATAAATTCCCTCTTGCTTGTGTCAGGCAGAGTTGGTTTCTGTTGCTGGCAGCCAGCATGCCTACCTGAGGCAGAGAAGGCGTGGCCATTGTGTCTCAGCTGCGAGGAACGTAACCCCCATCCAACTAACTCAAGTCAAGAGAAGTTATTGAAGAAGGTAAGGAATCTCCCAGAAAGGAGGTGCGGGAAGGACAGCATGGCCTCGTGGGAACTAGAACAACATCGAGACGCATTTTCCAGAGGCCCCCTGGATGCTCATCTGCCCCTTTCTGGTGGCTCCATCCCCCTGCACCTCCCCACAACTGACTGCAGACCGGCTTTCCCAGCCTACTCACAGTCCTGGCCTCCCTCCCTGCTGACTCTGACACAACTCTACTGTCCACTGTTTTCATGTCACTTATCTGAGATTCTCAAGAAAGAAAGAGTCCAAAAGGCTCTGATAGGTATTGAATCCCTCAGCCCCTTTCAGGGCTTATGGAAGAAGATTCCATATGGAAGCTTCCCAGACAGCTGAGTCAGGAGGCAGAGGTGAGCCTGGCAGGCAACTGAACGGACTCTTCCACTAGACACTTACTAAAATGAGCAGGTTAAAGCCGGCCTAGGGAGGTGATGGTGACAGTTCTGAGCAGGGTGCACGGAATGCAGGTTTGAGGCCTCCTTGCCTGGATGCCCAGGTAAGCATTTCTTTTGTTGTTGTTGTTGTTGAGATGAAGTCTCACTCTGTCGCCCAGGGTGGAACACAGTGGTGCTATCTCAGTACACTGTAACCTCCGCCTTCCTGATTTCAAGAGATTCTCCTGCCTCAGCCTCCCAAGTAGCTGGGATTACAGGCACATGTCACTATGTCTGGCTAATTTTTGTATTTTTTTTTTTTTTTTTTTAGTAGAGATGGGGTTTTGCCATGTTGGTCAGGCTGGTCTTGAACTCCTGACCTCAGGTGATCTGCCTGTCTTGGCCTCCCGAAGTGCTGGGATTACTGGGATTACAGGCTTTAGCCACCGCGCTAGGCCCCAGGTAAGCATTTCTGAAAAGCCCCCCACCCTGGGAGCTACTCCAAACACTCCCCAGACAAGCCCCTCCCTGCGCCTGCACTTAGGCACAGAATCCTCCTTCCTTTGAAGGGTTCTGGGCGCCCTGGGGCTGCTCCGTCCTGTGAGGCTTCACTCTTTGATAAACCTTCCTGTCTACCAGCCCTCCTGGACTGAGCAGGACTTTCTCACTGTGGATGACAGAACCTTAACTCAAACTGGTTAAAGTGAAAAAGGGAATTTATTGACTCATGTAACTGAGAAGTCAATGAGTGGAGCTGGCTTAAGGATGGAAATAATGTCATCAGACCTCTTCTCTTTCTTGCTCTCTCTCTCTTTTCTCTCCCTCTCTCTCTCCCTGCTCCCCACTGCACACACACACCCTCTGCTCCCCTCTGCACGTGGGCCCAGCTTTTCCTACTGTAGATGAGTTCCTCCGCGCAGTAGGAGAAAGGGTCACAGCTGCAGGATCTTCAGGTGTACGTCATCCCAACTTAGCCCCAGGCTAAGCTTAGGTCTTCTTTCTCCAACCTCCATAGGTAGAATCCCAGCTTGGGACTGGTCAATTGGGTCACCTGTGTTTCCTGTATTATTGCCATTACTATGTTCAGGAAGGTGGGAGGTTCTGACTGTCAAGGCCTGGGTCACATGCCCATTCCTTTGCCCAGGGACTGATTGGCAGCTGTACTAGAATCACATGCACAGAGGACAGGTCAGTAGGCAGAAGGACGATCCTATTTCAAGAAGATGTAGGAAGGGATGCTGGACAAATAGAAACAGCAGATGACCTCCGCACCACTTCGTTTGGGGGCGTAGGTTGGCAGGACTCCTGGATCGTTCAGAGATATTTCTTTCCCACCTCATCTTTCTATTCTATCTGTACTCTCTCCGGCTGATACCCTTTCTGTCTTATTGCCTGGCGAGTGTTCCAGCACACTGTCTGCCTTTGTGAAAGGTCACAGAGTATAAATACATGCATAAACATAAAGCAGGCATTGCTGATTGGATTTCTCGTTTGGGTTCCACACTGCCTCCTTCTAGCCTGGGCTGGGAATGCACATATCTCCCCACTTTTGTATTCCTTTTTCTGAAGGTGGTTGGGTTTCAGATTCTATTAATATTAATTCAGCATCTTCTGGGTGTCTGGTACTTTCACATCCATTATCTCCCTTAAGCCCTGGATTACAGTTGGGGGGCCCAAGGCTGAAAGAGGTGAACACCTGTTGTCTTAGTTTCCTAGGCTGCTGTAACAAATGACCACAGACTGGGTAGCTTAAAACAACAGAAATTTATTCTTGTATAGTTCAGAAAGCCAGAAGTCCAAAATCAAGGTCTTAGTAGGGCTGATTTCTTTGGAGGGCCATGAGGGAGAACCCACTCCCTGCCTGTCTCGGAGCTTCTGGTAGTTGCTGGTGATCCTGGCATTCCACAGCTGTAGCTGCTGACTCCAACCTCTGTCTCCATGGTCACAGGGCCATCTTCTTATGAGAACACCAGGCATATCGGATTAAAAGCTCAACCTCGTTTTAACTGATTACATCTGCAATGACCCTATATCCAAATAAGGTTATATTCTGAGTTACTGGGAGTAAAAGCTCAATGCGTTGTTTTTGGAGGAAACAATTCAACTCCTAAAACCCATTAAGCAGTGAAGCCAGGCCTCAAACCCATGTCCAACTCCGGAGTCCATGCTCTTTCTGCCTGAAGCTGATGATAATGACAGCCAGTGTTTTCAGGGGACTGTGGTGTATGGGCAATTCCTTACATATTTACTACTTAAAAATCATAACAGCCCTACAAGGTAGGCACTGGGGCCATCATTTTCTAGGTGAGGAAATTAGGGCATGCAGAGGTGAAATGCTCAAAGTAACACAACCCCACTTAGGAGCAGAGTTGGGATTTGAGCAGGTTCACCTGACTTCTCCTCCAAGTTGCTCCTGGCCCTACCTTGCTGAGCTAGAAGGCCCAATATACACATTGACAAAATGCTATGGGAACTCTGGGTGGGCAGAGACCACTGCTGCCTGCAAAGGTTGGGATAAGGCTGGTGGAGAGAAAAAACCTAGAAATCCTTCGTGGAGGAAGTCACAGTTTAGCTAGATCTAGGAAGATGAGTCAGATTTAGTGGGGCAGAGATGAGAGGGAAGGATGTTTCAAACAAGGCGGAGAGTAGAAGCAAGACCTAAAGCCAGGGAAGTATTTGGGGGACAAAGGTAGTCCTGTCTGGCTTGTCCATAGCCCACAGTTTCATGTGGGTGAAAAAGGAAAGAGGCTCACTTGAACTGGAGACCCAAATGAAGTCTCTGTATTGACTTGCCCTCCAGGTCCCCGTGTTCTAGTGGAAATTTACTTCTAAAGCTGCGTGTCCTTCAAGAGAGGGAGCAATCCCGGGAAGGCAGGGCAAGCCCAAACAAATGAGACCCACCCAGCGGGGTCCACTCCCTTCCTCCTTCCCACATACCCACAGACACCCCCTATCCCAGCCCAAAAACCAGAGGGTTGAGCTGAGAAACTCTCTGCCTCCAGAAGGCCCAGCCTTACTTCATTCTGATCCACCCAAGTGAAAAGGTTTCCAATGTGTTTTTCCAGTTGCCATGGGTTTGCTTTCTGCGTCAGACATTCAGTCTGTCAGACATGAAATTGAATAATATTTTTATTTTTAGGCATGGGTCACAGAGTCTTTTCTTTCTGCTGCCGGGTTCGCCCCCGCACTGGAACTCCAGGGAATTGGGTCTCTGGAAGCCTGGGAAATGAATAGCTTCAGCAGGAAGCTGGTGGGTGGTGTTCTGTCTGAGCTGGACACTGTGTCCTAGAGTGAGATGACCTCACTCCGGCAGGGGTCCTTTTGTGTCTTGGCAGAGCAGCTGGTTTTGGTCAAGACCTGGGTGCAAGTTGTGCCCATGTGTCAAGGCTGGCACTGTGGGAGGGCAGGTGGGTGGAGTGGACCTGCTGTGGGTGGTGGAGGATGTCCAGATGGCCAGTGGCATGTGGCAATGTTGACAAGGAAAAGGTGACCACACCAGCAAGTAGTCAGGATCCACAGAGAGCCATGGGATGCCCAAAGGTAGTTTGCTGGCATTAAGTGGAGGCAGGAATGAGCTCTCATAGTTCTAGTTAAAGGGGGAAATTTAGAAATAGGATCCTCATATTAGGGGCCAGTTCCAAGAACAAAGCAAAACCCCAGGCTTGGAGCAGGATGCCTCAATCTTGGCACAACTGGCACTTGGGGCTGGATAGCTTTTTGTCATTGGAGACAGTCTTATGTGTTGTAGGACATTTAGCAGCATTCCTGGCCTTCACACACTAGATGCTAGTAACACCCCCTCCCCAGTTGTAACAACTAAAAATATCTCTAGACATCACCAAATGTCCATAGAGCAGGGAGGCAAAATTGTCTCCTGTTGAGGCTGAGAGAGATACGGAAAATGAACATGTTTGGGATTTGGGAGGCAGACTCAGGAGCAAGGGAGTAAACAAAGATCCAGTTAGTGGAATAAATGGTGACTCCTTGGCTTGCCCCACATTGGTTAGGATCTTGGGTGGCAAGCAGCGAATGTCACTTTTTGCTGACATTCCTGCTGTGGTTTGAATGTGTCCCCAGAAGTTTACAGGCTAGAAACTTAGTCCTCAATGCAATGGTGTTGAGAGGTGAGACCTTTAAGAGGTGATTAAGTCATGAGGGCTCTGTCCTCATGAATGAATTAACGCCATTATTGTGGGACTGGTTTCTTTATAAAGAATGAGTTTGGCCTACTTCCCTCTCTCTCTTACCATGTGATGCCTTCTGCCATGTGGTGCCACAGCAAGAAGGCCCTCACCAGATGCCAGCACCTTGTTCTTGGACTTCCCATCCTCCAGAACCATAAGCCAATACATTTCTGTTCATTATAAATTACCCAGTCTCAGGTATTCTGTTATAGCAGCACAACAATGAACTAAGATAATTCCCAAAAGGAGATGTACAGAAAGGCTATGGTAGAGGTAGGGGGGACATTCCTTAGTAACAAGAGGCTGGAAGATTTGACTTAGAAATGGCAGGAACCAAGGAAGCCTCCGTTTCTTCATCTGTATAATGGGAGTAATAACAGTGCCTGCCTCGTAGAGGCATTGTGAGGATTAAATGAGTTATTATAGGTATCCAATGTATGATAAGCACAGTGTGAGAATTAGCTACTGTAATTATTAATGTGGTTGTTTTAGTTTTGTTACTTTGCTATTCATGATCTGGTTGTTGTCTTTCTTTCCATCTTCATGTCTCACCACCCTGTCTCTTGCTCCAACACTCCAGTCATCCTTGGCCATCTGCGAGCCTCTCAAATGCTAAGCCATTTCACATTTTCACCCAGCTGAAATAATTTCTATGGAATTTGCCTCAAGGTTCTGTTGCTCTTATCTTTAAAGGGTTTAGACAGAGAATAAGCCTGCCATTTTGAAGTAGCAGATCCCAGAAATATTTCTCAGAGGAGGTGATGAAGTGTTAAATGCAGCAGGGCTTTCCTGAGAAGTGATTTGCTGCCACAGACCATCTGAGGGGCAAGAGAACAGCTCAGAGAGAAAGAGGAAAGGCTGGAGCCTAAGTCGGAAGAAAGAATCCCAGCATGGGCAGGGATTTGTATATCAGCCTTCGTATAGCACGCAGAGACAGACGTAATGCAAGATGGCTGCATCTTTTCTGCTTTGAGCTTAGAAGAGGAGAAAATCTAGGCAAAGGGACATAAGTCATGGAAAGAACAGGGAAAAGTAGCCCCTGAAACTTGCTGTTTTGGGAGTCACGAGGTACAGCCAATGGCAGGGGGAAACCACACCACTATCACCTCTACCTCAGACAGTGAACTGTGCTCTAAGGGCTTTTAGCAGCAAAAAGGTGAGATTTTAAATGTTGGAGCCATTTGTGGTGTGAGAAGGTCTTGTGGACGGGTAGCTGGCACTTTTCATCACCTGGGAGCAGAAGTGAGCATAAAATAAAAGGCTTCTCTTCAGGGCAGACCATGGGAAACTAGCCTTGGAGTGAGTAAGCAGGAAGAGCTGACTTTAGCCAGAAGGTATGGGACTTGCACCCAGTTGTGTTTATCTTAAGCTTGCTTCATATTGAATCTGGACTTGAAATTGTTATGCAAAGAGTAGTCACTGTGGGTAATTAAATATTTATGCTCTTATTTAACAACAATTTCCATTTTAGCAAAGAAAGCAGACTTTAATCCCCTGCCACTTCTCACCTCTTTCTGGAGCAACCCCAGCTTTAGGTGAGCCCAGAACAGCACTTATTGCTGGTCACCAGAGGCAGCCCCTAGAATGTCAGGCCGAGAGGGGAGCTATACCAAGCTAGCCCTTGACCACAGCAGGCAGACTTGATGATGAACCAAGGGCTTGATCTCTGGCTATCATAAAGCCTGGGTTCAAGTTCTGGCTCTACCTTGAGCTAGCAAACTTAATTCCTCTGAGTCTCACTTTCCTTGTCTGTAAAACAGACATGAGGGTCTCTGCCCCGTGGGAATGCTGTATAGCTGAAACAAGATGACAAGTGTTAATGGTTCCCAGACATATGGTGCACAAAAATCAAGAGAGAGATGTTAGAATGCAGGTTCCCAGGCATCTCTTCAGATTTTCTGATTACTTAAGTAAAGTTGGGACTCTGGGACCTACCTACAAACTTCTAGGTGATTCTTTTATCTAGACATGTTAGTAAGAAACACTGATGTTTAAAAAGGGTTTAGTAACAAACTCAGCACACAGTAAGTCTTCAGTATATGTCATTGGTAGCTGTTGTAATCATTATTCTAATTATTACAACAATAGTGGTACATGACAAACTCTCTCCAAATCCAGTGGCTTAAAACAATAAGCATTTGTTTATCCCAGGAATATGCGGGTCAGTGAGGCAGGCTGGTCTCAGCTGTGTGGTTCTTTTGGTTGTAGCTGGGCTCACTTAACAGGTTCAATGCCAGCTGGCTGTCCACTGAAATGATGGGGCAAATAGGCCACGTGTCTCTGAAAATGGGCATGAGGATCTCTGCCCCATGTGCCATGAGAACATGCTAATCCAGCTTTCAGGCCTCTTTCAGGAACATGCTTTCAGGCCTCTGCTTACTGTCACTTTTGCTCCCATCTCATTGGTCAAAACAAGTTGCATAGCTGAGCCTAGAGCCAAGACATGGCGAGCATCCCACACGGAGCAGTAGCCCCTGATCAAGCACATGCCACAGGGAGCTGGCAGGGGGAGTGTGAAGATTTGGGACTAATCATAAGTATTGTTTTAGAAAATATCAAAGTTTACTGTCTTTGTCTACCAAATTTGCTTCGATGAGCATGCATTAAATTTTCAATCAGAAACAAATTTAGCTATTATCACTTTGAAACAAAAATAGTGCTTAGAAAACAAGAGAGGATTATTATGAGGAGTAAACAAGATTTAAACATGTCAATGCATGAGGAAGAGCATTACAAGCTGCCCAGAAGCCTGGGGGATGGTGTGCTAAGAACCAGGCCCCCAGCTAGATGTGAACAGCCCCCTCTCCATCAGGCCTGCAGTCTGCTTTGGATCTGGCTACGCTGCTGCGACATCACCCTGACATTAGGATCAGGTGTTAACTCGCCCCTTACCCCTCTGGAGCCCCAGTGCTCACGTGGTGAATGAGTTTCAGGCAGCAAAACCACAGCCCTCCTCACTTTGAGGGCTTCTCTTTGCTTTCCCCTTTATCCAACCCCCAGAAATTTACTTCTCTTGTGTTACAATAGACTGAGGGCTCCTCAGAGGGCAAGGCCACATCCCCGAAATACATCATAAGAGCACTCACAAAAATAAGAGACACTACTACTTTTTTGAGCATGTATTATGCTCCAGGCATGGTGCTAACTGCGTTTTATATATTAGCTAATTTAATGCTTCTGGTGACCCCATGAGGTTGTGTATGAGTTTCCTATTGCTGCTGTAACAAACCACCACATATCTCATGTCTGAAAATAGCACAAATTTATTCTCTTACACTTACAGAGTTCAGAAGTCCTAAAATGGGGCTAAAAATCATCAGTAGGCCTATGTTCCTTCTGAAGATCTAGAGAAAATCTGTTCCTTGCCTTATGCAGCCTTGAGAAACCATGTGCATCCCTCAGCTTCTGGCTCCCTTCCAGCAATGGGGATAAAGAAACGGATGGGGATACGGATGCATGTATGGAAGGGTAGATGGAAGGATGGATAAATGGAAGGATAGATGGATGCATGGATGGATGGAAGGATGGATGGATGGTTGGTTGGATGGATGAATGGATGGTTGGACGTATGGATGGATGAATGGAAGGGTGGATGGCTGGATGATGGATGGATGAATGGAAGGATGAATGGATGTATGGATGTGTGGATGTATGGATGTATGAGTGAATGGAGGGTTGAAGATATGTATGTATGGATGGATGGATGGATGGTTGGAGAGATGAACAGAGGATGGATGGATGGATAGATGAATAGATGGTTGAATATATGGATGGATGATGGATGAATGGATGGAAAGATGGATGGATGGTTGGATAGATGGATGGATGAATGGATGGCTGGCTTGATGTATGGATAGATGTAAGGATGGAAGGATGCATGGATGAATGGATGGATGGATGGATTGATGGATAATTGTATGTATGGATGGATGGATGGAAGGATGGATGGATGGATGAATGAATAGACACTCAGAAAGTCTTTAGTCTCCTCTAGATTTCATCTCTGTGGCTGAGACAATGGCAAAGCATTTCTCTTTTCCATCCCCATCCCTGGAGCTGTCGTTGTTTTTCACGTCCATCAGCATCGAGATACTTTCCACTCAACTTCGTGGGTGAGAGCCTATACTCTTTCCAAACCTCTCACTGAACCAGTCCACTCTTGTCATGAGAAAATAAGTATTTCATCTAATTACCAATGATGTCAGTCAAGGAACCTTAAACAAAGAGATTAATTCTGCTTGTATTTGTTGGTACAATGAACATCATAACATATTTAACAGCATTGTAATGTGGAACAGATGGGAAAGACCCCAGCTTTCAGGGCCTCTCTATCTCTCCACTTTCTACCAACAGCCAAAACCAGGTGACCTTTTAGAACACTTTATGGGCTGGATGGCTGCCAAGAAATTGCTCACCCAGGGGCTGCCAGTACCGGCCCAGCCTGATAATGCCTGCTGGGTTCTTCATTGAAGACGATCAAGTTACTATCCTTGGGAATGCTGGAAATTCCACAGTGGATCTAGATACAATATTGGGGTGAAGCCCTCCCAAGCTTTACCCATTTATCATTGAGTTTCCACTGAGTGCTGATTATGTCACGGAATTTCCATCACAAAACCAAAATCTTGAGAAATCACCAAGGAGTAAATTTCAATTTGGTTATGTGCTGGGCAACCTTGGATAAATTAGTCCTCTCTCTGAGCCTGTGTCTTCAGCTGCAAAATAAGGGAGAAGAGCCAGCTGGACTAGTCATGAAGCCTGAGTGAGACAATGTCTGTAGAAGCCTAATAGGCACACAGCAGGTGCTCAAACTAATCTTGGCCCACGTGGGTGAGGGACTGAGTTTAGAACTCTAGATCTATTGAGAAACATTTCACAGGCACCTAATCTGTGGACCTGCATCCCACACAGAATTTTTGAATTTTTGAAATGAAAGGAATCTTGGGGACTATTTAAACCAAAGCTTGAAAAGCAATGGTCTGTGGGCCACACCCAGCCTGACAGCACATGCGTACATACGCATGTTAGCACAGTATTTTTTAACAATATTCAAATTAGTTGCCACCTGAAAAAAATTTCTTAACATTATAACGTGAAATCTTGAATGATCGAGAAACTGTCACTGTAATCCAAAGCCCACATCCCCACATGGCAATGATTGGGCAGAGACCCCAACCTTCCCTCTTTCAGGATGTTTTTACCTTTGGTCGGGGATGTGGTTTGGATTTGTTTCCCTGCTCAAATCTCATGTCGAATTGTAATCCCCAGTGTTGGAGGAGGCGCCTGGTGGGAGGTGACTGGATCATGGGGGCAAACTTCACCCTTGCTGTTCTCGTGATAGTGAGTTCTCATGAGAGCTTCTTGTTTAAAAGTGTGTAGCAGAGGCTCGCTGTCTTCCTCCTGCTTCAGCCACGTAAGTCGTGCCTGCTTCTTCTTCACCTTCTGCCATGATTGTACGTTTCCTGAGGCCTCCCAAGCCATGCTTCCTGTAGAGCTTGTAGAACCTGTGACAGAATTAAACCTCTTTTCTTTATAAATTACCCAGTCTCAGGTAGTTCTTTATAGCAGTGTGAGAACAAACTAACACATCTGGTCTGCTCAGATGTTTCCTGTCTGGGTTCTGTAAGCATGTTAGTTCACAGACCCAGATTGAGAGCAATTCCTTCACCTTTATAGATAATGAAACTGAGGCCAAAGTGAAGATGACAATAAGCCCCTCCCTACGACGGTTATGGGAGATATCACCAAGAGATCATGCAGCTCTTTCCTTGATCACAGCCTTAGAATCCCTCTTAACATAGTGCTCTGTGTTGGCAGCCATTCAGATAACCAATCAGGTACCTCAGGGATAAGAGATTTTGCTCAGGGTTCCCTAACTCTGCTGTATTATCTTTAAGGGCTTGCTCTCATCTGCTTCTGATAGTTTTGGGATTGCAAATGAAGAGATGTAAACAGTGGTTTTGCTTCGTTGCTGTGTTGCAGGTTTGGAACAAGAGATCACTGGAGGGCAGGGCTGGACGGCAGCAAGGCCATTTTCAGGCTATGACCTTGAGGTCACCTTTCTACCTCTCTCAGCCTTGTTTTACTCTTCAGTAGAAGAGATAAAAAAGCATTTGACATTATTGTAAGAATCAAATGCAAGACTGTGGGTGGAAGTGCCCAGCAAACTGTGAAGGTTGCATGATCATTTTATGAAGCATGGTGTGCAGTGCCCATAAGGCAAAGGGCTCCCTCTCTGACTACCCTGACTTCGGGGTAAATTTGAATTTTGCCATATATTAAAATGTAGCTTGGGAGATATTCTGGCAACCGCACACTATATATTTTGCATTTGGTTTCCCTGGCCTTTGGTCAGGGTTGAACATGCATTTCAGCAAAAACATGATTGTAAGAAATATTTCATTAATCAAATGCAATCTCTTTCTTTATAACCCATGCATTACCAACCCCCTACCTGACCCCAAAAAGGAAGGCTTGCTGCTTGCACAGACACCTCCCCCATTGCTCCGAACCATACCCCTGAAGACCTCACCCAGCAACACACATTAGCCCACACAACCATGTTTTCCTTTCCAAACCCTAAAAAAAGAAAAGAGCCCTTTCTCTTTTCTTTACCCAGAGTAATCCTGAAATTATGCACCATATCCGGAACACAGACATGGCCCCAAATTTAATTTTCTGGTTTCTGCAGAGCTGACTTAATCAGACCAGAGTCGAGGAGGGATCCCCCAGGGATGTGCCCCCAGAGCTCTGCTGCGGTTCCCAACCTGACGAGCTGTGAGACACGGTCACAACACTTTGCCCAGAGCACCATGTGCCTGTGTCTATGTAGGTCTCTGTGTGTGTGGTGTGGGTGTGCACCTGTGTATATAGCTTGCATGTCTGGCAATTGTGTATATTAGCTGTCTGTGTCTGTATCCATGTGTGCCTCTGTGGTGTCTGTGTGTGGTATGTAGTGTATCTGTATGTGTAGTGTATGTGTGCATCTGTGTGTGTTTGGTGCGTGGGGGGGTGTGCACACATATATGCAGGTGTAGGGGGTATGTGCAAGCATGTGCATGTGTCTATGATGTGTATGTGTGTGTCTGTGTGTGGTGCGTGCATGTGTGTATGCCTGTATGTGGTGTGGTGGGTGTGTTTGGCGTGTGTGCATATCTCTGTGTGTGGTGTGTGTTTTGTGTGTGTGGCATGTGTGTGTATGCATGGTGTGTGTGATTGTATGTGTGCAAGTGTGTGTATGTATGGAGTGTGTTTATGTCTATGTGTGCCTCTGTGTGGTGCATGGTTGTTTGTGGTGCATGTACTTGCACACAGGTGTGTAGTGTATGTGTACAAGTGTGTGTGTGTGTGTGTGTGTGTGTGTATGTATGGAATGTGTCCGTGTCTGTGTGTGCCTCTGTGTGTGGTGCATGGTTGTGTGTGGTGCATGTACTTGCACACAGGTATGTGGTGTATGTGTAGGTGTGTGTGTATGGAGTGTGTCTGTGTCTATGTGTGCCTCTGTGTGTGTGGTGCATGAATGAGTGGTGTGTGTGCATAAGCACTCAGGTGCGTGCACGTGTCTACAGTGTATAGCATGTGTGTCTGTGTACCCACATGACCTGTCACCCATGCCTTAGGATGAAGAATTGATCGTGGGCTCAATCCTGGGGGCCCTGGGACAGTCCCGTGCCTTGTTCTCTCCCATGTTCCTCATGGTTATGGAGAACAATGGTTTGGCGAGGACTGGCAGTGCTGTGAGAGATTTCCAAGGTGATTCACATCTAAACTCCCCATTTGACAGAGAGGGATCTGAGGTACAGAGAGGGAATGGGACTTACCAAAAGTCACAAAGCAAGTTGGTGATGACTGCGAGGCTGGAACCGATTTCTCCTGCCTCCCCGACCAGCGTGCTTTCTCCCTGGCCCCCTTCAGGGAGGTCACGGCCAGCCTGCTGGGGAGCTCGTCATAAGAAAGGACTTTGCTGGGATTTGGGGATGGACAGCTTGGCTACATGGATTAATCAGGTGGGAAATTGCACGAGCGATGTCCTTGAGCATGAGTTGACAAACACTTCTGTGAAGGACCAAAGAGTAAATATTTTAGGGCTTTGTAGCGCAAGAGGCAAAATTAAAGCTATTTTGTTGGTACTTACATAACCATTTCAAATGTAACCCACTTAAAAATTTAAAAACCATTCTTACTCCTTGAACTGTATGAAAACTGGTGGCAGATAGATTTGACCCACAGGTCTACCCCTGTCCGAGGCGCTGAGAATCAAAACAAACAAGTAGACAAATCTGAACTTATGAAACCCCAAACAGGAACAAACACAAGAAGGTCAGTGCCAGCAGCTGAGAGCACAGAACACGCGGCAAACAAAGAGCCATGGCGGTGTTGTGTGAGAAGTGCAGAGCTGAGGTCACAAACTGGCCTGCAGAGATTGGGGGTTGGAGTCCCTGGTGTATGGCGCTCAATCACAGACTGTGGTCAGAGAGAGGGTCCATTTTCCAGGAGGGTCCAAAGTGAGGCAACGGAGAAGAACTCCATAGCGGGAGCAGTGCTCAGGGGAGCAGGAGCCCTGTGGGCTGGAGGGACCTCGGCAGATGCTTGTCCAGTTTTCTCGTGGGTGGTAACCTCACACTGCCTGTCCTCAGTGCCATGGTCCACTTGCTGAATGAATGCCCAGGCCTGAAATCTTTCCCCAGTGTCTTATTTGGTCATTTTGTGAGCTGCATGTGTATGTGGGCATTTTAGTCCATTTGGGCTGTTATAACAAAATATCATAGCCTAGGTGGCTGATAGACAACAGAAATTTATTTCTCATGTTCTGGAGGCTGGGAAGTCAAAGATCAAGGCACCAGCAGTTTCAGTGTCTAGTGAGAGCATGTTTCCTGGTTCATAGATGGTGCCTTCTTGCTGTGTCCTCACATGGTTGAAGGGGCAAGCTCTCCCTCTGGGGTCATTTTAATAATCCCATGCGTGACAGCTCCACCATCACGACTTAATCACCTTCCAGAGGCCTCACCTCCTAATACCATCACCTTGCGGGTTAAGATTTCAACGTATGAATTGGGAGTGGGGGGAAATAAACATGCAGGCCTTACCAATGGTCCACACCCCCCAGGATGCCTACTCCTGCTGCAAAACCCCTAACCCTCAGCCCACCCCACGGCTTCACTTGGCGTCCCCCATGACCAGTTGTCTTCAGAATAAAGAATTTGAGCCCGGGCATGGTGACTCACACCTGTAAGCCCAGCACTTTGGGAGGCCAAGGTGGGTGGATCACTTGAGGTCAGGAGTTCGAGATCAGCCTGGCCAAGGTGGCGAAACCCCATCTCTACTAAAGATTCAAAAAATTAGCTGGGCGTGGTGGCAGATGCCTGTAGTCCCAGCTACTTTGGAGGCTGAGGCAGGAGAATCGCTTGAACTTGGGAGGCGGAGGTTGCAGTGAGCTGAAATCACACCACTGCACTCCAGCCTGAGTGACAGAGTGACTGCACTCCAGCCTGGGTGACAGAGTGAGACTCTGTCTCAAAAAAAAAAAAAATGTATTTGAGCCTAGATGACCTTGCCTGATATAATGCAAGTAGTCAGATGTATAATGCTATAGGATTACAGCCCCCGTGAAGGCTGCTGATGAAAGACAATGGGGAAGGAACGTCCCCCACTGTCTTTGAAATGTGTATTTAGTAGTTCATTTTGCCTAGAAGGAGAAATGACTGAGAGCACAGATCTACACAGAAGAACGGGCAGTACCCAGCACCAGAGAGTAAGCTCCAGGAAGGCAGTGTTTGGGGGTTTCTGTTTTGTTCACCATTTTATTTATTCTTGATGTATAATAAGAGCTTAATAGGCCGGGTGCGGTGGCTCACGCCTGTAATCCCAACACTTTGGGAGGCCGGGCGTGGGGGGGGGGGTGGATCATGAGGTCAGGAGTTCGAGACCAGCCTGGCCAATATGGTGAAACCCTGTCTCTACTAAAAATACAAAAATTAGTCAAGTGTGGTGGCACCCGCCTGTAGTTCCCAGCTACTCGGGAGGCTGAAGCAGAAGAATCGCTTTAACCTGGGAGGTGGAGGTTGCAGTGAGCCGAGATCGCGCCACTGCACTCCAGCCTGGGCAACAGAGTGAGACTCCATCTCAAAAAAAAAAAGAGCTCAATGATGTTTTTTATTTAAATATTCTTTACTTGATTCTTTCCTTAAGGATGGTCAAGGGCTTGAAAAGGACAAGAATGGGGATTGATAACCTGGAAGTTTGAGGAAAATATATATGGGTAGCCCTTTCAGCGAGATCTTGGGTAGAACAATATGTATGTACTATTTGAATGCTCATCAAAAGTCCATTTGTGTAGAGAAGGCTCTTGATAATCAGGTGTCCAGACATCACTGGATGTCAGTTCAGTTGCCCATGAACAAGCAGGCCTGGTGGCAGGGATGTGACAGCTAACCTCATAATTTAGTTTGCAGACTTCAGGACATCAAGTAAAATTGTGAATGAACCAGAGGAAAACTAATAGAGCACAGAAATGGATATATTGATAAACGGGACGTTTTGCTAAGCACTCACTTGCTCATATGGGGGTAGGTGCATTAGGTGGAATATGGGAGTTATTGATTCCACTGCTGTTTTTGCTTGGAAGTTTAAATATGGAAATTGGGGTACACTGGGACATGAAGTATCCAGAGGCATGGGCCGTGGGGAATACCATAGATTTGCTTATTAATTGTGCATTAAACTCCTTGCCAGATGCTTTCCCGTAATGCAGAAGGGTAAAGCTAAAATGGTATTGGCCGAGTGTGGTGGCTCACACCTGGAATCCTAGTGCTTTGGGAGGCCGAGATAGGAGTTCGAGATCAGCCTGGGCAACATAGGGAGACTATCTCTAAAAAAAAAAAAAATCATTTTTTTTAAAAAAAATAAATAACGTGGCATATCCCTGCCTCCTTTGCTGCTGTGTTCTAAATGTGAACCAGGTTTTTCCAACTCCAATTCTCCTTCAGGATGCTGAGTGTGGGAGGGAGGTGCACGAGGAGACAGCTTGACATGGGCACCCCTTTGCTGCAGTGCAGCGGAGGCGAGGCCTTTAGTCGGCAGCTGCAGTGCTCTCCCGGTCTGGCAGCGTCCCGCGGGGCAGCAGCAGCAACTTTCTCCACCATGAAAGAGGCAGCATGGTCCTAAGGCTGAGCTCCTCCTGAAATCTCAGATTAGAGTCTGTTCTTCAACAATTTTGTGAGCCATTTTATACCCCATCATAAATCCCTTTCTCCTTAAGCTAGTTAGAGTGGATTCTGTTTTCTGCAACTGACTGCTGACTGATTCTACACTCTCCCCTTAACAAGCATCCTCAGGACACTTGTAAGCCCATAAGGGACTCCTGGCAGTAGTTGCAGGGCAGTACTTTGGGGTCAGATTATGCATCCTAGAGAATGTAAAAGAAGATACTTCTTCAGAACCTGCCTAGCATGACTGGGGAAGTTATTTGGGATGGGGTGGCATAAATAGCTTCCAGTTATGGAGTGTGTCCTATGGGCTGAGCACTGTGAAAGCCCTTCATACATACTATCCCATTTAATCCGCACAACCACATTCCTTTGAGATAAGTATTCCAGAAGATGGGAGAACTTTGTTAAGATCCAATGCCTTGCAGATTTGGTTGCTTGGAGCCAAACACTGATCAAGATGATTCCAAGCCTGTTCCTAGAACAGTTTCACCGTCACTTTTAAGGGAGTAAGTTAAGAGCAAAAGAGAAACCTCACATTTTTTTTTCCAGGGCCATAAAAAATCATATTTTTAAAAATAAAATTTTTAGTGATCTTACTACTGGGAATTTTTCCAAAGGAAAGGAAATCATTATATTGAAGAGACATCTGCACCTTCATGTTTATTGCAGCACTGTTCACAATAGCCACGATATGGGATCAACGTAGGTGTCCAACAACAGATGGATGTAAAAAATATGGGATATATACACAATGGAATACCATTCAGCCATAAAAAAACAAAAAGAAATCTCGTCATTCGTGGCAACATGGATAGAACTAGAGGACATTATGTTAAGCAAAATAAGCCAGGAACAGAAAGTTAAACACCACATGTTCTCACTCATATGTGATAGCTAAAAAAAGTTGATCTCATAGAAGTAAAAAGTAAAACGGGATACTAGAAGTTGGGGAGAGTAGGAGGAAGGAAGCATAGGGAGAGATTTGTTAAATGATACAAATTACAGCTAGATAGGAGAAATAAGTTCTAGTATATTACACCACTGTAGGCTGACTATAGTTAACAATAGCATATAGTTTCAAATAGCTAGAAGAAGGATACTGAATGTTCCCAAAACAAAGAAATGATAAATGTTTGAGATGCTGGATATGCTAATTACCCTGATCTGATCACTTACATTATATGTATCAAAACATCGCTATGTACCCCATGAATATGTAACATTACTATTTGTCCATTAAAAGAAAAGAATTTTAAGTGTGGAAAGAAAGAAAATAAGCTGATGAAAAAAGAAGGAAACAGACATTTTTCTAGTGTTCAAATCATACAGTGCTTGTCCTAAATATTGCTGAATTTGCCACTTGGAAGGGAAGACTAATCTTTTTTGGAACATGCCATTATTTAGCATGTAACTTTTTACTATTTCTTGATTATAAAGATATCATTAAAGACTGCAAACTCAGTTTTTGAAATGTTCAATGCTTTTAAAAATTCAGATCTTTTCATTTACTAGATAGGCAAAACAGATTATTGATAAGATTCTATTCATTTCATTCTAATGAAAATAGAAATGAAATAAAGTGGAACAAACAATAAATAAAATTTTTGGCCAGGCGCGGTGGCTCATGCCTGTAATCCCAGCACTTTGGGAGGCCAAGGCGGGTGGATCACGAGGTCAGCAGATCGAGACCATCCTGGCTAACACGGTGAAACCCCGTCTCTACTAAAAATACAAAAAATTAGCCAGGCGTGGTGGCGGGAGCCTGTAGTCCCAGCTACTCAGGAGGCTGAGGCAGGAGAATGGCGTGAACCCGCGAGGCAGAGCTTGCAGTGAGCCGAGATGGCGCCACTGCACTCCAGCCTGGGCGACAGAGCGAGACTCCGTCTCAAAAATAAATAAATAAATAATAAATAAAATTTTTATTTGGAATCATTTAGAAAAGGTGCAAAAACAGCACAAAGTTCCCATAACCTTCACCCAGTGATACGCTCTGGATGTTTGTCCTTCCAGATTTCATGGACTCCCCAGTGCTGGAGGTGGGGCCTGGTGGGAGGTATTGGATCACGGGGGAGATTGCTCATGAGTGGCTTAGCGCCATCATCTCCCTGGTGATAAGTGAATGCTTGCTCAGAGAGATCAGGTTGTTTAACAGAGTGTGGTACTTTTCTCCCTCTCTCTCTTGATCCTACTCTGGCCATATGACATGCTGGCTCCCTGTCACCTTCTGCCATGATTGCAGGCTTCCTTAGAACCTCACCAGAAGTGGATGCCAGCACCATGCTTCCCGTTCAGCCTGCAGAACCGTGAACCAATTAAACCTCCTTTCTTTATAAATATCCAGCTCCAGGTATTTCTTTATAGCTACACAAAAATAGACGAACACACCCAGTCTCCTCTAATGGTAACATCTTACATGTCCATAGGGAATTTGTCAACACCAAGAAATTAACACCAGTACAATAGTGTTAATGAAACTGCTAACTTGATCTGTGTATCATTGGCCTTTCCACTAATGCCTGTTCACTGTTCTAGGATGCAAGGCAGGATTCCACATTGCATTCAGAATTGTGGTTTGTTGCTTTTTATTTTTTGTTATCCCATCACCTCATTCCAAAGGAAAAGGGCCTCAGTGATTTGCACAAGCCCAAAGAGAGGAAATACAGATAGCATGAGACAGACCATGTCTCAGAACAATTTAGAGCAATTTCCCTTGCTGTCCATTGGTAGAGGAGCCCTCCTATTAGAAATTGGCAGCAGCAGGCCACAGTGAAAACCAAGCTGGAGCGGGGAGCAGGGACCAGGATGCACGCCAGTATGCAATTGCAATACGGAATTCCAGCCCGGAAGCCCTGAGCAAGTTGGGGTCTCTCCTCTTGCAGCATAATGAAGGGCAGCAGGACAGAGAGCCAGAGCTGCAGAGGCAGTGACAGAGGAGGCTGGCAGGGCCAAGTAGCTGAGTAACATTCTCACCAAGAGGATTCCACGAGAAGATGATGGATCTCTCCAATTAACCATGTCATGGTTGGGCTTGGAAGCCATGGATGAAAACTGAGGTAAGATAACTATTTCCATGGGATGCCTGGTTGTGAAAAAAATCACACGGTCATAAAAATGAATGAGTCGTCCAGCCAGAAACACTAGAGAACTCAGTAAAGATTTCGAAACCGTGTGTGTTTAATGTTATTCTCACAGTGGGTTGAGTTCCCACAAAAGGTGCTAAATTAAAACAAGGAAGGGTAAATCTAGTTTTCTCACTGGAACAGTGTTTTAACCCTGAAGTTCCTGACCCCAGGTTTGATGCTTCTGCTGTGGAAATAAACATGTATACGACGTTTAGTTAACATAAATGACGTGGCATACCTTTATGTTATACGGATTAAGGCTTCTTCAGATCAACTAAACAGGGCTATGCCGTGATCAATTCCATATAGACCTAAAAGGCAGAGCATCCCCGTGGACAGAGTTCTGTCTTTCTTCAAAAAACAGGCTGCTTTATTTTTTGGACAACTACTTAGAAGGTAAGGGTTCTTGTTATTCAGGGCCACAAGACTCACAAGTGTTTCTGTGAGGGTACTTAGCACTACTCTAAGACTTTAGACAATGGATCCAGATATGCTGGGTGAAATCACCTCCCTCAGTTGTAAATACCTTGTAGCCAGCAGTGGTCTTGCTGCAGCCTGACAGTGGAAAGTGATTCTTCCATTTGCAGGGTCCGCTATAGGAGTGCTGGCAACCTGGCTTCATCTGCCCTAAACAAGGCAGATGGAAAAACCAACGACTGCTCCTCCTTCCTAATAGAACAGACTTTCCCACCCTTTGCCCTTTCTCTGTATAACTGCTTCACCAAGTCAAAAACTCAGAGAGTCATTGGAATGGCATTTAACTCTAGGGCATGCACCACTGAACCAGATCCAAATCTATTACTTTTGATGGCAAAAACCATAATAATAATAATAATAATAATAATTATTATTATTATTGAGATGGAGTCTCACTCTGTTGCCCAGGCTGGAGTGCAGTGGCGTGATCTTGGCTCACTGCAACCTCCACCTCCCAGGTTCAAGTGATTCTCCTGCCTCAGCTTCTCAAGTAGCTGGGACAACAGGTGTGCACTGCCACACCTGGCTATTTTTTTTGCAGTTTTAGTAGAGGTAGAGTTTCACCATATTGGCCAGGCTAGTCTTGAACTCTTGACCTCAAATGATTTGCCCACCTCGACCTCCCAAAGTGCTGGGATTACAGGCATGAGCCACCACTTCCAGCCTGTAACAACTTTTGCACCAACAGTTCAAAGTCTCATGCACGGCTCTGGACTCCACTTGGATTCATATGGAGACTAAAACTTTGTCTCTTCCTTTAACAGTCATGTAAGGGGTGAGGGGCTGCAGATATAATGCTTCTCACTCAAGTCCCCCTATCCCGCCTCACCTCCCAAAGGGTGAGAAGGGTTTAAGATCACAGAGACAGAAAAAACTTAGGAAACGTATTACACACATTATTAAAATAATAGCAAATTTTTAAAAAGTTGTCACTTGGGAGAACAAATTATACAAGAGTCAAAATCATTTTATTTTAAATCGTTCTAATGACAGTGTTCTGAATTGAAGGGTACACTTCTGTTCCTTTGTAAGCAGAAGATTCTGACATACATTTTCCTTTTCTTGGCAAACCAAGGCCATTGTTAGGAGCTTTTGTTAGCCTGTGGCAGCTCCTGGGTTTACTTGCTGGTTTCTTAGACCTGCCCTCAAAAGTCAGGATGGTGTCTCCAGCTTCTCCTGCATCTGGCAGAGTCCTCCCCTTCTCCTCTGCAGCTTCCGGTGCACTGTGAGTTAAGAAACCAGATAGCCAAACCCAAGAATTCTTTGTTAAATAAACTGTCCTGGTGGGGCTTTGATCCCTGGGGTTGGGAGTGAAATGGCTGGAAAGGCCTCATTTTACCGCTATCTGGGCTAGTGCCTGGATCTATTGGGGGTGCTGTTTCTCTACAAAATGTACTCAGAGTGCATTTTGGAATTTTCAGTATCCACTTGGCCTGCCCATGACCCCCACCCCTGAGACTGTGAACGAGGAGGTCTGGAGAGATGCTGAGAATGTTTTTGAAGATGCTCCCAGATGAGGCTGATGTCCACATGAGATTGAGTGTTGCTGTCGCCTTGAGTTCAACCTCTGCACGAACGAGGTTGAACTGGAAGTCAGAAATTTACAATGTCAGCCTTAGCCACATGTCATCTTTCTTCTCATAACCTCTTGGACAAACTCCTTTACTTCAGAAAACGAATTTCCAAACCACACAGTATTTCATAGACCAAAATAGAGATTTTTATTTCCAAACACAAAGCAGATACATTTTAAAAAATATAGAACAACAGTAAAAACATCAAACCATCTTTTAGAACACTGCTACTTCCAACTTGTGCAAAAGGAAGGGGAGGAAAACATCAATGCAACTTTAAAATATAGCACTAAGAAGAAATTCCGGGGTCCTGGTGTTCCTCCCTGGATGGCGGGGAAGGCTCCATTAGCTTTGGACTTGATATGAACCGAGATAACACACACATGTTCCGAGACAGTCATTTGGCTCCAATACTGCTTGCCTTCCCAGAAAGCTTAATTTATTGCAAATGCATGTTTTACCATCACAAATGATATGACAAGAGTAGATATGGTCCTTCTGCATATTGTTTACATAATAGAACATTTAAAACAATGGAATGTGTTTGTCTTTGACATCAAAAATCATTTATGCAGCATCTACATGCACATATACACACAAAAGTGTGAACGCATACACACACACACAGACACACACACACACACCCCCCATGCCATTGCTTGGTCCACACTGCATGAAACACACCATTCCAGCTACATGAACAGGTCAGTATCAGGTTAGTGTAACCAGGGCTCCAGGTACAAAGGATGAAGTGGGTTTGCTCACATAGATTTAGCTTAGGGTAGAGTGAACTTGTTTATGAGAACCTCATTTATGCAGAGGTTGGACTCAAGGCGATCGCAGCACTCGATCTCGTGTGATCATCAGCGTCATCTGGGAGCATCTTCAAAAACATTCTCAGCATCACCCCAGACCTCTTTGTTCACAATCTCAGGGGTGGAGGTCATGAGCAGGCCAAACTCACTCTACCCTACCTGCTGCCTCCAGGATGGGTTCTGAGGAGACATGGGACCCTCCCATGGGATGGATGACAAATGAAACTAAAAAATCCATCTGGGTGGGGGGCTTTGGAATGAGGGCTCTGGTTTTTTGGGCTTGAATTGGAGGGAAAACATAATCATTCCTCCAAAGCTGGTATTGGAAACTTGCCATTTCCCCAACACACACACACAGAAAGAGAGAAAGGAGAAAATTTAGGACCCACAGAATTAAGCCCTCTTTCAAAGCAGGTTATCTGCTATCCTGAGAAAAAGAGAGGGCATCATGTCTAAACCAGCCCAAGGAAATTCCCAGATGACACAGATCTAAGGGGTCATCTGACCTTCCCTTCTTTATGGAGAATGCCAGGGAGAGGCATAAAACTCTGGACCTCGGGGGAAACGTCCTGAGCCCGATGCGGTCTCCCTGGGTTCAGAGAGACCACAGGCTGGTGTCTGTTGTGCTGAAGCCCAGCACTGGAAGCCAGGGCTGCCCAGTTGTGCTTCTGCATGGAGATGTGTGTGTAGTACTCGCACATGCTATGCTCACATACCCGTGCATCCCTCCCACTCTGCCCACCCCTTCACATGCACACACAGCTTCCTCTGCCCGCTTCCTCCTCCCCAATAAAACTTCTGGAACATGCACAAGGGACTGCCTCCTTGTTTCTCCCATGAGAGGATTTGGAGCTGCTCAGCAGGCAGAGACCGCGCAAAGCCAACTCTGTCCTCTGCCTGCCCCCTCAAGCGCCGGCCTGTCCGTGCTTTTCCAGTGGGAAGGTAGACAGACAGTGGGTACCTGCTCCCATCCCCAGGGACCTCATCCTGATGTTGCCAGCTCCCATCAGCGGTGGGAGTCAACGGACTTCCCCACGGGAGTGGGCACAGGAGGAAAGCCTTGCTGCCCCTGCTTTGGAATGTTGCCCTCCAGCTAGCTCACCAGCTGCCAGAGTGGCAGCAGCCCACAGCCTGCAAAGGAAAGGAAAGCAACTGAGGCCCAGGGAACATTCGATAGAGTGGAGCATTGGGCTCGGAGCCAGTCATGCCTGGGTACAAGTCCCAAATTTACCACTCCCCACCTAGCTGGCTGCTCTGAGGCAGGCTGCTGACCCTCCCCACACTCTGGTTTCTGCACCTGGTTTCTGATCATGACTCCATAGCACAGGCTTTTTAAGTGTCATGACCATATTGCAGGCCCTCGGGGTATGTTTTCTTCCCTCCCTTTCTCATCAGAACAGGAAGAGGGACTGTAGGACTTTGTCCCTCATCTCCACAGAGGTGCTGGGGATGGGCTGGCCTGGTGTTCCTGGTTGCTGAGCTCAGAAGCAAGTGTTTCAGAAAGGAAGCCCAGGATCCTCGGGGGAAACCGAGGTCCCTCCTTGTGACTGCTGTCTCCCGGCTGGACAAGGTGGTTGGGTTGGGGATGATGTTACCATGACAACCGGAGAGCAGGCGCTGGGAGATGCTGAGTCCTGCTGACCGTGCTTTAAGGCCCTGAACATCCTGCTGAACCATTTGCTTTTAGACCACGAGCCTGTGTTTTAATGTTCTTTTAGAAACAAATTCCTCCTTGTTCTTACTTTGAAAAACAGAAGGCTATGTATGTTTCTCTCATACACAGAAGCTAAGGGAGAAACGACAGCTGGTTTTAAGTCCTCTTTGACTCTGGGCCTCTGCTGCAGGAGCCTGCAGGCACTGGCAATTGGGTGATGAGGGCCACCTGTGGGGTGCCCCCACCCACTTTCCTTTTCAAAGCCTCAATTGTCTGCTAGAAAACAAAGAGCTGGCCTGGAAGGGCTCAGAGATCCTCATTTTCCAAGATTTGCACCCAGGAGCTTCTCAAGCTCAAGAAGAAATGAAAGCAAATATGCATTGCCTGGGCTGAATCCAAACACAAAGAAAGTGTTCAAAAGCTTAGCCCTGGGTGCTCACGGCCAGGACAAAGACGGGAGGGGCTGTTCCTGCACAAAAACTCTGGCGAGCTGGGCAGATCTATTTGTCGGTTCCCAAGCCTTGCAGGAAGAATGTCTACAATGCCTTTGGGTAGACCTGAAGGACTCAGGGACCCCTGAGAGGAGGTGGCAGGCCGTGGTGGCAGGTCACTCTCACACTGCAAGGATGATGCCTTCAAGTTCCGAATAAGGAGCATACGGCCAAGGCATGGAGGATCAGGACAAACTCCGGTTTTTTCCTCCAACTGTAGCAGAGACAGCTAAGTGCCACTCCAAGCCACCCTACCCTTCATTCTTACTAGAAGAGCCCCCATCTTTTTGGGGTGCATGTTCTCAGACTTCTTGCAGATGTGGGGAAAACATGTGACACAGTCCTGGCCAATGAGATGAGAATGGAAGTGGCTGGTGGAGCTTCTGGGAAAGCTCCTAATGAGGAGGGCAGATTCATCTAGCTCACTCCCCTTCTTCCTGCCTGGAACCCAGATGAAAAATTGGAGGTACAGCAAGCATCCTGGGCCATGAAGTGACTGTGATATAAAGGAAAGAGAGTTGCAAAGCCTTGGCTCTGACATCCGTAAGCTGAGGAGACAATGCCAGCAACCGCCTATGTCTAGACTTCTCAGAAGGAGAGAAAAGTAAAGTCTCTGATTGGTTTAAGTCAAAGTTGGTTGGGGGAGGAGGGATTCTGTTACTGGTGGCTGAATCTAGGGATTTCTCTTCCAGATGCGAGCCCACCCGCACCCTCCTAGGATACCTAATATTTCAAGGAGCACTGGATGCTCCAGGGCTGACTTCCCTCCTTACCTATTGGCAAGGAACTGGACCAATGTCACACAGCCCATCAGCAGTGGAGTTCCAACTCAACCCTGTCTAGTGCTGAGCTGTATCACGCTGTCATCCAGTGGGTGCAGAGACCGAACCCCACTCCTGGAACTAACTCCCTGAGCTCACTGGCCAAAGAAGAACTGCTGAGGTCTCAGAGTCCTAACCTGTAAAATGGGTACAAAGTTGGAACAAGACAGTCTGTGGAAGCCCTCCACCTCTGACAGCCTAAAAAATCCAGGTATCCTCCTTCAACAGAGAACTTAGCATTTCCTAATCCATTTTGTCTCCCCTAAAAATCCTACTTGGCAGTTCATCCCATTGTCTGCTTTCTGGGGCTAGTTTGTCTTATCCAATTACTAGATGAAGGAAAAGTGATTTTTTGATTGGGAACATCCTAATTTTAATATACATTCAAAAGAAAAAAGAAAAGGAGGCCAGAATTGAGAGCTTTCTGAGAGGGCTGGTACAGGTGTAAGGATGTCAAACAGGTTTTGCTCACATAAGGATATGATTGATTGGCAGCAGCTTGGAGTGGTTTTGAGGACGGTGAGGTCCATTGGGCTGGAGAGTGGGGAGTGGGAAAGGTTGGTGATCAACTGTTGATGTCTGTCTTGGAAGCAGCAAGGGCTGTAGTTGCCCACACCTCCCTCCAATGCTGACCTAGACTGGTGACAATGAGATTGGGGTGAGAATTAGCTGAGTCCCCATAAGAGTGGGAATTAGGGCAGGATCCCGCTGGGCTATGGACACAGAGGCTTCCTGGCAATCACTGCAGACACAGGTGAAAAACACTCTGATTACAGAATCCAAAGGAAGCTGCTGGCATCTCAGGGTGACAGCCACAGGCACAGCCTCCCTGGTGGGTCCCTCACCTCCTCTCCTCTGGGGAGAAATCCTAGGCAGGGGGCAGGAAAGGGCAAGATATTATCCTTGAGCATGGAGACGCCAACCCAGATGATCCCCAGTGGGGAAAAGTGGGCTTCTCAGTTTGGCATTTCCAACCACATATTTTTACCAGGAAGACAGACTAATAATTGGGCTAGTAATGGAAATGACAATCAACATCCACAGCCTTAGCCTTAGGCCTCCCCTTGAAGCCTCCAGGAGCCTCCCAAGCTGTGTTGTTCTGTGACCCAGCACAGCCCAACACCCTTCTGACCTCCTGAGGCCGAGTCAGTCTGTTTTCCCCTCCTTCTGCCATGCCCAGGTCCTCTCCCTGCCCAGCCCAGCTGCCCTGGCCGCCTTGACCCACTTCCTCTGCCCGGTATGGTTCATAGTCACAATGGTGGCCTCCAAGAGGCAGCAAGACACTCTCATGCCCTGTCCCGAGCTCTCCCACTGTCTCCCCTGTGTGGCTCTTCCAGTTTCTGTGACAGTGGGCCTGCCCCTCTGGAAAGGCAGATGGGCAAAGTCAAGGGCAATGACTGCAATCCAGCTGGGCATCTTCAATGGCACAAACCCTTTTCTTCGTCTGCAAGCTCCCTGAGGGCAGGGACTGGGCTTTGCTCACCCCAAATCTCCCGGCACAAAGCCTGGCACAGGCTGGAGAATGCTTGTTGCATTGGATTAAGATGCAAAGAGGCACAGGGCACTTCTGCCCACCAACCAGGAGAGAGAAAGCTCCAGACCCCAGACAGCATCCGAATGGCCAGTGGGAAGGCACGGCCAGTGAGCAACTGGGTTTTTTTTTTTTTTTTTTTTTGGAGGGGCCACAGCTGGCAGCCTCCTGGCCTCCCCTGAACCCAGTTGCCACAAATTTCCATGATGTCCCTCTTCCCATTTCTCTTTCCTTCTCTCCCTCGGGGACTCCTGCACTAAGCAATCCTCAAGCTGCTCTCTTCTCCCAGCCATCTCCTGGGTTCCCAAACTTTCAGACATGTTTTTCCAGGAAGAATACTGTATGGGGAGCAAACCAACGCAGAGTTGGCAACTTTTTATTTTGTCCAATGAGGGCTCCCAAAACACAATGGAAACCATCAAAAAAGACAGAGCCACCTTTACCCATCCCTCATTTCCTAAAGGCCATTGAGCACCCTTGAAGTAGGAGAGATATAATCCCAGAATGAAGAGCCAGTGTTAGGGTGAAATAAATCCTATGGAAAGAAAAACTCAAGGCGTTCCCTCATATTGTTTCACTTGCCTTTGGTCAGTGAAAGCTTTGCCACTAGCGCTTGTCCTCGGAGGAAAGTTGGGAACCATGAAGGTACAGCCTGCCATTCCCATTCTCTTTTTCTCTCTCGCTATCCCCGCCCCCCTGCTTCCTCTTTTTCTCTCTCTCTTCTCTCTCTCTCTCTCTCTTTTGCTCTCACTCTCTCTCTCTCCTCTCACCCTCAAATTGTGGTAAAGTAAACATAACATAAAATTTAGCATCTTAACCACTTTTAAGCACACAGTTCAGTGCATCAAGCCTGACTCCCTCTGGCCCACTTCCCTGTCCACCCTCTCCAGCCAGACCAGCATAAAGTGCAGGTCCTCAAAGTTTCTGCAAAGCCTCCCGGCCTCCCGGTCAGGCCTGGCTCCAGTCTAATGCAAGAGATAAGATCCCCTCTTTACTCCCTAACTGTGGGCAGCCCCAGCCTCCCATCCCCTGCAAGGCAGGGCAGGATGATGCCACCGGTCCCAGTTTGCCAACAGTAAAATCCATTAGGGAACCCCCAGTTAGCACAAACTGCCCACCTTCAGGCCTTTTTCTCCCCTCTGCCTGTCATTCTCCTTGGCGTCCAGGCTGCAAATGGTCCCCAGCTTCCTTCCCCTGAAGCCGCCTGGAGACAAGCATCTTTGGACCCCCGGTCCCTGCAGGGAACTCCAGCCAGCTGCCAGAAGCAAACGGGGCCTGAGAGATGGAATTGGGTCAGGTCATCCATGACCCATTTCTTCTGGAAGGGAGTCGGGTGTCAGGAAACACATTTGCCTTTGGGTTTCAGCAAACCACAGCTGAAGCTCTTATCCTGTGCTGGGCATTGGGGGTGTGGAGTTCTGTCATTCATGACCGAGGACCTCATCATGAGACATTAGAGGGGCTCATCTTCCAGGTGAGCAATGTGAAGATAATGATAGATGGCCCAAGGGAATGTGCTGCTGGTGGTGACTCATCTCACAGCTGAGGACCAGTCCCTCAGGGAAATGTATGGATGCTCCACTCTGGCCATGTCCCAGGCGAGCTGATGGGCAGAGTTCTGCCTGCTTGCACAGGGAACTCCATTCCCAGAGGCTACAGAGACTGCAACCTGGTAGAACCAGCCTGAAGCCCCCCTCCAGCCTGGGCTTTGGGGTCCTCATTGCCCCATGTTGTGGGTTTGGACCCACTTCAGCATGAGCAAGGGTCTTTATATCTTTAAGCCTCAGTGTTCCATATCAAACGTGGGGGTAAAACAGTATCAAACCCTGGGGGCAGGTGTCAGTGTGGGAATTACATAAAGCAAGGCTGCCAAATGCCACCCAAGGGGGTCACGCACCCAGGAGCACCAAACGGAGCACGTTCTTTGTCTCCCTTGTCGGTGTTCCCTCTGTCCCGCCACCACTGGGCACTTCCCAGGGTCTCCTGGCCTCATCTGTTGTCAGTACCTGCCCATCCCGCCCGCTCCCAGCTTCTCTTTTTAAACACCCTCTGGGTGCTGCATGTGCCTTTCCACATGCAGAGAACGGGCTAAGAAAGAAAGGGGTGGGAGGGACAGGTAAGCAGGGATAACTAATTCATCAACCGACCCACTGGTGGTTCTCTCTCCCTCCTCCGCTTCCCTCCTCTCTCTCTCTCTGACACACACACACACACACACACACACACACACACACACACACACACACACACACAGTGTTGGGCCATGAGAGTACCAATTCTTATAAACTCTAAGACCCCTTTCATTTTGGAAACAGACGAACAAGACACACACACACACACACACACACACGTACACGCGCGCGCGCGCGCGCCACAGCGCCACCTTTCTCCAGTAGCACCTTAAAGCTCTACAAGGCCGTTAAAGAGGCTAGAAACTAAAGTCATAAGAATAATTGCCTGGCTCTCCTTTAAGCAAAGGAGATTGCACTTGCACTTGGAAGCACCAATAATTGGGCTGTTACGTCATATTACAAGTATATTTATATGAAAGTACTGAAAATATCAATTCTTTTTTAAAAAACAGTTATGCAAACAAGCAGACTTGATGGCATCATTATCAAAATTTAAAAAATATAGGTAGATATTCCCACCCCCGCCCGCATGTTCCAGCTTCTACTTCCCCAACATGTGGTATATGTGACAGGCTGCACACATGCCCAGTGGCTGTTTTCTTCCTGTAGTTGCCGACACGCGGGGAACACACTACAACGAGCAGGACACCACCTGAGGGCCATGGTGGCCAGTTGGGCTCTGGCCTTGCTGCCTCTCACTGTGTGGCCATGGATCAGTTTCTTCCCCATTCTGGGCCTCAGCTTTCTCACCTGTGACATAGTAGAGTGGAAACCTGGCAAGCTCCGCCGCCTGCCGCCACCGCCCCGCCACTGCTCTGACTTCCAGGACTGGACATCTGGGCATGGCTGCCTGGGCTCACTCAGCCCCTGATTTTCCAGTAAGGCGGTTGCCTGCAGAGAATGGCCCTATGGCTTGGTTTCCAGATATCTGGAGAAAAGTGTGCTTTCTCTTTTTACATGAAATCACAAATTTCTCTAGATATTTGGAAACCAAGTCACAGGGTTGTAGGATCTACTTTTTGAACTTTTCATCCCCTGTAGTTGCCAATTCTGCATGTACTAGTCCTGTAGAAATAAGTTAAACTGAAGCAGCTTGAGGGAAGGAACTTGATGGAAGGATGGAGAGTCCAGAGGGCTTGTTTTCCAAAGAAAAGTGTTGTTTGGAGGAGCATAATTATAAGCCTACAGCTTATCATAAAGCCGTTCAAAAAAAAAAAAAGGCCAGGCATGGTGGCTCATGCCTGTAATCCCAGTGCTTTGGGAGGCTGAGGTGGGCAGATCACCTGAGGTCAGGAGTTCGAGACCAGCCTGGCCAACATGGTAAAACCCCAACTCTACTAAAAATACAAAAATTAGCTGGGCGTGGTAGCAGATGCCTATAATCCCAGCTATTCGGGAGGCTGAGGCAGGAGAATCGCTTGAATCTGGGAGGCGGAGGTTGCAGTGAGCCGAGATCGCACCACTGCACTCCAGCCTGGGCAAAAAGAGCGAAACTCCGTCTCAAAATAATTATAATAACAATAATAATAATAACTCAGAGCCAGGCTTGTGGATGGAAATACAGTGCCCAAGTCACATTCTGCTTAAAGTTGTAACAAATACAGGCGAGTTAAAAGAAAAAAAAATATACTTTCTGAGTCAGCCCCAAGGGCTGTCCTTGGCAGCATGGGTTTCCTGCCCATGAATGTCCTAGTTGCCTAGGACCCGGGTCCCCAAGGGCAGAGCTCACGGTGAAAGGCAAAGGGTCAGTGTGTGTGAGACAGCAGTGGTGCTGGGCATCAGGCCCTCTTAGGGCCTCAGTTTCCCCTCTACTTAAAGGGCCTTTCTGGGTCTATAATACTTTATGATTCCAAAGCCAGAGAGAAGGTCCGAGGAAATCCCCTCTGAAGCTCGTATTTGTAGTTGAACGGTAAAATCCATTTGTAAAGAGTGGGAATTAAGTACTTTTTTAAAGGGGAAAATTTAGTGTTGATTTAGGAAAAACATGATCCAGTTGTAAAGCACTTAGGAACCATCCCAGAGTTCCCTGGCAAGGAAGGGATGAGTTTCTGGCCTCGGGAACTCACATGGAGTCACTGCGGCCCCAGCCCAGGTGGTGCATGGAGCCCGGCTCACCTACACCTGGCTGGAGAGGGCCTGGTTTTGGGTGGCCTGGGCCCTAGTCCCATATGGGGATGCACATGAGACCTTCTTGGCCCCATGGACCTGCTGTCTCCAGAGTCTTTTCTAGGAAGGGGAAGGAGAGCCCTTGAGACAGGCCGAACTCCAGAGCAGATTCTCTCACCGCTGTCCTGGACCCTCGATCCCTGGCCCATGGTATGGCAGATGCTTCCCTTCTCACCTGCAGCTTGAGCTCTCGACGATGAAAACTCAGTCCAGGAGCAACAGAGGAAACACATCTTTCCTGGGCACTGCCAGTGGGTGCTGCTCACGGAGTGTGCCTCACCATTCTGCATGGAAATCTTAAAAATAAAGCCTGTCTTCTTCCCTTTCTCCCTGAATGAAACACACAGAGCAGGATCTCACCGTTTCATGGGGGCTTGGTGTCATCACCAGGGACAGTCCTCATAGGTCTGTGTGATCAGAAGCCGCTGAGAGCTGGGGTTAGGGCTCCCGCATGCGATGCCTCCACATGGCTGTGCTTTCTTAGTTCAGGGATCTGCTCTCTGCAGCTCTTCTTTTTCTCCCTTGATGTCACTCTGTCACTTGTCACTGCTATCACTGTACCTGCCTCTGGTCATTGCCATTTCTACTTCTGACACATGGCAGCTACTCTTTGTGGTTGTTAAAACTAGACAAGCATACTTGTTCTCATTATGCATAAAGCAAGAGTCACTGGGCACTAAGTGAGGGTCTGTGGTGCTCTTCCACATTGCAGCTCAGAGGCCTTTCATTACATCTGAGTTCTGGGATTAGCTTTGGAGAAGAGGTTGCCATGAAAGTGACATGTTATTGTTCTTGCTTTCTAGGGTTGACTGCAGACCAAGTCAACAATACCACAAAATCCCATTGGAGGGAGACATGGCTAGGAATTTTCCCAACTCCAAATAGACCTTGTATATGAAATTATACATACTTAGCATTTACATACAGATCATATAAAAATTCTAGACATTATTCCCTAGTCACATGTAGTACACATTTAGTATAAATAGACTAAGACAACACTGTATAAAAAGTAAGTGTGTTCCGGGAACGCTGACACAGCACTGATATGGATGCAGCTCTGCAGTCTTTGGCCTGCCCCTGTTTCCAGTTTCCCTGGCGGGCAACCTCAGGAGGGGCCCTGGGACTGATGGAGGTTGGAGAAGAAAGTCACCTGTATGCCCCAGTGGGTTAGGTGGGTGGTGGGCCATTGTAGCGCAGCATGAGCGTGAAGGAGCGGGCGAAGTTGTTGGCCAGGGTGCAGCTGCGGTCCTCTTCCCTGATTGGGAGCAGGAACAGCAGGAGGAGGAATAGCAGCAGAAGCAGCTGCAGTGGGAGCGCCACACAGCACACCCTCCGGAAGAGGGAGCCCAGTCCTCGCCACCGCGGAGTCTGCGGAACCAACACAACACAGGTGAGTGGGCTGGGGGGACTCTGGTGGTGGGGAGCAGGTTCAGGGGGCGAGGAGGATGCCAGGAGCGGTGGTTGCACTGAACTGACTGTATGACAGTACATATCTCCATGTTCTCATCTGTGAAATGGGGCTAATGTAAGTTTTGCCAGAAACAGGGTTTCTGTAGTTTTCCCAAAGCATTCAAGGCATGAAAGGAAGAACAGAAAACACAGTTGCAGGCTCTGCCATTGTGACATGTATCTTTGCCTGGTGCAGCAGAGTGCAGGCTGTGAATCCTAAGGTCACTTGACTTCTCTGAACCTCAAGTTTCTCATCTACAGATGGGGCAATAATGGCACCTACATGACAGAGTTGTCATGAGGATCCAATGAGGCAGAGCCTGGCACGTAGTAAGTGTGTATCAGCTGCTGTCATGATTAGTATGCATCCTTAATATTTCGCCATCTAAATCTTCGTCATCACCATCATCACCACCATCAAGTTCATCATCATCACTTTCTTCCTCCTCTTGTCTTTCTTCCCTTTCCTCTTTTTCCTCCCCCTCTTCCTTTTCTTTCTTTCTTTCTTTTTTTTTTTTTTTTGAGATGGAGTCTCGCTCTGTCGCCCAGGCTGGAGTTCAGTGGCGCGATCTCAGCTCACTGCAACCTCCACCTCCCAGGTTCAATCAATTATCTCCCTCAGCCTCCCGGGTAGCTGGGATTACAGGCCCCTGCCACCATGCCCAGCTAATTGTTTTGTATTTTTAGTAGAGATGGGGTTTCACCATGTTGGCCATGCTGGTCTTGAATCCTGACCTTGTGAGCCACCCTCCTCGGCCTCCCAAAGTACTGGGATTATAGGTGTGAGCCACCGCGCCCGGCCCCTCTCTTCCTTTCCCTCCCTCTCTCCTTCCCTCTTCTCCCCCTCTTCCTCCTCCTCCTTTTGTTTCATCATCAATTTCATCACCATCACTATCGCCATCAGTATCACATGAAGGTTAGTCTCACAAGTCCAAATGCCTAATGGACTTCTCTGCTACAATGTCCCTGAAAGTGGCCAAGAAAACATTTCCTAAGTTCTGGAGGGACTGGCCGGGTTGTGGCTTCATGGATGTCTGACTGCCAAGGAGTGCAGGGGCAAGAGCTGATCACTCAGAAAAGTGAGGCCCTCATGGTCAAGATGCTGCAGCGTGCAGGACGAGCCCAGCTTTTAGGATCCTAGAGGACTGGGTCCCCACCCAGACTCTGTTACTCAACAGCTATGTGACCTTGGGCAAATCAATATTGGATCCTCTGTTATCTGCTCTGCAAAATGGGGATCAAACACCTACCCCTATTTGCTGGGCTGTGGTGAGGACTCAAAGCAAAGGTATATATATACCTTGATTGATAAATGTACCAGTTCTTACTATTAGTACTATTAATAATTATTTATAATAATAGTGCTAGCACTATTAGTAACTGTTAGTGACATTCATTACTATTAATATTAGTAATCACAGCACTAGTACTATTATTATAGAATATATCTGCTGGCTCCCTGAAGAACCAAGGTTCACCCTCCAGGGCACCAAAAGCCACAGTCCCGTGATGATGATAGTGATAGTGACCATGGTGATGGAGGTGACGGCAATGATGGCAGTGATGCTTGATGATGGTGATAATGACCATGACGCTAATGGTGGTGGGGTGGGGGTGGAGTGGTGAGAGTAAGATGGTGATGATGGTGATAATGATCATGGTAATAGTGATGATGGTGATGATCATGGTGACTGTGATGGTGATGGTAAGTGTGAGTGATAGAGATGATGATCGTGATGGTGATGATGGTGATGGGGATGATGATGATAGTGATGGTGGTGGTGGTCATGATGGTGAGGGTGATGGTGGTAAGGATGATGGTGATGGTGGTGGTGATGGTGATAGTAATGATGATGGTGGAGGTAGAGATGGTGGTGGTGATGGCGAGGGTAATGGTGGTAAGGATGATGGTGATGGTGATGGTGATGGTGATGGTGGTAAGGATGATGGTGATGGTGATGGTGGTAAAGATGATGGTGATGGTGATGGTGGTAAGGATGATGGTGATGGTGGTGATGATGGTGATGGTGATGGTGGAGGTAGAGATAGTGGTGGTGGTGATGGTGAGGGTAATGGTGGTAAGGATGATGGTGATGGTGATGGTGGTAAGGATGATGGTGATGGTGGTGGTGGTGGTGATGGTGATGATGATGGAGGTAGAGACAGTGGTGGTGGTGATGGTGAGGGTAATGGTGGTAAGGATGATGATGATGGTGATGGTGGTGGTGATGGTGATGATGATGGAGGTAGAGACAGTGGTGATGGTGATGGTGAGGGTAATGGTGGTAAGGATGATGGTGATGGTGATGGTGGTGATGGTGATGGTGGTAAGGATGATGGTGATGGTGGTGGTGGTGGTGATGGTGATGATGATGGAGGTAGAGACAGTGGTGATGGTGATGGTGAGGGTAATGGTGGTAAGGATGATGGTGATGGTGATGGTGATGATGATGGTGATGGTGATGATGATGGTGGTGGTGGTGATGGTGGTAAGGATGATGGTGATGGTGATGGTGATGGTGGTAAGGATGATGGTGACGGTGATGGTGGTAAGGATGATGGTGATGGTGATGGTGGTAAGGATGATGGTGATGGTGATGGTGGTAAGGATGATGGTGATGGTGATGGTGGTAAGGATGATGGTGATGGTGATGGTGGTAAAGATGATGGTGATGGTGATGGTGATGGTGGTAAGGATGATGGTGATGGTGGTGATGATGGTGATGGTGATGATGGTGGAGGTAGAGATAGTGGTGGTGGTGATGGTGAGGGTAATGGTGGTAAGGATGATTGTGATGGTGGTGATGATGGTGATAGTGATGATGATGGAGGTAGAGATGGTAGTGGTGGTGGTGGTGAGGGTAATGGTGGTAAGGATGATGGTGGTGGTGATGGTGAGGGCAATGGTGTTAAGGATGATGGTGATGGTGGTGGTGATAGTGGTAGTGGTGGTAGTGATGGTGAGGGTGATGATGGTGATGAAGAAGCACTGTTAAATGCAAATGTTCCTGGGATGTTCTAACCTGGGCAGTTCTGTCTCTCTACCTCTCCTCTCTGAGTCAACTCATGTATTCCCCTGCTCCAAGTATCTCCTCCAGATGATAACACTTAACTCTGTGCCTCCAGCCTCAAATGTTTTCACTCACCAAAGTCCTTAGACACTGATTTTATAAAACAGGCTGCTTATAACAACGAATAAGTACTCTTGGCTGCATGTATTTCAGCAGTGACTTCGGGAGTGGAGGGTGGGGGTGGGTGACACATTGTTTAAGCAGCTGAATGAGTGTGAGTTCACAGAGAAGGTGGTTCTTCCCATAGCTGCTGGGCTGGGTGGAGCCAAATCTCTGACCCATGAGACCCACCCAGGGAGAGAGAAAAGGGGCAAGACAATGAGCTGTAGGGTCACCCAGCCTGGGTTTCCACTGCAACTGACAACCTGTAATTAAGGTTCTCCCAAATGGAGGGTCTGCTTACAAGTGTCCTTTTTTATTTGCCCCTCCATTCTCAGAGCTAACATTTTGCTTATTCAAGAGAGGGGTTGTGCCTTGGCCATGATCCTCTGGGGAAAACATTTCTGAAGGTCCAAAAAGTGTTTACACATACAAGTGTTGACAAGGGGTGGTCTTCTCAAAGGATTCCTGCTGCCTGCCCAGTGCCTGTTTACTTAGAGCTCACATCCTCACTTAGAGGGCCCTGCATTCCAAAATGCTCTTAAAAATAAGACACCTTTCAATATGTTTCTCAAATGCTTCGAAAAAACACACAGACACACACACACACAGACACACACACACACAGACACACACATACACACAACCTTCTAAGAAGCCAACAAGAAAAATGACAATCTCAGCTCTTCCAAAGAGAGAAGGGGCTTCCTCAGGAAGTTATAAGCTCCCAATTTGATATGGTTTTGTTGTGTCACCACCCAAATCTCATCCTGAATTATAGTTCCTATAATTCGCATGTGTTATGGGAAGGACCCAGTGGGAGATAATTGAATCATGGGGGCAGTTTCCCCCATACTGTTCTCGTGGTACTGAATAAGTTTCACAAGATCTGATGGTTTTTAAGGGGTTTCCCCTTTCACTTGGCTCCCATTCTCTCTTGTCTGCTGCCGTGTAAGACGTGCCCTTCTTCTTCCGCCACAAGTGTGAGGCCTCCCCAGCCACGTGGAACTGAGTTCATTAAACCTCTTTTTCTTTATAAATTACCCAGTCTCAGGTATGTCTTTATCAGCAGCATGAAAACGGACTAATACATCATCCCTGAAGGTAGGAAAGCAGGGGTTGATGAGCCCATGGGGGTGGGGATGGAGCATATGTTGTGTGAAGGAGTTAACATACCCAACAGAGGCTCTGACCAAGAGTCCTCCAAGGTCTTACATGATGAATCTGAGACTCCAGATTTCTGCGGATCACAGGCTAGAGTTCATCACAGTCCATGAGACCTAATCTACCATTGGTGAAATGGGATGTGGGGGGAATATAAGGTTTGGAATCTTGGGTTCTAACCCTGACTCTGCCACTTCCTAGCTGTGTGACCTAGGGCATGTCACTTAGCCTCTCAGAGCCTCAGTTTCTTCTCTGTTGGGAGAGAGTGATACTTGCTTACCAATGTAGGAAGGATAAATGAGGCCATGCATGCTATGCATAAAGTGCACAGTAAACACCCAATAAAGGCTCACTTCCTTTCTCCTCTGGCTGATGGGTGTGGGGCAGAGAGGCAGCTCCTGCAAGCCCCACAAGCTTCCCCTCCACCAGGGATGCAGGGATTAGGCACCATCATCACCTCTGGTCCCATCAGGGAAGAAAGCACTGCCCTCTTTAAATGCCATCTCTCAGCTCCTTAAAGAGCCTCACATCCTATTGCCACAGGGCCTTTGCACAGGCTGTCCCTTGTGTCTGGAATGCTCACTGCCCTTTCTCCACTCCACCTGGTTAGCGCTGACTGATCACTCTAATCTCACCCTGAGTCACTTCCTCCAGGAGACCTTCCCTGGCCTTACACATCCTCAGGGCACCCTTTCTTCTGGATCACTTATTAAGATCTGTGCTGCCCTTAACTCCTCGGAGGCGGGGTTCACATTAGTCTTATGCTTTACTGTATCCTCAGCAGTGCTCAGTAAGTATTTGCTGAATGAATGAAACCATGAATATAAGGCTCCTTCCCTCCCTGCACTTCTGGCCATCAGCTTCTCCCTCAGTACATTGGAGGCCACCACTGAGACACGGGCCACCTGCTGTCTGCAAGCTGTTCTCACTGTGCCCATGGTTCACCAGGATGTCTGGGCTCCACTTGTTAGTGAACTCACTAAACACACCCCCAGAGGTCCTGAGCTCCGCTCTTCACCTCACTCAGGGGCCTCCTGGGTGCCTTGAGCATCTCTGTGAGGCCGACTTTCCTATGCCCATTTTACAGAGGAAGAAACTGAGTCTGGGAGAGTACCCAGTCCAAGGTCACACAGATAGGCTCAGCTCTACAGTGTCACTCCAGAGCCCACGCTCTTCCTACTATCCCACGTGGCATTTCTCACAAGAAACAGCAATTCAAAAGACAACAAAAGTCTCTGGGGCCTCTGTTGTTCAACCTGGATCTGTGGAGGGTGGGTGTGCTCTGACCTGGGGCCCGGAGGGAGGAAGTCACATGCCATCACCACTGAGGCTAAGGGTCTTACCCAGGACCTGGCCAGGTCTCAGTACCCACTACAAAGATGCTTCTAGGCAGGCACCAAGCGCGGGACGGTGGGAGGAGGTCCACTGAGCCAGCTGCTCTCTGGCATGGAGGGTGCGCCCGCCCCAGTGCCTCTCATGAAACCCTCACTGAGCCACGTGTTGACCTCTGAAGGCTCCTCTGAGCACTGCTCAGCCCCTGCTGGCTTCCTCCTCCTGGGTGTCCCCAAGACTCCCAGGAAGGGGGTGTGGCCGGGACTACTGTCTTGCTCTGGCAGCGCCAGCAGGTCTTAGGGCAGCCCTGGTTTCCCGGACTGGGCCCTGCCACTTCTGACTTGGATGTTGTCTTCACTAAGTTCTGGGCACCAGAAGCACTGAATTACAGCCCTACATTTGCTCCCCGTAAGAGCTCAGAGGCTCCAGGAATTTCCCACACATGGACACGATGGCAGTGGCTGGGCAGGGGGCTGGGTTCGTCTTGCCTCCTCACTGGGGTGGCTCTGCGTGGATGTCAGGCCACAGAGATGTATTTTTTCAGTTGAGTTTGGAGAGGGAAAGGGATGGGATGATCTGAGCTGGCCTGTGGTTTAGCTAATAGGTGAGAAGTGCCCATGGATGTAATGATGGAGTGATATTGTCATTACTCAAGCAAGGACGGAGCCTCATCCAGGAGCAGATGTATGACCATAGGCTTCCTCTCCTCCCCCCACTTCCCTTCTGCACCTTTCCTTATCTGCCATCCCCCTATGAGCAGGCTCTGCTCCTAGGATGGAGACCAAGGTCAGTGAGGGTCTAGGTTGACCAACAGGCACCTAGTTTGGGAAACTGGGTGATCATGATGCTTTTTGCTGATAGGGGCATGGGGATTTGATGGGGATGGGGATTTGACGGGGATGGGGATTTGACGGGGATGGGGATTTGACGGGGATGGGGATTTGACGGGGATGGGGATTTGACGGGGATGGGGATTTGACGGGGATGGGGATTTGACGGGGATGGGGATGGGGATTTGACGGGGATGGGGATTTGACGGGGATGGGGATTTGATGGGCATGGGAGGTCAGCTTTAGATATGATGAGTAGGAGGTGCCTGTGGGACCCCCAAGGAAACATCTAGCGGGCAGTTGAGGTTTTGGGACTGAGGCTAGAAGGAGAGACCTGCATTAGAGATGAAGCAAGAGCTCACGCAGTCTGAAGACAGTGCATAACCACAGGCGTGGGAGGAGGTGCCAGGGAGAGTCACCTACGAGACGGTGCATGAACCACACGTGTGGAAGGAGGTGCCAGGGAGAGTCACCTACGAGACGGTGCAGAAAGCCACAGGTGTGGGAGGAGATGCCAAGGAGAGAATGACCCAAGAGACAGTGCATAAACCAGAGGCCTGGAAGGAGATGCCAGGGAGAGCCACCTACCAGACGGTGCAAGAACCACACGCATGGGAGGAGGTGCCAGGGAGAGTGACCCAGGAGAGGGACAGGTCCTGGAGAACCTGAGGATGCCACCCATGAAGAAGGAGGCATTGTATTTCTAGTGCCTCTACCCAGCCCCTACAGGTCACTTATCCATTACAAAAGCAATGGTAGCAACTTCACAGGGAGAAGCCTCCCTAAGGGCGGCCACTCTTAACTGATGATCAGAGTGAGCACAGCCTATGTGCAACATGCTGATGCCATGTGTCTCCTGATAAGAGGCACAAGTAAACCACAGCACCGCTCTGTGATATTCCTGCCAGGAACCTGCCACCAAATCCAATGAAACCCAAACCGAGTGAAACCCAAGCAGTGAAACCCAAACCGAGGGATATTCCACAAACTGTCCAGCCTGTACTCAAAAAGGTCAAGGTCAAGAAGAATTAAGAAAAACTGAGGAACTGGGCCAGATTGGAGGAAAACAGAGATGTGACAATAAATGCAATGTATGATCCTGGATTGGATCCTGGACTGAGAAAAAAAAATCTACCAGTAAGACTGTAAGTCATACGTCCAGACAATGGAATATAATTCAGCGGTCAAAAGAAATGAGCTATTGGCCTGGCGCAGTGGCTCATGCCTGTAATCCCAGCACTTTGAAAGGCCAAGACAGGTGGATCGCTTGAGGTCAGGAGTTTGAGACCAGCCTAGCCAACATGGTGAAACCCCATCTCTACTAAAAAAAAAAAAAAAAAAAAAAATTAGCCTGGTGTGGTGGTGGGCACCTGTAATTCCAGGTACTTGGGAGGCTGGGGCAGTAGAATTGCTTGAACCTGGGAGATGGAGGTTGCAGTGAGCAGAGATTGCACCACTGCACTCCAGCCTGGGCAACAGGTGAGACTCCATCTCAAAAAAAAAAGAAAAGAAAAAGAAAAAAGAAATGAGCTATCAAGCCACAAAGACACTGACGAACCTTAAATGCATGTTGACAGGTAAAAGATGTCAGCCTGAAAGGCTGCATAGTGTATGAATCCAGCCATAGGACGTCCCAGAAAAGGCAAACCATAGAGACATCAGAAAGGTGTGTGGTTGCCAGGGCCTGGGGAGAGGTGGGGAGGGATGAGTAGGTGGAGCACAGGGGATTTTCAGGGCAGTGAAATTCTTCTGCATCATACTTTAGTGGTGGCTACTGGTCATTAGACCTTTGTCCACACCCATAGGTTGTACAACACCAAGAGTGAGCGCTCAGGCAAGCTGTGGACTGAGTTAATAACAATATATCAAGTGGTTCATCAGCCTTAGCAAATGGACCACACTAATGCAAGATGTTAATTAATGGGGAAGATGGAGGAGGCTGGGATGAGAGGACGTGTATGGGAATACTTTGAACATTCTGCTCAATTTTTCTATAAACCGAAAGCTGCTCAAAAACGAAAGTCAATAAATTCAAAAGAGACTATTGAGACAGCTTAAACTTTTAAAATATGGACTGTGGATTAAACAATAGTATTTTATCAACATTGAGTGTTATCAACACTGACTTAGATAGCTGACAAAAAATAAAACAAAGAGAGAGGTATCAGGATAGAGGCAGCTGGAAGAGGAGGCCGTGGTCATCAACCCCAGTGCCCCAGGGCCAAGTGTGATGAGGACAGCAGTTCACTGGTCTTAGTGAAGAAGTAGCTACTGGTACCTCACTGGGGTGAATTTCAGAGGAGTTGTGGGGTGGAAGATGAGTGACAGAAAGACAAAAAATAGAAAGAGCAAGTGTAAAGAATGCTTCTCTGGATCTCAGTAGTCAAGGACTAGTTTCAAATACTTCATGACCAAAGTTTTAGCACCAACTTGTTCACAAATCATCAAAGACTGATTGCTTCTGGGCTCTGTAGACGGATGGAGTGGCGAGGCCGTGGGATGACACAGAGCATGGTTTGAAGCCTGCCCTGGCTCTCCCTTTTAGAGGTCAGAGACTGCATGGCCCTAGCAAAGCCCAGGCCTTTGGTTGTGACCAGGGAAGAAGCAGATTTGACCTGCCCCCGGAGTTCCACGGTAAGTCACAGGGGTAAAAACTCAACCTATGTTGCCTCTCCCAACTCCCATCTGACCCCATCCCACGTGTGAGAGAAGGTGCTAAGGGGCCCAGAAACCATTTCCTCCCACTATAAAAGGAGAAGGCAGTTGTGAGTGTTAAAGACCAAGCACATGTGTGCCCAGCACAGTGCCTGACACACAAAAGGGATTTTTGCAAAAAAAAAAAATCGTAATTTTTGTGGGCGGCGGACCACCCAGGTGCCGAGGGAAGAGACCAAGGGCACGAGCTGTTCCAGTATAATAAAATATATACAATAAGAATAGTTATACTAATGGGAGGCCGAGGTGGGTGGATCACAAGGTCAGGAGATTGAGACCATCCTGGCTAACACAGTGAAACCACGTCTCTACAAAAAATACAAAAAAAATTAGCCGGGCATGGTGGCGGGCGCCTGTAGTCCCAGCTACTTGGGAGGCTGAGGCGGGAGAATGGCGTGAACCCAGGAAGCGGAGCTTGTAGTGAGCCAAGATCGCACCACTGCACTCCAGCCTGGGTAACAAAGTGAGACTCCAGCCGTCTCAAAAAAAAAAAAAAAAAAAAGAATAGTTATACTAGATATAGATCTTAGATATGATTATATATGAATATCAATGAATATCATTAATCATTAGTTTGTAGCAATTACTCTTTATTCTAATATTATAACAGTCCTCACTCTATAATCATAAGCTAGGAAAAACCAGGCCATACAGGGATAGGAGCTGGGGGGACATAGTGAGAAGTGACCAGAAGACGGGAGTGCGAGCCTTCTGTTATGCCTGGACAGGGCCACCAGAGGGCTCCTTGGTCTAGCGGTAACGCCAGCGTCTGGGAAGACGCCCATTGCCAAGCGGACCGTGGTCAAGTGGTAGCATCAGTGCCAAGGGGAAACACCCGCCACTTAGAAGACTGGGAAAGGGAGTCTCCCTTTCCCCGGGGGAGTTTAGAGAAGACTACTCCTCCACCTCTTTTGGAGGGCCTGACATCAGTCAGGCTCACCCGCAGTTATCCGGAGGCCTAACCGTCTCCCTGTGATGCTGTGCTTCAGTGGTCACGCTCCTAGTCCGCTTTCATGTTCCATCCTGAACACCTGGCTCTGCCTTCTAGATAGCAGTAGCAAATTAGTGAAAGTACTAAAAGTCTCTGATATGCAGAAATAATGGCATAAGCTGTCCTCTCTCTCTGCCTCGGCTGCCAGGCAGGAAAGGGCCCCTTGTCCAGTGGACATGTGACTCATGTGACCTTGTCAATCATTGGAGATGACTCACACTCCTTACCCTGCCCCTTTTGCCTTGTATCCAATAAATAACAGCGCAGCCTGGCATTCGGGGCCACTACCGGTCTCCACGTCTTGGTGGTAGTGGTCCCCCGGGCCCAGCTGTCTTTTCTTTTATCTGTCTTGTGTCTTTATTTCTACAATCTCTCGTCTCCGCATATGGGGAAAAACCCACTGACCCTGTGGGGCTGGTCCCTACAAATTTTGAGAGAAAGTTATGATCTAACATGGCATACTCACTGAGATTTGGTATTACAGTAGCTCATTCAATCTAAGACACTGATTATAAAGTGCACCATTATTTTACAAACCGCTAAGAAAGAAAAGAACAGCAACCAAGATGGTGCATCTGATTGGAAAGCCCACATCAATATGGGGGACCAAGGGAGCTGCACCTTCAATGTAAGGAGAAATGAGAAATAAACCCACCTCACAGAAAGAGGAGGCAAGGAAATTCCAGGTCTTCTCTTGGCAGTGGGTGAAGTAGGAAATCAAAACTCTTCCTTAAGAGTTTGAACCACAGGCTGGAGCTCCCCAAGGTTGGCGGTCTCGGTTTACACAATCAGTGTGGTCCAAAGGAAACCCAAATAGAACACAACCCGCAAGCAGACATTTTAATTTAAAGGAATCTCAGGTTGGGGGTGACGGGCAGTAAACCTAAATCTTCACTGGAAAAACTACATTGTAATAAGGAACCCAAATTCCAGAGATGTGAAAATGTGAAAAATTATGAGTCTTAAAACCTATGAAACACAGTCAAATAAATAAAATGCTACTCTCAGGTCACACAACATCTAGGTCTATATTCCAAGAGCCCACATATGAAATGGATCGGAGATGCCTGCTCTCTGCTTCTGCAAACTAGCACTGCCCTATTTCACCTTGGCTCGCAGAACCTTTGACCAATCCATCCCCAACTAAAAGTTTGTCTCAGGTAGGGCTATACCGCTTCCCTGGGCCAATGCAAGGAATGCAATTTAGTTGACTCACAGCACAACAGCAACTCAAAAAGCAATTACATTTCACGTGTCTAAATGCTGCAGGCAAACACACCCGCGGCAGTGAGTTGGCAAGTGCGTAGGCAGCTGCAAATTTAATAAATCTTAATTATTCTGTTTATACAAACAAGCAGGCTGAAGCCACTGACGTAGCTGGGGCTTTCAATGGCTTGGAGCATGAAGGTAGGAAAAAAAGTGTGGAGAACCAACTGCTCATAAATAATTAGCTTTGGGGTAAGTTTTTTTTTCCCCTTTCCCCTTAGACCAAAAATAATATGTGGAATGTTTTTAAGTTGGCAAGATTACAGCCTCTGAAGACAGCACCTACTTTCTACCTGCCAGGCCTGTGGATGTGCATACGTGCATGCGTGCGCATAACCACACAGGCATATGCCACACCCCAACCCGCGAAGAATCACGCACACACCAAAGCGAAGGGAGGATTTCCCCCTCAGATGTGTCGTTGCTCCCTTCGCTCTCAGAAAGAAAAGCAGGACGGTGTCTGCAGAAGTCTCCCAGGTCCCCATTCACACAGCACTTGAGAACCTACTATGTGCCATTGTTACAACAGGAACTTTGCTACCAGGAGCTGAGTGGACTCACATTTGAGTTTGGAAGACTGCGGCTAAATGACTCACTGAAGGTCACACACACTAATGGTGGAGCCTGGGTTTGAACCCAGAGTGTAAAGTGGTGGTTCTCAAAGTGTGGTCCCCGGGCCCCCAGCAGCAGCATCACCTGGGATCGTGTTAGAAATGCAGATTCATGGGCCACCCTAAAACTAATGAATCAAAAACTCCGGAAGTAGGGTCCAGCAATCTATGTTTTATCAAGCTGTCCTATAAATGAGCCACAGATGGTCTCCGTGTATTGGCCCCCACGTTGTTTACTTCTTCACAGTAGGCTGAGATCCGTTAGCTCAAAAGCCAGCAAGCAGCAAAGTCAAATTTTTACACATCCAGCTGTTTTAAACATAGCACAAGTAAGCAGATTCTTTAGTCCTTTAGGGCTTTCCTGCTTTGCATACCCCACCAAGCTGTGCCCAACGTCTTCTGGTCATAGACAAGATACACCTCAGGGCTACATGGATCCCAAGTGGTGTGACCTTCAGAGCTCTCTGACCCAGAGATTCCCACTGTGCTACTGAGCAACATCAGCTGGACACGTGTGTTCTGGCCCCATCCCCCTCTCTCCACCCAAGCAGGATGTACAGTCTACAGGACAGGTCACTGCTCTTCTGTTCACTGATGTATCTCAGTGCCTAAAACAGAGCTTGGCACAGTCAGAACTAAGGAAGGAAGGAAGGAGGGAAGGAAGGAAGGAAGGAAGGAAAGAAGGAAGGAAGGAAGGAAAGAAGGAAGGAAGGAAGGAAAAAGGAAGGAAGGGAGGGAGGGTAGAGACAGCAATGTACGCTATGGCTGTGAACATACCACAGTAACACATTAATTACAGGTTGCAGGAACCTGAGCCTGTGCTGGAGGGCTGGTGTCAGCCAGCAAATGTCACTACTCAAAAACATTTAGTGTGCACTTACTATGTGCTAGGCACCATGGCTAGACACCAGGGGGCCCAGACTTGACACCCACATGGATCCTGGCCTGGGGGCTGCGTAGGTGGGGGCTTCCAACCAGAGAGAGGCTTAAAGTGCAGGAGCTAGAGTCGGTCTGCACACAAGGTCCTAGGTCCCCCGTCTCCCACCAGGACCCACCAGGCCGGCCTGTGTAGAGCACCTGTCCTTTCCTGATGATTTTCCCTTTCTCATGAGAAGTCTGTTTGTTATTCTAAACTGGGGGGTGTTGGGGGCAGGGCTTAAGTGATCAGAAGCATTTCTACTTTCATATACAACAGTTCATATGATCTTCAAAATAAGTTCATGAAGTAAATAAGGTTGTCATTAAGAGTTCCATTTTAGGCTAGGTGCAGTGGCTCATGCCTGTAATTCCAGCACTTTGGGAGGCCGAAGAGGGTGGATCACCTGAGGTCAGGAGTTTGAGACCAGCCTGGCCAACATGGTGAAACCCCATCTCTACTGAAAATACAAAAATTAGCCAGGCATAGTGGTGCATGCCTGTAATCCCAGCTACTCGGGAGGCCGAGGCAGGAAAATTGCTTGAACCTGGGAGGCAGAGGTTGCAGTGAGCTGAGATTGCGCCATTGCACTCCAGCCTGGGTGACGGGAGACTCTGTCTCAAGGGTGAAAAAAAAAAGCTCCATTTTATAGATGGGGAAAGTGAGCCCCCAAGGGGCCAAACAACTCCCTTGAAGCCACAAAGCCAGTTGGTGTTGGGCCCAGAGCCCAGCCTTGATTTTTGTGACTGCCCTGCCCAGTCCATTGGTCACCCACTCTCTTATAGATATTACTTGTGACGCCAGCCGGAGGCCAAGAAGAAATCACAGATTTCTAGGAAACGCAGATTCCAAAGAATGAGAGATCTCAAGGAACTCAGAGCTCCTTGGATCAGAGCATGCCGGAGGAGGCTCGTGTCATTACGGGCCAATGCCTAGCAGGAAAACACAGCATTCGTTCCCTTGGAAACAGTGGCACTAGGAGACACCGATTTACACTTGGCTCTTCCAGAAATGGGGAGACACTCCGGGCCCCAGGGAAGTCTTCTCCTAGTCACAACGTGGAAGGTTAACAACATGGGTTTTGGATTCAGAGGCCAGAGACCACTGAGGGGCTGAGGCCTTCCTTGAACAAGTCACTTCAGGCTTGCCCCTTCTGTTTCCTCGCGCTGAAAGTTGAGATTATACTGCCCCCTAGGTGTCACTGGGAGAGTTACAGGAGAGGCCCTAACCACAACTTAGCGCAGTTCCTGGCACACACAGTGGATGGCCAATACATAGCATCTCGAGTAATAATCACACCTATTACTCATTGTTGTCATTATCACTGCTGTTATCGTTATTGCTTCAGCCTGCAAAGACCCTGGGAGTGACTCTGAGCCTGGCTCAGTAGGGTAAGTGGAAACACCTGCCTAGTAGAACTCAAAGGCACAATCCCTCCCTCTCCTGTCCCTACCGAGCCTCGTAGACTCTCCATCACCAGGGTGGCCACAACGTCCAGTTTGCCCGCAACAACCCAGGTTTCCTGGGACAGTCCCGGTTCGCACCTGTTGTCACAGCGTAATCACTGGTAGCATCTTTGTCCACTCCCCAGCGTGTCCTGATTTGGGAGGGTGAACGCCAAGATCCCCTCTCTGCTATGTGCCTGTCCCAGCGGAGGACTCTGCACACCCTGTCAGCCTCCCCCCAAGCCTGGGGCTTCTTGAGAGCAAGAATCCCGGGGCCCAGCACAGCGCAACCCAGAGTTGATCCCCCATAAATGTTCTTTGGTCTTCCTGGAACCTTCCAGAAAGCCCACGAGTCTTGCCCCAGTGTCACGGGCCCACCAACCCTCCAGGCACCCTGCCCGCTAGCCGTGTGGAGCAGATGGCAGACACTGTACCTTTTGGAATCCAGTCGGCTCCCCTGGAGAACTTTGTGTCTGTTATTTTAGGGAAGGAGAGGAAAAGGGGGAAAAAAAAAATAAGTTAAGTGAGTGAAACTTAAATCCCAGCAGAGCCTGTAATGGAATATTCATTTTGTCAGGGGAGTGTTTCTTTAAAACTTCTGGTCATCTGGACAGCCTGAGCCAGCAGGTGATTCGATTTAATGAGCTTTTTAACACACCTCAGGCCCAGCTGGGATTCTGTCTGGAAAGGCCGTGGCCGAGGCCGGCGGGGGCCATGGCCAACCTGGCTTGGGCTGGGCTGCCACCTAGTGGCCGTCTCGGCTGCTCCCGGGCCAGGAAAGCCTGGGGCGCCCAGCTTGGGGCTGGGGTCTGAGGCTGAAAGGGCCCTTAGGGGCCAGCTCACCACCCTCCTCAGACTTAGGGACCTAGGAAACTTAACGTCTGTGCCTCAGTTTCCTCATTGGTTCACAGGGCATACAACAGCACCTCCTTTAAAGGGCTGTTAGGAGGACATGGCATTGAGCAAAGGTTATGATCATTACTAGTTTTGCTATTATTATTATTATTATTATTATTATTATTATTATTATTTTGTGTGAGGAGACACAGGGGCCCCCGAAAAGGAAGGTGCTTGCTCATCTAAGACACAGGGCAAGTTAGAGACATGGGGCTGGACCCCAGGGCTCCTGATGCCACTCCAGTGCTTCCCTAGGTCACGCCTACAACACAAGGGTGTTTCTGCAGGCTGGCTCTGCCACTGACCACCCATGCGGCCTTGGGCAAGTTTTTTCGCTGCTTGGAGTCTCAGCTCCCCTCTGGAATCTGGAGATACAATGACTTGAGCAGAGGGGAACTGTACAGACTGAATGGGACAGTGCACACAGGGCCCTCGGCTTGGGAGGTAGGAAGTACTCCTTACACATTAATTATGAAGTCACTGCTGTCCTGACTGGGACTTCAGCCTCATGAGGTGGTTGGATGGCCAAATGGCGTCACCTGAGTCAAGTGCCCAGAACCCATGAGTGTCCCTGTCCTCTGCCTGAGTGGTCACCTCTGCCTGGTGTGTGAACGCACAGGGCAGGGTGGATGCAGGCTTAGCACTGTATCCCCAGGCAAATCCAGGCCCAGCTACAGTCCTGTCCCTGGAATCTGGGACCTGCACATCCTTGGCACCCACCAGCAGGTGGCCGGCGTCCTTCAGCTTGGACTTGTACAGCATCCACTGGTAGCGCAGATCTTCCAGCTCATCCGAGGTCCCCCTTGCTGGCCCGAGACGAAGGAGGTTCTCAAAGAGATGCTGACCTTCTGGCACCCGAGCCTCCAGCTCCTGGGGGAAACAGCAGCATCATGGTGCAGCTTCTAAATGGCCCAGACAGCCCCACCTGGCTGGTAAGGATGGGTCCATCAAATTTCACTCGACAGACAGGTTGGCAGTGAGGAGGCAGACAGAATCCATAAAGTGGGACTCCCATCTGTGCAATTCAAGCCCTTGCTCTCAGGAATGTTACAGGATGGCCTCCTGCATGGAATGGGCAGCTGGGCTGCAGACCTCCAGTGGTCACTTCCAAATCTGACATTCCAGGACCAAGTCCTCCAGAGGGCTTGACTAGAGTTCGCATCATTCTAAAAGCTGTCATTGTGAACATGTCTTTCTGTTAGCATTTTGAGCCTGGCAGAGTGGTGTTGTAATGTGCAGATTTTTCTCAGGAAATATAAGTACTGTGTTCCCTTGGGATGGAAACTTTTATTCTCAGGACTCCTGAGAGGTGGTGTGATGGGGCAGTAGAAGTGGGGCTATAAATCCGGGAGCCCAGGTTTAAGTCCTGGCTTTGGATCCCGGCTCTGCCCCATTCTACTAGCATGTAATATGGGACACCTTGCTTAGCTTCTCAGAGCCTGCAGGAATGTATGCTGTACAAAAAGCAAGGGGGTTTAACTTGAGGAACGGAAAGTCATTTCTGATATGGCTGGAGTTGGGTGGTGGTGCGGTGGGGGGAATGAGAGGAGTAGCCAAATATGAGACAGGAGAGGCAGGCAAGGAAGACTTCCAGGTAATGGCCAACTAGATAATTGGGACAAAACCTCTCACTAAGGACAAAAATTTAAAGCATTTTAAAGGCATAAAAGTATTAACAAAAGAATGTGAGGCACACCGGGCCACAACTTGGGAAAGAATGAAAACCCAGGGTAGTCAGCGCTGTGTTCAGTTCTGCTTTTGCCCATAGAACATTTGCCAATTTGGAAGGAATAGCTGTAAAACATCTTTGCTTTTGGCAGCCTCACTGGGCTGGGGAGACAAAGGTCAAAGTCTGGGGCCTGCAGAGGTGGAGATTCTGATAGGGTTCATTCACCCTTTTGCTAAGCTCCTAAAGCCTTCACCCTATTAAAAATGAACCAGAAGTAAACCTGGACCTTGTGTAGGCTTGCAGCCCAGTTCAAAGTCATGTTAGTAGACCAGGGAAACTCAAGCCTTGAACTTGGATTTAGTGGTCCCAGAATGAAAGGTCCCTACTTGCCTGGCAGTAGCAAATAAAATCGACTCTGGCAGAAAAGATTATCCTAAATCTTTTTTTTTTTTTTTTTTGAGACAGAGTTTTGCTCTCGTTGCCCAGGCTGGAGTGCAATGGCGCGATCTCGGCTCACCGCAACCTCTGCCTCCCAGGTTCAAGCAATTCTCCTGCCTCAGCCTCCCGAATAGCTGGAATTACAGGCATGCACCACCACACCCGGCTAATTTTGTATTTTTAGTAGAAATGGGGTTTCTCCATGTTGAGGCTGGTCTCGAACTCCTGACCTCAGGTGATCCACCCACCTGGGCCTCCCAAAGTGCTGGGATTACAGGTGTAAGCCACCACGCCCGGCCTATCCTAAATCTTAAATCACTCTTATACATATTTTGGCAAACACAATGTCTAGCACACAAAGCATCCACACAAAGACACAAGAAACCAAGAGTAAGAAGAGGCAGAAACAATATACAACAGAAACATTCATAAAATGCCTTGAGATATTAGAATTATTAGACACAATCTGTAAAACGCTATGTTTACTATGTTCAAATAATTAAAAGATAGGTTTAAAAATTTCAGCAAGTATCTGGAAAGGTATGAAAAATGATAGTTTCAGTTCAGACAGGAGCTATAAAATAAGAAAAAAAATAAAGATAAGAAAAATGATAGAGTAGATTATTAAAAGGACCAAATAGAAGTTCTAGAACTGATAACTGCAACAACAAAAGTTAAGAACTCAATAGACATGTGTAACATAAGATGAAACACAGCTAAAGAGAGAATTAGTAAACTGAAAGATGAATCAGAAAAACTATCCAGAATGCAACACGAAGAGGGAAAAGGAAGAAAAATACACAGGAGAGAGTAAGACATAAAGCACACAGTGAGAAGTAGTTACATATGTTTAAATGATATCACAGTAGGAGAGGAGAAAGGGAACAAGGCAGAGGTGATATTTTAAGAAATATAGTTAGTAGAAAAAAATACAAGTAACAAGTTTGGGAATTAAGAGAAAAAAAATAATAATGTTAGAGAGTTTTCCAGAAAGATCCTAGACCACAGATTCGGGAGTTAAAATGAATCCCAACCCAGATAAATAAAAAGAAATTCAAACCTAAACATATCATGGTAAGATTGCAGAAAAATAGGGAAACAGAAGTGAGCTAGGGCCTGGTTGAGAAAGGCCTTGAATAATAAACTCAGGGGTTAAACTCTATAGTGAAAGGTTTTCATTAGGGGGAGGACAGGGTCATATTTGTTATTCTGGCTGCAGAATGAGCCATGACCTAGATGGGACCCAACAGGAAGAAAGGAGGATCAGCTGGGAGGCTACAGCCATAGTCAAGGCCAAAAATGGTAAGTGCCTAAATTAAGACAATGGTAGTGCCAGGGAAGAGAAACACAAAATATCTAGGAGGTGGAATCAAGGAGCTTTAGCAACTGATTAGATGTGGGAGTGAAGAAGACAGGAGAGAAGTGGTAGTTTGGTTGCAAAAATGGCTGTGACTTTCCCCATCTCCCTCCCCCCAGCCATATCCATACCCACTGCAATATGACTTTGCCATCCCTTCCATCAAGTAGTGGAGTCTCTTTCCCTTTCCTTGACTCTAGGCTTGTTTTGGCAAACAGAATGCAGGGGAATTAATGTTATGCTGGCTCCTCGTCTTGACCTCAAAAGTCCTTGCCTGCTGCTATTGCTCTCTTCTGCCCTGCCTCTGCTATGAGAAGTCCAGGCTGTGCCACAGGAGCATACGAGATGTGTAGTCCACGTCATTCTCATCTCTAATAGCCCACTAGCCCCCAGAAGTAGAGACACCCAACTGACCTACAACTGACAGCAGACAGACTGGAGGCACTGCCCGGTTGAGTTCAGCCTAACTTGCCATGCTTCTGAACCATGGGTTAAATACATAGTCGTTGTTTTCAGCCACAAACTGTTGGGATGGTTTGTCACACAGCAATAGCTAAGTGACAGCAGTCAAGTGATGAGTGGTGATATTTTCCAAGTAGGGAAATACATAAGCATGCTGAACACACGAATGAATACCAGAAAAAGTTCTAAAATCTTTGAACCAAAAAAGTTTAAAAGCCATCATCTATACACAAGGGAGAACAGCTCACAAACTGTGGGTGTGCTCTTTCTTTTGAAGACCCCCCTGGTGGCAAATGCATCTGTGGGTGCAAACCTTATGGATGAGGGACCTTTCCTGGGGAACAGACCTGCAGCTTCGATTTTCTGGTCCTCAAGTCCTCGGCTGTAGAAGTTCTCATTGCGATGATTCTAACCAGCTTGGAGTTTTCCACCTGCAACCACTGCTCAAAGTTCCTCAGGAGCTGGGTGAAATCTTCAAGGCTCCCTTCTTCTTCCTGTAGAAGATTTACCTGTAGGATCACACACGGCCAAAGCTTCAGAGGTGAAAGAGGCCCCCTGGCTGTGTGTCCTGGGAATTCCATCTGAGGCAGAGGGGCAGGGACCAGGACAAGATGCCCAAAATGGTGATGGGAGAGGCCTGGGGGATGAACAATGAATCTCTACTCAACATGGCCACATTTAAGGGCCAAGAATATTCCTCACTCTCCCCTCTCTGGCCCCCTGAAAGGTGACGGAAGTCATCACCATCTCTTACCAGGATGGCTATACAAATAGTCACCCTTCCACCATGCTTGCCCCTCGGGGCTCCATGACCAGAGTGATCTGTCTATGATGCAAGCCCACTCAGCAAACTTCTTGGTTATCCACGTAGGTGCCCCTCACTGCTCCCCAGTGTGACCCGGGAGTCTTGGTTCCACTGCATGTGCTGCCTTCCCTGTCCTCTGAGCCTGGGCCTGCAGACGTGTCTTGGCCCCTCAAACTGGCACTCGAATTTCTCCCTCTGCTCTTCACACACACTGTCTCCTCTGTTGGGAACACACCTCTCTCCCTCCTCTCCTCACTGCCACTCAGTCATGAAAATTCAGCTGAGATTTCTTATCTTCCAGGAGAGGCTTCCTGGTCCTGGACCTAGGAACTGCTGCAGGCTCCTGTAGCCTCTGGCCTGTCTGCCAAGGTGCACCACGTTTTTTTGTTTTGTTTTGTTTTTTGTAAACCCTTATTTAACAGCCTGTGGATGCCACTCCCTTGCTTCTTTCTTTTCAACAAAGCTCAGTTTGTTTAAAGGCAGTAAGGGAAAGGGATGGGTAAAACAATGTAGTTAGTTCTTTTTTTTTCTTTTATAAAATATAGCCATGGCACAAAAATAGACCCATCTTGTATGATTTTAGTTTCCATTCTGGGGCCAGCAGGAAGTGTTCAGCCCCAATGCTCTCTTCCCTGCAGGTGCTACTGCTAGTGGCTCACAGAGGTGAGTATCTCCCGGGCCCAGCAGCATGGGCCTATCCCAAGAGCTTGTTAGAAATGCAGAATCGAATTGTGGGCCCTAGCCAGATCTACTAACTCAGAGTCTGCATTTTATCTTATTTTATTACTTTTTGTTGACTGATTGATTGATTGAAATGGGGTCTTGCTTTGTCACCAGGCTGGAGTGCAGTGGCACAATCACAGCTCCCTGCAGCCTCAAACTCCTGGGCTTAAGTGATCCTCCCACCTCAGGCCCCTGAGTAGCTGGAACTACAGGTGCACACCACCATGTCCAGTTAAATTTTAAATATTTTTAATAGAAATGGGGTCTTGCTATCTTACCCAGGCTTGTCTCAAACTCCTGACCTCAAGCAATCCTCCTGCCTCGGACTCCCAGCCTCCCAGAGTTCTGAGACTGTAGGTGTAGCTCACCATACTCAGCCCAGAACCTGCATTTTAATACAAGGCTGTGTGCCCACTGAAAAGCTCTACACTGGATTCCAAGTTCTCTGAGGGTCAGAAGCGTTACTCACAGCTGTATCCTAGCTCTGAGCACAGTCCTTGGAACAAAGTAGCACTCAGCAAATGGAGGAGTGAATGAAAGAATGAATGGGAAAATGAATAATTTGATGTATTTGAATAACAAGGAATAACTTTCTTTTCCACAAAGCTCAAGTTTGTTTAAAAGCAGTAAGGGATGGATGAAACACGGTACAAAAATATTGCTGTCTTGTATGGTTTCGGTTTCCAATCTCGGGCCAGCAGGATGCTTTCAGCCCCGACACTCTCTTCCCTGCAGGAGCTGCTGCTAGTGGCTTACAGAGGTAAGTATCTGACTGGCTAAGGGATACCCCTGACCTGCCCTGGTGGCCTGGCTCTGCAGACTCTGGGATCTCTGAGGTCCTCTGTGGAGTAGGATCAAATGCTCTTTGGCCACAGCTGGGGCAGGCTCAAACGAGACAGGATGTGGCCAAGTCCTCAGAGCAGAGCATGTTGCCCCAGACAGGGAGGGGCCTGTGCTGGAGACCCCTATCCACCTCTTGACCTGGGGCCTGGCCCCTTCTCCCACAGCCCTGCTAGACAGACTCACACGTCGACGATGCCTGGGAATAGGATCCATGGGGTTGATGAGAAATCCTGACTTCGGGATGTTGTTGGTGAAAACCATTTTCTTCCCCGAATCCACTTCCATCCTCTGCAGATGCCAGTTTCTGATGAGGCTGAGAAGACAAACTCAGCCCAGTCAATGCAGAGACGTGGTGGGGACCCACCAGGACATGGGAAAAGTAATAGAATTGGGGAAATATGGGTCACGAGTCAGTGTCCCCCATTGAAGTTTGTAAGAATGTTCCCGAGGCATGCTCACATCCGGTTTCTGACTTTAAACTCAGAGTAACCTGTCATGAAGGTGCGTATGCCCATTGATGCAGATGGGGAAACTGAGGCTCAAGCCAGTATAGACTGGGGGCTAACTCCCAAGACGGGGACATTTCCTGGCTCCTCCTGCTCCTGCTAGAATAGCCAACTGGGCCAAAGTGTGAAGGTGCCCAAGGCCCCTGGCTCCACACTGGGCAGCACCCTGGCCGTCTGCTCCACAAGCACCTGAGTGCCCCTGAGTGGGAAGGGGTGGTGTCCCAGACAAGGCTCAGAGCCTAGGAGGCACTCTCACCTCAGCAGACTGTCTTCCAGCAGCCTCAAGGCCTGCCACGACTCTGCCAGCTCCCTGAGCTCCGCCTGCACCACGGCAGCACCCTCCGGAGAAGACTTCTCCATCACCAGCCAGCCCTGCACTTCCACCAGGGACAGCTGGGCCTCCTTCTCCGGGAATTCTGCCACCAGCCTCTAAAGGACACACAGACACACAGACACACACACAGTGAGGGTAGAGGGAGGTTTCTGTTCCTTGGTGTGGGAACGTTGGCCTGTCAAGGCTGCTTCTTTGGGAAGTGGGTGAGGGAACCACCGCCTTACCTCAAACTCGGCCTCTTGGGACTCAGCATCCCCCAGGCCCGCCTCTCCCCGGTGTGCCTTCAGCTTTTGTGTGGTCACGGTGATCCACTGCCGCAGCTCCAGCAGCTGGTGGCTGAAGGTGCAGTGCTCCTGCACACTCTGCCGACACCTGTCCACAAGGTCCTGCAGCACAGCCCGGGGAGCCCAGGGCATCCTGAGTGCTGGCTGAGGGGGAGACCCCTGCACCACCTCCACCCTGCAGCGCTCTCACACCTGCTGGGGACCCCAGGGCTCCCCACCAAGTAGTACCACAAGAGGCTGGGCTGGCCCTTCCCTCCACACAGCACAAGGAATTTACCCTGGGAAGATCAACTCTGGTTTAAAGCCTGTCTTACTTTTAGGAAAATGACCAAGTCTAGGTGAGGGTGGGGGAAATCGGATCTCCTGTCCACCACTGATCCAAGTGTAAATTGGCCCAACCACTTGTGGAAACCACGGGTCAGAATCTACCCAAACGGAACGTGGCTGTAGCTGATGGCCCAGCCATTCCACTCCCGGTGTATGTCCCAGAAATGGGAACACATCCTCACCCAAGGTCATACATGTGACAGCCCCAAGTTGGAAACTATCCAAGTGCCCATCAATAGTAGAATGAATAAATACACGGTGGTATATTCATACAATGGAATGTTTTACAGCAAGAATGAACAGTCTATAACCACATGCAACACAGCAGATGAATTTACAACCATCACGTGGAGAGCTAAAGGCCAGGCACAAAAGAAAACATTCTGTCCAATTCAATTTAAATGAAGGATGACATCAGGCAAACCCAAGCTATGTTGCGGGAAGTGTGAAGTCAGAGCCCCCCCTTGAGGGTCGGGAATGGTGAGCTGGGCATGACCACAGGCACAGGGGCTTTCGAAGGCTGGTAATATTCTGTGTTTTAGTTGGGTGCTGGTAACACAGATGCATTTAATTTTTTAAAAAAGTAATCAAGCTGCACACTCAGATATTCACGTTCAGTCTTTCTTTGTTCTTTTTCCTGAGTACTGTTTCCTGGGCCAATCTATTGTTCAGCTCTCTGTCTCCAGGAAAGGTGGACACTGTCCCCAGAAGGGCAGCCATTCTCTATACCCCTGGCCACCCAGCCTGAGACCCTTGGAGCTTTCTTTACATAGCCCGCCATGAACCAGTCAGACCCCAGGGCCTGCTGTTCCCATTCCAGCTGTGTTCCCTGGATAAGGTCATCATGACTCTCTGCAGGGCTACCATAGGCCCTGCCTTCTGCATTCCACAGACACTGACTGAGATCGCTGGATACCAGGCCCATACCAGGGGCTGGGGAGACTGCTGCCTCTGTCCTCAGTGAGCCATCAATGAGGGCCTGAGAAGTTATCTAAAACTCCACTTCTCTGAGTTGTCCCTACCACTGTCCCCTCCTGGTCCCTGTGTGCCAACATTAGACCAGACGCCTCCAAGGGCTTCCCGTGCATAGAGCTGTGATCTCCAACATCAGATACCTGCCCCCCAGGGGGACACAGAGACTGCCTCACTGTGGGGAAGGACATATTAGATTAACAAGCACTGGGTATCAAAATAATAAAAGGGCAATTTCTCTTTAAAGAAGAATATGAACAATCAATAAGAATTGGAATATCATCATTTTGCAACACCTAGTGATGCTCAGTTAATGCTGCTTCTTATAACGACTAATCTAGCCCATCATTTGGATGGCCGTATTAGGAGACTTTTGCTGCTTCTATGGGTTTCTATGGGCTCCTGAGGAGTGAGGACAATGTGTCCTATTTCTCTGCTGCCTCGACCTTGAAACTACTAACTGCTAGTTTATTGAATGTAATTAAATGAATTCATCCAGACATTAATCTTCACTTAGACCAATGGGTCTCCACAGGTGATGCCTTATGTCCTGGAAACTGGTGGGGAGGGTTTGCAGTTGCTGCGGTAGAGGTGGTGAGGGTGATACTAGGTGGAGTGAGAGGGATGGGTGCTCGCATTCCACCCTGGGGTGGCTGGTCCACAAATGCAGAATTCACCCACATCCCACACAATTTTCTCATGTCCTCCTAATATCTACAGCAGTAAAAAACCTGCTTGTCATGACCTGAGCTCAGACTGTCACTCCAATCAACACACAAACACAAGGAAGATTTTTCAGTTTTAACAAACATACTGACTTCTCTAGAGCTGCACCCTTTGTGTAAGTGGATGGAAGACTGCTCTTGGGTTTGATCAAAGTTCTATCAAGCGTTGTTCACATTTCAGGAAACCACATCACTAGAGGCTGTGATGGCTGTGCCACCTGACAGCATTTGCAGCTGTCACGCAGGGAGGGCACGTTCTGACCACCTCCTTATGTCTTGAGTGTGGCCATCTGGGAGTACTTACATATTGAAGGACAATATTGTATTATAATTACTTTCCTTTGATTTCTCTTTTCTATTTCCTGGGTGGGTATATTCCCTATGAATGTCAGGAGTGTAAAGAGGAATGTTTGGTATGAAATAGGGAGTGCAAAGTCAGGTGGAGGGAGAGCTCTCATTGCCTCATTGGGTTTTCTTGAGGTGTGAGTGCCAGAGACCCTGCTTTATACTCCTCAGGGCTTTTTACAAAGGCAGACCCAGGACTCCATCTGAATCAGTGTCATAGTGGGGCCTGGAGTCTGCATTTCCACTTGTCCTCAGGCCAGCTTTGAAGGAGCTTTGAGTTCCATCCCTACTGCTGGAAGGAGACTGAATCCTGGACGAACCCTAGAAAGAGCTGAGGTGGCCACTAGAGGGCACTGGCGACGAAGCTCTGTGGCCTCCAGGCCTTGTGCAGGCTGCAGGGGACCCGAGGCCACCTGTGCTCTGGACTGCCTAAGGATCTCAGCAGCCTGCTCTCTTCTTTTGCCGCTTGGCCCTAATCTCAGTATGTAATTGTGCATTGACTTGTTTGCTTGATGATTAATTGTCCATCTGCCCAACTGGGGTGTAACTCCCAGGAGAGCAGGAGCCTGGGCTGTCATGCTCTGCTATCTCCATCCTTAGGGCCACCTAGAACACTGCCTGGCATATGGGAGGTGCTCAATAATTATCTGTTGTATGAATGAGAAAGGGAAGAAAAAAAGGGAGAAAGAAAATAGAGAGGTCAGAAGGAATGAAGGCAGGAAAGGAGGAGAAAGTCCCCAGGCGTGTTGGATGACAGGGGCCTGCTCTCTGCCAAAGCACAGGCCCTTCTGCCAGCCCCTTACCTCCAGAGACCTCTGCAGGGCCTGGAAGTCAGAGGAAAGCTGGTCCATTTTGTGCTGGTGGTTGGGGTTCTCCTGGACCAGAGGCCTTGCAGCCTCCATCTGTGCCCCCAGGTCCAGCCCCTCTTCCTGCAGCCCCTGCAGTAGAGAAGGTAACAGGTAGGCTAATCTTCCCACCTCTCCCTCCCTTGGGGTGGCTGATCAAGGCAGACCCACTGAGTGGGAGAGCCTGGGAGGGGTGAATTCCCCAAGGCAGTGGGGCTCCTTCATACCAGCGGAAGTACCAACCACATGGCTGGTCTGATGGGCCCACTCTCAGGGCTGGAGAGATTTTAAAAATCAGACAAAAATATTCTGGGACACCATGAAAATAAACTCTGCTGCAAGCCAGATGACATCTCTGGGGACAAACTCACACTGGGACTCATACTTGATGATCACCTCTCATTATGAAGAAACACGTCCCAGTTTTATTTTTAAAACCCAAAATGCACTATTTTTTTTCTTTTTTTGGAGACAGAGTCTCACTCTGTCGCCCAGGCTGGAGTGCAGTGGCACAATGTGGGCTCACTGCAACCTCCACCTCCTGGGTTCAAGCGATTCTGGTGCCTTGGCCTCCCGAGTAGCTGGGGTTACAGATTCCCGCCACCATGCCTGGCTAATTTTTTTGCTTTTTTTTTTAAAATTTTTTATTTTAAATAGAGACAGGGTTTCACCATGTTGCCCAGGCTGATCTCAAACTCCTAAAGTCAGGCAATCTGCTCACCTCCCAAAGTGCTGGGATTACAAGCGTGAGCCACTGCTCCCAGCCTAAAATGCACTATTTTTAATGTCTTCTAGAGAACACTCTCAATTTATGTATGAGCTGTGTTTGGGTTTTAAAAAGAGAACTATTGTATCACATGCATTTTAAAAACCATCAAGTTCCTTATCCAGCCAACAATGATCAACGGTCAGCCTACTTACAGTCCACGTTTCAGAACATTTATTCTTAATCCCAAAGTTGGTTTAACTGAACACCTCTGGACTCATTAAGAATACTTAGCAAAGCAATTCTAAAAACAAATACCAATGTCAGACTTTGGAACTGAGGAGTAAACAAAAAGACAGTTTGTCATTTTGCTGAGCTCAAGACTCAGTTGTTTGAGGTCAGGAACCATCAGATAAATAAGCAGAGGTTCTGTTGAGATGAAAGGTCAGATCTCAACTAAGGGTCTAAATTTCTGGCTCACAGCAGCTGTTGCTTTGCTGGTTACTGCTAGAGGACGATGCTGCTTCCAGGTGCAGCTGAGCGCCTGGGCAGGAGTGATTCAGGCCGCACAGACCCCTCACCTGCAACCTTGAGAGCTGGGCCTGTTTTCCAGGAAGGTCCCGCTGAAGCCCCTTCTCGGCTTGGACCCTGACTTGGAGGTCCAAGAGCTTCCTCTGCAGGGGCTCGAAAGCCACTCCAAAGTCTTTGTGCTGAGCGAGCAGGCTCTGCAGAGACACAGGACAGTGTGCATATTAAGAGCGTTCCTCATGAGCACCGTGTTGTGAGACCTGACCCGTGCAGCCAGGCTGCTCTTCGTCTCGGCCAGCTCATGCTCATTCAGGCGCCACCCCCTCCAGGAAGCCTTCCCTAGCCCTGATGCAGTTGGGTGCCTCTCCTTAGAGTCACCATAGCGTCCTCACAGAACACTTTGGCCATATCCCTCCAGAACAGGGGCAAACTACACCCCTCCACCCACCGACCAAATCCCACCAGAGGCCTGTTTTTGTAAATAAAGTTTTATGGGAACCCAGCCATGCCCATACATTTATAGCTGCAGTGGTGGTGCTGAGGAGCTGCGACAGAGACCGCCTGCCCTGCAGACTCTAAAACCTTCACTATCTGGCCCTTCACAGAAACAGTCTGCCAACCTTTGCTGTAAAACAGCACTTTGATATCTTCTAGTAATTGCCTACTTATTTGTGTCCACCAGCAAAAGCTGTGAGTGTTTGAGGGTGAAGACCTTGGCTCCTTTCTTCATCCCCCCAGCTCCTAGAACTGCACCAGGCACTGCGGATGGAGGGAACATGCACGGGAGCTGAAATCATGGGCTGGGTCCTGGCTGTACCCCATATGGACCATGAGCCACCTTCTTGACCATTCTGCTTTGGTGTCCTCGTGTGTAAAACAAGAAAAATAACAGTACCTCCCTCCTAGTGCTCTTATGTGGATTAGATAAGATCAAGGATCTGGAGCTCTTAGCAATGCCCTGGCCCATAGCCAGTGCCCCATAGATCATAGTTATTATTGTCATCATCATTAGATGCTCAGCAAACATTTGTTACCTAAAAGAATAAGCTGTCCACAACGTGCCATGCCATGTCATTGATGTAGTGTAGTCATTTTGAAATGTGTCACTAATATGAGCTTCCAGCTCTAGGGTGGTTTAAATTTTACAAGGACTTTTATCACCATTTTCTTATTTGACCCTCCTGTCACTCTCTGCAGAAGACTGGACTGGATTCAATTTGATTGCAGGGGGTTTGGGGACAGGGCTGGGAGGCAGACAGGTGGTGGCTAGGAAACCAGTTAGAGGGATCATGCAAGAATCCTACCCAGTTTACACATGAGGAGGCTGAGATTGTCAGGGACAAAGGGATACACCTGGGGCCACACAGTGGCAAGCGGCAGAGCTGAGTTTAGAACATAGGGCCATCTGCCTCCCCAGTGGGTGCTCCAGCCCCGTGGCCAAGCCGAGTCCTGAGCAGATGCCTGGTGCTGCACACCTGCAGTTTGCTTTTCCTCTGCAGGAGGCTGTTATGCAGCAGGTCTCTGTCCCTCATGGAACCCGCCACCTGCTCCAGGAGTGCCGTGGCTCTCTCCTGGCCAAAGACGCCAATCAGGAGGTCTTTCTTCAGCTGCAGCATCGTCAGCAGCTCTTTCAGGCGGGAGCTTTCCATCAGGGCCGCCTGTGGGAGACAAGGCTTCCATGAACCACAGACCAGGCAGGACACAGCTCAGAAACAGAGCCAGGGGCACAACTGTTCTGGTTGCAACTGCTTAGGAAGCTCACCTTTGTGCAGGTGTCTGAGGAAGCAGCAAAGTCAAGTAGAAACAAAATGAGCTGGCAGGAATGCGCTGGCAAGGCCCTGAGTTTCGGGGTCAACTTTGATTCCTCTCTCGCCTCCCACATCTGTCTTGATATTCAAGCCTGAGTAATATCCACCTCCTACAGGCCTCAGAAGTCTGTCTCCTCTCCATGGCCTCTGCCCTTGACTGCAGTGCACCCTCAGCCTTGGGCACCTGGACCACACAGCTCCGGAATGGCTGCTGCCTCCTAGTTAGTTGGCTCCCCACCACCGACCTGCCACACTGCAGCAGAACCCAGACCCAGCCAGCTTGATCCTCTACTCAGTGATCTCCCGTCACCAACAACAGTGGACACACCCCCCAGCACTATCTGCAACAGTGTTTTGGACATTTCGAAGGGAGCTACAGGCCTGTAGGAGCATGATCAGAGAGAATTCAGGAAGGCTTCCCAGAGGAGGTGATACTCAGCAGACTACTGATGTGCAGGAGTTTGCCAGGCAAAGAGGAGAACTAAGGGGGCTCAGAAGCCTCCTACAATGGCAGAAGGCTGCCATATAGCCTGAACTCTGTGCAGCCCAGGCCCTACCTCCTCCAGGAAGCCTTCCCTGACCCCATTCCCAGCCTACAATCACTCTTCTTGCCCCAAAAGCCCTGCAACTCTTAGAGCCTGAACCAAGCCTCTGACTCCTGTTGCCTCTCCAGCTGTTTCAGGTAAGCACCTCTTGCATTTCTAATTGAGTGTCTGGGGTTCTGGAAGCCAGAGGTTTTGTCTTCGCCCAGAGTTCTTTCATTTTATACCTGATGATGTTGCTGAGAACCCACTCTCAGACTTAAAACACTGAGCTAGGCATGGGGTTGGGAGAGAAAGAACAAAGATTCCAACCCAGGTAAGTCACTTCAATACAAGACAGAAAGTGGTCATTCTTTTTTTTTTTTTTTTTTGAGATGGAGTCTCGCTCTGTCGCCCAGGCTGGAGTGCAGTGGTGCGATCTCGGCTCACTGCAAGCTCCACCTCCTGGGTTCACGCCATTCTCCTGCCTCAGCCTCCCGAGTAGCTAGGACTACAGGTGCCCACCACCACACCCGGCTAATTTTTTTGTATTTTTTTTAGTAGAGACGGGGTTTCACCATGTTAGCCAGGATGGTCTCGATCTCCTGACCTCGTGATCCGCCCACCTCGGCCTCCCAAAGTGCTGGGATTACAGGCGTGAGCCACTGTGCCCGGCCAAGAAAGTGGTCATTCTTTAAGCAAAGCTGGAGCTAGTGCCGTGGGAGTTCAAGGCAGAGGTGGACACTCCTGGTTGGGGAAATCGAGTACTACTTTGGAGAAGGCAGTACTGAAGACAGGCCTTGAAGGGCAGGTGTTTCTGGAAGAGGCAGTGTAACCATAGCTGATACAGCTGTACTGGCATGACCTGCACACCAGGGCATCTAGCTTGTGTTCAGTCACACAGAGGTCAAGCCTCTCACTGTAGGGGAGTCAGTCACCTTTACCCCCTTTTCACCAAGCTCAGACACAATATCATGGGAGTTAAGAGTTTAGGCTGGGGAGTTGAGATCATGAGTCTGGATTATGTACTAGTTGGGAAGCTATGGGCAGATCTGAGCCTCAGTTTCCTCTTTTGTCAAATAGGTTCCCTGGCTCTGATCCCTCATCTGCAAAATAAGAAAGATCATAGTAGAAATGGAAATAAAACTACCTGTGCATAGATATTCAAAATATGTGAATTATGACAATAAAAAATCAGAAACAACCTAAGCCTTTAATTGTGGATACACTAAATTATGTCACACTCCAGAACAGAGTATGATCCAGCCATTGAAAATGATCACTTTTATTTGAATGATTTTAAATGATGCTGAGAACAAAAGCTAAAATGTGTGGAGTGAGAATATCAGAATATACAATTATAGAACTTGATCCCAAATACATAAAAATTGTAATTAAATCTTCTGTCTCTTGGTGACCATATCTCACGGAAATATCTAAATGGATTTAATCAGATATAAAGGACAGATTTGAGATCTTCTGATCTAAAATTGAGTTTTGTGGCACATATGAAATTCACTCCAGGATGCCCTGAGGAGTACCTAGAAAAGATGGCCCACCATCCTTTGGAGCATGGGGCTGGGAGAAGGGGCCCACTGGACCCTTGGAAAGAAAGGCCATGCCCTCCAGCTTAAAAACTATTAAAGGAGGTCTGGCGCAGTGGCTCATGTCTAATCCCAGCACTTTGGGAGGCCAGGGCAGGCAGCTCACTTGAGGTCAGGAGCTCGAGACCGGCCTGGTCAACATGATGAAACCCCGTCTCTACTGAAAATACAAAAAATTAGCCAGGCGTGGTGGTGCATGCCTGTAATCCCAGCTACTTGGGAGGCTGAGGCAGGAGAATTGAACCCGGGAGGCGGAGGTTGCAGTGAGCCGAGATCGCGCCACTGCACTCCAGCCTGGGTGATAGAGCAAGACTTTGTCTCCAAAAAAAAAAGCCATGAAGAGAGAAAACAAATTCTTGTCCCAATGTAAGCCCCAAGCGGAAAATCACAAGGGTAGACGTTTCAAAATGCAGGCACATGCCCAAGTAGTGTACCCAAGGGTGAGCAGGGGCCAACCCTGGTTATTGGTTCTCCCCAGTCATACCAAGGTGGCAGAAAAGGCGATGGAGAAATTGCCCCAACATGTTCATCCCTGTGGCTTGTGGGATAATGGGAGCTTTTTGTTTTCTTCTTCACACACCTTTACACTCTCCAAGTAGGTGTGCCTTTTATAATCAGAATGATTATACATCTCAAACACGTTTGAGTCTTTTCCCACTCTTTGTGTCTAAGAATCTCTAGACACAAAATCATTTTATGGACTTCAGAGTTCAATGATGCCAGAGACAGTATGTACAGGCACACTGGGGACACCACAGTGACGGGCATCATGGCAGATGTTGTCTTCTGCTCATCCCAAAGCCATTGCTCCTTCTCTCTTCCCAAACCACCAGCATTTTGGGAGGCAAAGTGCTCAGTTCCGGGGCACTTTGGTACAAACCAGTTTTGGTAATCCCATCATCCTTGCCGGTGATTGGGCCAGGAATAATCATATGACCTTGACCAGCCAATGAGATGTGAGGGGAGTGCAGGTGTCGGGGGAAGATTTGAAAGGCGGAAGTAGAGGTGGAGAGAGCCCCGTGCATCCGCGGCTCCATCCGGAGCCAGTTGTTGTTCATGCGAGATGCACGTTTGGAGCCAGAGCAGCCATGCCGGGGCCATGAGGCGAGACCTGGCTTAGAACTACAAAGGGCTTGGTCCTGGTGACACCACTGAGCTGTGGCCTGGCACCCTGGACTGCCTGAATGTCGCTGTTTTAAGATACCGCAGGTCAGGTCAGGTTTCCTGCCACTTGGAGCCGCAGTAAAGGCAATGGCCTGATAACGCTGCTCTCTCAGGAGTGCTGATGCCTCCACCTGGTAGATGCTTGTGGGTGGGGAGCGTCCGTACCGAGCCCCGGGTTAACCCCCAGGCACCAGGCTTCGCCTCCTGCCCAGGAGCCGAGCTGACCTTTGTCAATATAACAAGCAAGCATGGACACTCCCTGTGCACCAGGACTCAGCAGACCGAGTGCAGTGAGCTCTCCCCAGATATCCAGAGGACCCGGCAACGGGCCTTCCCCTGGGAGAGAGGCTGAAACACCATGCCCCGCCAGTGGCCCACCCCAGCCACACCCAGTTGGCAGGACCACGGTTACCTCGATCTGGGGCAGGAAGGTGTGAAGGGAAGGCAGGTCCGGCAGGCTGGCAGTGACCTCCAAGAGCCGCTGGGCCAGGGCCTTCCACAGCTGCAGATCCTGCAGAGGCCGCTGGAAATGCTGCCACAGCTCCACCCCCGCGGCATTGCGCAGCCTGGCGCTCTTCACCTTCAGGCTGCAAGGAGCGTGGAGGGAGAAAACAAGGGAGGAGAGAGAGTGGGTTCAGTCCAGGGATGAGGCCTCTGCCAAGACCCTCAAGAGGCCCAGCATGCACTGCTCCCAGGGTGGGCCTTCTCCTATTTCAGTTGCTGGGAATGTCTGCAGCAGTCGACAGAAGATGTAGTTGGAAGGGACTTTGATTAATATCACTATGAAAAGGCATCAGCAGCAGGCCTGGGGTCTTCCTGAGGACAGACACTGGGGCTCCTTGGGACCTATAGGCTCTTATATAATTTACATTCATGGGCAGGATACGGTGGCTCACACCTGTAGTCCCAGGACTTTGGGAGGCCAAAGCAGGAGGATCACTTGAGGCCAGGAGTACGAGACTAGCCTGGGCAACATAGAAAGACCCCATCTCTTAAAAAAAAAATTTTTAAATTAGCCAGGCATCATAGTGCATGCCTGTAGTCCTAGCTACTCGGGAGGCTGAGGTAGGAGGATTGCTTGAGCCCAGGTGTTTGAGGTTGCAGTGAGCTGTGATTGCACCACTGCACTCCAACTTAGGTGACAGAGTGACACCTGTCTCCAAAATAAATACATAAATAAATAAAAGGCATGAGTGTTCTCTGATTCTATCGTAGGTATAAAGAGCTGGGAGTTTGGAGCCAGACAGGCCAGCTATATGACCTTAAGTGGCTCAACATTAACAAGCCTCAGTTTTCTCACCTATGAAATAGGCAACACAGTGCCCCTCTCATATAATCATTCTAAGTGTTAGATGAGATGACACATGGAGACATTATTCTTCCAGTAATGGAAGAATAATTAATTCAGACTGGCCCTCCCACTGAGTACAAAAACAAAAGACAAAAAAATTGCTTGATCAAAGTTTTAAAAAACAAATAATAGAAATGTGAGTCTAACCAACTTTGAGCCTGAGGGTATTTGCCAATCTGGAAGAAACAGCTGCAAAACTGAGTTAGGGTTTGGCAGCCTCTCAGGATAAGGGTCTATCAAAAATGGGCAGATTCTGAAAACAGCACCTCACGTGAAGCTGGGATTGCAAAGGTCCATGCCCTCAGGATAAAAGTGCACTGCAAGCAAGCCAGCCCAACAGACAGACGGCCCAGCTTCATGATCAAGGAATACAAGCCTTGAAGATAAATTATGGAGACCCTAGACCAGTCCTGCCTGCCCCCGGGCACCTGGCAGAAGCAAACAAAACCCTTTCTTGAGTAAGATACCATCATTCTAGGCCCATTTAATTTCTACAAATAATTTTTGAAACACAATGTCCAGCACCAAGTCATAGGAAACCAATACCTGAAACCTCAATGAGAGAAACCAGAGGGAGAGGAAGACCCTTGGCCACTCTGTCTCCCTGCCTACTTTGTGCACAGGAAATCCAACCCCCCAACCTCAGCCCTACCCCTACCTTAGCATCCCACGGGGGATCCAGGCCACTGCCCCAGTTTTATAGATGTAGGCCTGAGCATGCTGTGGGATGAGAGACACACAGCAAAGGTAGGAGCACCCTTTGTTCATTCTGAAGGAGCTCCCTGTACCAGGCAGAGGTAAGAGATGCGCGATAGCTGCGTGGACAGTTGTACCATGTTCAGAACACCTCGGAGGCTCATGCAGTGAAGACAGGTAACAGATTTCAAATCAACTTTGCTCGGTTCCACACAGGGAGGATACAGGGCTGCTGCATTTGCTAAACTAGGAAGCTGGAGGTCCTGCTGTGCCTGAGCCCGGGGGCTGAGGGGCACGTGGAGGCTGGTCTGGAGACGGCTCAGATGTTGAAGTCAGCATCCGAAGGCAGGGGAATGGAGTCTGTCTATTGAAAAGCCCTCCCTTTGGGCCATCACCCCTCCCCAGTGCTAACCTGCGGAAAGAGTCATGATAGGACGGGTGGCTGAGCCACTAGCCTGGATAAATGCAAAGTTCAGGCCTCTTTCTGGGAGCAAATGCAAAACAGTCAAAGGGGACAGGGTCTGAGCCAAGTGAGAACCTGTAAAAGCCAGTCATTGAGAGGTGCAAAGAATGATTTAGAAGTTACTATGTTGCAGGAGAAAGCAAGCCCGCCTTCTGGAGATGGGGAAATGTGGGTTCCAGCACACCCTGAGTCCCACCACCCTTGGCCTTCCCAGATACCTCTGATACTCCTGGATGGCAGCGATGACACTATCAGAGAGTGGCTTCAGGTTGTGAGGGAAGATGATGAGCTCCTTCAGCTGGGCTTGCAGCCGGTCCACCCGGGGGTCCTCCGAGGCCAGCGCCGCCTGTGTTGCCTGCAGCACATGACGACACCACAGCGGGAGGTGAGGCTCCTCAACAGGATAAGTGTGTGTGTGTGTGTGCAGGAGGGTGAGCGTGGCCAGTGGAGGTGGGCCAGGCTGGGAAGAAACTGTCACTAGGGGCAGGAACTGGGGCCCCACTCTTGAGCTCAGCCCCTGCCCTCCCATCTCCAGCTCCTTTACCTGGAACTCAGCCTTTACTGTCTGTTGCTGGGCTACAGTTCTGCTCTTTATTGTCCCCTACCTCCCAGCATTGTCATGGCAAACAGTAGCTCCTAATGGTAAAAATAACTAATACTCAGGGGACACCAATGCCAGGCTGAGCGCCCTGGGTGTCCTATTCATTTAAGCCTCACAACAGTCCTTAAAGGCTAGTCTCCGTGTCCCAATGTTATTTACAAGGAAACTTGGGCTAAGAGCTCTCTGATGGTTGCAGAGTCTGTAGATGGTGGACCCGACATCAGAGCAGGGCCTCTTCATGCCTCTAAAGGTGCTTTGTGAACCCAGTTATTATTCTCGGCAGGCCTAGAAGCTATTTGCATGGACTATTCCTAAGCTGCTTCACTTCAACGTGTGCAGACACCCAGACACAGCCTTTCCCTGCTGTCCTGGGAAGTTCCACGTTTGACCTTGATCTGCAGGACTCCCAGCCCCTTGCTTGGCCCTGCTCAGTAGGAGGCAGGGTGGGGTAGTAGAAAGTGCTGGGCTTTGCCACAACACAGAGCTGGCCTGGAGACCCACCTCTGTCTTTTCCTAGCTATGCACTTTGGGCTGTTTCCTCATTGATAAATGGGGCCACTCTCACCAACCACGTGGGTTGGGTGATATTGACAAGGCACTTGGTACAGAGCAGGGGTGCGTTGGTCCCTCCCCATCCCCAGCTCCCTCAATCCCAGGAGGCAGCCTTGTGCTTCTGCCCTTCTTGACCATACCGACCTCTGCTCGATCCTCCATTCACAGGGAACCAGGGGCAGCTCCAATTAGGCTTAGCCTGGGGTGACCCACGGATGAACAGGGTTTAGAGTATTAAGCTCAAGGGAGGAAGCACAAATAGAGGGAAGGATTTTAGGCAGCAGCTGGGGCAATAGGGGCCACTATGTAGGCAGAAGGACACAGAACCTGCCCAGCCAGCCCTGTTCATTCTCAAAAATGTTCCCATCGCTATTCAGTTAGTTAGCGAACGTAATGACGTCTATGAAAGTTTTCACAGAAGACCAGACACAGTTGGTTTGTGGGAACTGGCAGGTTGAAAATCATTCATGAAGAAGCCCAGCATATCAGTGGTCACGAAAGCTGGCCGGCCTGCAGGAATTCAGCCGAGGAAGGGCAAGGGTGCAGAGAGTGAGCAAGACCAGGGGCTGCCCCTGGAGAGAGGCCTGTCCAGGCCACTGGAAGGCCCATCATCAACTTGAGGCAGTGCTGGAACACCCAGGGTCCTCATTCCTGGGAAGGACGCTGCCCCATGGCTGGGTGGCCTGGCTAAGCATGACCTTTTTCTAGGCTCAGTTCCCTCCTTGTAAAATAAGCATTCCTTCCAGCTCTGACATGCCATGCTGGAACCTATAATGTTGTCAGGTTTAGTTTGCTGATTCCTTGGGAGGCTCAGGAGGGTGGACCCTGCCAGGTAGTTGCATTTCCTGACCAGACACTGGATAAACCACAAATCCACCCTGACTTCAACCTTTGCTGCAAACAGTCTCCCTGAAACAGACAAGGGTCCTGTTCCGGTCAGCAGAGGGATAACGCAAGTCATACCCAGCCCTCTGCTGTCTCGGGAGATCCCAGGGTTGCAGTCCCAGGGGGGATGGATCCACTGATGTCTAGATTCCTGGTCTGTTCCTCTTGCTATGTTAATTTTCTAGAACTGGGAGCCTGAGCTGGCCCAGTGGTTGGAAGCATATGACCTTGAGTCAGATTACCTGGGTTCAAGTTAAAATCCCTGTCTCCACCTATTGGATGTATAACCACAGGCAAGTCTCCTAGCTTCTCAGTGCTTCGTTTCACACATAACAGAGGTTAAAGTAATTTTCCGAAAGCCACTCAGTTAGCAAGGGGAGAAACTAGGACTTAAACCCAGCTAGTCTGGCCCCAAAGTCCCCATCCCTCACCACTGTGCCATACGACCTCCAAGGCGCATTGAGGCAGACAGTCCTAAAGCGGGGGACAGTTCCCTTTGGAGGAAGGTGATCACTGCAGGGTAAGCTGTTCTGCTACAAGATCGAATGAGAAGACAACCCTTTGTTTCTCCCTACAAAAAATATTTTTGCGTATGAGCAAAGATTAGAAGGAAGAGAAAACATATAACAACAGTGGCAGAGTGCAGGTAAGATCTGGGATGGCTTCCCTTGGAGATATCTCCTCTCATGAAGTCACGATCCTGAGTTAACAATAAATAAAGACAGAGGTGGGGAGGGCCGTTGCTTCTTATTTTAAAACTCTCTTTATCCACAAGTCAAGCTTCAGTTCGTATACCTCAGGGGAGGGGTGGGGAGCCTCTGATGGGATGTCGTGTCTGGGTCTGGGAAGCACCCGCCGCCACGGTGGGCCTCTGCTGCTTGGCCTCCTAAAGGCCCATGTTTGTTCCCCGTCATCTCCATATTAAGAGTTTCCCCTTCTGATCCAATATTCCCTGTTCCATGCAGAGGAAGCCCACACCTTATCCCACCACTGGGCAAGAGAGTAGCTTTGAGGCCCAAACCTGGCTGCCCAATCCACCTCTGCTGTTATTTATTCACAGACCCACCATGTGACTCTAGGGATGTTGGGGAAAAAAAATCTCTGCAGGCCCCAGCTTCCTCATCCAGAAAATGGGGATAAACATCCAACTTGTCTACTCCCCACTCAGGGAGCTGAGATACCAAGAATCCCGGAGAAACAGAGTGAGTGTGCTCAGGGCTCAGCCCGATTCTCCATCACAGAGGAGGTCTGAGTGCCAGGACCCTGGGCACAGACAACACCCTGGGCTCCATGACTTGGCCAAGCACGCTTACCGAGTAGCGTCTCCAGTGTGCCACCAGCTCGTCCTCGGTCCCCGCCTTCACCGCAGGCTGCAGGCCCTCCTGGGCCAGCCTCTGCAGGACCATCCTGAACTCACTGAGCTCAGCCTCCAGCTGCTTAATCTGCTGCTCACAGGCTCCCCTGGACTGGAGCAGGACCCGCAGCCGCTCCTCCTCCTCCTCCCAGAGGGCGCGCAGCTTCTCCAGAACTTTCCTCATCTCTTCCAGTTCTCCGGTGATCTTCTCTGCACCCAAAGGAGAGGTGTTCCGAATGACACCCACAGACTGCTCCTCCAGCCTCTTCAGAGACTCCTCGCCCCTGGGAAAATCTTTGGCAATGTCCTGAAGAGGGTAGAGGGGTGAGGGAAAAACAGGCAGGGAAAAAGAATACAGTTGCTGCATTTTCCAGAGCAGACCTGGGACTGCCCTGCAAAACACTGATTCCTGGAGTCCCGCGTCAGAGCCAGAGAGGGGCCTTCCCAAGGGCTGGACTGTCTGCCTTAAGTAGCATGGACTCACCACCTGAGAACCCTATTCCTTCCCCATAAGTCTTTTTCAAGCCATTTGATTAAGTCAAGGAGAAAGTCTCTGTTGGGTGCCTCTGTCTTGAACACTTTCTGACATTTGTTTATCTTCCTTTCCATGCTTTCAGCTGGCAACAGTGTGGAGCCAAATAGAACCAAATGACTCCATTCAGTTTCATTGTATTTATTTGTGTGGTTATCTACCTATTTGGAATTGGCACCATCTTTTCCATTTATGACAGTGATATGTTTTCTTTCTAAATAAATAATCATCAGTTTTTTTAAAAAATGAGTCCATTTAAATACAAATATTTATTAAAGAAATAGTTCAGGTACTGCACAGTTGTGGCAAAATTTATCAAGTGGTTCTTGAATTATTAAAGACATTTTACCCACTCAGTTTATGGAGGGAGTCAGAGGCTCACTGAAAGCCACACAGCAGGTGAAAAGTGGGGAGCCCACATCTCCCGATGGCAGATCTAGTACCTGCACCATAGTTCTTCTCCCTTGGCACCATTGCCATGTGGGCTGGATCGTTCTGTGCTATGTAGGGCTGTCCTGTGCACTGTAGGGTGGTTTTGCAGCATCCCTGGCCACCAACCGGATGCAGTAGCAGCATCCACCCCCTCTACCCTCTTAGGACATTGCCAAAGATTTTCCTCGGGGTGAGGAGTCTCTAGACACTGCCAAATGCCCCCCATTGGAGACCCACCAGCCTAGACCATGCTTCTGTGGTCCTGGGTTTCCAAATGCTCTGCTGGCCAGGGATTTCCATAAAGCCTCTGAGGACCCAAGTGTTTAGACTTGGTTTAGATTCCACGCTTCTCCTCACAGGGGTCTGTGGGCCATGGGTTCTTATATATTCTGTGGCACCGAGCACTGTCCTATGAAAGAAACTATGACATAAGGGCCAGGCACGGTGGTTCACGCCTGTAATCCCAGCACTTTGGGAGCCTGAGGCTGGCGGATCACAAGGTCAGGAGATCGAGACCATCCTGGCTAACATGGTGAAACCTTGTCTCTACTAAAAATACAAAAAAATTAGCCAGGCGTGGTGGCGGGCGCCTGTAGTCCCAGCTACTCAGGAGGCTGAGGCAGGAGAATGGCGTGAACCCAGGAAGCAGAGCTTGCAGTGAGCCGAGATCGGGCCACTGCACTCCAGCCTAAGCAACAGAGCGAGACTCCATCTCAAAAAAAAAAAAAAGGAACTATGACATAGAACCCACCCTCTGTGAGTGTCCCTAGGGTCCCTCTGGTTGAGACACAGCTGGGGATTACCTGCAGTGTGGAGAGGCGCTGCGTGATGGGCAGCTTGCAGTTTCGTCCCAGGCAGCCATTCACCTTCTCCACCACTGCCTTCAGCCACAGTTGGAACTCGTCCACGACTGCCTGGTACTCCTCATGCTCCTGGGCCACCTGCTCCAGCAGATCTACCCGGTCCTGCGGGAGGAGGAGAATCACCAGCCATGAGGGTCCCCAGCCCAGACAGCCCAAAGGCCAGAAAGCCCGTAGCCTGCCTGGGTGTGTGTGTGTGTGTGTGTGTGTGTGTGTGTTAGCAGGGGGTGCAACCAACCCCCAGCCCTTTCTCTAGACACAAAGAGCTCTCAGATACTCTGTTCGGCCTTACAAACAATATGCCAAGAGAGTTGGCTTTGGAGACCACAGCATGTTGGCACTGGGCCCTGTCACTATGCAGCTGGCTTTCTTGTTTGCCACATCCTAGGAACGGCATTCGAGACTGAGGTGCGGCAACAGCAACAACATTAGCACTACTACTACTACATCACACTGGGCACTGCTCTAAGAGCTTGACATATACGAGCTCAATGGACTCTCCTGACCACTCCATAAGGGGGTACCATTACAGTCCCAGTTTGACAGATGAGGACACCAAGATACAGAGAGGTAAAGTGACTTGCCCAAGGTCACCCAGCTAGGAAAGTGCCAAGATTCAATCTGAGCTGGGTTGAATGCTAGAAACCAGCATTTCTAGCTCCATTACACAACAGTGTCCACGGGGTGTGCAAATCAATGGCAAGCTGCCCCATTTCCCCATGAATATGGTGATATGTGTTGCATGGGTTGGAATCATCTCTATTTTCAGCCAGTCCCACCAAAGGTCTTAACAACACAGGGGCAAGATGATGTCCTGAGGGTGGCTGACATTTGGAAAAACGATGGTGTCCTGCTATGAGCCCCCACTGTACACCTAGAGACTAGGTTTTTCAAAATATGCCCTGATCACAGTGCTGTCTTCCCACATCCCGTCACGGCTCCCCACTGGCCCCAGGCCCAAGGCCAATCCTTACAGCCTAGCATTTCAAGGACAGGTGCCCATGATGTAGCTCTGTGGTCCAGTAGTCAAGACCCTGGGGTTGGGATCCCACTGCCTGTGGCTTGAACCTTGGCCCCACCTTGGCTACCTAATTAAACCCTTCTGTGCCCAAGTCCCCTCATCCATATGGTATGGCTAATAACACCTGCCTCACTGGAGAAAGTGAGATGAAATGGGCCAGAGCTCACCCCTAAAACAGAGCCTGGCAGCTGGTAAGCGCTTAACAACCTCGAGGCATTGCTGATTGTCTCCTGCCTTCTCCAAGGTCTTCTGAGACCTTCAGCGGGTACCCACCTGCAGTACTAACCCCAGGCCCCCTTCTCACTCTGAGGCCGTGCCCACTGCCCCAGGCTGAATTAACGGCCTGCCTTCTGAGTTCCCAAACCACTGGGATGCAGCTTCATCACAGCAGTTGTCCATGGCATCGTCACCCACTGGGGGATCCAGGAGGTTCCTAGAAACAAGGCTGCCCCTGTTACTTCATTTCCCAGGGTCTAGCTCAGGGCACGGCCTGTGAACGCTTCCTGAATGGCAGGAAGCACAAATCTGGAGTGTTTGCCATCAGAGGGAAGTTTCCAAAGAGAGCCAAGAAAACAGAAAAAGGAGACTCATTTAATAAGCACCTATGCTAGGTGTGCGTGGAACTTCAAAGCGTTATCTTATTTAATACTCAAACAATCACAAAACCTTCCTATTCTGCAAATGTCCAGACTGGAGTTGGGACATCGCAGAACTCTTTTGGTCTTACAGAAAAGATTCCAACGGCAAGTGTCAGACTCCAAAATCATCGACTGTTTCTGTCAAGGGCCACCCAGGAAATGCTTTTAGCTTGGCCTGCCATATGGAGCTCCTCCACCGCCGGCATGCAACTTATGTTGTAGCACATGGGTAGCTACAGATAACATGAAAAGAATGGCCGCATTCCAATAAAACTTTAATTACGAACACTGACAGGTTTTTCATATCATTTTCACACGTCAAGAAATATTTGGCTTTTCATTTTTTCCCAACCATTTGAAAATGTGAAAGCCATTCTAGCTCATGCTTATAATCCCAGCATTTTGGGAGGTTGAGGCAAGAGGATTCCTCGAGCCCAGGAGTTCAAGGCTAGCCTAGGCAACACAGTCAGACGTCATTTTTACAAAAAATAAATAAAAACATTAGCCGGGTGTGGTGGTGTGCACCTGTAGTCTCAGCTACTTGGGAGGCTGAGGCTGAAGCTAGGAATGGGCTGGATATGGTGCCTGAACCATAGCTGGCTGACCTCAGCTCTTCACCATGGAGCCAGGCCCTGTCCAGGAGGGTTCTGACCATCTGCAAAGCTAAGTCAGACATTCTCAGCTGGGAAGAGTGAGCGGACAAGTGCATCTGAAAAACCCCTTAGCTCTTTCAGATATGCCTTTCTCTTCTTTGCGAAGCTCCTCACCAAATCTAGAAATATGAATTCATATAAACCTTGCAACCACCACTGCAAGTAGGAGAAAACATCCCCATTTTAGAAATGGGGAAGCCTAGGCTTAGGACCAAGCCCTTCAGTAGAGAGCCGAGACGTTCTCTCAAGGCTGGGCATGGTGGCTCATGTCTATAATTCCAGCACTTTGGGAGGTGGAGGCAAGAGGATCGCTTGAGCCCAGGAGTTCGAGACCAGCCTGAGAAACATAGTGAGATGGTATCTCTACAAAAAATTTAAAGATTAGCTGGGTTTGTGAAGGGCGCTTGTAGTCTCAGCTACTTGGGAGGCTGAGGCGGGAGGATCGCTTGAGCCTGGGAGGTGGAGGCTGCAGTCAGCTGTGGTTGTACCACTGCACTCCAGCCTATCTCACCTGACAGAACAAGACCCTGTCTCAAAACAACAACAACAACAACAACAAAAATTGTTGAGCACTCCAACTGGGGTTGTGAAAAAGAGAAGTAACATTGGAGGCACCATACATTCTTATTTAGAAACTTATTTTAATTTTTTATTTTTTGAAACAGAGTCTCGCTCTGTTGCCTAGACTGGAGTACAATGGCCTGGTCTTGGCTCACTGTAATCTCTGCCTCCTGGGTTCAAGCGATTCTCATGCCTCAGCCTCCCAAGTAGCTGACATTACAGGGGTGCACCACGATGCCTAGCTAACTCTTTTTTTGTATTTTTAGAAGAGATGGGGTTTCACCATGTTGGCTAGGTTGGTCTCGAACTCCTGACCTCAAATGATCCACCTGCCTCAGCATCCCAAAGTGCTGGGATTACAGGCGTGAGCCACCGCGCCCAGTCAAAAGCCTATTTTAAGGTTATAGTAATTGAAATAGTTTACAACTGGAATCAAGAAAGACAAAATTCTTATAAAACATGGGCCCTGCTTGAATCTGAAAGTGGAGCAAGTGCAGGGGACGGTCCCCTTCATGCTTCCCGCCTGCAGCCCTAAGGATGGCTCCGGGGCCTCGGCAAGCTCCCCTGCTGGCTTCCCCTTCCTGCAGGGTTATTTAAATCCGTCAAACTCTCCTGGAGCCTCCTCCATCAACAGGAAAGGCTCATTCATGAAACAAAGTGGGTCAGGAGTAACAGGCAGAGGCTGAATGCTGGGCCCCTGGCCACGCTGATGGTGATAGATGCAGCCGGGAGTGAACTCTCCCATGGAAGTGCCGGCCGTGGCTCCCAGTGTGTGAAGGATGAGGTGCTGGCACCCGGAGAAGTCCAGGGTAAATAAAAGTCTGTGTGATGGGGAGCAGGTGCTCAGAGAGGACCTCAGCAGGAGGGGCACGGATCCAGCTGAGATCTGTGCCAGGCATAACAGTCACAGGGCAGAATCCAGCCGTGCTGGAGAATGACAGGGTGACAAACGGGAAGATGCTCAACCTTCTCGTTAGACCCAGCAATTACACCATCTGCGGCGGGCAGAGCTGTCAGGAATGTCAAAACCCAACCAATTAACAAGGGTGGTGCGGATTTATGCCTCTGCAAAGGGCTGCACGAGCAGCTCTGATTCATCACAAGCAGCTCCGATTCATCATAAGCAGCTCTGATTCATGGCCAAGATGCCAGACAGACGCGCCTTCTGTGAGGGCCGCCACGGGAAGCAGCAGGGGTGAGGACGCTTCCATGTGCCTGCCTTTGGGAAAACTAAATCAGGATTAAAAACAAACAAACAAGCCCCTCCCAGCAGCCAGCCTGCCCTGTCTACATTTCACTTGCAAACACTGCGGGCTGACAATGTGCCATTGCTCCCCTCTGGACTTAGCCTTGGCCCTAGTCAAGAATCTCCCTCCAGCAGGTGGTCACAGAGGCTCCAGTTCAGGGAGGACCCCATGGTGCTTCTGTGGCTCTGTCCCCATCAACCCTAGAGGCTGTGCTAATTAACATGTTGGACGTCAAAAATGGGTTTTTCTCATTGGAGCAGTGGCCTGTTCTAGCACGGCAAGCAGTGGCAATGGGCTCTCATAGGTAAAAGTAGGGGTACTAATCTGAACCTAGAGACCAATCCCACCCCGAGGCCAGGCCTGGACCCCCAGGAAAGCACCAGGACAGATCTGTCACTGGAGTCAGAGGACTGCCCCGAGAGAGACCTTTTACGCAGGGGAGGTCTTCATCAAGCGTTCAGAGCAGGGACTGGGAGGCTGGGACCACCAAGGATCTCTGCAGGCTGCTGGGTATGTGGAGCGCCCACCCACCTTGGGATGAGGCTAGAATCCCCCCACTTTGTCTGGGGCTGGAGGGCTGGGGACACCCGGGAGGTCAATACCTGGGGCTGCATCCCACCTTGCTGATGAGGAGCTTAGGACTGAATGGTTAAATCTCTGGCCAAGGGCAATGGAGAAGTTTGCCCCTCTCAGGAGCCTCTCAGGCTTCGGAAGAACATGGCACCCTCTGGATCCACGAAAGCTCCATCCATAGAATCTGGTGGATGCTATAGCTCCTCACCCCATAAAAATGCACAGTCATACCTTCTGAATACAAGATCAAAGAGGCTGTAGGGGTCTGCCTGGCCCCGCCCCACCTACCCCTCAGTTCTCCCCATGGCCAGCTTCTAGAGAGACAGGAAACACCTCCAGGGTACACCACAGCCCTCCTGTCTAAGAGCTGACCAGGCTCCCTGTGAGTGAGAACAAAGTCCTCAAGCTTACAGAAAGACTTAATCAGGGGCCATGGGCTTCAGCCAATGGCTGAGAAAGCCAAAACTGAATTCACTTCTCCATGCAGGGTCCAGCCACCCCACAAACAACAACACCCCATTTCCACATTGGCATCAGCATTGACCAGCCATCTGGCAACTCCAAGGGCTTCCACCATGGAGGGAGCCTCCCCCTCACCGCACCCCAAACCTCCCCCATCACTGCTGTCTCCGCACATGACACAGCCTCCCATGCTCCTGCCCCAGGACACTGCCAGGTGGGCCTTTGCCTCTTCAGAGCCCTGGACGCAAGGGCTCCCTCTTCAGCAGCTCAAACCTGTCTTTCACTGTCCCAGCCTGACCACAGAAGCACCCGGGGTCCCAGCTCATCCTGATGGTCACAGGTGCAGACACTAACCCAGGACCTGAGGTGCAGCTGCAGGGAGTGCCACCTTAGGAGTCACCAGCACCTCTGGCTTTTTCTACTGGGCCGCTGGTGTCTGATGCACAGAATGTTTTTAATCTAAAAAATGAGTCCAAAAGGCCAGGTACAGTGGCTCACGTCTGTAATCCCAGCACTTCGGGGGCCAAGGCGGATCACCTGAAGTCAGGAGTTCGAGACGAGCCTGACCAACATGGAGAGACCCCATCTCTACTAAAAAATACAAAATTAGCCGGGCATGGTGACGCATGCCTGTAATGCCAGCTACTCAGGAGGCTGAGGCAGGAGAATCACTTGAACCTGGGAGGCAGAGGTTGCAGTGAGCTGAGATCGTGCCATTGTAGTCCAGCCTGGGCAACAAGAGTGAAACTCAGTCTCAAAAAAAAAAAAAAAAAAAAAAAAGAGAGTCCAGTAACAACTTCTCCATCTACTTCATAAAAAGGCTGGGGGAGCAGATGAGGTCAGAGACAGGAAAACAGCTCTCACTGATAAGAGCTGTGATGTCTATAGCGTTTTGGATCATGTGAGGGGAGAACCTCCTGGAATGAAAATAAGGCTCCTGGAAGCAATCATTTCGGCATCTGGGCCAGAATTGATGCTCACTCAGCACCCCAGCATCCACCTTCACATACAAACATGCACACACACCCATGCACCTACATGCAAACCTGCACACACACCAACAACTTTTTATCTCATCTCCTCCACACCCTGCACCAGGCGCTCTCTGCTGATTGGCACAAGCACCTGTTTCCTGTAAAGCCACAGCAAAGAGGCTGTGGAGCCAGGCACCTGTCCCAGCTGGGCCAGAGGGGCAGACCTGGAGAGAGAATTGCCATGAAGCCTGCCCATGCCACACGAGACTTGGCAGGGCCGGATGAGGGCCGATTGGCTGCCTCTGCAAGAGCCAAGTCGAATCCCCGCCTTGCCCATCCATTCTGGACCTTGTGCAGTCTCTTGGAGCCTCCTGTGGCTCCTCTCTGGGGCCCTGCGGGTTGCTTGCCTTCAAACTGCAGGGGTGGAGTTCTCATTATTTCAACAGATAGTTCTGAGCACCTGCTGCATGGCAAACAGCCATTGTTGTTACTATTTATTCTCACGGCTACTGAGAGTAGAAGTCATTCTTTATATTGGCAAAATGCTTGCCAGTTTTCAAAGAGCTCACATGTAACCATACAGCCCCCCAACCTGGGTGCAGGTCAGGTGAGCTGCCCTAAGGCCACACAGCTGGGAAGCAGCAGTGCCTGGCCTGGAATCCAAGTCCCTTCCCAAGCGCCAGAGCCTTGTTCCTGGTGGATTTTCTAGCTCTGCTTATCATAGAGCTTACTTCCCTTAAACTGTCAGCATGAAGAACCCAGGAGACGTTCAGTTCCAGTGCTACAGCCAACTAGAGAGCCAGAAATGCCAGATAAAATGTAACATAACAAACACCGTTTCAATGCAGACCCACGTCACACCAAGGGAAGGGATAGTCCCATGGGCCAGAAGTAAAGATGCCCAGGAAACCACCCTGTTAAGCTCACACAGGTGCCTGAAGTCTTGGTTACTAGAAGCTTGGGTTTAATGCTCAGGCTGGAGCAAGAAGTGAGACTTTGGGCCTAGAGGCAACAGAGACCACTGCAAAAAGACGGAGCCTCAAGTGGCTGCCTGCCCCCACTAGCCAAAGGGTGAAGCAGAAAAAAAATATTGTTACAAACACAATCCGAGAAGGAAACGTGTGTGTTTTAGCCTGGGCCTAAAAACAAACAAACAAACAAACAAAAAAAAAAACCAATCACCCTTCAGAATACGGAGTTGGGGCCTGTTGTATGATTCTGGCTTGGGGTTCACATTTAGAATATCCGCTTGATCTGGGAACCCCCAAGCCAATTCACTGACACAAAAATAGGAGTCGTGAAGATAAACCTCAGGGGGAGCCCAGCTGAAGCCAACAGAAAGCCACTCTCAGGCGGTGTCCCAGCTGCGGGCTTCTGCAGATGCACCCTGCTTAGGCGGAGCTTAGAGCTCAAAAGGACAACGCCCCCCAAGGAAACAATCTACCATGTCAGGGGACACGTAGGTGCCTGATGTGGAACTTCAGCCTTAGACCTGGAACTTCAGCCACTAGAAAAATCTGATGGAGACTGTAAAATACGTATGTTTAGAATGACTGCAAATATAAACTATATCTGGGAGGAATGTAAAATCTCAGGGGGAAAATGACATAATTTGTTAAAAAGAACAGGGAGACATAATACAGAACCAAATAAAATTTCTAACAAATGTAATTGAACTTGATAACTCAATGAACTGTTTCCAAATAAGGCAAGAATGGGGTGAGGAAATGCAGACAGAGAATGTACACAGGGGCTGGGGCAAGGGCAAGAGAGAGCAAGGAGAAAACACTGAAGGAGAAGGATTTAAGGGCAGGAGGAGGAAGGGAGGGGAGGAGGGAGAGAGGAAGAGAGAGAAAGGAGGAGAAGGGGGAAGCTGTTTGGATCAAAGTGAACATCACAGTCCAACAGTCAGTCGGTCGACACACCCATATGTATATTAAGCACTGCGAAACACTGGGTATCTGGATGGTAGATAATGGTGGATGCGTGAGTGGGTGGTGGAAGAGTAGGTAGGTGAGGATTGGGGGATGGGTAGCTAGGTGGGTGGATGGTGGGATAAACGAGTGGGTGATGGTCGATAGTGGGTAGATAGGTGGTGAAGAGGTAGGCAGTGGAGAGGTGGATGAGTGAATGGGTGAGTGAGGAACAGGTGGCTGGGTTGATGGGTAGGTGAATGAGTAGATAGATGAATGAGTGGGCAATTAAGTGGTTGAAGAGATGAATAGCAGATTGATCAGGCTGGTGGGGAAGTAGATGAATGAGTGAGTCAACAGATGGGTGAGAGAATACAGGGATGAACGAATGGTGGGGTAGATAGGTGAATGGGGTGGTGTGTGGGTGGATAGTGAAGGGGAGATTTGGTGATTTAGTGGGGAGGTAGATGGGTGGGTAGGTAGACAGATGGATGGGAGGGTGGTTGGATAGTGAACAGGTGAGTAGATGGATTGATAGTAGAAAGATAGATCGATAGTAGGTAGATAGCTTGATAGTAGGCAAACAGTGGCTGGAATGGGTAGATAAGGGTGGATACATGGATGGGTGGGTGAAGATGTAGCCCACTCAGCCTCACCCTCACCTGGGCCTTGGTCTTCACTGCATCGTACTCAGCCTTCATTCTCTTCTGGGCATCTTCGTCCACGCTGGGGTCACCGATCCTGTTGAACAGGGAGGCTGCCTCCTCCAGCAGCCGGTCCAGGAGCACTGCCTGGTTGTCCACGTTGTGCAGCAGCACCTGGGCGTGGCTCAGCTGCCACTGCTTCTCCTTCAGGCCCAGCTGGAGCTCGATGTGGGGCTCCAGCGTGACCATCATCTTCTGGAACCAGCGGTAGAACTCATCTCGGGCCAGCAGGTACTCGCTCCAGTGCAGCCACACCCACTCGATGCGGCTGTGGGTACAGAGACCTCAAGGTTGTGAGGGAACTAGCCACCTGCCTCCCGGGTCGGGGGTCCGTGCTGTCATCCCCTCCCCAATACTAGGGGGCTGTGGTCTGGGGGCATGATGATGCCCTTTCTGGCCCCTGAGTCACCTGGGCAGCTTGTTGACACTCCAGATTCTAGACCCTCCCTCAGTCCTACTGGATAAGACCCTCTGCCCAGTAAATAAGCTCCCTGCGTGAGGGTAGGAGCCAGGGGAGCTCAGACTCCAAACTTCCTCCCAGAACCACCAGCTTTGGGGATGCATCTTGGGGAGCCCTTTACCTCCAGCACCTTAAATCCTGGCCGTGAACTCCCTCTATCAATGCACAGACACCCCCAGTCATTTCTCTCTGGCACTGGGGCTCTGAACACAGTTTCTCCAGGCCCCTGGCACACAAACATCCACTAATATTAGGAGCAGACTGCGGTTGGGACGTGTCCAGTCACCTGCAGAGCACTTTGGATCTGTCTTTACTAACAGCAGGCATGGCCTAAAGCTCAAGCTCAGATCCCCAGCCTGTCTCCCTGGGGGCTGGTGGTCAGTGTCCTTAAACTGGCTTCCCAGCAGCCTGCTTGTCTCTGACCCTTCCCCATGGCTGGGGTGAAGGAGGAGCTCCTGCCCTGTGGAATGCTGCCCCACTGACATCTGTGACATCTGCATCTGTGGGCTCGTTGCACCCAGTGGGGACGGAAGGCTGGGAGCCTGCGTGTGAGTTCCAGGGGTGCTGTGAACTCACTCTGCAACCCTGCCTCTTCGCTTGCCTTAGTTTCTCCATCTCTAACATGGAGGTGGTCCTATCTCCCCAGCCAACATCAAGACACTTTGTTCGGAATTTCAAGCGCAAGGATTTAGAAAGCAGAAAGCACTGTGCAAAGTCATTCCCATCTCCATGCACATCCTTGCTTTATAAAAATGGAGATGATCCTGGCAGCTCTTGTTTACTGAGGGCCTACTTTGTGCCAAGCAGTGTGTCTCGCTCTTGACATTTGCTATCCCTTTCTAACCTCCTGATAACCTTCAAGGAGCACTTGATTACTCCCATTTTCCAGAGGAGGTGCTTGAGGTTCAGAGAGGTCAGGTAAGTTTCCCAAAGCCACATAGGAAGTAACCAGCAGACAAGGGTCAATGCCAGGTCTGTCCAAGTGTTTGCTCCCCACCACCCCCTGTCCCCGCCCACCACCACCCAGCTTCCTGGTACAAGCAGGGAATCTGGCTACAGTGCTAGCAGGGCCCCAGGCCTTCTTTCTCCAGAGCCATTGTGCCATGCTCTGGAGCATGCACACACGGTAAGTCTCTTAGGAATTGTTGGCAAAACACGCTGGGTTCCCAGTGTCTATTATCATCATTTGACCTGATTATAATTAGAAAGAGGCAGGCAGGGCTGGCCCTAATCCCAAAAGAATATCCTGTCCCCTGGAATCCCAGGACTGGAAAAATGTCTCTTGGGCAGAGGGCCCAAGCTAGTGTTGCAGTGGGCAAGGAAGGTCAATGGCAGCTGTGGACAAAGGCCCTGGATGCCCTACCTGTGACAGTGAGTCATGTAGGTGACTGTCTCCTCCCATTGGGCCTTGATGTCCTTCAGCCGGGCCAGGATCCTGGGCTTCTGGTCCCCAGGGCAGCATGCCAAGAGGGCTTCGGCCATCCGTAGCACGAGGTCCACCTTCACACGCCCCTCGGGCTCCAGCTGGCATATTTTCTGTTGTGGACACACAAGCCAGTTTCCAGGGTTGGCAAAAGGCAGACAGGCACAACCTTGGGAAGACAGTGGCATGGTGCAAAGAGCCAGGACTCGAAGGCCAGAGGATCTGGGATTCACATCACAGCCCCTGCACCCCTTCTTGTGGGGTCTTGGGCAACCTGCTAATAGCTCTGAGGGTAGGAGGTGGGAGCAAAGGCGATTAGCATGCTGGGTGCCGTCCGATGAATGGCCCTCTCCTTCCCCACTCAGCCCATTTCTAGAGTGTGAACTCAGACAAGTTTCATTCTCTCCTTGGATTTGGTTTTCTCATTTGTAAAGTGCAAGTATTAATCATATCTATCTCTCAGATTTTTTTTCAGGATTAAACGATGAGAAAATGCATGTGAGGTACATGTCTCAGTGTGCAGCGTGAGCATCTACCTCTCGGGGGACTTTGAGGAGCTGGCCCAACCCGGGGCCCAGCTGAGGCTCCAGAATCATCTCTGTCTTTTGCAGTTTGCACCAGCACCTTGCTCCTGAGGCTGCTCCCACCAGAGACCAACAGCAGCTGGGACACTGAAGCAGCTTCCTTCCTGGGAGATGCTGAGTGAGTGACTGTAACTCACAGACAGCTGATGTTCCTGCAAACTGTCTTAGAACCCACAGCAGTCTGAGATGGCCCCTCCTCACTCTGCTCCTTCCTCCCTGCTCTCCTGGCCTTCGGGTCACATCTGCAACCCTCTGACCAGCCTTTCCTGGCTCCCTTCCTCCCCATATTCTCCCAGGAGTGATCCCCCTAATAAATACCATGCACATTTCATCTCATCTTGGTGTCAGCTTCTTGGAGGACTAAGACCAACACATGATGTCCGGCAAATAGTAAGTGTCCAAGTAATGCTAGCTATTGTCATTGCTGTTACTATTCCAGTTCAGTGGCAGCTGAGGCTTGGTCTCTGTAGGCAAATATGACTGGATTCCAATCCCACGGCCACTCCCTACTACTGATGTGACCTTTGTCATGGGAGTTACATTCTCCAGGCCTAAGAATGAGGGAAGATAAGCATTAGGTAATGTAGGGAGAGCCATGAGCACGCTGCCCAGCCCACACCGCATCCCAATCACTACCTGCTCACTATTATTATTATTATCCTTATCTTTGGATCTGTCTTTACTAACAGCAGGCATGGCCTAAAGCTAAAGCTCAGCTCCCCAGCCTGTCTCCCTGGGGGTTAGCGGTCAGTGTCCTTAGACTGTCTTCCCAGCAGCCTGCTTGTCTCTGATCCTTCCCCATGGCTGGGGTGAAGGAGGAGCTCCTGCCATGTGGAATGCTGCCCCACTGACAGCTGTGTGACCCCAGGCAGGTCACTAGACTACTCTGGGTCTCCCTTTTTCATCCTGAGACAGCGATAACAGTCTCTGCTTCTCCACCTCCCAGGGTTATAATATTAATTTTAAAAACACTTTTAGCCAGGTACAGTGCTGCATGCCTATAATCCTAGCACTCTGGGAGGCTGAGGCAGGAGAACTGCTTGAGCTTAGGAGTTTGAGACCAGCGTGGACAACACAGTGAGACCATGTCTCTACAAAAAATAAAAAATAAATTAAAAATTAGCCGGATGTAGTGGCACATGCCTGTAGTCCCAGCTACTTGGGAGGCTGATGTGTGAGAATCGCTTGAGCTTGGGAGGTCAAGGCTGCAGTGAGCCGTGATCAAGCCACTACACTCCAGCCTGGGTGCCAGAGTGAGACCCTGTCTCAAAAAATAATATTAAAAATAATAAAAATAAAATAAAAACACTATGAATTAAACATGGGTATAAGTTAGTGTACTTTGTAAACTGTTGAACAATTATGTAGACCCTTCCCCAATGTGTGCAAATGGGCAATGCTCCCCATCCTTTTTTACTCCATACAATAATCGTTGATGATGACGATGATGATGACGATGATGATAATAGCATAGAAGGACTTCCCCTCCTACCTGTGTTATCAAAGAGTGAGGCAAACAAGCTCCTTCCAAAGGCTGTCTCTGTGTGCATGTGAGTGGGGGGTGCTCAGGGAGAGTGAAGAATGGGGAGATTCCTCAAGAGAGGGAAAGAGGGTTTGTTTGGCCAAGTAGCAGGATGTGGCAGGGGCCCAGGGGGTGGTGGCCACAGCAAGTACCCACACAGGGACCCCGAGTCCCTCTCAGCAGGGAGAAACGATGGGGAAAACAAAAGTACCATACTGGCCAGTGTGGCCTGAAGACCCGAGGGCCAGTGTGGAATGTTCTAGACTGAATACGATTATCCACCCAGGATGTTTCACACCACCCAGGGGCAGGGTTCCACCGCATGGCTGAGGATGAATTTGTTGCCATTCAGAGAGAGATTTAATTTGATTAAAAATAATAGTAGGCCAGGCGTGGTGACTCATGCCTGTAATCCCAGCAGTTTGGGAGACCAAGGCAGGAGGATTGCTGAGGCCAGGAGTATGCAACCACTCTGGGCAAGATAGTGAGGCCCCATCTCTCCAAAAGCATTTTTTTTAATTTAAAAAAAAAAAACAAACTAGCCAGGCACAGTGGCATATGCCTGTAGTCCTGGTTACTCAAGAGGCTGAGGCAGGAAGATTGCTTGAGCCCAGGAGGTTGAGGCTGCAGTGAGCCATGATCACACCATTGCACTCCAGCCTGGGCAGCAGAGCAAGACCCTGCCACTAAAAAAATTAAAATAAGAAAAAAAGAGCCGGGTGTGGTGGCTCACGCCTGTAATCCCAACACTTTGGGAGGCCAAGGTGGACAGATCATGAGGTCAGGAGTTTGAGACCATCCTGGCCAACATGGTGAAACCCCATCTCTACTAAAAATACAAAAATTAGCCGGGCATGGTGGCACACACCTGTAATCCTAGCTACTCAGGAGGCTGAGGCAGGAGAATTGCTTGAACCCGGGAGGCAGAGGTTGCAGTGAGCCGAGATCGCACCACTGCACTCCAGCCATCACACCACTGCACTCCAGCCTGGGCAACAGAGCAACACGCCGTCTCAGGAAAAAAAAAAAAAAAGTAAGATGATATTTCTGATTCCCAGAAATGTGAAAGGAGACTTCATATTCCCCAAGCTAGCAAGACGGGCATCACAATAAGTCCGATTTTACAAACAAGGGAGCCGGGGACCCACAGAAACCACCAGCTTGAGGAGTGATTCTCTGCAGCTGCCAGAGAAGCCCCCTCCACACCTGCTCCCAGTTTCAGCTCAGATGGAGTCCAGCTCTGAAAATCACAGGAGCCAACAACTCTGGGGAAGAAGTGAAATTCCATCTCCCTTGGCCACACCCAGAAGGAGCAGCCAGGTCTGGAATGTCCCATGCGGAAAATGGCCCCTTCTCCAAAGCCTGGTGTCCTGACTGTGTGGTCCCCCCAGGCCCCTGGACCTTTGTCCTTCTTATCCTCATGAAAGAGGCACAGGCTGGACAGAGGGGGACACAAAGACCCGAGACCCACTGCCTTTTCAAGAGAGTGAGTTTGATGCTTCTTTACCAAGGCAGAGGAGCTGGCTGGTCCAAAGGCAGGCAAGACACCAAGCCCCCTTCCCCCACCTGGAGAAGAAACGTCTGCCCTGAAAGATCAACCTGTAGGATGTTTACTGGAGGCCTGAAGCCAGGGGAGGCCAGAGGCTGTGGCTGGGCTGGAAAAGCCAAATTTTGAGAAGTAGATTCCACTCTTTTTCACTGCGCTGATGATTACACTCTTTGGCTGGTGTGAGATTCTTTTATAGCCCATCGCCAGCAAGGACACAGTCCAGGAGTGCTTGGCAAGGGCTGTGCAGCCAAGTGGGAGAAAGTACTTGAACTGCAGCCACAAAATTATTCCAATTTGAAGCAGCGAATGAGGGCAAGGGGAAGGTGGGGATCAGATGTAAGGAAATACCTTGGAGAGAAGAATCAGGAGACCGGGAAAGTGGAGGAATGGGGTTAATCACGGTTTTCCCTCAACCCAGCCAAGACCAGGTGACCCCCAGCTGAGCATTATGCTGAGTGCTAGGGTCCTGGATGAACAAGCTGGTAGGAAAGAGGGCTGCAGATAAGAGCGCAGATGACTGCAAAAAGGGCCAGAAGAGACCACAAAAGTAGTATGAGAGCCCAAGGAGGGATGGGAGAAGTCCAGGAAGGCTTTGTGGAGGAGGTGGCATTGGCATCAAGCCTGTGGGTCTCTAATTAAAGACAACTGGAGAAGGATATTTGAGCAAAGGTAGGGAAGTAAGATATATTGAAGGATGAGTGCATTGGGAAGCCAAGCCTTGGGAAACACCAGGATGCTCCTGACCAAGAGAGTGGCCCAGAAGCTGGTGAGGAAGCTGCCTGGCTCAGGCCAGGACCCAGATACAGGACAAGGGAGCCTGAGATCATGCCACTGCACTCCAGCCTGGGCAACAGAGCCAGACTCCATCTCAATAAACAAATAAATAAATACGTATGCTGGGACCTAGAAGTGTGGCTGGAAGCTCCTAAGACCCACTCCTGGAGGCTCTGGGGATGGGCAGGGACACTTGGTATGCTGTGTATCCCAGCTTCTAAAACCACAAGAAACAATCACCTCCATTTAGCCAGCTCTGCCAGCATAGCCTGCACTGTGCATATAAGCATGTCTATAATGATCCTCCTTAATCCCCCCTCCTTCCTGAAAGGCAGCAGCTATCGCTCTCCCTGGAAGCAAGCTGAAGCTCAGGTAGCCCTGGAAAACCCTCCTGAGGTGCCACAGCCACGGCAGATTTTGGAGTCCGGGCCTGCAGACCCAGTAGCCAAGCTCTCAACCCAGGAGCGATGGGTTCTCCAATCACACCTTACAGAAAGCCCCCACCCCATGAGGATTCTGGAGTTTCCCTTAACCCCTCGGGAACACAAGGGGTGAGGGGGTTCATTCCTGCTCTACAGATGGGAACATGAGGTCCCGGGGAGGCATGGGACATCCTCCCGGCTGCATGGCTATTAAGGGTCAGAACTGGATCAGAGCCCAAGTCCCTGTCACTGCAGCAAACAGGCACTGGAGACAAGCCAACAGAATTGGTGGAGGAAGCACAAGGGAGACCCCAGAACCTGGAGGCAGGTCCCACGGGTAGGTCGAGAGGCACCAGCTGCCCCCTCTTACCAGCTGGCAACAGGAAAATATTTGCTTTCTTATTGTGAAATTGGTTTTGAAAATGGCAAAACACACAGTAAATGAAGCATGTCGGAGCCCCGTGGGAGGAGACAGTGGCAGAACGCTCAGGCCATGACTCGCCTCTGCCTGGACTCCCACCCCCTCGGGGCTCACAGAAGTGCTGCCTCTGGTTTCCAGGGCCCGTCCACCCTGGTCCTGCCAATGTGTCTTCCTAAGGACCACCCTTGACTTTGCTTAAACCAGAACCACCACCTGGAGGGAAAGACCTGCCAGCAAAGGGTAGAGAGTTTGAAATGCTAAGCACCCTAACACAGTGGGCACACAGGCAGGGCTGTGATGCTCACAGACAGGCAAGGTCAGGAGCTGGGGCTGAGAAAGGGGGAAACTGGTCAGGAAAGATGCATGGACAGGAGGGTTTCATTTCTTGTGCATATCAGACCCACACAAAAGAGCATTCCAAGCAGAGGCAACACATGGACAAAGGCTTGGCGGTGGAAGGTCTTCTGCCAATCAAAGGAGGGCATGAGCTTGCAAAGTGTGACAGTGGCTGGAGCTAAGGCCGGTGTGAGCTTGTGAGGTGTGACAGTGGCTGGAGCTAAGGCTGGTGTGAGCTTGGGAGATGTGACAGTGGCTGGAGCTAAGGCCAGTGTGAGCTTGTGAGGTGTGACAGCATGGAGAGCTAAGGCTGGAAAACAGAGTGGTGCAGATAGTGGGGGACTTTTGATGCCAGGGGAAGTTTTGCTTTTTCTTTGGTGGACAGTGAGAGCCATGGAAGCTTTTAGAGGTAAAGAATAACATCATGGGACCCATGTTAGGGGTGTGCCTCATACATGCTTGTGCAGTTGCCTTGATTGTTTGCATACGTGTCTCCATTAGGCTGGGAACACCCAAAAGCAGGGTGGGCCTCACCCACCTGCACAGCCCCAGCCCTGGCACAGGGATGGCAGAAAGCAGGGGGTATTCCACTCTTGGGTGATGTGTGAGGGAGCTTCCCAAACAGAAGGTGAAGGGAGCACTGCAGAGAGCTTGAACATGAGTGAGAGGGCTCTCCAGGCACAGGAAACGGTGTGAGGAGACTCCATTTCCCCAGTTGCAAATGTAGACAATGGCTCCTGCCTCTGGATGTGGTGGTGACACTGAAATCAAACATTGACTGGGAAAGGTGATGAGGATTCTTAATTCCCACTGTCCACTTCCAGAAAGGGCATGAAGTATATGCAATACGGTGCACAGTGTGCAGAATCGAGAAGACAACACACACAAAGGAAACACACAAGGAACCAGCTGTGGGGTCACCACTGCTTCCAGCCTGGCTGGGTGACTGGTTTGCTGCAGGAGAAGGCAGCACCCCCTCCCCCACTAAGAGCAACCATTGTTGGGTGATAAATTAGAATTATGGGATATCTAAATGGATGTGACCCCAGAGGTGTGTAAGTCAACTGCTCCATTTGCAGATGGGAAAACCGAAGCCCAGAGTGGGGCAGGGATTCGACCTAGGTCACACAGCAATCTAGCATCAGCAAGGAGATTATAACTCCGGCCTCTGACTCTTAGCTCAGTATTCTTCCCTCTTGTCCCCAGGCTGTGGGCAACCCACCCTCAGACAGGGGCACCACAATGCCAGGCCAGGCACCGGGCACCAGCACTTAGTGCTACATGGTCTTGTGCCAGGTGGGGTGGGTAAAGCCAGACTCTGGTTCTGGAGAAGCTCAGGAAGTCACTCCTTGCTGGGCAGAGCCCCTTCCCCGCTCCTCTGGACGAAGACCTTGGCCAGCCCAGATCTGGCAGGGACACCAGCCAGGCAGAAGCAGAGAAGGGGTGGGAAGCCCCCCAGCAAGGGCTGGGGACCCACCTGGCTGCAAAGGTCCCCCGTGCAGGGACAGGAGGGTGAGAGGACAGGCTCTAGTTCCTTATCATCAGAGTGTGTTCCAAGGACCAGCAAAAATGGTATCACCTGGAACTTGTTAAAAGCAAAGTCTCAGACTTCACCTCCACGACCCGATCAGAGTCTACACTCAAACAAAATCTCCAGGAGATCTGTGTGCACATCAGAGTTTGAGAAACACTGGTTTAGTCCACCCTTGCCTTTAACAGATAGGAAACCTGAGGTCTGAGGGCGGGGCGGGATGGGGCCAAGACCACAGGGCCATCTGAGGCTACGCCTCTGCATACCTCGGTCTCCCACAGCCTGGCCTCCAGGGCCGCGCGGGGCCCCTGCGTGTTGTCATTGACCTGCAGCTGATCCTGCACAGCCTTCATCCATGCCTGGGCATCCTCCACACTCCTGTCAAAGTCCTCCTGGGGCTGCTGAGTCATGGCACCTGCAGGGGCTGAAGAAAGGGCCACAGATAAGGCCAACAGGCAGGAATGTAGGGGGCTGTGGAAAGGCCCCCGGCAGGACACCTGGCACAAGCCCACTCCCACCACCAACCCTCCCCTGGTGCTCCCAGTTGGGCAATACGGCCAGAGGTGAGCATGTTTGTCAGGACTGGAATTAGGCAGGGAAGGAAAACAGGTCTGGCCTCTGGGAGAACTGGCCCAGGGCTCTAGCCTGGCAAAACTGCTTTGTCTTCGGCCTCTCAGGTTCCCTGCTTCCTCTTCTCCCAGCCTGGGGCCCGGAGGCAATTCTCATCTGTCTATTCAGATTGCACGCTCTCCAAAAGAGGATGTCAAAACCTGCAGTCTGAAACGTCTGGACCCATAATGATCTTGATTTGAATGGATCAAAGAGGCCTCAACCTAAGGAACACTGTTCTGGGCATGAGCCAAGCCAACACCAGCCCTGAGCTCTCCCTGGGATGAACCTCTCGGGCTGGGGATGGCCGTGTTAGGTGCATGCCGTCCCCACCACTCCACCAACCTGGGTCCATGGACAGGTGCTGCTAAAGTTACCCACTGAGCCGCTCCCCTCTGACCTGCGCACAGCACTCCTCGCAACCACTGAAAATGAACTTAACGCTTGAGATGCAACCCGCTTGCTATGCCGGCCCTAGGTAACACCTGCCTGCTGGCATAGGTCACCCACCAGAGACCGCTTTTGCTTGACTGTCCATTTGGTTTCCCCTGGGCTATGGTTACAAAGCCTCAGATTTTCTCCTGTAACTTTCTTAAAATCCCAGCTAGTCCAGGCAATACTCTTCTGTATTCCAGTTCTAGTTGTCTGCATATAGCAACCGTGTAACTGCTTTGAACTAAAGTTATTTGTATCTGCATTTTATTCAAAGGGATTGTGTCTGGTTTATCCTCCAATCTCCCACGATACCTTGTACAGAGTAAGGCCAATGTTGTTAAATGAGCCCAGAATGGGAATAAAGTTTAACACATCAAAAAACTCAACACGGCATTATTTAAAATGGCAACACAAAACCAGAAACAACCCACATGCCCAATTATAGGAGATTGCTTAAGTAAGTTATGGTACACTTGCACTTTAGAATATTATGCAGCCAGCAAAAAGGAGGCTTAAAATGAATTTGTGAATGGGAATTTTTAGGATATAATGGCAATACCAAAAAAGAGACATAATTATATATTAGGTAGTCACAACTCAACAACTAGTAAAAGCAAAACAAAACATTAACAAAAACTATACTCATAGAAAAAGGCTGGGGCTGGGCATGGTGGCTCATGCCTATAATTCCAGAACTTTGGGAGGCTTAGGCAGGAGGATCGCTTGAACCCAGGAGTTCAAGAAAAAGGCTGGGACATCTTGCCATTAAAGGGTCTATGTGATCAAGCTGGGGCTGTGTGCAGTGGCCTTAGCCCCTTCCAGGCCTGGCTTTTAAGCACATTCCATGGGACCCTCAGGCCTCTCTCTCTCTGGCATGGGGGGAGAGGCACAGCGACCTTGAAGCCACTTGGCTGAGATGGGTAGGACCACCATTGGAAGTTTTTTCTTTTTTTCCTTATTTTTTTCTATTAAGCACTTAGAATTTACATTACAATTTTTATTACATCACAGTAAAAATCATCACGATTAAAAATAAAAATTGTCTTCACTCATCAGTTAGTATCTACTGGGAAGCTGGGCACCCTCCCCAGGCCCCAGACGGGGCCAGAGGAAGCTTCAGGGGAGAACCCACGAGAGAGAAGGAGAAAATGGAAGAGGCCGTCGGACGCGTGCTGGGCCAAAGGATGCGGGCTGGCCAGGGGGAGGTGGGCGACATAGCGGGCTGTGCTCTGGAAACCCGTCCTGTGATTCTCCCAGTGAGTTGCTTTCCTTTCAGACCTGTTTTGACTTTTTTGTAACAACTTAATATGTTCCCTGTAGCCACTCCCTGCCTTTGAATGCTTTACTTGAAAAGCACATTGGATGTGCAAGCATTTACAAAAACTCAGGTTTTATTTTTATTAAGCAAAGAATGGGAGGGACAGAGACAAGTCCCACTGAGTCTCAGATGACAGGACAGTGGGGAAGTGTGGCTCTAATCATCAAGAGGCAGCGAGGCTTTAGAGCACCCCTTCTTGTTGGCAATGCCTGTGACCTGTGAGGCTCAGTGGTTGGTGTCCGGAGGGTATAGCAGATGAAACCCAGGGACCTGGTGGGGTTGAGCAGGCAGGGATGCCTCAGACCAACCGAACTGTGGGTTGGGCGAGGCTGCAGGCAGAGTTCAGGAGACCTGATCCTCCTCTGCAATTCTACCTATTTTGCTTCAGTTCAGTGAAACATAGGACTTAAGCGCATGCTAAGAGGCAGGCCTGATGCTACGATCGTAGCATCAGATAAGCAGACAGCAGACACTATCCTACTCTAAAGAAGCTCTCAGAGGAGCTTCTTTACCACCTAATGTGGTATTAGGGACAGTTGAACAGGGAGTCTGTGAGGGACCTCTGAGGTTGTGGGTTGAGAGGGTCGATCTTACTGTGACCCCTGCATGCCAGGTCCTGGGGACCAGCTTCTGCCCTGGGACTACCAGACTGCTCTGGGTCCTCCCTTTTTCTGCACGTTGGATCCCTCCTCAGCCAGCCTGGAGCACTGCTTCCTGTGTCACCACTCCCCTAAGGCAGGCCGAGGTAAGCCAGCCTCCCATAGCCATTGCACAGCCGCTGGTCAATCCCTGAAGCCCTTGCAAGGAAGAATGGTCTGGGGGACACTGTCTATTGGCAGGGGTATACTCTTCCTGTAAAGGATCAGGTAGAAAATGTTTTTAGCTGTCTCGGGCCACATACAGTCTCTGTTGCACAGTCTTCCTTGCTTTTACGACCCTTTGAAAATGTCAGACCCATTCTTAGCTCACTGGCTTGACAAAAACACACCACAAGGGCACTTGGCCTATAGGCTGTCGTGAGCCATCCCCTATCTCAGGTGGTCCAAGGCTACAACCAGCAACTGCAGAAAGCCCAGCAAGCAGCAAAGCTAGCTGGCTAAGTGACCCCACAGGCACGTGTCTGGGAAAGAGTCAGCCATGAGGCCAGAAGGACCTAGAATTGGTCCCAGTGGTCAAGACCCCATGACTCACTAGCTGTGTGGCATCTGGCTGATCACTTAACCTCTCTGGGTGCCCATATTCTCATCTGGAAAATAGGGATAACACCTAGATTTAATTAATTTAAAAACCCATCCAGGTGCAGTGGCTCATGCCTGTAATCCCAGCAGTTTGGGAGGCTGATATGGGAGGATCACTTGAGTCCGGAAGGTCCAGGCGGAACTGAGCTATGATGGTACCACTGCACCCTAGCCTGGGTGACAGAGAGAGATTCTGTCTCTAAAATAAATAAATAAATAAAATTTTAAAAAAGTTGCCCAGAGCCTGGAGAACACACCATGCTTGGAAATAGTTCCTTTTTACCAAACGCACAGGTGTTGGGTGCAGGGCTTTCTTTCCTTGGGAACCTGCATCCAGACAGCAGCTGTCTCACCAGCTCAAGGTTGGGGGAGCATAGGAGCATAGGAACTGGGTTACCAGCTGATAGACTAATGAATCAGTGCACTAAGTGGCTGCTGAGTGCAGGTGCTGAGGATGTGGAGACAGACCAAGTGTGGCTCTGGCCTGGTGAGGCTCCATGTCCAGTGCAGTGGGGGTGGAGGGCAGGGATGGACGCACAGTAAGGCAGCTACAGTGAGACCAGCGTGAACTTTGAGACAGGAGGACAGGGGCCACGGGACCTCAAAGGAGTGGTTGTCACCTGGCTCGAGGAAGGTGGCTGGGAGGCACTGCCTGCTGAGGGCACTGGAGCTGGCAAGGGTTAGGCATTGGAAGGGGCGGGTAGGAGACAGCTCCAGGCCAGGGTGTGTGGAGGAGGGAAGCGCTCTGCACTCAGAGGTGGGCTGAGACTGGAGTCACTGCAGAAATGGCAGATGCACACGGCCAAGGACAATGAGAAAAGGTTGCAGGAGTGAGCAGAGCCAGCATGCCTCTCTGGCAGGGGAGAAGTTTTGTCTCTGGACTGGTTAAATGGAGATAGTATTAAAAAATAAATAAATAAATAAATAAAAAAGGAACTGTGCAGTTTCCAAACAGTATTGCAAAAGAAATGTGCTCAGGGGTAAAAAGAATAAAAAAAAAGTATTTTCTGTTTCCAAGCCCTGTCTGGGGACATCCCTGGGGTGTGGCTGCAGGCAGTGGGAGAGTAGGGCTCTAGGCGTGTCTCTGAACTGTCCCCACTGAGTCAGCAAGAGGGCTGGCCATGAGAGAGCTGACCCTTTCTGGGTCATGCTGGCGCTGGTGTATGGAGGAGACAGAAAGGAAACAGCCTTGGGTTTGGGTTTCAGCATCTATGTGGTTATCGCAAATGACAGCGGAAGAGAAGTGATTTTTTTTTTTCATGATGGAAACCCCCGAGCTGGGGCAGATGATGTGGCAGGCTTGAGACCGAGCACATGCTCAGAACACAGAACCTGGGTCAAAAGCCATGGGCCTGGAAGAACAGCCAGTCCCCCAGAGGTGGATAAGGCCTGTGGGCATGGCTGGAGACACAGCCTCCCCAGGAATGGACAGTAAGGATGCACTTTGGGAGAGGACAGGAATCTTCCAGAATCTGAGCTCCAGACTTTAGCCATCTTCTCAAAATGGGACACCTTAATTTGAGTCATAAAGAAAGCTCAGAGTGCTTTGAAGAAGCTGAAATGTCATAAGGAAGAGTGTGGTTGATTCAGGGATACTGGAAAACGTGATGCAGACTGAAAAAAAAAGGCCAGCCATGGAAGAGAAGGTGCTAACACTCATGAAATAATGACAGGCCCACACCATGTGAGGCTCTTGTCCAAAAGCCACCTCGTTTGGGCCTCCTGGCATCCCGGTCTGAAAGGCAGCCCCAGCCCATCTCAGGAGCAGCAGAAGGGGAGTAGCGGGGCTGCCTCTCAGCTGAGCTCTGTGGCCCATTAGCTGGCAGCCTGGGCAGAGCCTCCTCCCGATCCCCCACCCCAGGCACAGCAGCGGCATCTACCTCTTAGAATGCTGCGGGGCTGACTGGGGCAGGTGTGGGAGCACCTGGTCAGTAACAGGTGCCCGGGGCACAGGAGCGGCTGTTACCTTCCACAACCCTAGATAAGAATGCACAGACTGCAGTCATTGGCCCAGGACATGGAGGCACTTGCAGTAGCACTGAGATTTAAACCTTGTTCTATTGGATTCTGAAGCCCTAGATTCTCACTAGACCATATTGACTCCAAAATAAAGTTGAACTTCACCTACCATGGGGGCATCCAATAGAACTGCCCCTGGGAGGAAAGCAACCCCGTGTGAGTCAAGTTCCAATCAGCAGAGTAAAGCCCCTCCGAGTCCAGCTACGAACCAGGAGGGTGTAATGAGGAGGAGGAGCTGAGAAGCTGCAAGGAGACAAAAGGAAGCCCAGAGATCAACCCCTAGGCTGGAGAGACAAGGCGGGGAGGCGATGTTAGATGTTACTAGACCCATGTTGGGGGCCGCTGAGCAGCAGGAACTAGAATCCCAAAGGAGATACATCTGCTGCAGGAGACGCCACCCAGGGCGGAGAGGCTGTCAGAGAAACCCCCAGCCGACTACTTATCGCTGGTCCTGCCAGAAGCCAGTATAGGGGAGCCGGGACAAAGCAGCCTGCAGGGGGTCAGCTCTCCTGTGCCCCAGGGCAGAGCAGAGGACAGGGAGAAATAGATGTGTGGGCCCCAGGCCAGGGCTGCTCCTGTGGTCCATCGGGTAACTGTGAATGTCCATCTGGACACCAGCTCCCTTTGCCCTGATTCCAGGCCTGAAAGCAATTGGCTGAGATGCAATTTGGTCTCTGGGGGATCAGCCTTGCAGGAAGGAAAGGATACTGGCACCTGGCACTGAAAAAACGCCCGAGGCAGATCACCTGCGGGGTCAGCACGTGGATTGCCAAATAGGGCTGAGGGCCCTGTGTCCTGGGGTCGCTGGGCCCAGACCTCTCTCCCTCCCTTCCCCTTCCCTGGATCTCCAAAGCTCTGGGTGCTGGGTGGGGCCCCTTACTTGGCTTTGCAACGCCACTGGTGAGGGGCTGATGCCCCATAAGGAACAGGTTCTTACCTCTGTCTCAATCCCTCCAACATCCTAACAGCAGTTTTTAAAATTCTCTGGGGCCAGGCGCGGTGACTCACGCCTGTAATCCCAACACTGGGAGGTCAAGGCAGGCGGATCACCTGAGGTTAGGAGTTTGAGATCAGCCTGGCCAACATGGTGAAACCCCATCTCTACTAAAAATACAAAAATTAGCCAGGCGTGATAGCGTGCACCTGTAATCCCAGCTACTTGGGAGGCTGAGGCAGGAGAATCGCTTGAACCCGGGAGGCAGAGGTTGCAGTAAGAAGAGATTGCGCCACTGCACTCCAGCCTGGGCGACAGTGAGACACCATCTCAAAATAAATAAATTAATTAATATTATCTGGGAATTTGAAAACGCTGTAATTCTTGTCATTCAGTGATCCAGAGGCTCCAAGAATCCTGCTCGGGACCTAACCCAATCTCGTTAGCGAACTCCCCTGAAACATGACAGCAAGCCCCTCCCGAGCAAAGAAAGGGGCAACGTCAGTTTCAGGGAGTGACTGTCATGTGGCGGCCATTATTTGTCCCATTTTACAAAGAGGGAAACTGAGACTCGGAGAAGCAAACAGCCTGCTGAAAAGTGGTGGACCTAGGTCCACCAATAACAGTAAAAGCCGACACTTACCCGGTGTTCTGCAGGTGCCTGACTGTATGATAAAAGGTTGGAGGTATTAACTCACTTATCCTACATAGGCCCAGTGACACATTCACATTATCCCTACTTTACAGCTGAGAAACAGGTTTAATGATACTAACAACACTGCCCAAAGTCACCGGGACGCTAAGTAGCAGAGGCAAGACTTGAACCAAGGATGACCTGAGTCTAAACTCTTTGCTCTTAAATCCCCTGGTGCCACACAGCGTCCACAGCCCTCCCTGTCCCTCCCAGAACCCCACTGGGAGCTGCCGAGTTCCAGGAAGGTAACTCCAGGGCAGGAACCTATCTTGAGCTGCAGCTCAAGAATCTAGAGTTTAGGGAAACCAACTGAGCCCCCCAGCTGCCAGGCAGCCTCCGTCACACTGTGCCCACTCACTCCAGCCCTGTGCCAACCTAGCTGCCCACTGACATTCTGCTCTGGAACTCAGAAAGCATTGGGATTCAGACCCAGGTAAACCCCAGCTCCCATGGCAGGCCCCATTAGCGATTACAGCCTGGTGCCCCTGCTCTGTCAAGCTGGCCGGGGCCGCCCACCACAAGCTGACCCAGAGTTCTGGCATGGGCGTGCTCGCTTGCCGTGACTCACTCCGCTGTCCTGTGACTCATTCCTGCTCTGCCACACACATTCCCACCCTTATCCTCTCTTTCCCACTGCTCTCTTATGCTTGGATGTTATTTCAGGAACTGAGTTACAGCTGGTCTTAATCACAAAGCTTTTTCCAATGGATTGCGGGAACACAATTTTGTTTATTTATTGCAGAGGAGGTTGCACCAAGAGGATGGACCTTGGCAATCTTCTCCTCTGTGGCACTGGCAGAAGGTGATTCTCAGAACAAAGTGTGTGAAAGGAGGGATAGGAACTCAACGGTGGTACCCATGCATTATCTCATTTAATCTCACAGCAACCCTGCTAGGCAGCTAATCCAAAGTGAGGAGCAATTACTGGGCTTCATTCCATCTTAGAGGTGAGCAGACAGAGGCTTGACAGGTTAAGGGACTGCACCAAAGCCACGGGGGCTGCAGGGCCACACCACCCTCTGTCCACCGGCTATGCATAGTTACACAAGAAGTCCCACCCCGGAAGGGGTTGTGAGGCCCACTCTACAATTACAGCCACAAAGGACACTGGCCAGGGACTGCTTTGGAGGCAAGTGGTCCCAAAGCCATTTTAAGTCAGCCCCACCATCACAGACCGGTGGTGCCTGGTAGGGAAAACCAGCTGATCTCTGATGCACCTCCTTCTCTAGATACGCCGACCATAAAACCCATTTCCAGTCTCTCCTCAATGAATGAAACCCAAGTTCCCTAGGCATAGTCTGGAGGAAGCCAGGATTTCCACCCGGGAAGTGCTGGCCTTGGCAACACACAAATACAGGTGTTCGAGAGGGAGAGAAGACACCAGGGCAGCTAAGAGGGAAATGGGACAGAGTGGAGGGGGCAGACTGTATGCAAGGTAAAAAGAGGTTCCCAGCTGTGGTAGGGATGAAGGCCAGGCTGCTGCAGAGATATGTTCCTAGGGTAAAGCGGGTGGCTCCAAGGTGTGGGACCTTAGCTCTTGGGACCAGGTGTGATTTTCTCAGGCTCCAATCGGAGACTGTGAAGGGGAGGGCTTCTAGGAGGTTCAAGGGGGCTCCTGAGGGGAGCCCTGGCCACAGAGTGACAGGGGCTGCTGGCAGTGTGGGCGGAGCCGGTCAGAGGGCAGGCAGGCAGAGCACTGGCCATCTGCTGCAGGTCAGAGAGCACTGGGCAGGGTATCAGGGTACAGGTGCCAGCCTGGCTGGAACATTGAGTGCCATGGGCCACTGGTGTGTGGACAGGCCAGTCAATGCAGCGGAGTTGGTACTGGCTTTTCACACTGGGAGTGTGACTTATGCATGGGTTGTGAAATCAACTCCGGGGTCTTGATCAAAAGTGATTTGTAAGGAAAGAAGATAGAATAGAATGAAAAATATCACAGTGCCTCTCATGGATGAAGGATAAATACTGTTTCATGAGACTGTTGCTTGTCTGATGGATGCGTTGCATATGTATAAATGTAGAATGTATTTCACTGAGAGTTATGATTTAAACAAAACCAAAATCCTTTGAGGAACGGTGGATTCGCTCAGTGATTCTCACACTGGCGCCTGCCTCAGAGACACCTGGGGGGCTTGTTAAACCACAGATGGCTGGACTCCACCCCCAATTTATAAAACTGGGGGCTAAGAATTTGCATTTCTAATGAGTATTTAGGTAACGTTGACACTCTGCTCCAGGACCTCACTTTGAGGACCATGGGCTTGGAGGATGTCTCAGCCCCCCGTACATGAGAACAGATGATTCTAACTGTGGGCTTGAGTGTGTATTTGGCAAATTCATCCACACAGTGGGAGGGCGGTTGGAGCTGGGTCCTATTAGGTTTGAGTCAATGTAGGCCAAGATTAGAAATCAGAAAGCAATGAAACTGCAAAGAACCCCTGCCCTTCTTGCCTCAACTGCATCAATCACTTCTGTTTCTGAAGAGCAGAGCAGACTTTCTCCTCCTGGAGAAGGACAGAGTGAGGCGGGGCTGCTGGCTCCCTCCCCAAATTCCAATGGGCTTCACTTCACACAGCTTCCCTGGAGCCACCTTAATCAATAGACCTGAGGCATTCACTTGAGAGTGAGAACGCACACATTCCTCAGATGCCCCGAAGGTAAACTGAGAAAGTCGGCTGCTCCCCATCCAAAGACAGGACACCCTAACCTACAGGTGCCAGGAGCTCTGCAACCCCACCTTCTGATGGCCACCCCTGCCCCACAGCCCCTAGACCTCCCAGGAATGCCGAAATGCTCAGCGTTTTTTCCCTCTGCCCTCACCGGGCTGTCTCCTCTCCCTCTCCCCTTATGCCACTCCCTCTAGGATACCCAGCATCCCCACAGGCTCAGCTCAGATGGCTCCTCTTCCAGGAAGCCTTCCCTGAATGACTGACACAGCCATGGCCACTCCTATGCAGTTATCCATCTCAGCCTGGATCCCACTGGACTATAAACATCTGTCCCCTCATCTCTCCTGCTCCTCATTTCACCTCCCCTGTGGAGCTCAGCGCCTGCTCTAAGTCCATATGAATGAATGCAACTTCTCCCACCTCACCCCTGAGGACAAGCAGAGTCTGATTTGGGACAAGGGTCAGGGGAGGGACAGAGGTGCGGACAGCAGCCTGCACTCAAGGGGTACACTGCACCCCCACCACCCCTTATCAGCTCTGTCCGCATGATGCCAGGCAGAAGGGAGAAGGGCTGTGCCCTCTGGAATCTCTGGGAAAGCAGCCCTTCCCCAACCCCACACCTTGCAGTGGAAACACACACCCCAGTGCCCATAGATGAAATCTCCAGGGCCCTGGCCCCTGAGGAGAGATCCCATCTGCTCTGCGGCAAGGCTAATCCCAGGTACTGAGCCAGCCCCCAGGCCCCCATCACCCCAAGAAGATCTGGCCCAGTGGGGCAGTGCCACCCAGGATGTCTGACCCCTGGTCCCTGCACCTGCCTGCACCTTCCCCAGTGACCCACCCAGCACCTCTGACAGCATGGCACTGACACCTGTCCCCCAGGCCGCCACCCACCCCTCTCCCAATGTCTTTTTGGCCCTGGCAGTCAGAGGTGCCAGGCCTCACCCTCCCTGCCAGCACCCCATGCCTTCTCAGGCAGGAGTCTTCCCCACAGAGGGACCCTCCCTGAACCCCCCAGACCTGCCTGGCTGGCTGGCCCTGCCTTCCCAGACATCTCCCTCTTCCTGGGCCATCTGTACTGCAGCCCAAGGGAGCAGGAATGGCACATACACATCACCACAGTTCTCCTCGGCCCTGAACCCCAGCGGCCCGTGGACGGACCCTTTTAAAGCAAAATTATGGCTGCACAAGAACACATCCTCTTATCAACACGGACTTGAGAAATGACAGCCTTCTACTAGATGAAAATGTCTTTCCATTGAAAAGGACTGTGCCAAAATATAGGGTTTACACTTTTCTGTTTTTATTACACACAAGTTTTTAAACTTCACATAAAACTCATGGTCTCCAGAGAAATCCTCCTGACACCCCAAGGTGAGGGACCCCAGCCTGAAGGATAAAGTCAGTGTTCCTTGGACCCTCAAGGATGGTGCCTCCTGCCAGCCCTACAGTCCTTACTGGCCAGGGTGCTCCCTGCGCTGCATGCCAGCTGCACCACACTGCCTGTGTTTCTAGAATATTAGAGTCTGGGTGCCACAGCTCCAGTTAGTTCTGCCTGGAGAGTCCTTCCCCTACTCCGCCCCACCCACCCCTCCGCACCTGCTTCTAGCTGACTCTTCCCTGTCTCTTTCAGCTCACAGCCACTGCAGGTGCAGGGGAGAAATCTTTTCAGCCTCTGCTCCCCCTGGTAGAAGCGACTTCTCCTTTCTTTGGGTCCCCACAGGGCCCTGTGGCTGTTGCCATTTATGACACGTTTACTAAGCATTTGACATGATTTTCTTATATTCTCTTACATTCTTTCTTATATTTCTTACACCTTGGAGGTAGGTCCTGTTATTGTTCCCATTTCTCAGTGAGAAGACCAAAGCTTGGGGAGGCCTGGCAAGGTGAGGGATAGAGTGAGACCCGGAGCCGGCACTTCTACCACGATGCCGTGTTTCACTGTCCGTGTTGCTAGCACAAACCACAGGAGCTCCCTGAGGAGGGGTTTGGCAGGTTCATCTTCCTGACTGATCGGCTGGAGATTGGAGCTGCCATTATTTTAAACTAGCTTCTTGGGGGTATAATTTATAAACAAGACACTTCACATATTTCAACTGCACAATTTGATAAGTTTTAGCATATACACCTATAAAGCCAACACCTGTCCATAAAATGAACATACCTGCCTCCCCTGAAAGCTCCCTGGCTGGCTTTGTAATTCCCACCTCCCACCTACACCCTGTCCCAGCCACCACTGATCTGCTGACTGTTGTTGTAGATTTGTTTGCATTTCCTAGAGTTTTGTACATAAATGGAATGGGATGACACAGAAAATACAGGCGACCCTTGAACAACACAGATTTGAACTGTGTGGGTCCCCTCATACACAGATGTCTTCTGCCCCTGCCACCCTCGAGACAGCAAGACCAACCCCTCCTCTTCCTCCTCCTCCTCAGCCTATTCAACATCAGGACGATAAGGATGAAGAACTTTATGATGACCCACTTCCACTTCATAAACAGTAAATATATTTTCTCTTTCTTATGATTTTCTTAACAACATTTTCTTTTCTCTAGCTTACTTTATTGTAAGAATATAGTATGTAATACATACAACATACAAAGTATGTATTAATCAACTTTATGTTATCAGTAAGGCTTCCAGTCAACAGTAGCTATTAGCAGTTAAGTTTTGGGGGATTCAAAAGTCAGACTTAAATTTTCAACTGTGCAAGGGGCTGGTACCTCTAACCCCTGCAGTGTGCAAGGGTCAACTGTACTGTTTTTAGCGAGAGGGGTCTGATTTTTTCACTCAGGATGGTTACTTTGAGATTCATCCATGTCGTTGCCTGTATCAGTGGTTTGTTCCTTTCTGTTACGGAGTACTATTCCATAGCATTCCTGTGCCACAGATTGTGGATTCATACACCCACTGATGGATAGTTTCCAACAAAGCTGTGATGAATACTTGTGTCTGCACATATGCTTTCATTTCTCTTGCGTAAATACCTAGGAGTGGAATGGCTAGATCACATGGTAGGTGTATATTTAAGAAACTGCCCAGGCCAGGCATGGTGGCTCACACCTGTGATCCCAGCACTCTGGGAGGCCAAGGTGAGAGGATCACTTGAGCCCAGGAGTTTGAGATGAGCCTGGGCAACACATGGAGATCCTGTTTCATAAAAGAGGAGAGGAGAGGAGAGGAGAGGGGAGGGGAGGGGACGGGAGGGGAGGGGAGAGGAGGGGAGGAGAGGAGAGGAGAGGAGAGGAGAGGAGAGGAGAGGAGAGGAGAGGAGAGAAGAGGAGAGGAGAGGAGAGGAGGGACTGCAAAACTGTTTTCCAAAGTGGCTGCACTTCTTTACATACCCAGCAGCCATCTGTGAGTTCCAATTCCTGCACGGCCTTGCCAACACTGTATGGTCAGTCTTTTCATCTTGGCCCTTCTGGTAGGTATGTCATGCTGGCTCACTGTGGCTTGCATTTCTCACGGGTTTTGGCATTTGTGGTGTAGGATGGCCTAACTGAGCTCCTAGACTCTGTGCTGAGCACTTCCCAGGGATCTCCTCCTTGAAAGCTCCTTGGTGTGCTGAGCACCAGGCCTGCTGGCTGAAGGCTAAGGGGGTGAGCAGCTGAGTGACTGAGTGACAAAGACACTTGGCCAACAGGGACCTGCTCCAATTCTCAGGGTGCTGCCAGCCAACTCCCTGCAGGCAACTCTCTGAGGACAGAACCGAGCACCATGAAGCAACAGCCAAAGCCAGTAAAAGCAGAAGACAAATGGGGTCACCCACAGGTGCATGGGGCTCTCTGAGCTCCCCAGCAGCACATCCATGGGGCCTCTCTCCCATCTCCTACAGGTCCCAGACAGATTCCTGTGTAGGGCCTGGAATTTCTGAACAACTCATGCAGCTGCCAGGGGGTATCCTGGAATAAGGATTGAAAATCAACAACTTTTGAGTTCAGGGACCTGAATCCAGTCCAACTCCTCTGAACTCTGAGCCTGTTGTTCTCATTTGAACATAAACTGCCTCTGGGCACAGCCCTTGCCTATTTTGATCACAACACGTGGCATTTACTGACACACAGTAAGTGCTCACACACATTTGTGAATGAAAGATACATCTGGAAAACATAAACTACAATACCTACCTCGGTTGGTGCTTAGTAGGTACTCAGAAAGTGTTCTTTTATTTGATTATTTTTAGAGACAGGGTCTTGCTATGTTGCCCAGGCTGGTCTCAAACTTCCTGGGCCCAAGATTTCTGCCTCAGCCTCCCAAGTAGCTGGGACTACAGTCACGAGCCACCATACCTGGCTTATTTTTTTATGAAAAGAAAGAAGTGTGGAGCCAGGATGGACATCTCTCTGCCCTCATTAGTCCTTGATTCCACATGCTGTTGGCTCAGGGGAACTGAGAAAGGCAGGAATCAGAGGCAAGAGTGGGCCTCAGCACAGACTCTGTAAACCCAAAACAAGAGGCTTCCTTCAGGCCACGAGTGGGGGCAGAACAGGCTCTGGAATGGGGTTAGGAGTCATGGTTCCAGTGTGGGCTCCACCACCAACTTGCTCCCAAACCCCAGTTTCCTCAATGGTCAGAGGGGAGCAATACTTCACACCTGACTTCCACCCGCTCTGAGACAAGTGAGCTTTAAGTTGGAAGGTTGTTGTGAAGAAGGGAACGTCTGATTCACCTTGGGGCTTTTTCTAACAGAATCAGTTAGTAAGGGAAATACACGCTGCTGAGAGGCCCTGCTCTATCCCAATGTAAAGGACTATCACCGTCATCTCTTGTTCTGGCAACCTAAAGGGTAATTATACCATATTTCCATGTTATAACGCGTAATAGCCATGGGCTATAACCGATTATGGCATGCACAGCAGGCTGGAGTAAATGCTATATTGTTCCAAGCTATATAATTCCAATCTGTAACAGCTGGAGACCTTGGCAGGAGCTAGCTCTGTGCCCAGCTATTTTCTACAGCACTATACAGGGTTTCAGAAGCAAACATCCTATCAGGTAGATGCCATGACCAGCCCTTTATTACAGATAGGAAACAAGGCACAGAGATATTAAATAACTTTCCCAAAAGCATGCAGAGCCAAGATTGAACTTCAGGCAGGCCAGCTGCAGAGGCTTCCTGTTACCCTGAACTATACTGAGCTTGTAGACAAGTGTCCAGCAAGCCCCCGGTCAGCATGCTGAAGCTGGCTGCAGGGCCAAAGGTGTAAGTCAAGTAAGAGCTGCTGCTGGTTGGTGGGTGAAAGAGCGATGAAGAGTTCCCCATGGTGGCCTGACTCCATAGCTCAATCTGACACTTTTCAGATATGGCCCAGGGCAAGTGTTCACCACATGGGCCAGGCCTGTGGCCCTATCAGCAAAGCCATGCATTGCCATCCACCTTCTCACACCTGAAGCTTGTGGCACACAGTACCAGCCAACATGCCCCACTCAGCTCTGCATCATCTGTTGATGTGTCTACCTTCCCATTAGAATGTCTCGCTCAAGGGCAGAGGCTATGTCTCATCCCCTCTGTATCCTCAGGCCCGGGACACAGCTGGCACAGAGGAGGAGGGCAGTGCTGCTTATTCAATAAATACACACGACATCAACATTCTTGGAAAGGCAGGACTGGCTGTTCTTGGGGCCAGGTCAGGGTAGGGAGTTGCTGGAACTGCCCCCAGATTTTAGGCTGGCTCTAGATCTCGGGTTGCAGGGTAAGCCTCACAGGATGACAGGACATTCCAGTGAGCCAATGAAAGGTTCTCTGGAAACCTCCCTGCAGGTAACATGTGACAGTTGGACTTGTTCTTAGGAATTCTCTTATCTAGCTGTGCCGTTTTATGGATGGGGAGACTTAGTGAAGGACGTAGACCCGCCCAAGATCTGGCAGCAGCTCAGTGTAGAGTGATGGCCAAGACCTATCTTGTGCCTCCGGGAAGGATCATTCTATTTCTTCAAAATGACTCACAGAGAAAGAAACAATCAACCCTTGTATTTACAGACAGTTAATTTTCAACGAGGGTGCCAAGACAATTCAATGGAAAAGGATAATCTTTTCAACAGTGGTGATGGGATAACTGGATATCCACATGAAAAAGAATGAGATTAGGCTCTTACATCACACCGTATACTAAAATTAACTCCAAATAGATCAAAGACCTACACGTAAGAGCCAAAGCTATAAAACTCTTAAGAAGAAAACGTAGGCATCAATCTTCCTGACCTTGGAATACGCAATGGTTTCTTAGATGTGATAGCAAAGGCACAGCAACAAAATAAAAAAATAGATAAATTAGACATCATCAAAATTAAAACTTTTGTACTTCAAAGGCAAAAAAGGTTAAAAAAAAAGTGACACCATCAAGAAAGTGAAAAGATGTCCCACAGAATGGAACAAAATTTTTGCAAATCACATATCTGATAAGGGACTTACATCTAGAATATCCAAAGAATTCTTAAAACTCAATAATAAACAGACAACCCAATTATAAAATGGGCAAACGATTTGAATAGACATTTCTTTAAATCATACCTACATCTAAGATGGCCAATAAGCACACTGAGAAGCCCAGAAAGCACAGAAAAGATTCTCAACATCACTAGCCATCAGGGAAATGCAAATTAAACCAAAATGAGATACTAATTCACACCCATTAGAATGGCTATAATCAAAAGAAGATAATAACCAGTGTTGGTGAAGATGTAGGGAAGTTAGAACCCTTATATGCTGCTGGTAGAAACAGAAAATGGTGCAGCCACTTTGGGAAACAGCCTGGCAGTTCTTCAAATATTAAACATAGAGCTTCCATCAGATCCAGCAATTCCACTCTTACATATATACTCAAGAGAAATGAAAACATATGTCCACACAAAAACTTGTGCACAAATGTTCACGATAGCCAAAAAAAGTGGGAGCAACCCAAATGTCCATCAACTAAGAAATGGATAAGTAAAATGTGATCTATCCACACAATGGAATATTATTCACCTATGAAAAAGAATGAAGTGCTGACATATGCCACAATATAGAGAAACCTTGGAAACAATGTGCTAAATGAAAGAAGCCAGTCACAAAGGACCATGTATTGTATGATTTCATTGATGTGAAATGTGTAGAACAGGCAAATTTACAGAGGCAGAAAGTAGATTAGTGGTTGCCCAGGGCTAGGGAGGTAGGAGGGTTGGGAATTGACTGCGAAGGAGTGCAGGGGTTCTTTTGGAGGTAGTAAGAATATTCTAAAAATGATTGTGGTGACGGCTGTACAGCTCTGTGAATATACTAAAAGGCATTGAGGGTAGGCGAGGTGGCTCATGCCTGTAATCCCTACACTTTGGGAGGCCAAGGTGGGAGGACTGCTTGAGGCCAGGAGTTTGAGACCACCCTGGCCAACACAGCAAGACCCCGTCTCTATTTTTTTTTTAAAGCACTGAATTGTACACTTTAAATGGGTGAATTTTATATTATATGAATTATATCTCAATAAAGCTGTTTTTTAAAACGTCAGAATCCCAAAACTAGGAGGGCCATTAAAACTGACCTAATCTAACCAACCATCTCTGCTTGAATTTCCTTAAAAATACACCCACCAAAGGCTCCCAAGACTCTTCAACACCTTCAGTGATAGGTGGCTCACTGCCTTCTTCAGGCAGCCTATTCTGTTGTTACATAGCTCAGGCTCAAAGGAAGTTTTTCCTTCCAGGAAGCTAAAACCTGTACCTTATAAATGGGGTGCCAATGTAAAGGAAGCTAAGAAACTGCTTGAGACCTTTTTTTCCAAATGGAGAACAGTACGTTCCATTTACTGAGCAGGTATTAGGTGCTAGTTAATATGCCCCTCCCTCTCCAAGCATTTATTGAGGCACTTGCTCTTTAAGACAACTTTAATGGTGGGTATAATCATCCCCGTATCAGAGATAAGGAAACTGAGGCTCAGAGAGGTGAGATAACCTGAGTATAAAATTTCAGAACTGGTTTTGCCCAGGAGGCAGAGCTGGAATTTGAACCTAGGTGTACTGAACTCCGGAGCTGCAGCTGTCTCAGCTGCTGAGCCAGACTGCTTCTGACAGCCTGACACCATTTCAGCATCCAAATGGGTCTTATAGGCCTTATATAAATGACATGAAATTTTTGAAACAAACAACAGAACAAACAGAAGCAAACTCTGCCTCCCAAAAGAGATGCTGAATACAGCCCCATGGGATGGGCAAAATACTGGCCTGGGAGAAGAGGGGTAGCCACCAGTGGCTGCATCACTGTGGGAAGCCAGCGGCCATGGACAGCCTTAGAGTGAAATAAAGCTAAGTGATGCCTTCAGGGGCATACAAATAGCCTTGAGCGCCAGGGTTCTCAACCCAACAGCCCATCATTTGGTGTTTGGAATTCTGGTGAGGAACAAACTCTCCCCCTGTGAAAGCTACTCAATCCAATTTAATAGCATTTGTTGAGATAATTTTTTTTTAATTTTGTACTTGAAAGGTAGGTCTTAATATTCATTCCTGTTTTATAGATGAGAATACTGAAGCTAAGCAGTTTCATGGCCTGCCCAAGATTCCAGAGATAGTAGTTGGGAGGCAAGAATTCAAATCTAAGACCATTTAGCCAGGTGTGGTGGTGCCTGCCTGCAATTCCAGCTATTCAGGAGGCTGAGGTGGAAGGAGTTTGAAGCCAGCCTCGGCAACAAAGTGAGACCCCTGACTCTTAAAAAAAAAAAAAAGACCATTTGACTTCCACATCCAGGTGTGCCTGGCCCTGTGCCACTAGGGCCTATAGGTTTCAAGCTCGGGTTCTCCAGATCACGAGCTCTAAATGAGAGTACTATGGGTGTTAAATGCAGAGGCACAGAGCCTAGAGAAAGGAGCAATGATTCTTATGAAGATTCCAGGAGAGGCTCATAGAGGAAGGGATACCCTGGCTGGGAAGTGAAGGATGAGCAGGGTCTGAGTAAGATGAGCCGTGGGAAAGGGCATAACGAGTGGATGGACTGGCAAGACCAAAAGCTGGGAGATGGGTAAGTGCAAGGCCAAGTTCAGGCTGCAGGACGGGTTTGGCCATTGTTAACAAAGAGAGACGGGAGGAGGCCATACTGGAGAGCAGGCTGAGGGGATTGAACAGCACAGGATTCCAAAGGGTTGTGTGGGTTTTACTCTGTGGGCAACAGGGAGCCAGTGAGGGTTTGTGAGCAAGAGAGTGGCACAGCCTACTCAGTGACAGGACCCACAAGCAGTCAGGGCAGCATCTGCTCAATGGTGTGAAAACCACATTGGACCAAGCAGGGCCCTTGCAACAGGGCACCTTAAGTCACATGCTAGGAAATGCCTTGTAAGGTGCCGTTTAACCCTAAGGCATCCTATTTATTGTAAACCTGCTCTTCAAAAAAAAGGCCATGGGTGCTGGGCACAGTGGCTCATGCCTGTAATCCCAGCACTTTGAGAGGCCGAGGCATGTGGATCGCCTGAGGTCGGGTGTTCGAGCCAGCCTGGCCAGCATGGTGAAACCCCATCTCTACTAAAAATACAAAAATTAGTCGGGCGTGGTGGCAGGCACCTGTAATCCAGCTACTCAGGAAGCTGAGGCAGGAGAATTGCTTGAACCCGGGAGGCGGAGGTTGCAGTGAACCGAGATCATGCCATTGCACTTCAGAATGGGCAACAGAGCGAGACTCAGTCTCAAAAAAAAAAGAAAGAAAAGAAAAGAAAGAAAAAAAAGCCATGGGTTCAGATAGAAGGGTCTTTTCTCAAGAACTGATTAAGCTTGCCAATATCTAATGAACTGTGAGAGCAGCCTCCATTCCTTCCAAGAGTGTCTGCGCCCAGTCTGTCCTTACAGTGCCTTTCCCAGCAAAATGCCCAGCCAGGCCCACCTTGGACAATGCTGTTTGACAGTTGAGTCTCCTGCCTGCTGCTACCCTGTCTCCTGCTCTGGGTTCATCTGCGACCCTATGATTGTCCTGGTAGGTGTCAAGGTTATCACTGGGTCTTGATCTTAGGGTGCCAAAGGAGACTCCTGTTGGTTGGGTAAAATGTTACCAAATGCTACTCACAACAGCAATAGTTCCCACGTGTGAGGCCTGCTGTGTGCCAGGCACCGGGCAGACACCATGAAGGCCCCCATCAACCTTCATATCAGGGGTCATCGTGCTGCCTGACAGATGGAGAAACTGAGGCTGGCTCTCCTGCCCACGTCAGACAGTGACTGAGGCACCAAGTCAGAAGAAAGGCCAGGCCTGCGTGGCTCCAGCGTCTGTGCCAGGCTGTTAAATGTCGGCAAAATGAAGAAGTGAATCAGGAAGGCAAGGGAGGAGGGTTCCTTTTTGACTCAGAACAGGATTTCCCATCTCACACCCAACTGACTGAGAGACAGACGGGGTGGAGGGTGAGCCCCAGCGGCTCAGGCCGGACCATCCCCTGTGAGCATTCCTGAGCCTGGGACAAGCCCAAGGGGCCAGCGATGCTTGGGGTTATGGCAGCTAGGTCTGCGAAGCCTTCCCCAGTGGGCCTCTCAAGAGTATGGCTTGACATGAATCAGGCAGAGCACCTCGACAGGGCAGCGGCTCCAAAACCCAGGTCTCTCCCACCTCTCATTCCACTCAGAGGGGCCAGGAGAAGATGAAGGCCGTGCCCTAAAAGGACCCTAAGTGGATGAGCAGAGAGTCGGGTTGTGATCATCTTGTCTTCCGACCAAGAACCATACCAGACCCAATTTCTCTCCTTTCCAAAGCTTGGGAGATGCTTAATTCATTTAATGACAAATCCTTCAAAGCCTATGCCAGACACTGTGGTCAGTGTTGAAGATCACAGAGATGAACCAAACAGATAAGAGCGTCCTGCCCTCACAAAGCTCAGTGTCTCTTTCTTCTTCTGGAAAGTGAGTGTTGCATTTGGAGGATTCTCAACACTGTGGACTGCCCCGCCCCCGGCCCCTCCACTCCAGTCTCTATAACATGGCATTTCTTAACATGGGACCTTCTGGAATCCACCCATTCATGAATGTCCTGTGGGAAGCCCTGGCTAAATTCACATTCCAAAATGTCTCTGTGAGCTGGAGATTTTAACCAGCCTCCTCTGACATCATTCGTGGGGTGGGGGGTGGGACCTGGATGGGCCACGAGGGCTCCATGAAATCTTAGGAAGCTTGTTCTCCTGGAGAGAACATCTGGAATTCCCTCCTGCTCCCCTAAGGCCCCCTATCTCACAGAAGACTAAGAACATGCTTGCCGCAAGCAGTCCATGGTGTCCATCATTACATTCTCATTGTAAATGGCTCAGAATATTCTATGGAGTGAAGGTCACAAACTTTCTTGAACCACTTCCTTTTTCTTGGACAGTTATATTGCATTTTTGTTTTCTCCAGGCAACTCAAATATTTACAAAGTTACCATTTATCTAACAAGTGAGCAAGCTGTGGACTCTTCCGGCCACGAAGCACCGCTCCTGCCGGGCTCAACCATCCACTCTCGTACTCTTACACCCAAATGGTATTTTTCTGATCCGGAGCCATTATTTTCTTAGGGCTCTGCACTTGCTCTTTAGCATCAGCTGCTGGCCCTCTTTTCAGGGCCATTTTTGTTTAAACAAAGAAATAAAATTTGTGGTCACTTGGCCCGAGCTGGAAGATCAGGGCCAAGTCAAATCTGGATGGTGTGAGGCTCCAGGGCTGGGCCGAGGGGGCCTGGCAGGGCTCACTCCTGGTGAGTCACTGCCCCAGCCCCTGTCCCCCCACACAGGGATTCACAAAGGCTTGCTTTTCCTGGGACACTTCCTAACAGCTGCTAAGGATTCAAACCCGACTTTGCTGCCAAATAAGCTACGCAGTCTTAGCCTGGTATATTTAACTCCTCTGACTTTGCCTTCTCATCTGTAATATGGGGATGGTATTAGCATAAACTTCTCACTGCAGATCTGAAGACTAAGCGAGTTCATATTGGTAAAGTGCTTAGAACAATGCTGGCACACAGTAGGTGCTATATAACTGCCTGCTAAATAAATAATAAATTTGCAAATGTGACAGTTCTCCCGAGGGGAGAAAAAAAAAGATGCAATATAACAGTCCAGCAAGGAAAGTTTGCAACATCCACCCACTCTACAGCATAATCTGGCCACTTACAATGAGAAATTAACACCCTAGAATAATGCACGGTCTGCAGAGGAAAAGAGCAGACTGCAAAGCACTGCACTCTAGAGTGAGGGTTGGCAGACTGTTTCTGGAGACGGTCAGAGAGCAAGGCTCTTAGACTTTGCAAGCCATATGGTCTCTGTCACATCTCCTCAAATCTGTCGTGGTAGCATGAAAATAGCCACAGATAGCATGTAAATAAATGAGCATGACTGCGTTCCAACAAAACTTTATTTACAAAAACAGGTGGCATTTGACCAGCAGGCCACAGTTTGTCAACCCCTCCTGTGCAAATCATTCAAAAACTGTCAAAAAAAGATGAAGAATGAAGCCGGATGCAGTGCCACGTGCCTGTAATCCCCACAACTAGAGAGTCTTAGTCAGAAAGACCTCTTGAGCCCAGAATCCAAGGCTGCACTGAGCTGTGACAGGAGCGCCACTGCACTCCCCTCCAGCCTGGGTGACAGGACAAGATCCCATCTCTTAAAAAAAAAAAAAAAAAGGAAAAAAGTAGCATCATAGAGCAGTGAAATCATGGGTACATTTCTAAGATTTCGATTTCCTTAAAGTGGTATTAACAGTTGTTTTTTTTTTAATTAGAGGCTTTTAAAGTTATATTTTAATCACAATTAAAAGATTTTTTTGTTTGTTTGTTTTGTTTTTTGAGACGGAGTCTTGCTCTGTCACCCAGGCTGGAGCGTAGTGGCATAATGTTTGCTCACTACAACCTCCACCTACCGGGTTCAAGCGATTCTCCTGCCTCAGCCTCCCAAGTAGCTGGGATTCCATTCATTTCGCCAGAAATCTGGGATTATAGGCATGCACCCCACCATAGCCAGCTAATTTTTGCATTTTTAATAAAGACAGGGTTTCACCATGTTGGCCAGGCTGGTCTCGAACTCCTGACCTCAGGTGATCTGCCTGCCTCAGCCTCCCAAAGTGATGGGATTACAGGCATGAGTCACCACTCCCAGCCTACAAATTCAAAGATTTCATAGTTCCACTAGACTTTCAGAAAAAGTTAAGAGTATTAAGTCCAGCACTCAAATTACATGAGACAGAAAAGGTACAGACTTTCAAGTATGTATAGAATAGGACTGCATCTGTCTTCTCCATCTACTAGCTGTGTGACTCAGGCAAGTGTATTCACCTGTCTGTTCTTCAGTTTCCTCGTTTGTAAAATGAGGATGACAATGGCACCCATAAGTATGCAAAGAGCCTGGCACTGAGTGAGCCTGGTGCACTGTAGGCCCTCAATGCAAAGAAGCCACCTCTCAGTGCCCCCCAGGCTGGATCCAGCTGGCCCTGGGTCTATGGCACAGGACAAGGCGGAGTAGAAAGCCTGGCATGCTTTACTTTCCAGCTAAAAAAAATACCCTCCACAGTTTTCAGCTTTGGTTTACAAAAACAACACAGAACCATTCGAATCTCACTTTTAATTTAATAACTGGCACCCCAGCCTGAGAAACGGCAGGGTTCATTTCAAATGGAGTTCTTGGCGGGAGTGAATCTCAGAGCTGTACTCACTGAACCCTTAGGGAGATCCATGGCCCTGCAGTGCCTGGGCCCTTGACTGGCAGAGCCAAATCCATGCCTGGATCCAGAGGCTTAGGCATGAGGATGTTTCCATTCATTTCCCGGGAAACCTGCCAGTTTTGCAGGAGGCAGGGGGACCAGAGTCCTCTCTTGGCAGAAAGGAACCTCTAATGGCTCAGGGTCAAAGGCTTTTCTGAATGAACGCCTCCTGTGCCTCACAGCCTCCACCTGAGAAAGTCCAAGAAGTTTAACAGGACATTCGAAGTCCTTCTCCATCAATCTCTGCAGCCTCAGCCACCCCTACTTCCCGCCTCCTCTGCTTGCAGCAGGAACCACCTGTGGCTCCCTGTATGCATCATTTCTCCCCTTGGTCTTTGCTCCTGCTGGTCCCTCTGCCCTTCTCTGCCTGGCTACATTCACCCATTGGCTTTGGCATCACCACCTCCAGAAAGCCTTCCAGGATTTTTCAGTGCAGAGGACTGGGAACTAACATTGCTAAGTACCCATGAGGTGTTTGTACACATCAGCTCATTGAGTCCTCCCACCCACTGTTAAACCAGAATGACTGGCTTCTTTTTGTAGATAGAGAAGTTGAGGTTAGATTCAAAGTGGCTAAGTAACCTGCCAAAGGTCACACAGCAAGCAATCCTGTCCCTTTCTTCTCCCCAGCAGTCCCTTAGCAGAGCCCAGGTGGTTTTAAATTGTCCTCATTCTGCTGGGGCTGCAGGATGATGTCCACTGAGTTACCTAGAAGAATCCCCTGTATCACTAACTCTTGTCTTTTTTTTTTTTTTTTTTTTTTTTGAGATGGAGTTTCGCTCTTGTTGCCCAGGCTGGAGTGCAGTGGCGCGATCTCAGCTCACTGCAACCTCCGTCTCCCATGTTCAAGCAATTCTCCTGCCTCAGCCTCCAGAATAGCTGAGACTACAGGCACCTGCCACCACGCCCGACTAATTTTTTTATCTTTAGTAGAGATGAGGTTTCACCATGTTGGTCAGGCTGGTCTTGAACTCTTGACCTCAGGTGATCCACCCACCTCGGCCTCCCAAAGTGCTGGGATTACAGGCATGAGCCACCGCGCCTGGCCTACCTCCTGTCTTATATCTGAGATATTCAGAGAACCCTTGAGACCTTCTCCCCAGAACCTTCACCTCCTTGGAGTCCAAGGTCGACTGTTAACAGGCTGTGCAGGTTACAATTAGTACCTGCTTGTTCCTGCCAGAACTTTGAGATGCCAGGTTTACGACGTGCCTGTGAGAAGCCGGGCACCCAGCCTAGGAACTGCCTTTTGTCCCGCTGCTCTCTGTGGGTCCCAACCTGAAGGGGCTACCCTCAGGAGTGAGTGATACCTTGCAGACTCGTAGGTGTCCTCTTGAGTCCCCAGACCTCAGCACCAGTGGCCACCCACGGCCAGGCAGCAGGGAGAAGCTGCCCTCTGGGACTTTGCTTTGGCCCAGCTGGACTCTGCGGGAGGAGGCTGCCTTCCTCCTGGAGCTGGCCTGTGTCCGGGGCTGAGCTCCCCATCAGACTCAGAGAACAATGCCCCACTGTTGTGTGCAGCGCTTGGAAGCTGAGCAACCACATTCATGATTCCCGCTGATCCTCTCCCTGACCGCCCGTGGGACAGTGGCCGGCCATTTTAACACCTTTTCCCTCGCAGGACCCTGGGTTGTCCCCAGCAGCCCCATAGCAGAGTCACTGACCCTTCCTGCTGCAGCTACAGCTCCAAGGCCACCCACCCAACTGGAAGAGGCAGACGGTCAGCACACGAGCCCCATTCTTTGTACTCCCAATGGAGGAGCGGGGGCGGGGAAGCGGGAGGGACACACGCTTGCTTCCCACACCAGGCACAAAATCCCGTCTGACTTTCTAAAATATTTTCTCTCTCCTCTCAGACAATACTGGCTTTAATGAATTTCTCTAAAGGGACTGATGGTCCACACACTTTGCATGAAAGGCAAATGCCACCGTGCCCAAGTTGACTACGTTACGACCCAGGGGACAATGCATGCCTTCTGCCTCCATAGAATGGGCACCACATGTGCTGGGCCTCAGCAATGTCCGCTCCGTGGAGCTGGTGACTCCATCCCAGCCTGCAAGCAGCTGGCAGGGGCTCAGGTGACTCATCTTCTCCTTTGCATTTTCTTCGGAGCACACGCAACCTTCTGATATGTTCTTGTTTATTTATTTGCTTGCTTGTTGACTCTAGATCCTTCTAGAATGTGAGTTCCAACAGCACAAAGGCCTCACCAGTCTTGTCCATGACTCCCACCCCACTGCCCAGGACTCTGCCTGTCATACAGGAGGCCTCGTAGAGGAGCTGGTGAGTGAGGGAATGAACGGATCTTTGCTCCGTGTGTTCAGCTCCATTCATTCTCTCAAGGCACCTCCATGGGGCATCCAGGTGCCACATGCAGCAGAGGAAACACTAAGCTGGAGATCTGCCCTCAAGGAGCTCACAGCGCATGCGGAAGAAAGATGCATCCACAAACAGGCCCAATTAGGGAGCTCAGGGAGGTTCGGTTCAGAGGGGACACAGCAGGGTCAGGAGAAACTCCACTCAGAGGGAGGGCTGGTCAGGATCAGTCACAGAGGAAGAGACTCTTGAGCAGAAGGGACAGTGGAGGAGGTGGCCGCAGGAGGGAAGGGCACGGGGGGGAGGAACAAGATGTGCAGAGAAGCAAAGCATGAATTAGCATCTGGTAGTTTGTCCTCAGCGGGGAAGAAATGAAGGTGGAGAGTCTCAAGCCTCATTCATTCATCCAACAGCATTTACAAAACACTCTGGCCTAGAGCAGGCAGGGGTTGGCCCCAAGCACAAGGGGGTTTTCTGCCTTCACAGACTCTTGTGGGGGCACACAGACCCTTGAAGGATAGCACAGGGGCTCTGGGTACACTGCGAAGGGGCAATCTAGTCTGAGGGTGCACCAAGGCTCAGGGGAGAGATGATTCCCCCTTTACTCCTTCTACCAATGACTCAACCGCCCAGCGCCACAGTCAAAGTAGCATGACTTCGACCTAGGATGACCAATTTATCCTGATTTGACGCACACCATCCAGGTTTTAACCTTGAAAGTCCCAAACCCCAGGAAACCTCTTAGTCTTGGGCAAACCAGGGACAGTTGGTCACACCAACTTTCACCTTCATATCCCCTTCCAAGACTCCCAGACTGTCCCCCACTCTACTGACACCCCACCCTCACCCCCACCTTCCAGCCACTCACAGGGGCTGGGTTCCCGGAGCCTGTGTCCTCAGAACTAGCCAGAGTCACGAGCAGCCTTTCCTCTGGGATGGAGAGGGAGACTTGCTCTGGGTTATGGATGAGACAGCCGCCTATAGCCTGTGTGTCCTGCCTTTGAGGTCCCATCTTCCCTGGCTGGCTCCTAATCACAGCTGCCACAGGCTCTCAGATCCAGTCACTGTCCTCCTTATCTGAGCTTTATCTCCCGAGGCCTCCACAATCCAAGGACAGGCTTCCTCCCTGGTCTGTCTTTGTGCATTCAGAAGGAGACCCATTGTGGGTGCCCCGCAAGCAACCACGTGCCAAACTGAAGCAACAAGCAACTAATTACGACACCGCCATCTCCATTTTGCAGAAGGAAAACCAGCACGTAAAACCGGTCAGGAACTCACCTCTGGCATTCGTTTCGCAAGGCCTTGAGGATTCCATTATTCAAAAGCAGCTATTCACAATCTTGACTTCCAGAACCTTCTAGAGCCCTTTCCGCTAGCCCTGCAGAGACTCAGAAACCACAGGACTCAGAAAAACTTGAAGTCTTCCCCGGATGCTTGTTTCTAGGTTTCTAAAGTAGAGCTCCATGTCAAGCAGCGAGTTTCCACCAAAGACATTCACAGAAAACAGTCAGACTAGTGCCACTCCAAGCTGCTGGAGGTCGGACTCCCAGCTTTGAGGCCCCCCAAACAATGCTGGTCTCCCCAAGAATCTAAGGCTTGGGGATGAGGAGTTACAAGAGCCCTAGCTCTCATGGGAAAGGTGCTAATGATTAAATTAATCCCATTAGCAAGCCTCTAGAAAAGTGGATTTAATCTACCCTCAAGTCCCCTGCAAGGGCGTCGCATGGAAAGGGCTGGGTCTTGCTGTTCACACTGTTTTCTAGTTCTACCATTTATTATTAGCTCAAGACCTTGGAAATGCTCCTTAACTTCTCTGGGCCTCACCTGCCATGCAGGGTAAGCATTGCCATCCACCCCTTTGTAGACCAGTCTCTAACTCTTTACAGACATGAGAGAGTAATAGTAAACCTTCACCAAGGGCATGCTATCTGCCAGGCACTGGGCTCAGTCTTACAAGGACTCTTTCACTGATGCCATAGGTCCTACTATTCCTGCTTATTTACAGATGAAAGAACTGAGGCTCAGAGAGGCTAAGCCATCTGCCCTAAGTCCCACAGCCAGTATATGACAAGTTTCCTCTGCTCTTAACCACTAGACCATTAATATTTGCTGAATGAGCAAACAAATTAACACTAGGTTCTATTTTAAACAGTAGACACAAGATTGAGACTTGTTTCAGAACTACTTTTTTTTTTTTTTTTTTTTGAGACAGGTCTCTCTTTGTTGCCCAGGCTGGAGCACAGTGGTGTGATCACAATTCACTACAGCCTCGACCTTCTGGGCTCAAGTGATCCTCCTGCCTCCACCTATCGAGTAATTGAGACCACAGGCATGGGCCGCCATGCTAGGCTAATTTTCATATATTTTTTGTAGAGATGGGTCTCACCATGTTGCCCATGCTGGTCTCAAATTCCTGGTCTCAAGCAATCCTCCTGTCTCAGCCTTCCAAAGTGCTGGGTTCCAGGTGTGAGCCACTGCGCCCAGCCAGAACTACGTTTTTAAGAACTGAAATTCTTAGAAAAGTGACTAGCTCAAACCTGCAAGACTCACCCTCCACTGCAGAGGGGGCTTCTAAAGAGGAGGTTGCAAACCATGGCCCATTGCCTGTTTCTGTACAGCTCTCGAGCTAAGAATGTTTTTTAACATTTTTAAGTGGTCGGAAAAAATCAAAAGGATAATAATGTTTCATGGCATATGAAAATTACGTGAAATTCACATTTCAGTGTCTATAAAGTTTTATTGGAACACAACCAACACCCATCATTTACATAGCATCTGTGGCTGCTTTCTCGATATGATGGAGAGCCAAAATATATTTACATATTTCCTTTCTGGCCTTTTACCAAAAAAGTTTGTTCTAGAAGCTAGAGGCCAGTGCTATTTATCAGCCCAAGGGAATTACTTCACCCCACCCTCTGCCTATCAGCACAGCATTCCTCCTGGTCCATTATCCTAGAAAATTCTATACTAGTCCTTTCAGCAAACTGTGACACAATCCGGACAGCCAGCTTTGCTGATGGGCAAATGTTTCCAAATGCTAAGAATCGTGTCTCCATCAAGGCTTTCCCTCTGGCATTTATCCTACTTACAGTCATTTAGGGGGCCTTTGCCACTAAGCTGAGGTCCCCCCACACTGTCACAGTTGTTCTGCTGAAACCATCTCCCCACGTCCTCCAAGCACTATCTGAATCATTGCTGGACTGGGTCCCACCTTCCCAGAGGCCCACGGTGTGAATTACTACATAAGTTAAAAGACAATAGGAGGCCAGGCACAGTGGTTCATGGCTGTAATTCCAGCACTTTGAGAGGCCAAGGAGGGAGGATCACTTGAGCCCAGGAGTTCGAGATCGGCCTGAACAACATAGCGAGACTCCACCTCTATTAAAAAAAAACAAACAAACAGAAAAAAGACAATAGGAGCCTCACACAATCACTCACAAACGAAAGGCTCACTGGCCAACTCTCCAGTGATAACAGGTAGGGGCCACCGGACACAGGCGGAAAAAGCTGGCTAGGGCCAGGCAGGGCCTGTTTATATCACATTCTGTTCCTGTTTCCCTTCTGGGGAGCTTAAGACCTGGGGGCAGGGACCCTATTCGATCTACAAAGTCCAGGCCTGGGAAGCAGCAGTGCTGGGTCCTGCCTTGGGACTCTCGGCAACTCGCTTCCCGCCATGGCTTGGTTCGCCCAAGCACGAGTGAAGGAGCCGGGCTCCTGTGGGCACTGGGGTCCTAATGTTGCATACACTGAGTTTACGTGGCAGCGTTGGCCCCAGGGAAATGGCCCTGATTGCTGGACAGGTTGCTTCTCAGGCTGACCCTATGGTCTGGGGAAGGTGGAGCAAGAGGGCAAATGCATTGAAACAGAGATAATCTAGCTGCACTGTCCCTGGAGAGCTCTGAATAAAGCCACACGGGGAAACCCTGCTATGCATACAGCCACTCTCAAGCCTGCTTACCCCATTCTCTGCCAGGCCAGGTGGCTGGTGCCAACAGTCCCGGATTAGCGATCTCATTGGGCAGCCCTCAGATCTGTCAAAATATTGGGCCTTAGAGGTCATCTAGTTCCGCGTCTTCACAGTGTGGCCATTTGTGCATTACAGTCATGATTTTGACTGTATCTGCCATGCAGACACATCTATATTTTTTTCTAATTAATATTCTTTAATTTGACGCATTTAAACTTGTTTATTTTAAAAGAAGATTTTTTTCTTTTTACCTTTTTCTTTTTTTTATTATAGCTGGATTAAGAAATATATTTTCACCTTAAATTAAAAAACAGGGTCAGGATCAATTGCCATATATCATAAAATAATGAACATAAGCAATGTTTAACTCTATCTGGATAATGGTGCTAGTTTACACCTGGGGCCTGCTCATGGTTAGAGACAGAGAGAGGCAAGTGTTGGAGAGCTGTTAAAAACAGATTAGCATTTCACTGAGATGTTCATCTAGACAAAATGCAGAGGTTCTCAACCATCCCTGTGCATCAGGATCACCTGGGGAGCTTTAAAAAGCTACAGATGAGCAGCCCCACATCTAGAGATCTCTCTAACTCATTGGTCCAGGGTGGAGCCCAGGTAGTTATGAGAAGGTCATATAATCAGAAGGATTAAAAGAAAAAGTTAAAAAAAAAAAAAAGATGGAGAGGAGATGAAGAGATGAAGAGGGAGTGGCTGTCATTCAGTGCCCTGGGCTTGTACCACCAAATTTATCCTGGCAATTACTAGTAGCCCCTAGTCCAAATTCTCCAAGATCTGACCTAGTCTAAGCCCCTCCACTGTACTGAGGAGGATCCTGAGGCTCAGGGTTGGGAATGAAACAGCAGGACCTGCTGCGGTGATATTGACTTTTTTCTGCATAGTTAATTCCATAAAAGAAAAAAATCACATTGGCCAATTGCAGATGGCTGGTGCTCCGGGCAGGCAATGAATGGTCAAGGTGTGTGGTCTGCACCCTGTATACCTCTAAAGGAGGACACTGTCTGTGCACACGGGCACAGGCTTGGCTGGGTCGACTCTGGCCCATCATGCCTTCCTAGACCTGCCAGGGCATGAGCATCGGCCAGCAACACCTGAGCCAAGGGCTGACCCACCAGCAGCTGTGCCCTGTTCAACTCACTGCACGTGCTGGGGACAGAGGCAGGCAGAAGTGCTGAGCTCCCTTCCAAGTGACCTGCATAAATGGCAAAGTCACCTCCTTAGCTAAGGGGCACCCAAGGAAAAGAGGGAGAACTTGGAGAGGCTGGGAGGGGAATCCATTGGAACAGGTGTGACCCAGCACCTTCTGCTTGCTGGGAATCCCACATCTGTTATCTCATCTGAGCCTCACAGTGACTCTGCAGGGAAGGTGTGGCTAGCCCCATCTTTCAGGTGTGATACCCAGGCCCAGGAGGGCCTGGGTTATGTGACTTGGAGGTTATGTGACTTGCCACAGGTGACAAAATCAGCGTCCCAGCTCAGATCTGCAGGATTCCACCTGAGGCCCAGGAGCAGAGAGAAACTCCACCAAAGTCGAAAGTTGAACTTCCATTGCAAAGATGGCACCAGTGACACTTTGCTCTGCTGGCTAAACTAACAATAGTGATGACCCCTTACCTCCATGGGGTGGTCTGCAGTTCACAACACATCCAGCAAGGCAATGAGTGTGGCACCTGCACCCCCACTTTACAGTGAAGAGAGTTGAGGCCCAGAAAGACTGTGCCTCTGGGCAAAATTGAAGGGTCCTTCCTGGTGCCCCGCCCAGCCCCCTGAGCTTCCCTCTCACGGAGTCACAGTCCCCTAGGATGGGACTGTTTAAAGCACATACCTCACCCACCGGACTCCTCCCACTGGACAGCGCCGTGTCTCTGGCATCTTCCTAGTTTGTGTCCACCTCAGCCAATGTCAGTACGTTGAAGAAATGCCATTGCCCAAGGCACTGGTTACAAAGCGGAAGAGCCAAGATCCCAGCAACAAACACGTGCTTCTTTGGCTCCCAAACCAAAGTTGGCTCCAGCTAAGTGCTGCATGACTAACCCTGCAGCTTCCTGCAGGAGACCCAGATAGGAACTTACGGGGCTATCCTCTTACCCGCTTAAAGGAGCACATTAGGAAGTGAAGACTGCGGCCAGGAAAGCCTGGCCTGGATCCCCCTCCCTGGGCATTTGGGTGGTTTTACCCAGAGGGAAGTGGGACAAGAGATGCCACAAGATGAAATTTTTTAAAAAAATCAATTTTCTAAAATTATGCCTGAGCAAACTTGAGTCTGAAATCAGCAAACAGATAAATAGGCAAATCACGGAAGCCAGGCCTGCTTGCTGCCTGGTGCTGGATAAATGACAGAAATTAACCTGGCAACCCCAACTGGCTCACACCCAACCCTGTAGCCACTGGCTTGTAGTCACCAAGTTCTCAACAGCTAGTGAACAAGTGGTGGAGGGGGTTCCCTAGGAGAAAAGGATGTGGTCAGAGAAGACAGGGTAGGGTGCTCTGGGGTGGGCCTTGGCTCTGGAAAACCTTTGGTGTTCCTAGCCCATGTGACACTGGTCCCACAGAAAGGATTTCCTTTGAGGAATGGCCTGGCAGTGTGAGAGCCACTGGGGGCTGTGGAGAAAGAGCCAGATGTCTGGTTAGGAGGCTGAGTGACTCACCACTTCCAGCCCACAGCACTCCTGGCATGGAAGGGCCAATGTAGCCTGTGAGTTACCGGCCAGAACTCTGGGATCAGGTAACCTGGGTTCAATTTCCAACTCCACTGCTAACTGAGGTAGCTGAGGGTGGGTTACTTAACCTCTCTGCCAAACGGGAACAACATCAGAGCATCCTTCATTGGGCTGTTGTGAGGATAAAGACAAAAAAGGCAGAGAGCACTTAGACATTCAGTAGGCACTGGACAGGTATGAGCTGTAAAGATGAACCATGCAGGAATCTTAGATGGCACCCAATGGACTCCATCAGCCCATTCACTCGTTCATTCATTCATTCTAGAAATACGGACAGTATTGAGCAGCTTTGATGGCTGGGCTCTGGACAGATAACAATCCCTGGCCTTATCTTCTTCTGGTACGGAAGACAGACAATACACTCAACTGCAAATAATTAACACAAATAATTTCAGGGTGACAGGACAGAGCATGTTGGCAGGATGGGATGAGTGCCATTGTGTGGGCAGGAGGGTCCCTCTGAGGCCATGACTGTGAGCTGAGATCTCAATGCAGAGAGGGTGTGGCCAGGGGGAGGCACTTTTTAGGAAGAGGAAAGAACAAGAAGCCAAGCTAGAGGGAGAGAAACTTGGCATGCTCAGGAGAGAGAACATCAAATGTGAGTCCCAGGGACATCAAGAGATATTTGCAAGGTTCCGGGGCCAACCCCCAGAGAACCCAGGAGAATGGAGAGATCTCCAAGAAGACAGTCCCCTGAAGGGGGCCGCAGAGGGAGATGACGCATATTACCCCTTCTCTCCCCAGCCTCAGGTCACGGCTCCAGAGCTCACTTTTTTCCTGTGTCCTGGAAATATTAGGATCTGTCCTTCATACTTCATTCAAGGGAGCTGTGAGCAGCCCTAAAGTTTGTAAGATCCTATTTTAAAGCCTTTTAATTTAATAATAGTGGTAATAATAGCGTGCTCTCTCTGGGCTGGGAGCAGGGATGTGAGGATAATCCTGTGTCCAGCCCTCAAGGCAGGCACAGGCTAGTGGGGAATCACTCTTGAAACTGTTGATTAGTATCGATGGCAAAGTGCAATGGGAACAGGGAAACAGAGATCACCAACCCTATAGGAGGTGGCTGAGGAGGACTTCCAGGAGGAGGTGATGTCTACCCAGGTGTTGGTGGGAAGGGGCAGGGAGAAGGAGAGCTGAGCGGGGGGAGCAGCTTGAGCACAGGTGTCCAGGTGAGAAAGGCCAGGATGAGCTAGGGGCTTTATGGTCCTTGGAGGTGGCCCAGGTTGTAGAAAGCTGGGCCAGCTGGGAACGTGCGACCTAATCCTCAGAGCAAGGTGGATAAGCAGGGAGTTACCTGCCAGTGACCTGGACCCTCCTGGGCTGAGGGGGTGAACTATAGTGGCCAGACCCAGGTCCCCAAACACCTACTTTGAGGCTGTGGTCCTTGAATGAGAAAACATCTGAACTTCAAGGTACCTTAGAAATCTCCTAATCTCAATCTCCCTCTTTAAAGAGCAGGAAACAGAGACTAGCCCAGGTGAAGGTCAAATGCAGGCTCCTCCCGTCCTTAAGGAATGAGGCTACCCCAGTGAGTCAGCTGGCTGCATTATTTCAGCAAATGTCACTTGGGAGGGGCTCAGCCCTTTTCAGATCTCAAATAAAACTGTTGGCTTAAATTAGAGTCCAACCAGCCATGGTGGCCCACCCTGTTCTGTCCATGCCTTGGTGATGATCACACAGGCTGAACGCTGAAAGCCTGCCATTTCATTTTCATCAAGCAACCAGCCCGAGTTGCGTTACACCACGAATATCAGTGAAACAAACTCTTAGGGAAGGTGGTTGTAAGGTAAGAGCGCTGGTCAGGGAGTTAGGAGATACCATCTTGGCCCTGAAGTACCTGCAAGACTTGAGCCAGCCATTTCTGCTGTGGAGACTCAGTTTCCCCATATGTAAAAGTGTAAGTGTAAATCATCTCTGAGGCTCGGGCTGGCTCCACTGCAGCTGTGACTCCTAAATACTTCTCCGGCGCCCACACACAATCTCTCTGGGCATGTACATGAGGGTTTGTTTCCTAGTCTCTGAAAGCTGCCTTACCCATGTAAAGCTCTCTCTTATTAGGTCCTTACTAAGCCCTGCCCCATGGGGAGGTATCACCAACCCAGTTAGATGGGAAACAAATGGATTCACAGTGCAGCAACTGGCCAAGAAATGGATTCACAGAGCAGAGGGTAGAGAGCAAGGGCTGAGACCTGGGCCCAGGTCTCCACTGCCCAGGGGAGCACCCGTGCTGGGACACAGCCACCTTGCATTAGGAAAACCACCATCTGAAGCCAAGCAGTCCTGGAACACAGATCTCTTGGAGCCCTGTTGTCTGTGACAGGCACTTCTGCAGAGGGAAGGCAGGAAGAATATCTTTGATGAGAGAAGAAGATGGCCAAGAATCAAAATGTGCAGCACTTGGCCGGGCATGGTGGCTCATACCTATAATCCCAGCCGAGGCCGGTGGATCACCTGAGGTTGGGAGTTGAGACCAGCCTGGCCAGCATGGTGAAACCCCGTCTCTACTAAAAATACAAAAATTAGCTGGGCATGGTGGCAGGTGCCTGTAGTCCCAGCTACTCAGGAAGCTGAGGCAGGAGAATTGCTTGAACCCGGGAGGCGGAGGTGGCAGTGAGCTGAGATTGCGCCACTGCACTCCAGCCTGGGCGACAGAGTGAGACTCCCTCTCAAAAAAAAAAAAAAAAGTGCAGGACCAAAATGGGATGGATTCTCCCAACTCCTGATACACTACTGCCCATGCCGCAAAGGCAGCGGGCTTCCTTGCAGGAGAGCAGCAAGACAGAGGTAGAGCTTCAGCCTCCAGATCGTCTCTGTGATCTGACAGCTAGCTGGAAAGCCACCACCCAACTGTCCTCCACCAGGGCATTTCCCCATGGCCCGCCCAGGCTGGGCTGGGCTGCGGAATTTCAGCATCTAAGGAGTGAAGAATGTGCTCATAGCACAGTGCACTGAAAACAAAAGTGGTTCATCCTTTCCACTCCCCCTCTGGATGAAAGTCCTGCTCCATCTTCACCTGCTGCGTGATTTGGGTCAAGGCACTGAACCTCTCTGAACCTGCTTCCCCCACTGGAAAATGGAAATAACAATACCTGCAGCACTCAATTGTTTTGGGAATCAAATATGCCCGCAAAAAATAGGATGAGTGAGAGGAGCTGTTTCCTAAGAGGACTTCCTGTGGGAAAGAAGATTCTAAGCACTGCTTCTATGTTTTCTTTGAGGATGTTTCTGTTCATGTAAGTTCTAGAAATGTGTGGTTCCATCATAAAATGTAACTATCCTCTGACTTTTTAAAAATAAAATGATCTGGGCCAGGTGCGGTGGCTCATGCCTGTAATCCCAGCATTTTGGGAGGCCGAGGTGGGCGGATCACGAGGTCAGGAGATGGAGACCATCCTGGCCAACAAGGTGAAACCCCGTCTCTACTAAAAATACAAAAAAATAAAATAAAATAAAATAAAATTAGCTGGGCGTGGTGGCATGCGACTGTAGTCCCAGCTACTCAGGAGGCTGGGGCAGGAGAATTGCTTGAACCCGGGAGGCAGAGGTTGCAGTGAGCCGAGATCGCACCACTGCACTCCAGCCTGGGAGACAGAGCAAGACTCCGTCTCAAAAAATAAATAAATTAATTAATTTAATTTAATTAATTAAATAAAATGATCCTATCAGTTTAATCTCATGTATACTTCCGGTCTCTCTCCCTGACTGCCCTAAGGAGGAGCCTTGTGACCCAAGATTCCCACTGGTCTGTCTGTCAGGTGGTGTCTGCATGAGAGTCACACAGCTGTGGCAGCCTGGAGAGAAGTGTATTCCCTACATGTGTGCCCAATGTTGACCCTGGCCAGGACACTTCCTTTTGTTATAAAACCAGCAGATTGGTCCAGTGACCTGAGGTTCCTTCCAGCTCAAATATTTCAGGATTTTATGATTCAGAAGCATAAATCATTAGGCCAGGACCTTTAAAAATCCTGTTGATCATCTGAGGTCATAGAGTGCTATTATTATCTTACTTGTTGTATGATTTGGGAAGAGGGCGATCGTGTCTCCTACATTAAAGAGAAATCATGTGTCATACAACAGGATTTGTTGCTTTATTTTTTAAATCCAGCCAGATTAACATTGGAATCTGAGGAGAGAGGCAGATTTTCTAAGAAAGCATCTGAAAATGCTCCACATGATCTTTTAATTTCATTTGTATTATGTAAGATTATATATATATATAATGGAATATATGTGCCTATTTGTAAATAATGAAGCATAAAAATATTTAAAAATAACACCCTTAGCCAGGCATGGTGGCAAATGCCTGTAATCCCAGCTATTCAGGAGGCTGAGGCAGAACAATCGCTTGAACCTGGGAGGTGGAGGTTGCTGTGAGCTGAGATTGTGCCACTGCACTCCAGCCTGGGCAACAGAGTGAGACTCTGTCTCAAAAAAATAAATAAATAGGCTGGGCACGGTGGCTCATGCCTGTAATCCTAGCACTTTGGGAGGCTGAGGCGGGCAGATCACGAGGTCAGCAGATCAAGACCATCCCGGCTAACACGGTGAAACCCCGTCTCTACTAAAAAAAAATACAAAAAATTAGCCGGACTTGGTGGCAGACGTCTGTAGTCCCAGCTACTCGGGAGGCTGAGGCAGGAGAACGGCGTGAACCCGGGAGGCAGAGCTTGCAGTGAGCTGAGATCGGGCCACTGCACTCCAGCCTGGGCGACAGAGCAAGACTCCGTCTCAAAAAAAAAAAAAAAATAAATAAATAAATGAAATAAAAAAACAACACTCACAAGCCTACCACTGGACTGAAGAAACAGAACATAATGGATCCCACTGAGAGTGAAACAGGCATCTCCCTGATCAATTACCCACTTCTCCCCAAAGATAATCACCTTGATTTTGCATTATCATTCCCTTGCCTTTTTCTTTTTTAAACCAGCTTAACTTTGTGAAATAGAATCTATGTATAAAGGCATGTATAAAACATACATGTAATTAGCCAATAACTACAAAGTGATTTCCTTTGTAACTGCCCCCCATGACTCTCCTGATCCTCTCTCACCTTTCCTCAGCGCACATGGTAATGCTTGGCTTTTATTTAAGCTAATCACCTTCTTGCTTTTTGTCATCATTTTACTTCTCAGCTACGTGTCACTAAACAACTCATTGCTTCATGTGCTTGTGTTTTGAGCTTTTATAATTGTCTTAGCAGTTCTCCGTGGAGATGCTAGGATTCTCTATGCCACATCTGCAGCCTAGAAACCCAGGCGAGAGATCCAGGCTGCACTCTGGTGTTACAATGATAGTAGAGGGTTAGTAATAATAAAAACCATCAGTCCTATTTATGGTGTGCCCCCACCATGCCGGGCATTCTGCTAAAGCATCGTCCTCAGTTACCTCACTTTTCCTCGCAGCAACCCCGAAAGGGAAGCATTTCAAGAGGTCAAAATTAGGACATCAGCTTCCCAAACTTGTCCCCCGTCCACTTCCTAGCTGCTCAGCCCCAGAACACCATCCCTAAGTCCTAAAGTAAAGGTTCCTTTCAGGATGGGAGGGTCAGGAAACACTGCTGCTCCTGGGTTCCTATCTTTGTGGTCCAGTCAGGCTGCTTAGATTATATATATATATATTCAGAATCCATATTCTTTTCCAGCAAGTACTGATGACCTAATGAAGACAAGCATCCTGTCTGGTCAGTACTGTTTTCCCAATGATGAACATACAACATTGTCCTTGGATTGTCTAAGATAGGCCATGTGGTGCCAGGAAGAGCATCAGGTCAAAAGCCCTTAGTTCTAATCCTGGCTGTACCACATCCAGCCGCTGGATATCAGCCTTCTCATCTGTAAATGGGCAAGCAATGACAGCCTTGCCTACTACCAGATCCTAGGAGGTGAGAGGCAGGAAGTGCTTTGGAAGACCCCACAAACACATCTGAGTCCCTCTGTAGGCTTCTCTAGAGCCTCCTGCCCTCCCTGGGGCCAAGGGCCAGCTTTCAGTGCTGGAAGGACCATGAGGGGGGTGAGCCAGGACTACCCACCATTGACAGACAAGGGGAAATCAAGGCAGGGAAAGGAGCGGCAGAGCAGAGGGGAAGCCAGGTATCCCGACGAGGCCCCTTCGCCTCAAACTCTGACACCTTCTCCCATGTGCTGTGTCTGACACCATACGAGATGCTGATCAGGGCAAAGCTCATTTAGTGCTCATGACGCCCTGCGAGGCAACACCTGCCGTGCTATGGTTAGCCCCTTTCCACAGGGAAGGACGCTGAAGCTCTGAAAGGTGAAGCAACTTTCCCAAGGCTACACAGCCAGGAACGGGCTAAGGCAGGACTGGACTCAGGCAATCCAACTTGACTGCCCCATTCCTAACAGCTGGACAATGCAGGAAGCCTAGCTGCCCAGTGGGTTCCCAAAGGCTCCAGGGTGCTTTGACGTTGAGCTGGGCCTGCCCGTCTTGCCTCCCGGGGCCGCCAAGCCAGGGCCCCCGGCAGCCTGCTCCAGTCTGCATCACAAGGCAAAGGGGCTGTCCAGGCATGGCCAGGTCCATGGCTGCTGGAGAGCATGCAAAGCATGCAAAGCAGGAGCGTTGTTCCCATGGAGACAGACAGAAAGGACTCCAACCACCCTGAAGTGTACCTGCAGGGAGCCAGGTGCCAGACCGTACCTGGAGGCAGCAACCTGAGCCTGGATTCTCACCACTTCCCTCTGTGCCACCAACACATCCTCAGGCCTTCTCCTCAGGACCCCCAGCAAGACACAAGTTCCAGAAATAAGACATCCCAGCCCACTTCCCGCTCAGCCACCCCCAGAGGGGCCTCTCTGGTTGAAAACAACGCCCGGGGCCAGCAGGCTTGGCACAGCTGTGGCTGTCAGCCTGCCGAGCACTGTCCGGCCTGAGGAATGTGCAGACCCACATGTGCTGGAGCGTCCCGCTGGGGCACAGTGACAGGAAACTGAGCAAAACAGCTCGTTGGCACTGATATGCCCCTCCCACCTCCCAGCTCCTGACTCCTGTGGGCTGTTGGCTGCTCTGAAAGTGCAGGCAGCAAGGCCAGGCCCTTTAAGAGAGCCAGGCAGTGTGGCTCTGGGCAAATCACTCCCCTCTCTGGGCCTGTTTCTGCTTCTCTTGGTGGATGAAGGACGCTGTCCTGCCAAGCTCAGAATGGCAGTGATTTTATGACATGCTCTCCTTTCTGGGAGGACGGTCCATTCTCCTCATGCCCTCATTCATGCGGGATTGGGCATGCCCCCAAGACACATCAAGCTATCCCACTAGCAGCCCTTGGCTGTAGAAAGCCCCCTCCACCAAGTGCTGGGATAAGGGTAACCCTTCAGAGTTGAAAGGGGTGACCAGGAACCTGGGAAAGAGTCCCAGGGCAGCCCAGGGTTGGAGCTTCAGGGCCAAAGTGGTTAACTGAAAATATTCATTATCACCCCGCCCAGGCTGGAGCCCCCTGGCTTCCAGTTTTGAAGCAGAGGTCAGCTGGGCGGTATAGGACACTGCTCCTGGGTTGACCAATGGGCCACATCAATGGGTCTGCTGTTTGAGGTCAAGATCCCAAGACCCCAAGGGAAGTCAACATCCATCTGAGGCTCTCTCAGGCCCTGCAAGCCATCTCTGGCCTCACTGCCCTCCCCTTTAGAAATGTGGGAATGAGGCTCAGAGAGGTTGAGCTGCTTGCCAAGTTTGCATAGCCAAAAGGCGTCTGAACGAAACTGAGCATTTGGGGTTGGACTTCCCCTCTTCGCCGCCTGCTCTGCTCTCCCAGGCACTACTGAGCGCGCTCGCGGTCGCCAGGAGCGGGTCGGGCCCCCGCCGCGCGCAAGCCTTGGTGACAGGTCAGCCCGCCCCTAGGGGAGGCAGAGGGAAGCCCCGATGAGGCACCCGGCCCGCTGGGGCGCGCTCCCCGGGGCTTTAGGGCTTTTTCTTGCGGGCCGGCAGAAGCTCCCTGGGGTTGAAAGGAAAGGCTTGGGAATTTCGCAGCCAGCACAGAACTGTTGGATTTAAACTAAAAATACCCGCCCGCCCGCAGCTGTCACGCCGGGGCCCCCGCCCCCGCGCCGGGCGCGCCTCCCCAGGTCCCCCCGACTTTCGGCGCCCGCAATTCCCGGGGCTGTGTCAGAGCTGGGCCGGGGGCTGGGGACCCGACCTGCCCGGCCCCCGGCCCCCGGCCTGGCCTCCCGGCCCCGTGCCACTTACCCGCCCGGAGCGTGGAGGAGCGCGGCGCCGCGGGTAGCTGGGGCCGAGCCTCCTTCCCTCCTCCCTGCGTCCCGGGCGGCTCCGGGGCGGGGCAGGGCTGGGGCGGGCCCGGACACCGCGAGTACCCCCGCCCCCGCCGGGACCCGCCCGGTGGCCCCGTGAGAGAGGCCGCGCCCCTCTCCGCACGCGCTCAGCGGAGGCCCCGGGTGCGCAACCCCAGCCCGGCGGACATCCTGCGTGGCCCCGGGGACCAGGGCCGAGGAAGAGCCTCACCGCTCCCTGTCGCGGACTAGAGGCGGGGGTTAAGGGGGGGTCCTGTCCACGCTGGCCTGGAAAGCAGCCCGGAGCCCTGGCCCCTGTCTGTCTCCCCGACACACACACAGCCACCCACCCTTTTATCCTAGGGGATGGCGCGGAGCTGCCTCTCCCCCGGGAAAGTTGGATCTGTGCGCCCAGACTTGGAAAAGGGATTAGGACACCGGCAGATCTTGCCGTCACAGAGCAGAGGTGGGGGCCTGGGAAGGGGCACACCGCCCGTAGGCGCGAAATCCAAGAAGAAAATGACACTCATCAGCCAGCCTCACGCGGGGAGAAAGGGCGGAGTGGGGGGGAGTGGCACCCTGCCCGTCCTCTCCCACCCCCACAGTCCGGGCCCACAGTCCAGGAGTCACAAGGAATGTGAATCCCCAGGCATAATGTGAACCCCCAACAAACCCAAGGCCTCAGAATGCGCCTCACCTCTCCCTCCCCACCCAGCAGAAACATCTTCCCACTCTCCCAACCCCTGCTCCAGCCACGCCAACCCTTTAACCTTGTCCCAGAATGTGTAAACCGTATCTGCCTCTGTGCCTGTGCACGTGAAGTTGCCTTGGCCCGGAGTTTGCTCCACAGCCTTCTGCCAAACTCCTACTGCTTGATGGCTGGAAGCCTTCGCACCCTGGCGCTCTCCTCCCGGGTCAGCAGTCACTGGCCTTCCTGTGCATCCAGGCTGGCTTTGAACCGTGCTGGGCCCCAGCCCTTATCTTTTTCCGAGTAATTACACAGTTGCATGATTGGCTCCACCGCCTCTGGATCAGATGAGCGCCACTCATGAGGGATACAAGTTGTAAAACTAGGTTTTATGTGAACTCCAGTCATCACAATTTAGGTGCGGCTAGCGATTTTACAGATGAGGGGTTAGTAACTGGCCCAAATCCAGGGCTTCTGGGGTGCTGTTTTCCTTTTTTGTTTCTTAGCAGGGATGGCAGATGTTTGTAGAACAGATCCGTGTAAAAGTCAGTATCCTAAGAGATTAAATTGTAAAGCAGGACAAGATAGTTAACGGGGTGTGGGTGTGGGTGTGTGTATGTCTTTTCCAAATTGAGAGGGAGGTAGAAGAATTAGCCAAAACCCAGGATTCACTCTGAGGTAGACCCACACCTCTTAGTTAGATCCCATTTATTAAGTTGTAATTATTCACAGCATTGCTGAAGATATACACAAGGCCCCTCCCATCTCCCTGCGACTGACTGGTTCCAAGTATGCTATTATATGTGTTATTATCACTGTGACTCAATTAGAAGTGCTGCCGCAGGCCTTGAGGTTGCCACAGACAAACTGCAGGTGCAGGCAGTGAGTAACAATGATTATAATGCCTGCATCTGGATCACGCTTTTTGCTTTTCAGAATGCTTTCAAATGTGTCTCCTCATTAAATCTCTGCAAACATCCTCCCGGTAGTTAGGAAAAGTTTAATGAGTTTTGCCTGACAAGGGAAACCAAGACACAAAGAGGGCAGGTGACTCGCACAAGGAGAGAGATGGCTCCCCCAGGCTGCTCCAAGGGTGGAGCCGGCCACCGTAACTCAGTGTCCTGCAGGAAGAGATGGTTGGGTACAGTTGGGAGCTCAGGCTCTAGTGCCAAAGTGCCCAATTTGCAACTTTCAGCTGATTACTCATACTTGGTTTCCTTTTCTGTTAAATAGATCTAATAATAGGAGCTTATATTGTATGGTTTTGTGCCTAGTATTTGAGCATCCAACTCAGGCGAGCTGTTATGTTATGGTTCTGGGAATGGTATAGATTGCTACAGTTTCTGACATATAGCTATTCAGTCTTTCATCAAACATTCCTGAGTATCTACTATGTGCCAGTCTCTGGGAATATGAAGAAGAATGAGGCATAGACTACTACCTCCAAGGAGGTCAGGATGTAATAATTCTGTGTCAGGGGACCATGGTGCACAGAGATGAACTGTCCCTCCTGCTGCCGGTGCAGTGCAGAGCACCAGTTCAGAGCAGTGGAGATATTCACTTTCCAGGCCCAGCTTTGCTACTTATTTAGCTGAGTGAATCTTACACTGTAAGATTCACTTACACATACAGGGTACACATACAGTCTCATCTTATGCTGAATGTGACCTCTTACAACATTGGTTTTTCTCATCTGTTAGATGGGGATAGCAATAATTTTTCATAGGTGAAAACACATGCGATAAACATATTTTATAAAGTGCAAAATACTGTGCAGATAGTTTTGTTATTATCAATGTGATTGTTATTATCTTGGGCTTTACAGGGCTTGCTGCTTTTCAGAATACTCTCCCATTCCATTGCTTTTCTTAGAGTCTCGCTGTCTCACCCAGGCTGGAGTGCAGTGGTGCAATCTTGACTCACTGCAACCTCCACCTCCCAGATTCAAGCAATTCTCGTGCCTCAGCCACTTGAATAGCTGGGACTACAGGCACGCACCACCACACCCAGCTAATTTTTTGTATTTTTAGTAGAGACAGGGTTTCACCATGTTGGCCAGGCTGGTCTCGAACTCCTGACCTCAAGATATCCACCTGCTTGGCCTCCCAAAGTGCTGGAATTACAGGTGTGAGCCACCATGCCCGGCCAGCCATTACTTTTCTTAAGTCTGACATAAACATCACATCAAAAACAGAACCCTATTTTTTATTTGATGCCAATCTTTTTCTCTCCAAAGTAGTCCACATGGAAGGAAAACAAAAGTTGAGTAAGCAATGCGAAGGGATGGGGCAGTTTACAACTAGGAAGTCCACAATACCTTCGTCTTCAGCATTACCTGCAGCTACAGAAGGGGGTGGACATGCAAACCCATCTGGAAAAAAAAATCTGGCAAAGGAATGGGGGAAGAGCCCCTTTGTCATCTCTGGAATTGAACACAGGAAACCCCGCCCTGAGACCTTCCTTTCAGAAGCAGCCCAGAGAGGGAACCACAAGAAGGGCACTAAAATTATGCTGTTCGGAAGTTCTGACTCACTTGGCAGCGCGGGCTGTTTGTGCAACGTACCAAATGTCCTCCAAAAAGCGAAGTTTTTACCTCTCTTCCCCTGTGTCCCTTCCCTGCAGCCAGCATCTCCACCACCACTCATGGGGAAGCAGGAATCAATTTAATAAGCCTGGGGAAATTATCTGGGTCTGTTTCACATTTGCTGTTCGTTAGCCAGCTTCAACGGCAATCTGCACAATCCTCATTTTGTAAGCATGATTTTTTCAGTTGTTTGTGTGTGTGTGTTCAGTCTCCACAGATAGATTACAACAAAAGCTGCAATGGCTTTTCTGGCTAATAAAGCACCTCATGGGTAAACTGAGGCAAGAGAGTAGGGAGGAGGGGCATTGCCCAGGGTTCCAGGATAGGAATTGCTGTTCAGAACATTTACATTCCCATCTCTCCATCTCTAGCCTGGCTTCCCACTTAGTGGTGAAGTAAATAAGTACTTTCAGCTTAACACGGATGAAAAGCTCACATTAAGGGTGCCCACTTCTGGGGTGCCCCATCAGAGAGGTCTTGGTCTGAGCCCAGAGAGCTGTTTCTCAACCCAGTTCTGCTCTGAACTGTTCCTTCTTCTTTGTTTTTTCCTTGCCGGTTCTCCAAGTGTTAGCCTGTCCTTTCCCACTTGGGTGCTACATGTGCTTCTAGGGTGAGCATAGCCAGCACCCTGGTTTGTTCACTTCCTCATGAGTAGCTGCCACCCATCAACTGAGCAGGGGCACCCCTCTGGGTGGCAATGAGTCACCTCAGTACCAAGCAGGGGAACTGGAGTAACTCTGAATATTCCTCTACATACATTTGATTGTGCTGCATTTATAAAATACAATTATATATAAAATACAGGACTGGATTCTCAGATGATGGGGTTCTAACTCTTGTTAAGGCTGCTAATTAGCTGTGTAACCTTGGGTCACTTCTGAGTTTTTAAATCTGTGAAATGAGAGAATTGAAAAAGATTTTCTGTAAATTATTCCCCCAATTTAAGTAAGAAATACATATATACACGCACACAGTATTATATACAATGTAATATATATAATGTAGTATACATAATACATTATGATATATTGTGTGAGTGTGTATATATATATATATAGTATTGGCCGGCCAGGTGCAGTGGCTCACTCCTGTAATCCCAGCACTTTGGGAGGCCAACATGGGAGGGTCGCTTGAGCCCGGGAGTTCAAGACAAGTCTGGGCAACATGGTGAGACCCCGTCTCTACAAATGAATAAATAAAATTATCCAGGCAGGGTGGTGCATGCCTGGTCTCAGCTACTTGGAGCTGAGGCAGGAGGAATGCCTAGGCCTGGGAGGTCAAGACTGCAGTGAGCCATGATTGCGCCACTACATTCCAGCCTGGGTGACAGAGTGAGACCCTGTCTCTCTCTCTCTCTCCATATATATCTTTTTGAAAAAAGAAGATCTTGTTTGTATTAAACAATCATCATTTAATATAACTAAACACCGCTACTATTATATTCCAAGGAATAAATACTAATATAAACAAAAGTGTTAAAGGAAAATTGATAAATTTTATTCCTAAAAAATAAAATCTGGCTGGGTGTGGTGGCTCATGCCTGTAATCCCAGCACTTTGGGAGGCCGAGGAGGGTTGATGACCTGAGGTCAGGAGTTCAAGACCAGACTGGCCAACATGGTGAAACCCCATCTCTACTAAAAATACAAAAAAAAATTAGTCGGGCATGGTGGCGGGTGCCTGTAATCCCAGCTACTCAGGAGGCTGAGGTAGACGAATTGCTTGCACCCAGGAGGCAGAGGTTGCTGTAGGCCGAGATCACGCCACGGCACTCCAGCCTGGGTGACAAAGTGAGACTCCATCTCAAAAAAAAAAAAAAAAAAGAAAAGAAAAGAAAAGAAAAGAAAAAACAAAAACAGAACACAAAAAAATATACAAAATCCTTCTGGAAGAGGTTTGCCATGTTTCTCGTTTCTCCCAACAGTGGGAAGCCCAGTCTACTCTTTCTGCTTCTGTTGGGACTACTTTAAATGTATGTGAATTTTTTGTTTAATTAAATGTTTTATTTTGAGACCACTGTAAATTCACATGCAGTTGTAAGAAATCATACAGAGAGGTCCCCTATATGCTTTACCCAGTTTCAACCGATGGCAGCGTCTTACAAGACAATGGTACCGTATCACAGCTAGGATACTGACAGACACCAACACAACACAAAACACTTCCATCACAAGGATCCCGCATGCTGCTCTTCCCCCCTTCCCCATTCCCTCCTTAAACTCTGGCAGCCACTCCTCTGTTCTCCTTTCTATAATTCTGTCATTTCAAGAATGTGATAATAATGGAATCACACAGTGGGACTGCTCTTCTCCACTCAGTGTAGTTCTCTGGAGCGTCACCCAGGCTGGCTCCTGTATCAAGTCTGTGCCTCCTCATTGCTGAGCAGCAATCCACAGTGTGATGGATGCATCACGGGCTGGGTCACCCTTCCCTTGTTGAAGGACATCCGGGTTGTTCCTGGTTTTTGGCTATTATCAATAAAGCTGCTATAAACATTTTGTATGCACATCTGTGTCAATATACATCTTCATATCTTAAGTTTCAGCTGTTGGATCTAATACCCACTTACAATCCCACACCACCAGATTTCTCTTACTTTTTCCTAGTGATGAACACAGCTAGTGATGAAGGATGTTTAAGTGTCCAACAGTTGCCCAGGACTGGGTCTTGAGTTGTGGAAATCTAACAAAAGCCAGTTACATGGTTCTTGCCATCAAGGAATTTACAGTCTGTTGGAGAAGTGACATTAAGACACACGATTCATTCACAGAACTAAGTAATGCTGCTGTCATCAAATGCAAGACTGCATGGTACAAAACTGACTTGTAGAGGAATCCAGAGACAGGAAAGAGAAGTGAAGGCACGAGTGTTTGGGGAGTCCTCTGGATAAGACGTGAGATATATCTCAAATGATGGAGACAAATAATGATATTTTATATTTATTAAGGGCTTACCTACCATCTGCCACACTGTTCTAAGCCTTTACCTATATTATTAATTTAATCCTCATCATCACCCTTCAGGATAGCTCCTATTATCATCCCATTTTCCAAATGAGGGAAAAAAGGTGAAAACTTGGCCATTCACCCAGCTATTATGTGACTCACCTAGGGTACACACTCAGGCAGTCTGACCCCAGCACCCACTTCATCGCTGTGGATTCTGTCTCATAGCAATAGTGGTCATGATTCAATTCCAATCTGTTTCTTAGGTTATATTTTCCACACACAGCATATGCTATAGCTATGCTGAGCCTTCTGGGAGAAGGTTATTGATAAGTTCAAATACTTTTCAAACAAACCAGCACCAGTGTTAGTAACGTAATAGGTGAGAAGTCTGTGTGTGATGTATCTGCTGGGGTGTGTGTGTGTGTGTGTGTGTGTGTGTGTGTGTGTGTGTAAACAGCAAGGCTGAAGCCTCCAGTTTTGCAGATTATCTGTATATGCAGCAAAACATGCACACACCACACACATCAAAGTTCCCAGCTCTATATGATAAAACACAGAGGCAGCTGAGCCCATTTAAGATAATGAATGTGGTTTTGTATTCTCTGAATTGCTACATACCAGGAAAGTCACTTCCAGGCTCAGCTACGTCCTGAGTTGCTAAACATACAAGATGTGTGATCACGCTTCGCTCACAGCACTGATGGCTGCTCACCCTTTGAGCTGTATCATTTTGGTTAAAAAAAACAGCATACTACGAGCCTGGCATGTTTGCTTGTTTTTGTTTTAAAATCTAAATGCAGCCTTGATAATGTCGGTGCTTCCATCGATGGGGTGGGTGGCAGAGTGAAAAGCTCCCTGGATCAACATCTCCTGACTTGCTGTCTCTCTGGGCTCTGCATTTCCCAGCCATCTCACCTCCTCCTGTCTCCACATTTAGAAAATGGGGCCAGTTCTTCCTGTTTTCCCTGTAAGAGCTGTCATGAGATTCACGTAAAGATGATGAAATGCACTGCAAACTTTAGATTCTGTACAAATGTGTACTACTCTGGTAAATTAAACCCTCCACTTACTATGCTTCCAAAGAATGCTTCACGACAGACAGCAACTCAGGAAGAGGCTGTGAGTAAGGAAGACTTCCCCACTAGGGAGGAAAATGAAGCTTTCAGTTTTTTTTTTTTAATCCCTGGAGACATGTTTTTGAACATTGCTGAAGTGTTCTCTCCTTGCTTTGACATGTGTGGCTGTTCTGAACATGTGATCATATTAGAATCGCTGTGTGATAGGCAGAGTGCCCAGGAAGCCAGGGAGGGTCTGAACCCAGCCCTGGCAGACACACGGAGGTGTGGCCTTTGTACCCTCTTTAGGGCAGCGGAACCCATGCAGAGCACCTGCACCACCCCCACCCATCCCATATGAGCAGCCGGTGCTTGGCTCTTCCGGGAAGCCCACGCTTGGGGCCCAGCCCTGTCCCTCTATCCTAGCGGCAGGGGCTGGTAAATACCAAATAGGTCCATGTATCTTATAAAACCTGCTGCTCTTGATAATAATTCTTGACAGCCCAGGACACTTCCCTAACAGAGAAAGGTGTTTCATTGCAGTAGTCTAGTTCCAAAACCTTAGAATCTTATTGCCAACAACTGGCATGGAACACATGCAGAACAAACGTTTTCCAACAGGACTGCCGCAGGTCCCTGCAATGGCAATAGCTGCAGCACCTGGGCTAAGATTTTAAAGAACTTTTATCTTAAATTTCTTCTTTGATGTTGTAGACTTGGTATGCAGAGAAAAATGGCCGGTGTCACTAAATGCACCACCTGGTTAATTAAAAAGCCCTATTCAGCAGACAGAAGCAACCTCTATAAATGGGCAAGAGGTGTCTTCAGGTATTTCAAAGGTCTCGGCTAGCACCATGCCAATGGGATGAGTGCACCAGCTTCAGCAATCAAGCTTGTTTCATCATCCAAATGGAAACATTTCTGCAAAATGACTGGACTCTACCTGCTCTGTTCACTAACTACAGAAATGGCCTAAAACAAAAGGTTCACACACAGACAAAAATAACAGCCAGAAGACACTTGACAAATTCACTGGCCCAACTCTATCACGTTGCAGAGCCCCTTAGAGGTGAAGTGAAGCGCCCAAGGGCAGCAAACACTGATTGCATCAGCCCACACTGTGTTTACCTCCATTGCCAAATCCACGAGACCCTGGGCCCTTACCTGGCCTCTCTCTGTGGGCTTCCTTTTTTTTGTTTTTTGTTTTTTAAGAGACAGCCTTGCTCTGTTGCCCAGGCTGGAGTGCAGTGGTACTATCATAGTTCACTGCAGTCTAGAACTCCTTGGCTAAAGTTATCCTTCCACCTCAGCCTCCCAAGTAGCTAGGACTATAGGCACACACCACTGCTCTCAACTAACTTAAAACTTTTTCTAGAGATGGGGCCTCACTATGTTGCCCAGACTAGTCTAGAACATGTGGCCTCAAGCAATCCTCCTGCCTCGGCCTCCCAAAGCTCTGGGACTACAGGTGTGAGCCCCCATGCCCAGGCCCTCTGTGGCTTCTGGTAAATTCCTCTTCCCTGAAGCACTTGCTCCCAGTTCTCCTCATGGCCTGTCCTTCCCCAGCTATATGTTTTCCCCAGGTTTTCTTCTCTGCACTCCTTCTTGCCTCCCCGCCCAAATCTCCTTTATCAATAGATCCAGACCCATAGAGGCAATAATCCGCATAATCTCTCCCTTTATTTCAGATATAACCTGATGATTTAGATGTTCCTCAGGCACCTGGAAACAGAAATGTCCAAAAGTAATTCCTGACCTTACCTTTCCAATCCTCCTTCCCCCTCCCGCTGTATTCCCTGCATCAGCAAGTGTAGTCAGTGGCTAAGCAACTCTAGGAATAAGCCTGACTCTTCCCCTCTTCCTCCCAGCCCCCTCCCCACAGTCAGCCAGTCACCAAATGCTGTCATCCCTACCTTCAAATAACTCAGCTTGCAGCAGTGCCCTTCCCCCATGCCCCCACCCCAATACCTGCAAAGGTTAAATCTGATGACCCTCTCCTAAGTGGCCCCCTGTTAGCTCGGCCACCTCCAATCCATCAACACTCCCACAAGGGTGATCTCTCAAGCACTCGGCAGCTTACACTCCTCCTGGGACTTTCCCTCATCCAGAGGAGGAGAGCCCAAGCCCTTACCATCTGTCCTCCCCTCAGCTATGTCCAGTCCTGCATTTCTCAAGAAACGGCCTGGCATTCCCCCAGCAGGCCCAGGGGCCTCTGTGCCTTTGCCCTGGTTGCTCCCTCTTCCTGGAATGTCCCTCCTTTTTTTATAGAAGCACTTTACCCTTCTCTCAAAACTCAGCTCAGGTGTCACCCCCACTACTAAGCTTTTCCCATCCCTAAGGTACGGAGTGAGCTTTTTCCCAGAGCCCCATTCCCCTCTCCAGTTCTCAGGGGCATTCTTGCATCTGTTCCCATCACAGGACTGCAAGGTCCTTGGGATTTGGCAGCGTCTTACTCCACTCCGTATCCTGCTTAGCACAGAGCCTGTGGGTGCCTCACTGAATGTTTCTCCACCTCCTATGGCACCTGTGGTCGATATTATGAGTTTCACACAATTTGGGATTTGCTGAGATCCTGCTCTGTATTGTTCACCATGTTATGTATTCTTTACTCAAGAATTATGTATTGAACATATAGTAAGTGCCAGGGATGGCACCAGGGCACCAGGTTACAAAAATGAATCCTACCCAACTAGAAGTTGATGGCCTAGTGTGTGTGCGGTGGGGGATGGGGGAGGAATAAATAGATACAATTACAGTGCATACACTCCCTGAAGGGGTTCTGGTCCCCAACCACTGTGAAACAGGGCTGGGTAGTAGGACAAGTGAGGTGGTTATATTCTTTGAGGCCTCTAATTGTGTGTCGTGGGTTGACATCAGCATTTGCAGAACCTCTTTATGGACGGCCCTTTCTGACCTAATGTCGGCTGAGCTCTTTCATCAAGCCCACTGGTTTACACAGTTAGAAAAAGTCAACTTTACACCAGTATTATTCAGTCCCTCAACACCTGATGAAATGTACTAGGTATTTCCAAGGTGTCTTCCAAGAACTAATATGAAGTACGTAGCAGAGTTAGAATAACTTTATCTGGCACAATGGAGTAAAGTATTCCTTTTATAACATAACCTTAAGCTGTGTGTGTGTGTGTGTGTAGTTTTGTTGGCAAGCTAAGATAAACTGCATGTTTTCTTGACTTCCTATTCAGAGCATGTGGAATAGAGTTTCTTTTTCTTGCTCGGAAGCATCATACAAGGCACTAGCGCACAAGGAATAGTCACGGGTGAAGGCTGTTTGCCCCTCCTTACAACCAATGCCCCAGAATGCTGCTTTTTAAGAAGAATTCCAGAATGTCTGCCTCTTAGTGCTTCACCTTTCACTTACTGTTCAGTCATTGTTTCTTTCTGCTTTTAGTGTTAGGCTTTTAAATTTACTGCTTCTGATCTGTTGTGGTTATATTAGAAAACTAAGTAAGTTAGCTATTCCCTAAAATAAGAATAGCACTTGGGTAAGAACTGAGAGACTTTTCTTAGAATTGGGCAAAATGATTAATTCCCAGAGAATGTATAATTACAGGGGCAGCCCTTATTGGCTCTTGCCCCAGCTTGCTCAGTAAAATAGACTAGTGCCCCCTACCTGCCTTGCCAGGAAAGACAGAGACTCATTCTATTATAAAATGTGTTTCTCAAAACCAGAATGACTTTGAAAGATGTTATTTTTCTGAACACAAGTAAAAATTCCTTCAAGTAAGAGGATATTATTTGCTTTGTAATTAGACAGCCAATAGTATGTGTGGATTATCACGGATCTGTGGCTGCATGGTATAAAGAGATGAACCAACGGGAATATCACATTGATTTCACATCGACTAGACTGGCATGTCCCCTCAGGGCTGCACTCATACAGCTATGATATGAAAATGCCAGATCACCATCCATCTGGAGAGGGAAGAAGGTTTGCCAATATAACAGCTTCTCCTCAAGTCACCCAATTTTGCCTATGTAATAAAGCTTATGCAAAAAAACGCTTTTTTTTTTTTTTAACAGAATGTAATTGTTTTATGATAATCTTTTTTTTTTTTTTAAGATGAACTTTTGCTCTTGTTGCCCAGGCTGGAGTGCAACGGCGTGATCTTGGCTCACTGCAACCTCTGCCTCCTGGGTTCAAGTGATTCTCCGGCCTCAGCCTCCTCAGTAGCTTGGATTACAGGCACCCACCACCATGCCTGGCTAATTTTTTGTATTTTTAGTAGAGATGGGGTTTCACCATGTTGGCCAGGCTGGTCTCAAATTCCTGACCTCAGGTGATCCATCTGCCTCCCAAAGTGCTGGGATTACAGGCATGAGCCATCACACCCAGTCTTTTGATAGTCTTTTATTAAAACTCTTTGAAGCTGTGGCTAAAATTTGATATCAATTAACAATATCTCACTAGGATACACTTTCAAAAAATATTAAGTTTAGAATTAGCAAATAGGATTTTTCTGGCTGTAAAAGGACAAAAAAAGATTTAAAATCCTCCATTTTTTTGCCAGCAAAGGAAAATGAATAATTAATGCCTCATCCCGTTTCTAACTTTAATCATCCCTCCCCTCCCTGCAATTAAACTGGGGTGAATTTCTTTTTTGCTAGATGAACTGTTTTCTATTTATTTGTTTATTTCTGAGACAGAGTCTTGCTCTGTTGCCCAGGCTGGAGTGCAGTGGTGCGATCTTGACTCACTGCAACCTCCACCTCCTGGGCTCAAGCAATTCTCCTACCTCAGCCTCCCAAGTAGCTAGGACTACAGGCACCCACCACCATGCTCGGCTAATTTTGTATTTTTAGTAGAGCTGGGGTTTCACCATGTTGGCCAGGCTGGTCTCGAACTCCTGACCTCAGGTGATCCACCCGCCTCGGTCTCCCAAAGTGCTGGGATTATAGGCATGAGCCACTGCGCCAGGCCTAGATGAACGATTGAAGAAGGCTGGAGCAATGGGTTCCCACAATAGCAAGACTGCATTTTGAAGGCATGAAATTATTAAAGCTCAAAGACTGAAGTACAAAGTGAAATTCTGACTCATGATAAAGTGTATTTATGGCCTTGGCAATACATCTTAGCAATTATTCAAAAGAAAACAATTAAATTTCCTAAATGTTCTTCTGGCTGCCAACTCAGTGACTATCAGAGGGAGACATAAACTTCTGCTAACAGATAAATCTTCCTAACAGGTTTGATACACAACAGCACTGGCTCCTTATTCTTTCTATTCTGCGACCTAGGGACCTTTTCAGGTCTCTGGAATGTAATAATTTGAGTTATAGAAACTATCTGCTGGTTAAAAAAAAAAGAAACACATAATACTACAAAACATTGCCATTAAACAGGCAGTTGGGGAAAATAAACAATTCTTCCATCACCTTTAACCAAAAGGCTTAACAAGTTTTATGATTACCACTTAATTCTCAATACCACTTTCCGGGAGATATGATTCAGGCCCATGTCGTTGTTATTAAATAAGGCTCACAACAGAATCAAGTCCAACAGGTGTATGACTTTCAAGGCACGCAGCCGAGGAGCTTGGCCCTCAATGCGAGAAAGCAGCGTAGGGACAAGAGGAACACAGCTTTCAGAAACAGCAGGCTATAGGCTTAGATTTTTTTTAATTAGATTTTTGGTTTTCTGTGTGTTTGTTTGTTTTTTTGAGATGGAGTCTCGCTCTGTTGCCCAGGCTGGAGCATGCAGTGAAGTGGCGAGATCTCAGCTCACTGCAACCTCCGCCTCCTGGGTTACAGCAATTCTCCTGCCTCAGTCTCCCAAGTAGCTGGGATTACAGGTGCCTGCTACCATGTCCGGCTAATTTTTTGTATTTTTAGTAGAGATGGGGTTTCACCATGTTGGCCAGGCTGGTCTTGAACTCCTGACCTTAGGTGATCTGCCCGCCTTGGCCTTCCAAAGTGCTGGGATTACAGGTGTGAGCCACCACGTCCAGCTATTAGATCTCTGGATTGAACTTTTGTCATTTTAATTTACAAAGCACAAAAATCATCTGTGTATCTAGTATATATGCAGAGCCAGCAAAGATAACTGGGATAGTTGATTTTCTACAGGACTTGTTGGTGATGCTATGAATCAGCAGGAAAATAGAAATTTCATGTGAAGGCAACAAAACTTAGAGACACAAGTGCTAATGTCTATCAACACATTATATTAGAAAAAAACATAATTTGGAAACCAAAATGTCTGAGAACTGTTATCCTAGGGTTAATATATGGTTTGAATGAATTCATGTATATACCCAAAAATTTATCAAAAAAGTACAATTTATGCAAGATGATAACATTTGGGGGTAAATATTTAGGAGCAGAGAATGTACACACAGATTTCTTACAACGCTGCAGCCTTTATATGAAGAAATTCTTCAATTATATGCAACCTTCAGCAGACATCAATTTGGATTTTTCCAAAATCCAGAAAGGGGAAAATAGATGTGGAAAAATCTCAGGAAAATCAAAAAGAACTCAAGTACTCAGCGACATTTACAGAACCCAGGACTACACCTCTACCCAAATTCCAGGACAAAACTGGGTTGTCATGGCATCTGGGCTTTTCATAAATGCTCACCTATCTCCCATGGTCTATTCTAGACTGAACTAACCAGATCTACAGCATGCCCTTTCTCTTCAGTGACCCAGTGACTCAGGGCAGGCGAAGGGAGCAGGACTTGTGTGACACAGTGGAGGCTGGCCTGCCTTCCTGTCTCCAATATGTGGGCGGCAGTGATGAGCAAAGCCTCGGCCAAAGAAGTATTAATAAACCGGCTGCCTTGTCAGATAGAGGTAGTCGAAATCCAACAAGCATTTCTATCTCCACATTAGGGACTAGAAAAATTCTGAGGGCTGCATTTTGCTTCAGTTTCTTATACATTACATTATTTTTGGTGTTGTCAGGGAATCCAGTTAGTTCCAGGGTTGCAGTGATGCTCTAAAACTACTAGATGATAGCTCAGTGCATCACAGAGAAAGCTTTCAGGTTCCAGCTCAGGTCAATAGAATCTGGGTCCCAAATGCTATCTTAGCTTAGGAATGTGTGGTGGTTCGGCCCCTTGTACAAGCCAAGCAGCCACTTTGCCCTTAATATGACATTTGCAGAATGTTCTGGCCAGCTCAGATAGACACTTCTGTACCACACATTCTCATGCAAACACACCCTCTCATTTTCTAAGAACAAACAAGAATGCAGCACTGAGTATGAAAGGAACAGGGCCAGTGCGGCGGCTCACACCTGTAACCCTAGCACTTTGGGAGGGCAAGGCAGGAGGAGTATTCGAGACCAGGTGTTGGAGACCGGTCTGGGCAACCTACTGAGACCTCATCTTTTTAAAAAATAATTTTTTAAAAAAGTAAAGGTACAGAAACACTGACATGTGGAGTGCTCAGATAAAGCATCACCTTCAGTTCAATAATCTGAACTCTATCTAGTTCTTCATTTGGGGCTGATAAACGGAAGAAGCTATCTCAGATATGTGGAGGTTTACACTATGAATTCAATGGTGAATTTGTTTTTGGAGAAGTGGATAGAAAACAGGAGTTCTACCAAATACAGTAAAGCCTTATCTATAAATAAACACAAGGAAGAAAAACATTTTTAGGATGCCTGAGTCAGCATGTTTACACAGCATGATTATTTAGTTTGGGGTTTAACCAATCCTGTGACTCAAATCCCAGGATTCTCAGAAGTTTCTGAGTACTTCCCACCCTCACCTCTTCACTAATGTTCACGGGGCAGGAAGCGATCACATACTAAGACAGGCCATTTACTCAAAACACCCAAAACATCTGGTCATAGATGCAGACTGATGACAACTGTTTATTTAAGATGTATATTTTGTCATGTTTTCATCATAGGACTAAAGAGGAATCTCAAAACCAAAATGCCAAACTTTATGCAAAAGTCTGATACTTTGGACGAAATATTTTGATTACTGTTTTCTTTGCTTCTTAAGATCACTGATGTTTGGTGCTAAGTATTTCACTATATTTTGGGTTGTTTTATTAAAAATTTAAATTTAGATGTATTGTTTCAATTTCTTTGATTCAGATACATGATCTGTTTCCTGCCCTTGGTCATGCTATCAAAATAGCTCCTTGAAAGAGCACCAACATGCTTTTCCATATCCTTAGCATTTCACACACTGTATGTTCTTATCATATTCTACAAAAACACGGCAACTTCACTATGATTTAGCAAAACACAGGCTTTGTACTCTTCTTTCTCAAGGATTACTCTTAATCTTTAATGGCAGCTGCATTCTCAACTTAATACAACGTTCAACAAATAAAAAAGACAACTGCTTCTGAGCCCAATATTATACATTAGGTAAGGAACACGATACTCCTCGTTACTGTTCTGTCTCAGGATATAAGTTTGCAAATTCTTCTCCCGATCTCAGTCAACATAAAAGCAGAATTAGACAGTTTAGAGTGGGCAAATGAGAAAGATGGAATCAAAATAGACACAGGGAAGGCCATAAGGAGTTCGCAAGCATAAATGCCTGATAGCAAAAACGATCACAGAAGATTCCAAAACCACAATCCTGCACAAAGGCCATCTCAATCTTACACAAAAAATACTTCTGCAATGCCTGCCGAGCACCTGCCTGTCCAACCTGGGACTGGTATCACCTTTGTTACTGATCCTTGTAGTCAAAAATAATTATCTCAAAACAATTATGTAACCCTCCTAATTTTTCCTTTGAAGATCTTTGTCTTTCTCTATCTCCCAGGATACACACAGTTAACTATCGCATGCATTTTCTCATTGCAATGCTCTATTCCTGAATAAATGCCATTTTCTTTTAGAGAGCCTCTCTCTGTTCGTTATTTAAGTTGACAGCAATAAACAGTTTAGGTTTTTGGCAACAAATCACCAATATTTACTTAAAAACAAACAAAACACTTACAACACAGGCATGAACAACAGGTTATTTTGGAAAGAGTTTAATATATTCTCTATTGTTAAGTGCATCAGATGCTGGACTTCTGAAACAACAATTATGCTTCTGCATAATAGCATTTTCTACATATTTCTGTTCATGTTGCTTGTTCCTCTGATTTACCTGGAATCAATGAATCTGAAAAACAAAAAGATTCTTTAAGCACCTGGTAAATTTCAGGTCCCACATTAGAAAATGAGCAATCATCAATAATATTGATGGGGGTGAAAATATGACATTGAGACTTTCGGGTAATGTCCCGAGTTTACTTTCATAGTTTACTAGGCTCAGGTTTCATGCCGAAGGATTATTTGAAAGACTCACTCACTGACATGATTTTCTGATTTTAAATGTGAACACTCCCAAAGCATAAACAGATCACCTCCAGCAACACCGTAAAAAAATACTCAAAGTTTAAAAAAAAAAGTAACTTGTGGCAGTACTTAGTGTTCAACAGAAAACACTCCATCTGCTAAACAATATCTCGACTGCAAAGCTTCTCTTCCTGTTGGCGGATAGATAATGACATAGCCCAGTCATTATCACCGTGGCAACAGTGACCAGAAACTATCAGAGGAAAATTGCACATGGAACAGCTGGCTCTCGAGCAGGCATGCCTCAGCTTCCTCTGGAGTATGCTTTTTCTGCAAGTCTGGTGTGCTCGAGGGTACCACCAACCCTGTGCGGCTCCAAGACTACAGATTACGTAGCAAGGCTACTAGTCCTGCTCTTCCGGATTTATTCTTCCCGCCAATAGGAGCACTTACCACGTTCCAAGCATCGTCCTAGGCACTGAGGATACAGCAGTGAATAAAGTTGAGTGCCAGGTAGGGAAGTCAATAACCAAGCTAGTAAATAACTGTATATTGTCAAGCACCGGTAAGTACAAGGGAGAGCAGAGCAAGCAATGGGCCTAATGAGGCTTGCTTTGTCTCCTCTGCACTCCCACACTACTTTGTATCTGCTTCTCATTTCTCACGCTGGGTCCAAGCTTTGGGCACCAGGTCTCCCTGGACATTCCGCGCTGGCACCGCGCCTAGCACCCAGCGGCTGCTCAGGAAACGTTTGTCGAACGAACGAATTCATTTCTTAGTTCCCCATTCAACAAACCTTTCCTGATCCTAGGCCCAACAGCTTAAAAGGCTGGAGGGCCAACGAGGCTGGAAACTCAGAGGCGGCCGGAGGCGGTGGCTCACGCCTGTAATCCCAACACTTTAAGAGGCCAAGGCAGGAGGATCCCTTGAAGCCAGGAGTCCGAGACCAGCCTAGGCAACAAAGTGAGATATCGCCCCCACCCCCCCACACACACCCCCGACGCCAATTCCGTCTCTAAAAAAAGGAAGAAAAAAGAAACCCAGAGGAAATCACACAGGCAAAAGCGCTTTACAAATTTTAAAAGTGAAAACTGTTCTAGAGAAATAATCGCGCGCCGGAGGCGGAAGCCCCAGAGCCTCAGCTCCCACGTGGCGACGGAGCCAGGGAGAGTCGAGGAGCCAAGGCTACGGCCCGAGCGCTGGAACCCCGGTCAGGCTCCCGCTCCCCGCCACCACGAACCGCATGCGGCCGCGGCGCTCCGGAGGCGCCCGGGGACGCTCACCTAAGCCGGGAGAGGCGGATACCGGCCCGGCCTAGCCCCGCTACCTCCCAAGAGACCAACACCACAAGCGCGCGCTAACCGCGTTGCCATGGCAATTCAACCGCCGCTGACACCGGAACCGGAAACTTCATCAGGAGGTGACCCCTTCCCGGCGTTCCGCGGAACGGGCGAGTCCCACGCTTCTCCCAGTTGTCTCGGGGTAGCCCAGCTGGCCTCATTGGCTCACGGGAGGAAAGTCGTCTTCCCTCTTGTTTTGCCTCTCGTTGCCCTGCAAGCGTGACCCTGATGGACATCCATTCTCTCCAATTAACTAACAAAGCGGTTGCCGACGACCAATAGTAAGGCAGTAGGATGCGGCTCCGGCATAAGGCCCACCTCCTACCTGCCGGGCAGGACGAGCAACGTGACTGGTAGAATCGAGTAATTACTGATCAGTATTGTCCAATCACGGAGGGCAGTTTAGAACCGGTCCAATGAGGGCCTCCAGGGGGCGGGTCGGACTGCCGCGGGCCGGGGAGCGCTCCGGGTGGCCAGCTGTGGGCCCGGGCCGTCGTGAGCTCCGGCTTGCGTGCGGAGATGAGTGGGTCCCTCGGCCGAGCGGCGGCGGCTCTGCTCCGCTGGGGGCGCGGCGCGGGCAGCGGTGGCCTTTGGGGTCGGGGCGTGCGGGCGGCGGGCTCGGGCGCGGGCGGCGGCGGCTCGGCGGAGCAGTTGGACGCGCTGGTGAAGAAGGACAAGGTGGTGGTCTTCCTGAAGGGGACGCCGGAGCAGCCCCAGTGCGGCTTCAGCAACGCCGTGGTGCAGATCCTGCGGCTGCACGGCGTCCGCGACTACGCGGCCTACAACGTACTGGACGACCCTGAGCTCCGACAAGGTCAGGCCAGTGTGCCGGGCAGGCGCCCTCCGCCCCGGGCCCAGGAGCATCGCTGCACGAGGCCGAGGGGTTCCGCCGCGCCGGGCTGGGGAGCGGGGCTTCATCCGCCGGGGTCTTTCTGAAGGTTCGAGCCGGATTAGGGCGAGGAGTACTGCCCTGGAGTAGAGTCTGGGCTGAAGGTGTGGTTGATTTGACTGGGTCTTGAGGATCTGGGGCTCTGTACTGTTGCCAACTTGAGCAGTAGGTAAAGTCCTGAGGATTCAGTTATCCTCACTTCGAGCTAATATAGGCGTTTCAGGGCGACTTGTCAATGACTGACTCGGAGGAGGGTGGCCCGCAGCCTGACTGCTCTGCACGGTTAGGAAACTCATAGTAAGGACCCACTGTGAGATAGGTACTTTCGCGGACACTTTGGGGAGGTTGGAAGCCATTGGCCTACTCGTGGGTAAGGTCTAGGGCTGTCGATGGTGGGGAGAGGGCTGAGGTTGCCTTTGAGGCTAGTGAGGTCGAGGCTGATCTCTCTTGGCTCACGGCTCAGGGTGTCAAGCACCATCCTCTGTGGTTGCTACAAGCAAAGGGTTGGGACTGCTGTCGGCTGGCCTTAGTCGGGATCTATGTTGTCGGTGAAGAGTCTTGACATTTGGCTTTAGATACTCAAGCACAAGGCTGAATGTATGTAGGCCAGGGCTTCGAGAGGTTTGTGGGGAAAAGAAGCAGCCCTGGCTCCTGGGCCCTGGGCTAACTCACTGGCTCAGCCTTGGAGCCCAGGGGGCCAGGGCACCAGGGGCCAGATGGATCAGGCCGGGAGAGGGAAGGCTGCAGCTAATAAGCATCTTTTCCAAGTACCCAACGTGCATTCGCCAGTCTTGTCTGAGTAGGGGAGGAGGAAGAGGCCAGGCACAAGGGCCTGCTCCTTGGCCAGGATGGTCAGGGTTGGTGGAGAACTGGGAAGGCTATACCTGTTCCTTCTAGAGAGTGACTTAGGGTACCTGCATCCCAGTTAGAGACTTTCAGTGACTGAGTCCCTGCATGTCCCAAGCTAAAAAGAGGTGCCAGCTGTGTGCTAAAAATAGGTGCCAGGTTCTCTGTTACTCTAAATTTGAAATTACTAATCATAGTCATTGCTTACAATGAGACAGGCTGGTGTTTAGAAAAGCTTTGGGTTGAAATCCTCCTCTGTGGCTAATCAGGTGTAAAATTTAAGTCACTCAACTGCATTTGAGGTTAATGAAACAATTTGGCAAAGTTTTTGTTAGGAAGACAAAGTAAAAATTATAGAAAGTGTGTATTATCTTATCTGGCACAGAAAGCACCCGGTAAATGGTAGCTGGCTTCACATTAGCACTTTATGGTTTTCAAATGTATTTTTTCCCAGATTATCTAGTCCTTAAAGACTCTTGGTGATAGCTGATCCTCCATTTGCGGTAGGTGATAGTGGTGGTGGGTGGGACCTAGAAAGCATGTTAAGTTGAGGAGCTCAGAGGGCAGGTTCAGATTACCACGTATATGTAATATTACCATGTGGTATTCTCAAGACCCTTTTGTCTTCCTGGTCAACTAGAATGCCACCAGTTACTGGGCTCAGTTTTATCATGTACAAGGCAAGGGACCTGCAGTCTTCCTTAAAAGACAGCTTCTCTGCTTAAAAGAGGAGTAACTATTTTGCAGTCTTTTGACAGAGACCTTGCAGGGGGTCCCCTGCAAACTGCCAATATGGCACTAGTAAAAAAGTTGTGTTGTTATCTCGCTTAGTATAATGTTTTGAGGGTCTTTGGTTTGTGAATTTATTTTCTCTTGTTTAACTGGAAATGAGATATGCTGGAATATAGCTAGTAAACGGAAAGTAGGAGCAAAAATAAGAATATGTACTGGTAACATTTTATTTTTCTGTCTTTTATCCACGTCTGGTGTCTGGTTTCTGAGCTTACTTTCTTAAGTTTTCAAACAGCAGCAACAGGAATTTAACCCTTACATTCCTTGACCACTGAGTTTCATCAGATTGCTATTTTGGCTAATAAACGTGTTACATATATATTGAATATAACATGTACCTCTTTTATTGATTAGAAAAGTAAAGATTAGTGTAAGTATTAACATTTGGACTGGGCAGGGCGGTAAAAGCACGTTCCCAAAATGGGGATTAGTTCAGCCAGGGTATTAAGACTCTTCGCCTCTTCCCTATACAGCTTTATTTACCAAGAGCAACTAATGGGCTGTCTGATGCTTGCTTTTGCCAGCCGAAACTATGTTTGTACACCAGATCCAAGGTCATTTCTAGTAATAGGAACGGAGCTCTTGCAAAACTGGCCTTTTGTTGGTTCTTATGCCAAGGAGACCTGAACTTTACAAAGTGCCTAAACCGGAGGAAAACATTCTTTCCTAGTTTTGAGTACTGGGTTCCCAGGAGTGTGATGCAGACAGATCTTCAGACTGTGACCCAAGGAACAAAGGTGACTATGAGGCAGCATTGTGTTCTGGCCTTCTCAAGACCTTCTTGTCCTCTTTTTATCTGGAGTGCACACAGAAGACAGTCACAAAGGGATCAGGTCCCAGTAGACTGACATCATCATTTCCTAATCCTGGTCTTAATAAAGGAACTTATGCTCATGGAAGCAACTTAGAAAACACTGAAAAGTTTAAAGAAGGAAAATCACCTCTAATTTCATGGAAACTATTGTATTAACATTTAGATCTAGTTCCTAACAGTTTTTTGGTTTTTTTTAACACATCGAGACCATGCTTGTCTATACATAGTATTTTGCCTTCCAGAGAGGAGAGAACATGTCTTATGCCACTGCCTGTGGCGCTGTGTGTACTGCTTATGCAAAGCAAGCTTTCAGTGAGCATTTTAATAAATAAATAATGCTTTTATTTATCATTATATTGCAAACTCTGTGGCCTTAAAGGCATTATAAACATTTGCTGCCGATTTAGATCATCATTGTAGTCCTTGCATCTGGAACAGTGACAGAATAGGGACTCAAATAATTTGTTGAATAAATAACCATATCCTATTGTTGAATGTTTATTAAGCATTTGAAAATATTATCAACCTTTTCAGTATCAGGGAACTGAAGACAGTAGTGAAACACATGTCATGCTGGTGAACCTTAAAAGTTGGATAACAAGTTGTGTGTATGTGCTTGTGTGGTGCACATGTATGCTGCAGATGGGAGTGTAAAATGGTACCAACACTTTGGAGGAGTAACTGTCAGTACCCAGTCAAGCTATGGGTGAACAGAGTCTAAGACCCAGCTGCGTGACTCCTAGGTATATATTCTAGAGAGGGGGATCTGCAAACTTACCCTAGTAAAGGGCCGGAGAGTAAGTATGTCAGGCTTTGTGGGCTGTGTGGTTTTTGTTGCATCTATTCAACTCTGCTGTTATATAGCCTGAAGTCAGTCATGGGCAATATGTAGATGAATGAGCAGGCTGAGTTTCAATAAAACTTTATGAAAATAGGAAGTAGACTGGATTTGGTCTGACGACCATAGTTTATCTGCCCCTGGCCTAGAGACTGACTTCTGCATGTGTGTGTTAGGACATAGGTCCCCAACCCCCAGGCCAGGGATCCAGGCCATACAGCAGGAGGTAAGCGGTGGGCAAGCCAGCTTTACCGCCTGAGCTCTGCCTCCTGTCACATCAGTGACGGCATTAGGTTCTCATAAGAGCACAAACTCTATTGTGAACTGCACATGCGAGGAATCTAGGTTGTGCATTCCTTACGAGAATGTAACTATTGCCTGATGATGTGAGGTGGAACAGTTTCATCCCAAAGCCATTCCCACCCTTCCCTGGTCCATGGAAAAATTGGCTTCCACAAAACCAGTCCCTGGTGCCAAAAATGTTGAGGACCTCTGTGTTAGGTTACCTGTGTGGGGCGTTCATTGCAGCGTGGCTTGCAATAATGAAAAACTGACAGGAAGGGATCTTGGTCTATTAGTAGCAGACAGATAAATAAACTTTAGTCATATGATGGAAAGCTAAACTGTAGTTAAAATAAACTAGATCTAGATGTATTTAACATAGCTGAATCTCAAAAATAACAATATTTAGTCAAAAAGCAAGTTACAAACATGTAATTATGGCATAATACCATTTGTATATATAAATGTTAAAGGCATAAAACAGTCCCATATATTGCAGATATGTGTGCAGTGCACTTGTAGCTCATGGGCAGGAGTGACAGATGGCAGCTAGAGGGTAGAGGCCACCTCTGGTGAGGGACCCAGGTAGCATGTGGTTAAGAGTCTGGGCTTTTGTACTGCTGGAAGCCTGGATATAAATCCTGGTTTCACTGCACGCTGTCACTGTGAGTTTCGGTAAGTTACTTAACCCTTCTGAGCCTTAGTTTCTTCATCTGTAAAGTAGGAATAATTGTACCTGCCTTGTCAGATTTTTGTAAAGATTAAATAAGATTATTTTTGTAAAATGCTTAAAGAGTGTGAAACTCAGTAATCCTTAACTCAGTAAATGGTATTTTTTTTTTTTTTTTTTGAGAGAGTGTCACTCTGCTGCCTAGGCTGAAGTGCAGTGGGCAATCTTGGCTCACTGCAACCCCTGCCTCCCGGGTTCAAGCGATTCTCCTGCCTCAGCCTCCCAAGGAGCTGGGATTGCAGGCACCTGGCACCATGCCCGGCTAATTTTTTTATTTTTAGTAGGGACAGGGTTTCACCATGTTGGCCAGGCTGGTCTTGAACTCCTGACCTCAGGTGATGCACCAGCCTTGGCTTCCCAAAGTGCTGGGATTACAGGTGTGAGCCACCGCACCTGGCCTGAGTGGTGTTATTACTTTATGGTATGCTTAATCACTTTTTCCTGCATTATTTTCCTATGCTTTTTCTGTTGCCTATTTTTCTCAGAAAAGCATTACTGTGAAGGGTGGGTGGCGGAGCATGTTGGTATGGAGAGAATGTCCACACTGTACCTGGTACTATGCTGGGAGCTCAATTCATTTCATTCCTTAGATATCATGGAATCTTCATAATAAATCTGTGAGGCATAGAGTATATTCCCATTTTACAGATGAGGAAACTGAGGCTAAGAGATTAACAGATTTGTCTGAGGCTACATTTACAGGCTAGCAAACCAGATCTACTGACCCTTAAGCCTGTGCCTTGCTCACTCTGTCCCGTGCTTTGCTTTTCCTCTAGTGAGGGTCTACTGATTTCCATGCTTTCAGCTCAGATCATCTTATCTCGACTTAACGCCATTCTCTAAATTAGAGAAGATGAAGAAATTGTGATTCTCAGAGGTGGTGTAACTTGCCCAAGATCACAGAGTCTAGTAGGTAAGAGACAGAGTTGGAACTCACATCAGATTGTGAAGCTCCTGTAGTGAAGTTCTACCAGGAAAAATAAAAAGAAAGAAAACTATGATTATGCTGCTCTTATAGTTTAGTGTCCAAACCAGGAGTAATGTCCAGTGTTCTGAATGTGATGAATTTTGAAAAATACCTTTTGAAAGTTCTGGAAGGGAATTTTAAAGTACATTTCTGTACTCTTTCTGGGTTGATACTTTGGAATATGAATTTGTTTGTATGGGTTTTTTTGGTGGAGCATTAGATGCATGTAAACTGACTTTGTAAGATAGCCTCCTAACTCCCAGTTCCTAGTGTTACTCTGCCATATAACTTTGCAGTCAGCATTTTCTGCCCCAGATGGAATCACCACTATCACATGTGAAATAATGATTATCATTAAAATTCATTCTTGGATATGATTTTCTAATTTTCAAGAGTAGCTCTCTGATTCTGAGTTATTTCAAGTGATATTTGTAAGAACTACCACTGCATATTGCAGTTTTTGAAAACTAAAGTGTGAGAGAGATTAACCATGTTTAAACAGTTACTTGTGGGTCCGCAGGATTCATTTTAATGTTCAACTTATGAAGAGTAGTCTTTTATTATTAGGAGTTTCTCACTTCACTCTATAGGAAGCAATTGGGTACTTCCTTAAATATTTAAACTGGTAATCAGCTTTCTTAAGAATGGAAAAGAGCGTAGTCATTAAGAAGGATGCCAACGTTTGGCCTTGACGCCAGCTGCCTATTACACCTATTCATCTAAAAATTAAAGAAGCAACTAAGTTTAATTTTGATAAACTGTCAGCTGCTGTCAAGAACAGGCAGGTGGCTCATGAGAAGTCAGTGTCACTTGTATGTGGCTGTGTGTGCTGGGTGTTGAGAATGCCTGAAGCCTGCTTGTTTTGGTAGTTTTGGTGGTAAGGATTCTGGGGGTCTCCCCTTCTCTCATAGTCAGGACATATGATAGACAGCAACATAAAGTTTAATGAATGAGGCAAGCCCAATGCTTCGATTGAGTGTGATACTATAAAAGTGATTGATGAAAAGCAATTTTATTTTAAAAACATGTATTTTTTGGGTAAAACATGTAGTTTTGGGTAGTTCTTAGGCAGCAAACTTATTTCCATTTTTGGTGTGTTTCAGAAATTATAGACAGCCACCAAAATAAATCAGTAAAAACTGATTATCATGGAAAGCTTCACACAATATATTATTCATTGAAACAAAACAGGTCGTTCAGGCACATAAATGATTCATTTGTATAAAAGGTAGTTAAAGTTGAAGAGAATGAAAAGAAGCTCATGTTACCTTAAACATTTCTTAATTCTCGCACCCAGCTCTCAGTCATCATAAAGGTAAAAGTTTTGTAATCGGCATCATTGTAAAAAGTGAGTTTTGATAGACTTTGTATTTGAGGACAGAGTTTGAAGAAAGTAAAAAACACACAAATTATGCTAGTTGTTTTTGTTGATGTAGCATCAAACATCACCATGATGAACAACTTGAATTCATCAGGGTATTCTAGTATGTCTAGATATTTGGCATTATAAAGACATTTTGATGATTAATGGAATTTACTCTTTATTGGCAAATGCCAAAGAGCGAACTGATGTTTCTTTACCAGTACCCAGAGTGGCTGAGAGGTGTCCTTTTGGAGGCCTAGAGCAATGTAACCCTTTCTTAATATGTGTAGTGTGGAGAAGGAAGATAAAGCCCTTGGTTCAGGTGCTTTCTCTAGGGCTGTCGTTTAGAGCAAAGTCAGTTTTTTTTATAAGGCAATAACTTTTAAGAAAAAAATAAATTGTATATTGGGACCTGTGATATAACTGAAATCAGTAATTTTATTTGGAAAATGTTTGATAATAAATTATAGGGTATCAAGAGCAAGTTTTTGTATTTTTAGTTTGTTTACATAAAAATCGATTTGTGTAAACTGTACTGTACTTGAACAATCTGTTGACTTTTCTGTTTTGTTTATCCATGTGCTCATTTTGGCCATTTAAAAATATCTATCTATGTAAATATAAAAGTGTCACGTAAGTGTTAGTTATTATATGCCATGCTTTGACCATCTTCGTTTTTAACATGACCAATACAGGCTTTTTAATGGCCGACTATGTTTTTGAAAGCACAGTCATCTCAACATACAAGTAGAAAAGGAAGTAGACTGATGAAGAGGAATGTTAAGAGTAATCTTTTATGTCTTAAGATTGAAGCCACATTTCTTTCTTAGCATTTTGTTATAGTCGTCATCCTTGTGGCTCAGAATTGAACAGGGTAGTCGCACAGCTGTGCTGTCACAGAGCGTCCCTCATCTCCTCTGTGTCCTCAGAGCCATTTGCACACAGGACTGATCACATGTGTGCTGGTTGGTTTCTTGGCTGCTTGAGCTCTTAAGAGCAGAGTGGGTCTCACTCCCCCACCCCCCAGCCCTGGACAGGGACCTTGCTGAGCTCTGGGCCTGCGTTAGACTTACCAGTCACTTCGGGTTCTGCACAGAGCCTCATCATCCACTGCACAGAGAGCCCATCACAGTGGCTGGATAGATGGGAACTGACAACCCATAGCCTTGGAACAGGGATTTTTCCCTGGGTAAAAGTAATTGTTAAAAATTAAAAAAAAAAAAAAACTCAACAACTCATCATCTCGAGGAGAAGTAACTGACGGCCTGCACCAACCTAGATAGTCACGGTCATGAAAAGCGCACAGGTGGGATTGCCCGACTTGGCCATGAATTACCGTGATGGATCCATTTGGCAATGAAGTTGGTTGTGACATTTCTTCAAGTTTTGCTTCACTTGAAGCTTGACTGGTTGATGAAGAATTATGGCCTTATGTATCTTACGTGACTTGCGTTACCCAGTCCAGTCCTCTGTCATTAATCTGCAGTCCGCAATGTATCAGGTATTTTACTGAGAATCTTACTTACCTAATTCTCACACACAAAAAAAAACCTTGTGAGATGAGGGTGGAAACAGGATGAGAGGTCAGGTGACTTGTCTGAGGGCTGACGATTTGTAATTGGAAGAGTTAGGGCCTAACCACTGGTCTCTTTGACACAAAAACTCATGCTCTTAGTAGCAAGCACAGTGCTGTCAAGATTGGGGGAAGCCAGGGAGGGACAGTGGGTTGTCTGCTACTAGTGGGTCAAAATTACATATTTAGTCATGAAAGGTTCAGCTTTTACCATTTAAATAACAAATAAATGTTCTTTCTCCATAGGCATTAAAGACTATTCCAACTGGCCCACCATCCCTCAAGTGTACCTCAATGGCGAGTTTGTAGGGGGCTGTGACATTCTTCTGCAGATGCACCAGAATGGGGACCTGGTGGAAGAACTGAAAAAGCTGGGGATCCACTCCGCCCTTTTAGATGAAAAGAAAGACCAAGACTCCAAGTGAGGGCGGCCAAGTCCTCACTGAGCAGAGAGGGAGCCGTTCATGTCAGAGACTCACTGCCAGAAAAGCCTTACCCATTTTGGTTTTCACTATTGAGACCGCAACTGCTTGCACTGATCATTTTGGTTCGTGAGCAGTTGGTGATTTTATTTGGTCTGGTGTTCGGGCTAAGAATATTTTATTGTGGACTTAATTACAACCACTGCACTGTAATGATTCAATGCTATATTACGATATTGCTGTAAACAAAATTCATTCTTACATTGTCACTTACTCTTTGCCTGATTCAGGAGTTAAACAGGAGCTTTGGAATCATTATTCATGACCCCTCTGCAAATGTGTCAGTCTCCAAAGACAGTATCTCCCCCCAAATTTTGTGTAGCTTCTTTTGTTATGGAAAATGATGGACAAAAAAAGTAACTGTGATAACTGGGGCGTTGTTTTTTAAAATAAACTCCAGCACAGGGATGCTGTGCATGCCTGAGTTGATTCTGAAGTGCATATGTCTGTAAGGATTTGGAGTGCCTGCAGTGTTTTATGTGTGGGAAGTAAGGGTGAGTCTCATGTTCTTCTATTAAATTTGCCACAAGAATTGCCATCGAGCCCTGGTCTACTTTCTGGGGGAAGCAGCTGTTTAGATGGTGAGTCAACTGTGCAGCTGGAGGCGTGGGTGGGCTGGAGGGAGCAGAGGTGGGTGAGGCCGGAGGAGGCGGCCCCACCTGCCTATCTCTGGAGCCCTGTGCTTGGCACACTGCTACAATTAGATAGGGAGACATCGTCAACAGTCCACCAAGCTAGGGGATTTAATGAGTATTTTACTTCTTAAAAAGTGAGGCCTTTCTAAAAGAGGACATAATTGGAATTGTGGCAGAGATCCTCCCAGTGTCTGGTGTCTTTATGAGACTTTTCCATGATTTCTGCATCCCGAGACTGGGGCCTGGTGGAGCCTGGGGCTGTGCAGAGGCCCATGGGAAGGAGGCCCACCTGGTGTGGCGTGGAGGCTTTGTTCATCTCCAGGGACTTAAAGAGAGTGCTTGTCTAGAAACATATCTTTACGGTGGCAGAGGTGGGAAGAAGGATGCATTTTCTCATAATAAGGGCAAAAAGGACAGGATGGCTCTTTCCCCCAGAGCCATTCTAGAGGCTTGTTCTTTGTTGCTTATTTAATCTCCTTGAGTTCCTCTCGAGAATACTCTGAAAACAGACTTCCTCCATGAGGTCAGGCTAGAACTGGATAGAGTTACCCCTGCTCCCCTTCCCCAGAGGTTTTGGAAGGGAAAGGAAAGCTGTAGCCCCACGCCCCCGCCCTGGGGACTGCCCCATCAGATTAGAGCGCTGCTCCTCAGCAGTCACCCACCTCACAGTGTTGGAGAAAAGAAAAATAGATTATTCTCAGAAAGAGGTTATTACATTAATTGTCTGCTACATCCCATGATACCTTTATGTCTTCTGTAAGCTAAGGGACCTTAGGATCTTAGAGGAGGTTAAAACACATCCATTTGAGCCATTTGGTTTAGAAATGAGGGAAGCAGGAGCACTAGAAGGATCCACCTTGCCCTGTAGACAGAGTCACCGTGAATAAGTCACTTCATACTGCCTCTGGATGGATATAGGCCGTGGACCAGAGGCCGGGTCTGCAAAATTGTCCCTTGCCATCACATCTAGTGAGGAGTGTGATACGTTTTCACAATTTCACTTCTTTTGGCTTTTCTTTAAATCTGCCTGTGTGCCCTTAGGTTTCATCTGAAAAGTGAAATGATGAGAAACTTATTGATGGGAAGCATCAATGTAAGAAACCTCTCTAGAATATGATTGGAGCTAGGAAAAGCCTGCCAAGTGAATAATTTGACTCATGCTTATGAGTCATAGTGAGATCATATCAAAGTCACTAGGGAACTTATAAGTTGAAGGAATCACTGGGCTCTATGAGGAATATAAGTGTTCTTTCTCAGAGTTAATAATTTTTTCTATACGCCTAACAAATCTCTACCAAGTAGAAAACTGAAGATGCTATCTAGTGTGTAAGTGAATAATTTTGATGGTCTGCATAATTAGAATTCACTGTGAGAATTAGAGCAGAGACACAGAGGTTCCTTGTGCAAACAGCAGTATCACGCACCTACTTAAAATGCAAGGACTGCTTCTCGGGTTTTCAGTACAGTCCATTAGGCCTATATTAGTGTGATTATATTGGATATTTGTCATAGCTTCAGGGTCTGTGTGATTAGACCCTTAGAAATCAAGTTATTTTAGAAGATTAAACATATTATGATTTCAGGTAGTTTTTATTTTTTCATGGATTGGTAGTTACATAAATGTCATTATGCTTCATTTAAGCTATGAGTTTTAGTGATACCTTAGGACAGAAGATAACTTTTAAGTTGGGTTTCGTTTTGTTGGCACTATTAAATTCGCTTGTGTAGAATCTGGGAACTGAAGCTTTCCTATAACTTTTCAAGCCACAGCAGCCAGCTTAAGAGAGAATTCTTGTTACATTTGTTAGGTTTACTTAGATATTTTGACATAAATTATATTTTGAGAAATCAGGTTCCTTGTTTGTGACAGGAGGGACTGTGCGAAGGGTAGAGGAATGACTTGTGTCGGCAAGGTTTCATTGGTGCAGATTGATGATTGATTGATTGAGAAAGGTTCTTGCTCTGTTGCCCATGCTGGAGTGCAGTGGCCTGATTATGACTCACTGCAGCCTTGACGTCCTGGGCTCAAGCGATCTTTCCCACTCAGCCTCTTGAATAGCTGGGACTTCAGATGTGCACCACAACACCTGGCTCATTTTTTTATTTTTTATTTTTTAGAGACAGGGTCCCTATGTTGCCCAAGCTGGTCTTGAACTCCTGGCTCAAGCGATCCTCCCACTCTGGCCTCCCAAAGTGTTAAGATTACAGGCATGAGCCACTGCGCCCAGCAGAAACAAATTTAAATGTGAGGTGAGAAAGCTTCCATGTTGGTTCCTGAAAGTCACCGACAGGAAAAGATATATGTTAGGGGATGGCCACACAAAACACTGATTGTTTTAAAAATTTAACATTCCACTTAATAATTGTTTAGTAAATCTAAAAAGCAGCTTTAAATTGTGCCTAAGAACCATATAATAGCTACTATGAAGCAGAGCAGAGGAATGGTGAAGAGAAAAGCCATTTTAAGGTCCAGGGGCTTACGAAGACGCCTGGGGTGACCAGGTGGACTCTTGTAAAGCCACATTCCTGTCCTGTTTCCTGAGAGTAGCATCACTTTAGGTCTGAAAGCTATGTGGGCATTTTGCGTAAGGGGAGCATTGTTTTCTTGGCGGTTGCCCTGGGAGCCCAGTGCAGGTGAGCTGAGGGCAGAGTCTCCCTGAGGGCAGAGATGCCACTGAAGGTGCACCTCACCTCAAAGATCCCTATCCCGGATTCAGCCAGAATAGCCTTGTTATTCCCCTCCTTGTGAACCTCCCGGGGCACCTGGTTGTGTCACAGTGAAGTCTTTCCTATCCCAGAAAGCCTTCCCTGACCCCAGACGGAACAGACTCTTTAATCCGCTCTACAGCCCTGTTCTTTGTTCATCACCCCAGGACCTAACTGCCTTTTACTTGGCTTTATTCAAATCCCCTCTGGCCAGCATACAGAGTGCCCCCAAAAAATATATTTAGAAAAGAGTGAAGAATTTCCTTTCTTCATTCCTTTTGGATTAGTCACAAGAAATGTTAGGCTATTACAGGTTACAGCCTCGCGACACCGCAGTAGCTAAGAGCTGGGACTCAAGTCACCCTCCCTGGATTTGCATCCCAGCCCTTGCCAGGTGTGCTACTGACCTCAGACAACTTAGTAACCTCCCTTCCTGCTTAAGTGGGCAAATAGCAGATGCCACCGACCTCAGGCGTGTTACAAGCTTAGATGACAGCACCCTGTCGAGAACATGGCTCATAATGAGCTCTCACTGTAAGTTGACCTTGACAGTTAATGTTGGATTATACCTGGACTTTGTACCACGCTGTGGTATCCACCACCGTTTGGAGGGTTTAAGGGAGCAGAGAAGGACAGGCTGATGAACAGAACATCGTTCATGTTTGGTTGCCCCTGGAACATAGAGACTCATTGTTGAAGGCAAAGGACAGATCTAATCCTTGTGATGATCTATCAGTGGACTGCCCAGCAGCCCTAGGGGATGGCAGGGCCTTCAGCCAGAAAGAATTCCCTGTAAAGTATCTTTCCTACGATTATAGTTTGACTTACTGCCACCGAGTTTTATTTTTTAAAATACTGCTTCTATTTCATACCAAAGTGGAGAGTCTTTTCTGAACTGATATGTTAGACAGTTATTGTGTTGAGTTGTGCTTCAAAGAACGCAGTTTAACTTTGAGCTAATTCTAATTTAGCAGTAGCAAGGATTGTGACACTGGGTTCTACTGTACCATTAGCCATTTTCACAGGGATTCATTTTGCCAGAAAAAGGAGGTAGAAATGTTCGCCGGTTCCTAGGAAATTTGGTGAGCAAATATGGAAAGTATTTCCAGATTATCGATGTGTCTTCACTAGTCCTGAGCAAGCTATCAGCTTTGATCATCACCACCACCGATGAAGCAGCCTTCCTGGGGAGGCCATGCTGAGCCCGAGTCTATGGGGACCTCTTCTGGCTCCAGACCCAGGCTGGGCAGAGGCTGAGACTTCAGCTGGGTGTCAGATACCCCTCACCCCTTGCCCTGAACTTGGGGGCGTTAGGGTGCAGTCAGAGTCTGACATAGGTATCAAAATATTTCAAATCTCAAGGAGAACTTCAGAGTTCTTCAGTACATTTACAAGTAAATTGTAATCCTGGGAAACTAGCAGCACACTTCCTGTTATTCTGGCTTTTTAAACTGTTTTGTTTTCTGTTTGTTTTTGAGATGGAGTCTCTCTCTGTTACCCAGGCTGGAGTGCAATGGCGCAGTCTCGGCTCACTGCAGCCTCTGCCTCCCGAGTTCAAGCGATTCTCCTGCCTCAGCCTCTTGAGTAGCTGGGATTACAGGCGCCTGCCACCATGCCCAGCTAATTTTTTGTATTTTTAGTAGAGACGGGGTTTCACTATGTTGGCCAGGCTGGTCTCAAACTCCTGACCTCGCGATCCACCAGCCTCGGCCTCCCAAAGCACTGGGATTACAGGCATGAGCCATCGCGCCCGGCCTTTAAGTTGTTTTTTAACTTTTGTCCATGATTCCTTAGTAAAGTCTCCTTAAAATGATTCTTGGGAGAGCGGAGGGCAAGGGGTGGTATCAGTTACACCTGACTAAGTTACTTCAGTTCAGGTGCACTTTGTAAAAAGTGTGGTGGGATGTCTGTGTCCTAATCCCCGGAATATGTGACTGTGTTACCTGGGGTAAGTTTAAGCTGTGTTTAAGTTCACGATCTTGAGATAGAGAGATTGTCTTGGATCACCTGGGTGGGCCCAATGTAATCACAGGTGTCCTGGGCAGGAGGGGAGCAGGGCCCTCTGAAGAGGGCGGAAGGGGCTGCGGGCCAAAGATTACAGGCAGTCTCTAGAGCTGGAAAAGTCAAGGAAATGGATTCTCCCCTGGAGTCTTCAGAAAGAACACAGGCCATGATTTTAGCCCAGTGAAAGTCATTTTAGACTTCTGACCTCCTGCCCTGTAAGATTAAAAATTGGTGTTAAGCCACTAAGCTTGTCATTTGTTACAGCGGCAAAAGGAGACTAATACAACTGGCTGCCTGGATTTTATGGTGGACGCTTACTTGGTATGAGCAGACAGGGGGAAGGGTCAAACAATTATTGAGCATTTAGATCCGTAATTTGCTCCTCACCAAAGATCTGCAAATGTGGGATATTCTCTCTTCCTTTCAGATGATGACACAGAGACTGGGAGGGGGTCAGGTCACTTGTCCAAGGTCACTACCTGGTGGAATTTGAGCTGTGATCAAATCCATATTGCAGCACCCTTTGGGAGGCCTGGCTCAGTGAGTGCAGCCACTTAGTGCAGCTCTGGCTGTGGTGTCCAGAGTGTTTGCCCTGCAGCCCTGAGAAGAACTGAATTTGAGCTTCAGTTTCCTATTGAAAGAGCCAGGGAGACCAGGGATTTTGGAAGTTGCCCCTGGCCATCCACTGTCAAGTATGTGAAGGAAGCAGAGGGTCCCACCTCTGAGATCAGACAAATGGAAGGTGAATGCAAATGATGCCTCCTTGCAAATGATGCCAGGGAAAGCCTGCTGGGCCCCGTGTGTTGTGTGGACAGGTGGCCAGGCCAGAGGTCCCGCTGGACTTCACTCTGAAATTCCATACAGCAGGAAGTAAACAAAGTGCTTTACAAGCGAGCTCCTGCGGGCTGCTGGTCTTTCCCTGCACTTCCGTCCGACCTCGGTCACAGCCCTGGGCGGGGTCAGATATTTCTACCCATACTCAGGGCCACCTGTTGCCCCAAGTTCTCACTTCCTGGTGATGTCCCTCTGCCAGCCCTTGCTGCTGCCCCCACCTTCCTCTGTCTGCCCCCCCAACCCCCAGCTTTTTCCGTGGTCACAGTTGTCCTTTTGTTCCCTGTGGTTTCGGAAACATGGTCAAATAGGGTATAAGCTTTTAGTATCCCATTCATTTGAAATTTTAACCTGGTTTTTAATAAAACAATGCATGCATATAATTAGTCAAATGATACTTTAAAAACTACAGTAATAATGAAAAACAGCACTCTCCTGCCATTTGATCCATGGGACCTGCTCTCTATAGGAAACAAATTTCCATTTCTTAAGCAGTTTCTTCTGTTTCCCTCCCTATTTCATTTTCCTTTTTCTTCCTTCCTTTTTTTGTTTTGTTTTGTTTTGTTTTTTGAGATAGGGTCTCACTCCGTTACCCAGGCTGGAGTGCAGTGGTGCAATCACGACTCACTGCAGCCTCGACTTCCCAGGTTCAGGCGATTCTCCCACCTCAGCCTCTCAAGTAGCTGGGACTACAGGTGTGTGCCACTACACTCAGCTAATTTTTTGTATTTTTAGAAGAGATGGGGTCTCACTGTGTTGCCAGCTCGCTCAAACTCCTGGACTCAAGAGATCCACCCACCTGGGCCTCCCAAAGTGCTGGGATTACAGGCGTGAGCCACTGCACCTAGCCAATATTTTTTAATGTGCTTATATTGCTATTTCTTTTCTAATCAATCAGATATTATCTAGTCTCTTTGCCATTTTGATAGATAAGAATGCTCTCATATAATCATCAATCTACCCTACTTCTCACTGTTCCCTATGTAATTAGCACAATAGTCAGTCTTTACATTATTATTGACAATATATGTTAGTGAAATAAATGCATATAAGCAAATGCTGTATTCCTTTTTTAACTTTTATCTCCATTTATTAAAAATTGCCTTTTTTTAGTTGTTTATTTTCTATTTGATTATTTTGTATTGGATTTTTATACAGTGCACAGGCATCTGCCAAATACCTGTCAATAAAGTTTTTGAACAGAAGAATCACATAACTCAGTCGCCCTTGCCCCCTGCCAAGCTCCCTCCTGGAATCCTCCACCCTCCAGCTGCCCTCTGATGTCTGTCATCATCCTTGCTCTTCCTGTGTTGGATTTTCCGTTCCCTGTGTCCCGTGTCTTGGTCTTTTTGCTTTATTCCTTTGCTCTGCTGGAGCACATCCTGCAAAAACTTCCTAAAGAAGTTGCATGGGAGGTTCACTTTTTGAGACCAGGTCGTTGGAAAAGGTTTCTTTATACCCATATTGTTACACAACTTGGGTCTGCCCGCTCAGCACAGTAAGACCAGATATCCACACTGAGGCTTTGCAGCAGTAGAAAGGAAGCCATTTATTTGCAGGGCACCATGCAGGGAGGATCAGGAAGCAAACAGTCAAATCCTGACACCCCTGATGGCTTGTGGGTAAGGGTTTTTAGAGGCAGGGTACATTTCAGGAAAGTGGAAGCTACAGGCATAATCATGAATCAATACATAGAGATTACACATTGGTTTTGGCCTTAAAGGGTGGGATATTGTGAAGGAGGGGTGGAGCTTACAGGTAGGTTCAAAGATGTTCTGATTTGCAATTGATTAAGGAAGAGAAGCTTTGTTTCCACCTTTGGGGTCCGCAGAGAAGAATATTATCTCAGGCTCATGGGTGCGACTCCTGCCAGGCCCCTCAGGAAGAAACTTAGAACAAAGAATGAAGGTCAGACTTCAGTCCCCAGTTCCCTTATCTGAGATATACGTGCCAGTGATTTGTTGGTTGGGGGTCCGGGTTTCTAAAAAACTCAGACATATGTTAAGATGTTATCTCAGTTTCTACAGGGAACCAAACATCTCATGACTAACTTCCTGGCTACTAGCTTAGGCTACTATTACCTTCTTGCTCATCAAGTTGCTTACTTAATTCTCAGAGCTAGCAGGTGCCTCGAATTTCCCTTGGAAGCTTCATGGGACCAGGGGGCCCTGTTTTGTTCCCTGGTGCACTCCAAGTGCTTAGAAGCACGCCCAACAGAGGTAGGAGCTCGCTATTTACTTACCGAATAGATAGACGTGTTAGGGCCACAGCTGTAGCCAGACATCGCTCCTTGTAGGCGAGTGAGGGGCGTGACTGAGAGCACAGAAAGCTCTGCCATGACAGCAGAGTCTGCCTGGGCATCGGGAGGCACACAGCAGGGGTCTCCTGGGGCTGGGGGCCATTGAGAAGTGATGCCAGCATGAGTCTTAGAGGACAATGAGCCTGGGACCACCAGGAAGCACCAGACAGCACCAGACGACGTTCCTTGGTAGGTCATCTTTGCTGTCACACCCTGAGGAGATGGTGTGCAGCTGACAGTGGTGGCCCCTTCTAAGTGGACAGGGTCCCACAAGATCATGTGTTGTGCTCAGCAGTGATTATGCTGGTAGAACCTGTACCTTTACATTGAGCCAGACCCTGAGTGTGTGGCAGGCCCTGGGCATGTTGCACTGCAGGTGTGTGTGTTGCTGAGTTGCAAGTAGCCACGGGAACCCTGACACACCAGCACCACACTTAGACCCCTGCACTCAGGGACCCTTGCCCTCTCTGGTTGCTCCCATTGCCGCAGGACAGCGAGTCATTGGGGCCAAGGGCTGTGATCACCTGAGCCCTTGCTCTCTTCCTCCCCAGACCCTAATACAGGTAACAGGGTCTAGGAACTCCCTGCCCCAATGTTCGGGATCTGCGTCCAGGCCCATGAGCTTCTAACCCAGTCCATGCTCCTGAAGAAAGACAGCACCACCACTCTGGGTGTATGGACCCCTCTGCAGGAAGGGTATGGGGTATTGTGGACAGAGCCTGAACGCAGATCTCCATTGCTCACACTCAGACCCCTCTGGGTGCTGCACGTGTGACCCAACAAAGCAGGTCCGGACGCTCACTGCTGGCTGAGTCCAATTAACAAGAGCGACATCTGATAGAAAGAAAATGAATTTATTACCCAAACTAGTAGAGGGGAGGCAGCCGAATTCCTGTCCAAATTAACCGCTTCAATTTTTAGCAGGAAGGCCAGATTTTAAAAAAGAAAAACTTGATAAGGAAGGCATGCAAGACTTGGACTGAGCATAATGTCTGTGTGTCTTGTTTTGGTGGCTGTGTCAGGTCCCAGTTCACCTGGACCTCAGGCTGACATCATCTCAGTAATGGCCGGGCTGTTCATCAGCCGCCTTGAGGTCATCCCTGAAACTTTGCAACTGGGTCTCCAGACTTGGTCTGTTTCAAGATCAGCCCCTGGAACTTCTAAGAAGGCACACAATTAGATACTAACATACAGTTAGACAAATGTAAAGAGAGTATGGATGGTGGGAAAGGGAGGGGCAGGAGTCTATATTAAGGCTAGGGAAAAAGACTTTTGCAGTTTCCCTCAAGATTGTGTCTTGAAATCCAAGAGAAAGGGAAAAAAGTTTGAAATGCATTTTGAAGTTAAGCTGCCCAGTTACACATGGAAACACGGTTGCTCACCCTATACCCGCTTAAGGATGTGACCTGGGGCGTCTCTTGCCTCACTTTGCATCTTGTTTTTGCCTCTACCTTGGGGTCTCTCTTGCTATTGCAGGGGAGAGTATTTGAGGAACAGTTCAATGGGATTTAAGACCGTTTGAGAGGAACCCACAGAGGGGTGGGAGATCACTGGCTTGGGGCATTCTGGGCTGAGCTGTGGGCTTCCTTTTGGTTCTGTCTCTGGGTATGTGTTCTTTTGGTGGGTCTGTGCCAAGAACAAGCTTCACCTCTAGGATGGCTGCCTGGGGGCTCTGGAAAGAGAAGTGGACAGCCACAGCACTGGCTATTTGTATCTACAGGCAGGTGGGTTCAGCTTGGATGTAAGCATCTTCAGGATTCAGCAGCCTGAGGGACACCGGGACTGGGACATTGGATTTGGTGTCAATCACGCTAACCAGTCTCTTTTCTCCTCCTGCCTCCACAAACCAGTGGTGTGGGCTTGTGTAAAGGAGTCTGCCCCCTTCCTTCATGAAGTCACAGTGGGAGCCTCAGAGTGAGGCATTGGGGAGTAGGCAGTAAAGGGCTAACTGAACAAGCTGGGAGTTCCCAAAACCCTGCCCCTTTCAAAGAAAGAACTGGCTTTGTACCTCCTTCTGGGAGATAACCCAGCAGACCTGGGAATACCCTGCCTGGAAAGAGTGCTTTTGTGTGCCCAAGGCCCTGGGCCCCATTGGGTCAGTTTGACCTCTGAGGGGTTAGAAACTGAGGAATCCCTGCACTTTGGGAGACCAAGACGGGTGGATCACTTGAGGTCAGAAGTTCAAGACCAGCCTGGCCAACATGGTGAAATCCCATCTTCACTAAAAATACAAAAATTAGCCGGGTGTGGTGGAGCCTGCCTGTAATCCCAGCTATTTGGGAGGCTGAAGCGCAAGAATCACTTGAACCCAAGAGGCAGAGGCTGCAGTGAGCTGAGATCGCACACCTGCACTCCAGCCTGGGCGACGGAGTGAGACTGTGTCTCAAAAAATAAAATAAAATAAAATAAGGGTCAGAAGTGAACTCTGGGGCCTAAGTCAGTCACGTGGGCGCTCCAGTAACACCCTTGGATACCACGGCTTGGTCTCACATCTCTCTCTTGGGTGAGCTTCCGTGGCTGTCAACACTTTGAGTGTGTCACCATACATTGCTGCTGGAAGAAACGCACGCTGTCTGACTCCATCTGGAAGCACATCTGGAAGCTTGTGCCTGGTCTCTCCTGGACTCCACCCTATGCACCATTTACCATTGCTTAAAAAAAAAAAAAAAAAAAAAAAAATCTCCATCCTTTCACTCTACCAAACCAGATAGCAGCTGTTCTGAGTCCTGTGCGTCCTTCTAGGGAATCATGAAGTCTGAGGTGGCCTTGGGAACCCCCAGCACAGGGGGAGAATCTCCAGGTGGCTGGGCTTGGAACCCCCGAGGGATCATTTCTTGGTCACTTCTTACGAATTACCTCTACCACTACCAGGCAGACTTCGTGACCCTTGGACCCATGAACTTTCCCATTGTCCCTGGTGGCAAAGCTGGTCAAGACTGGAACATGCAGGCAAAGTCTTTTCTAAAGACTCAGGAATGACCATGGAGAAACGAACAGAGTAGGGAAATGGGCTTACAAGACACGGTTCACTCAGCTTGGACTTGCTGCCCACTTGTTGGGCTTGTTTCCTAGCTCAGACCCCTCACTCCCACCCCCAGAAGCTCACACCTGCATCTCTACTCCTTTAAGGATCCAAGCTAAGAGAAACACTTCTAACTCCTCTCTTCCACCTACCTGAGTGTTTCTCAGCGGGGATTTCTTGCTTGGGCTTCGGCCTCCTCCCTTGGCCAGTGTCCTTGGGAAAGACGCCTGACCTCTGTGCCACGTGGTAACCCCAACCCTCATCCACACACAGTAGGGAGACTGTGGAGGGATTGTTTTGTAGCAGGACATTGAGCAAATTGCTTCTCTTCTCTGCCTTTCAAAGACATCCGGATTTTCATTTATTTATTTTTGAGACACCGTTTCACTCTGTCCCCCAGGCTGGAGTGCAGTGGTGCCATCTTGGCTCGCTGCAACCTCTGTCTCCCAGGTGCAAGGGATTCTCCTGCCTAAGCCTCCCGAGTAGCTGGGATTACATGCAGGTGCCACCATGCCTGGCTAAGTTTTGTAGTTTTAGTAGAGATGGGGTTTCCCCATGTCGGCCAGGCTGGTCTCAAACTTCTGACCTCAAGTGATCCGCCCATCTCGGCCTCCCAAACTGTCAGGATTACAGGCATGAGCCAGCGCACTGGGCCTATTTATTCAATATTTACATTTGAAGACTTTACCCAAGTGTTTACTAATGTTAGCAGAGTTGGCCCTAGAAATACTGATTTAAAGCAGGAGCTTGGGCTGAACCCAGCTGAGCACTAAGAGCTGAAATGAACTTATACTAGCTAGTTGAACTCCAACTCTAATGGAACCACTTTTTGTGTTTCTAAGTATAAGGCAAAACACTGCTTCCCATTTTTTCCCAATGGGAGGACTTTTGAAAATGTTTTGATAGTTTAAATATAAAAACCTTTATGGATGTGGATGACATAGTCAACTATATTAAATATATGGTACACCAAGTATGTTAAATGTGTTTTAACACACGCTTAACATTTTACCAGTGAGAGCATTGAGGAACAGAGAAGATGTGTAACTTGACCAGGGACACACAGCTGAAAAAGTGGAAGAACTAGAAAATATAAGGCCAGGAGGCACTTGGCGCTAGAGCCCACAATCTATTAATTTAGCTACATGTAATATATCATCAAGTAATCTATTTATTTACAAATGTTGCTTTTTTTCTCAGCTTGTGAAACAACTACTAAAATGCTGTGCTGGAATTTTCAGCATCAATGTCTGTCATGACTGGAGCACTTTTTGAGCTCTGCCACGAGTTTCCAAGAGCGGCGCTTCTCAAACGTGATTGTGCACGTGACTCACGTGGGGATCTAATTAAAATGCAGATTCCTACTGCGCATGTCTAACAAGCTCCCAGGCGTCTCCGCTTCTGCTGCTGGTCCACACACCACAGCATGAGAATCGACCTCAAGAGTGCCTTTCCTTGACTTTTTTTTTTTTTTTTTGAGACAGGGTCTTGCTCTGTTGCCCAGGCTGGGTTGCAGTGGCGTGATCTCTGCTCACTGCAGCTTCCGCCTTCTAGGCTCAAGCCATCCTCCCGCCTCAGCCTCCTGTGTAGCTGGGATTACAGGTGCACACCACCACGCCCCGGTAATTTTTTGTATTTTTGGTAGAGACAGGGTATTGTCATGCTGCCCAGGCTAGTCTCGGCTGCCCAGGCTGCTCCTGAGCTCAAGTGACCCACCTGCCTGGGCCTCCCAAAGTGCTGAGATTACAGGCATGAACCACTACACTCAGACTACCTTGACTTTTATTTAAGTTGTCTGAGCTGGAACAGTTTGGAATCCATGTATGACCACTTCCATGAGCATTTTATCTTAAGCACATTAAGACACTGAATTTTTTTTTTCCTGTAGGTGTTTAACCATGGTCTCTATGATGTAACTGCCCATCAATTTGCTTTTTAAAGTGATCTTTAAAAGTCTTGTTTACCGTATGAAAGAATGCTCAACATCACTAATCATCAGAGAAATGCAAATCAAAACCGCAATGAGATATCATCTCACACCAGCCAGAATGGCTATTATTAAAAAGTCAAAAAACAACAGATACTGGCCAGGCCGCAGAGAAAAGGAAACCCTTATTGGTGGGGATGTAAATTAGTTTACATTGTTTGGTGGGAATGCAAATTAGTTCAGCCACTGTGGAAAACAGTTTGGAGATATCTCAGAGCATTTAAAACAGAACTACCATTCCACCTAGTAATCCCATTACTGGGCATATATCCAGAGGAAAATAAATCATTGCACCAAAAAGACACATGCACTTCTATGTTCATCACAGCGCTATTCGTGATAGCAGAGATATGGAATCAACCTAGGTGCCCATCAAAGGTGGATTGGATAAAGAAAATGTGGTATATATACACCATGGACTACTATGCAGTCATAAAAAAGAATGAGATAATGTCCTTTGCAGCAACCTGGGTGCAGCTGGAGGCCATTATACTAAGTGAATTAATGCAGAAACAGAAAACCATATACCACATGTCCTCACAAATGGAAACTAAACATTGGGTACATATGGATGTAAACATGGAAACAGTAGACACTGGGGACTACTAGAAGCGGGGAGAGAGGGAGTGGGGAAAGGGCTGAAAAACTACCTGTTGGGTACTATGCTCAGTGATGGGATCATTCCTACCTCAAACCTCAGTGTCATTCAATATATCCATGTAACAAACCTGCACATATACCCTCCCAATCTAAAATAAAAGTTGAAATTATATAAATATAAAAATATATGTATATAAAAATACATACATATGTGTATATAAAAATATATACGTGTATATATATATATATATATTTTTTTTTTTTTTTTTTGAGACGGAGTCTCGCTCTGTCACCCAGGCTAGAGTGCAATGGTGCTATCTCAGCTCACTGCAACCTCCACCTTCCGGGTTCAAGTGATTCTTTTGCCTCAGCCTCCTGAGTAGCTGGGATTACAGGCATGCACCACCACGCCCGGCTAATTTTTGTATTTTTAGTAGAGACGGGGTTTCACCATGTTGGTCAGGCTGGTCTCGAACTTCTGACCTCGTGATCTGCCCGCCTGGGCCTCCCGAAGTGCTGGGATTATAGGCATGAGCCACCGCGCCCTGCCGAAATTCTATATTTTTAAAAAGGCTTATTTACAATGTCGTTCAACATTCCAGCTGGGATTACTAGTTGTATCCAGTTTAAACGTTTGGCCAAACAGCTCACCTTGAGGTCATTTCAGGCTAATGTGGCTTCCCCAGAAAGACTGTAGTTACTTAAACTAAAGTAATTGAAAGAGTGCCCAGTTATGTAAGAATTTGGAAAGATTAAACAATAAGCACCTACTCTTTTCAAGAGATAGTCTTGGGAAACGTGAATCTTGCTGATGCAGAATCTTACAGTACTCTGCTAGGCCACGCACTGGCTGTGCCCCAGCCCCCGTAGCTTCTTTTTCATGCTGTCAGGCTTGGACCTAGCCTCTGCTCTTGTTCCTTCTCTTTGGAAATTCTTCTTTCCTACACAGCTACCTTCTTCTCATGATTCAGATCTTAATTCAAAGAGGTATTTTCTATTGTCCTGGCTGGAGAGCAAACCCCAGCTTATTCCACCAGAACCCCAGTCAGTATCATCTTTTTCTTTGTTTTTTTTTTGTTTGTTTGTTTGTTTTTTGAGACGAAGTCTCGCTCTGTCGCCCAGGCTGGAGTGCAGCGGCGTGATCTCGGCTCACTGCAAGCTCTGCCTTCCGGGTTCACTCCATTCCCCAGCCTCAGCCTCCTGAGTAGCTAGGACTACAGACGCCTGCCACCACGCCCAGCTAATTTTTTTTTTTTTTTTTTTTTTTGTATTTTTAGTAGAGTTGGGGTTTCACCGTTTTAGCCAGGATGTTCTTGATCTCCTGACCTCATGATCTGCCCACCTCGGCCTCCCAAAGTGCTGGGATTACAGGTGTGAGCCACCGCGCCCGGACCAGTATCATCTTTTATTCTTCTTCCTTCTTCATGACATTTACCAATACCTAAAACGAGCTTGTATACAAATGCATGTATGTACACAGGCATGTATGTATATAACTACGTGTGTGTGTTTGTGTGTGTGAGAGAGAGATGGTACAGCATGTTTACCTTTTGCCAGAAGGCAACTTCCAAAAGGGCAGAAACTATGTCTGTCTTATTTTTCTAAGGGCTTAATACTATTTATTGAACAATTAACAAAAGCTCATTCCTTAGACTGTTTAGGATGCCATAACAAAATACTGTAAGCTGGGTGGCTATAAAACAACAGAAATTTTGGCTGGGTGTGGTAGCTCATGCTTGTAATCTCAACACTTTGGGAGGTTGAGGCAGGCAGATTGCTTGAAGCCAGGAGTTGAAGACTAGCCTGGACAACATGGCAAAAACCTGTTTCTACAAAAAATACAAAAATTATCTGGGTGTGGTGGTGCATGCCTGGAGTCCCAGCTTCTTGGAAGGCTGAGGTGAAGGGATTGCTTGAGCCTAGGAGGTGGAGGTTGCAATGGGCCATGATTGTGCCACTGCACTCCAGCCTGGGCAACAGAGCAAGACTCTGTCTCAAGTATATATATATATTTCTCACAGTTCAGGAGGCTGGGAAGTCCAAGATCAAGGCCCCGGCTGATTTGGTGTTTAGTGAGGACCCACTTCCTCATAGCTAGCGGCTTCTTCCTATGTCCTCGCATGGTAGCAGGGATTAGGGTCTCTTTGCGGTCCCTTTTATAAGGGCACTAATCCCTGTGCTGAGGATTGCACCGTTATGACCTGATCACCTCCCGTAGGCCCCATCTTCTAGTACCATCACCCTTGGGGTTAGTTAGGATTTCAACATAGGAATTTAGGGCAGACACAAACATTCAGACCACAGCAGGTTGCTTTTGGTTTTGTTTTCAATGCTAAGTGATCAAATCCTTGCATAGTCTGAAATTTTACTCCAAATAGTAAAATATCAGGCTCGCATTTCTTTGAGATGGCCTGTTCCAAATGCCTTTGTTCTGGTCTGACACAGTCATATTATGGGAAACCAGCAGATGGCGCTGCTTCTCCGGGAATGAGCCCGGTTATTGCAGGTGGACTCCATCTGGCTCCCTTCTGCCTGCAGGTGCACTACTTATGCCTCGCCACCACGCGGAGCCGCGTTCTGCACTCTCTACCTTCCCTAAGTAAATTCTCTATGTGAAAAGCAGATCAGGGAGATTTCTCTATGTCCCCAGGTAGAGCCCGAGTCCCATACATTCCACATTTTCTCTGGCCTTGCATCCCTCCCATCATTTCAAGGGCCCGAGGGAGAGCGTTTGGGCTCCAGGCAACACAATTATATCAGAAACGTCGAGTGTGTCCACATCCATTTTTTTTCTCCCTGGAAATGCCCCCTTTAATAGGCCAGAATAGGGCTTCGAGCTGTCCTAGAGAGAGGGGCAGGAATTTGGGCACTGAAGACCAGAATCAGAACCTGGCCCCCACTTACCTTGGACAAACCACTCAAGCTCTCGGAGCCTCAGTTTCCTCATGTGTAAAAAGGAGACAATAATAGTGCCTCCTATCAAAGAATAAATAAAAGACATAGGTAATATAATAAGCCAATTAATTTGCTTATCTATGAGGGAAACAAATGATAGATTGACTTCTACATGGGTAGGATTTATATAGGAGACAGAAGAGAGAGGGAAAAAGGCAAAAATTGAAAAATCCCAGAGAGCTGGGGGCAGCCAACTTTGTTCTCCTTTCCTTAGTTGGGATGCGGAGTAGGTGGCATTCAAAGTATCCTCCCCTTGGGCTGCAGATGGTCATCAAAGAAGGTAATCTCAGTTGTTTAAGGACTCGCCAAGAGCTTGCGGGTTTGACTCTGCCATATTCAAGACAGGCTATCCCTGCACTGTCTGTCAGGGTCCTTCGATAGCATCTTCATCTCCCACGTGACTGAAGACTCTAAGAATACACATGATGGTGTGCTGGAAAATGTGACATGCTGCACATGAATTGCAATTTCCAAGTAGTTCATTGTCGAAAGCTACTGTCAAATCGGTTGCTCCAGCCAGACACCTGGGAACCCCATTTGCCTCCTTCTTTCAGTCCAAACAAGTCCTGTTGGTATCTGCCCCCAAATATCTCTTGAACTGCATTTCTTCTCTCCTCACCAACCCCTTGCCATACCCCGTATTGCCTAACTGGCCCCACCTGTCCATTACCCATGCTTAAGAAACCACACACCTGTAACTCATCCTGGATTCAACTATGCAGTGGTTCCTTTTGTGCCAGAAAGCCCAGGACAACCCCGGTAGTAGCTGCTGAGGCCCTGTGGCTCTGGCCCCGCTCTGGTGATGTCTCCTTTGGCTGTCTGAGCTCCCTCACATTCAACTGCTTTCATTCTCCCGCAGGCTCCAGGCTCCCTCATCCCTTGGGTCTAAAAAATGCTGTCCTCTTTGGGAGCTCATTTCCTCTCTTTGAACCTTCTCTCATCCAGAAAAAAGCACTCATCCCATGGGGCTCAGCTGAAAACACCTGTCTCCGGGGAGGCCTGCCTGTCCCCCTAGTGTAGGTCACGTCTCCCTATCCTGACGCGTGTCTCCTGGGTCCCCATCCCTTCACTATCTCAGCCCTTGGGAGGTCACTTGTCGCCTCTAGAATGAAAATTCCCAGACAGACCCGGTGTAGCCAAAGCAGTAGGAGTGGAGGGGGAAGGTGGAAGCTTTGCTCTGCTGTAAAATCAGGCTCAATGTGGTGTCTTCCTCCAAGTCTTCCCTGGTCCATCTAGATAAAATCTGCTGCCTCTCTCCTCTGAAATCCTACTCACTCTGTATGACTAGCCCGACATCAGGCTTAGCTGTATGAGTGTTGTGAACACTACTGGATTGTAAGAGCTCTAGGAAAGCACCATTGCACAATGGTTAGGAGAATGGCTTAGAAGCAGCGAGCCTGGGTTCGAGTCCTGCACCCCTCCTATTAGCTGAGTGATCATAGGCAAAGTACACATGGCCTCAGAGCCCCAGGCTTCGTCACGGTACAGACGCACTCACAATACCTGTTGTGAGGACCAAGGATGTAACACATCAAGCCCAGCCCTGTGGGCACTTTCTGCAACAATCAGACTGACCACGGGCTGCCACTTCATTTGCATGGGGTGAACACCAAGTGGCCAATGGGAAACCTCCAGCGGGTGGGTACTTGGACCTCAGAAGATTCTGTAATAGGGCCCTTGAGCCGCTGCTCTGGTCACTCCGACCCTGTGGAGTGTACTTTCATTTTCAATAAATCTCTGCTTTCATGTCTTCATTCTTTCCTTGCTTTGCTGTGCATTTTGTCCAATTCTTTGCTCAAAACGCCAAGAACCTGGACAACTTGCAGTCAAGATCCTTTACTGGGCCGGGCATAGTGGCTCACACCCGTAATCCCAGCACTTTAGTAGGCCGAGGCAGGTGGATCACCTGAGGTCAGGAGTTCAAAACCACCCTGGCCAACATGGTGAAACCTCGTCTCTACTAAAAATACAAAAATTAACCAGATATTGGGCGCCTATAATCCCAGCTACTCAGGAGGCTGAGGTAGAAGAATTGCTTGAACCCAGAGGCAGAGGTTGTGGTGAGCTGAGATTGCACCATTGCAGCCTGAGCAAGAGAGCAAGACTCTGTCTCAAAACAAACAAAAAACAACAACAAAATCCCTACTGGTAACAAACTGAGTGTGAAGCCTAGCAAAGGTACGCAGTAAATACTGAATGAATGAATGAACGAATAAAAAGAAAATCACAGCAAATCATCACTTTTATTTGGTGACTCAGTTGTTAATAACAGGCCAATTTTAAAAACTTAAGCTTAGAAAAAGAAGTGCCTTGCCTAAGGTCCTTGAGCCAGTTCCAACCCAATAGGGCCGAGACCTGCCGGTGGCTGCACACTTGCTGTTAGTTCTCCCCGCGCTGCCATGTCCCCAGAAAGGACACCCGTGAGGCTGAGCTTTGCTGAGAAGGTGCCCGGGATATCTCACGGGCAGGGAGTGGTGGGGGTAGACCCTCCCAGTCCTTTCAAATGCCCGTGGAAATTCGCTGGCGGCTGCAAAGGCCTGGCCCAGACACCCTCAGAGACGTTGGTAAATGTGTAGGATTCAGAGGCCCAGGTGTCAGGGAAAATAAAGAGAAGGATGCTGGCTGGCTGCCTTCCTCCTTGGCAGTTTGCAAAGTCAGTGAGTCAATGCCCCAAAACAGGGCCTTTGGGGAGAAAAGTAGCCAGCTGCGGCTGTGTCCCTGCTGGGAGTGGCTTGCTGAGAACAGTCTTGCTAACCAGCTTCTGTTGGGTTGTGCTGCGTTTGTGGGGTCAGAGTGATGATGATGTTATTGGCGTCACAAAAAACTGCATGTGGGGGTGCGGTCTGAGCCCCAGGGTCCACGCTCACTGCTGTGCCGCCATGGTGATCGAGCATCGCGGGTTCCCCTCGCTGTGGGTTTGGGATCAGGCAGTACCCGGTATGGTGCTTGTCTCTTACTGTGAGACCCTGGGCAAACCTGCCCCTCCCTTCTACTCTACAGGCCTTTTCACCTGTCAGAGGGTAGAAGAGTAACACTTGGTTGGGCACAGTGCCTCACATCTGTAATCCTGACACTTTGGGAGGTTGAGGAGGGTGAATTGCTTGAGCTCAGGAGTTCAAGACCACCCTGGGCCACATAATATGACCTTGTCTCTAATAATAATAATAAATAAATAAAAGAGTAGGCCAAGTGCAGTGGTTCACACCTGTAATCCCACCCACACCTGTAATGTGGGTGGATCACATGAGGTCAGGAGTTCGAGACCAGCCTGGCCAACATGGTGAAAACCCATCTCAACTAAAAATTTTAAATAATCAGCCAGGTGTGGCCAGGCGCGGTGGCTCACGCCTGTAATCCCAGCACTTTTGGGAGGCTGTGGTGGGCAGATCACGAGGTCAGGAGATCAAGACTGTCCTGGCCAACATGGTGAAACCTCATCTCTACTAAAAATACAAAAAAATTAGCCGGGCTTGGTGGCGGGGGCCTGTAGTCCCAGCTATTCGGGAGGCTGAGGCAGGAGAACCGCAGAACCCGGGAGGCGGAGCTTGCAGTGAGCCGAGATCGCACCACTGGACTCCAGCCTGGGCAACAGAGTGAGACTCCGTCTCAAAAAAAAAAAAAAAAAAAAATTAGCCAGGTGTGGTGGCATGCATCTGTAATCCCAGCTACTTAGGAGGCTGAGGCAGGAGAATCGTTTGAACCTGGGAGGGGGAGGTTGCAGTGAGCTGAGATCATGCCACTGTACTCCAGCCTGGGCAACAGAGCAAGACTCCATCTCAAAAAAAAAAAAAGAGTAATACCTAAGGGGGTACTTGTGAATTTTAAAGGAAAAAAAAATGCATGTAACATGTCCAGAACAGAACCTGGTGCATTGGAAGCTCTGAATAAATATTATCTTATATCATCATCATCACTAAGTGGGAACAGTTGTTGAGAAATTGATGTCAATTGTTTATAAGAAGTTTTCTAGAAAACACATTGGCCCCCACCCTATCACCAAGCCCTTCTCAATGGTAGGTCCTAACACAGAGCTGGAGTGTTTGTTAAATGGCCAGGAACTGCTATTGTTTAACCTGGGCCTTTAATTGGTGCTGCTATATCAGGAAATATGGAAGAGGGATTCCCTGGCATCTTTGCTCAACAACCCCGCCTGTCTAGTATGGGGCTAGGTGTCTTCATTCACCCATCCATCCCTCCATTTGTTCATTCATCAAAGCACTTTTATATACAACATATACTTTATGCCAGGTACTGTGCAAGACATCAGGCACACAATAGAGAGCTAAACCGGGCATGGCTGCTGTGCACAGGTAGCTAGTGGGAGCCAGGCCTTAATCAGATCATCCCATTGATGATAGAAAGGCACTGAAGGAGAAGGAGGCTGTTTCCATGAAAGGAGACCTGGGCGTGGAGTGGTCAAGTAAGGCTTCCAGGAGGAAGTTATGCTTCAGGTGAAACCGGAAGGACACATGGGATGAGTGGAAAGGACTTGGACACAAGAGGAAAGGGGAAGGAGGCAGGCTGGGCCCTGCAAGAGCTGGAACCCCCTGGGGTGGGGTAAGGGAGGGCACTCTCTTTTGACTGCGGGTATGTTGTAAGAGGAACCTGTTTCACACCAGGGACATTAATAGCAGCCAGATCAGCCTTGACCACAGAGCAGAATGGGAGACACCGTCTCTTGTGGACATGGAATGGGGGCTGCATTTTCAGCAACAAAACTGGAGGGGGCGCTCCAGGCCCAACACTACTCTGGCTCATATGCTCTCAAGGCTGTGGGAGTCCAAGAAATAAGGATCACAGCAAAGAAGACCTTGTTTTTCTCACTTCTGACCTGGTGCCTTGGTGAGTGTTCCCCAGCGCAACTTAACATACGTTCATGGGCCCTAGGAGGGCACTGGATTGGAAACCAGCGAACTGGGAGTCCAGCTCTGGCTCTGCATGGCCTACTGCCATCCACCAGGAGCTAGGCAGCTTCCAAGGGCAGTGGCCAGTCTGATTGGCTGTGTCCCCCACCCAGCATAGTGCCAGGCCTATAAAAGGCTCAGTGGGGCTGGGCGGGGTGGCTCACACCTGTAATCCCAGCACTTTGTGAGGCCGAGGTGGGCAGATCACCCAAGGTCAAGAGTTCAAGACCAGCCTGGCTGGCCAACGTGGCAAAACCCCGTCTCTACTAAAATACAAAAATTAACTGGGTGTGGTGGCGCATGCCTGTAATCCCAGCTGCTAGGGAGGCTGGGGTAGGAGAATTGCTTGAACCTGGGAGGTAGAGGTTGCAGTGAGCTGAGATCACACCACTGCACTCTAGCCTGGGCGACAGGGTGAGACTCTGTCTTTTAAAAAAAAAAAAAAAAAAAAAAAATGCTCGGTGGTGTTTGTTAAGCGATTAAAATCTAAAGACAAAGCTGGCAGGAACCAACTAGAAAACCAGTCACCTGAGAAAGAATAGGTACATGGGCAGCTGTCGGCCAAGAGCCCAAGGCTCCACTGGCGCTCATAGAACTTTGTGAACCTGTGGGTGGATCTCTTTCATCAGTTTTGGAAAACTCTCAGCCATTATCTCTCCAGATACTAAGTCTGCCCCAATCTCTCGCCTGTTTTATGGGACTCTAGTTACACAATGTTAGGCCATTTTCTCGTGTCCTGCATGTCTCTTTTACTCCATTCTGTTCTTTCCACTCTTTTTGTTTTCTGTGCGCTTCAGTTTGGATATTTTCTATTGACCTATCTTCAAGTTTATTAATTGTGTATTTAGCTGTGTGCATTCTGCTATTAAACCCATCTAACGAGTCCTCAGTTTTATATATTATGTTTTTCAGGTCTAGAATGCTATTTGCTTTTTTCTTTTTCTTTTTCTTCTTTTTTCTCTTCTTTCTTTTTTTTTTTTTTTTGAGACGGAGTTTCCCTCTTGTTTCCCAGGCTGGAGTGCAGTGGCGCGATCTCGGCTCACTGCAACCTCTGCCTCCCGGGTTCAAGCAATTCTCCTGCCTCAGCCTCCCGAGTAGCTAAGATTACAGGCATGCACCACTGCGCCCAGCTAATTTTGTACTTTTAGTAGAGACAGGGTTTCTCCATGTTGGTCAGGCTGGTCTTGAACTCCCAACCTCAGGTGATCCGCCCGCCTCAGCCTCCCGAAGTGCTGGGATTATAGGCGCCCGGCCTCTTTTTTCATAAATTGCAAATTCTTGATTTAAATTCTCCATTTTCATCTTTTGTGCATAATTTCTTCTATTTTTAATGTATTCATAATCAGTACTTCAACATCCCTCTTGACTAACTTCAGAATGTAAGGCATCTCTGAGTCTGCCTCTATTGTCCATTTTTCCTTCTGTTTACTTTTTCTTCTTCTTTGAAGGTCACATTTTTAAAAAATTGTGTGATGACTGTTTGGTGTAAGAGATCCATAAAGGCTGTAGATGATGCTATTTTCCACCAGAGAGTTTTCCTCTTTCCCCAGCAATTGGGCTGGATCATGGCTGGGGTGGACCTTACGTAGGTTCAGTCCACCTCTGGTTTATATCTGGTCTTTGAACATGGCCCTCCTGGATGTAAAGTTTCTCTATTTCCTCAATTCTATGAACATTAGCTCATCTTGTCCTTTGTTGATTCTACAGCTTTTCAATGTCTATAGAGTATAATTTTGGTAACTTTTCCATTTTTTTCCTAATTGTTACAGCAGGAACCCAGGCTGCTATGACCTACTGCATTCTATACAGAGGCGAAAGTTGGACAAACCATTTTGTTGTTGTTGTTCATTGCTGTTTTCCCAGTACCTGGGAGAATATTTAGCACATAGTGGATGCTCAAAAATACTTATTGGATTGAATCCAAATATTGAACTTTGAATAGAAAACTCAGATTTAAGTTTTGATTCTAGCTCTGGGGACCATGGAACTGTTATTTCACATCTCTGAGGCTCACTTTCACCATCTGTAATATGGTGGTAATAATATCTTTCTGCCTATAGAGTTGTGAAAAGAATGAAAAGAGAGCTTATATATAATGTACTTAGCACATTAGATGTTACTTAATCTACTTTTCCTACTCTGCCATGCATTTAAGTTATTTGAGTGTTTTTCATCACCTTTAATGATAACAGTGGTGGTGGAGACAAAGGGTGTGAGACATAATTAAAAGATAGAATTGGAGATGTTGAGATAAGGGAGAAGCAGAAGCTGAGTATAAAGTCCAACTTTCTGCACCGTAGCCTGGGAGCTGGCATTCCCTGGGCCAGTCATGGGTGGTTTTCACACTTTTCTATTGCCTAGGGTTCCTTGGCCTAATGACAGAGTTCGCCAACACTGTACAAATGTACATGCGATGGAGTGGTGTTTCCATTTGTGTGGTCACAGTGGGGAGTGGGGAGAGAAAGTCTGAGAGATAAACCCTGGCATCTTTTTTTAAGTTAACATGAAACCCATCTAGTATGCAGACTGTGGGGGCCAATTGGGGGCCTCTATCAGAAATTATTCATCAAGTCTAGTCATGTGAGAGGGGCTTGGAAGCCTTTGCAGTTTCTAATCACCATTGGTGTGTGAAATAGATTTTAATTAGCATACAGGTTGTGGGAGTCTTTGATCAGTCCTGCCATTTGGATCACATAACTGACTGGATAGTTTGAGATTCTCTAAGCCCTAGTAATAAATAGCAGGGAGAAGAAGAGGCTTAGAATTTATTAATCATGGCTCAGCCTCGGGTTTGGGATGATAAAGCTTCTTGCTGAATATATGCAGGCCTTCTTGATCCTGGGCATTAAACAATCTTTCTCTCTCTCTCTCTCTCTTTCACTGTATGTGCGTAAAATATTTTTGAGGAATTATTTTCTAAATATCAACATTTAGGGGGCTGGGGGTTATTTGTTAAATATCAACATTTCCCAAAAAATACAGGTGTCTTCAAATCAACCATTTTTGATAGCCAGAGATCACAGTGTGCTGGCAGTATGATGGGTTTTCTTAGCAATCTGAGATAATCACACTAACCACGTTCATGGCATTTCCCAGGGGACCAGCGTTTCCGGAGGCATCAGGTGGAAGGCAGAGATCTAGGATCTGATTGAAAAAAACACACGCAATCAAATGCATTCTCAAACCATTTATCTAGGTATGGACATAGATTCAGGTGTACGCATAGGTATAGGTATATGTATAGATATAGATGTACCTAAATCTATAATCCTTGGAGATCTTTGTCATCTCTGAATCTCTGCCTTCTCATCTCTAAAGTGGGCTTAATAACAGTCTCTCCCTGATGGAGTTACTGTGAGGATTAAATGAGATACCATAATCTAAAAATCCTGGCAGAGTATCTTTCCTCTTTCGTGTTTTTCATTTATTTATTTTTTTTTGTTGTTAGTTTGTTTGTTTTTGAGATGGAGTCTTGCTGTGTTGCCCAGGCTGGAGTGAAGTGGCATGATCTCAGCTCACTGCAACCTCCCCTGTTCAAGCCGTTCTCCTGCCTCAGCCTCCCAAGTAACTGGTAGCCAGGATTACAGGCACCTGCCACCATACTCGGCTAATTTTTGTATTTTTAGTGGAGACAGGGTATCACCATGTTGGCCAGGCTGACCTCAAATGATACACCCACCTCGGCCTCCCAAAGGGCTAGGATTATAGGTACGCACCACCACACCAGGCTAATTTTTGTATTTTTAGTAGAGACAGGGTTTCACCATGTTGGCCAGGCTGGTCTTGCACTCCTGACCTCAAGTGATCTGTCCACTTTGGCCTCCCAAACTGCTGAGATTACAGGTGCGCGCCACCACACCAGACTAATTTTTGTATTTTTAGTAGAGATAGGGTTTTGCCATGTTGGCCAGGCTGGTCTTGCACTCCTGACCTCAAGTGATCTGCCCGCCTTGGCCTCCCAAAGTGCCAGGATTACAGGCGTGAGCCACCGTGCCCAGGCTTCATTTCTTTTTTCTAACTTTTCTTGGTTGTCTTTCCAGCTTCCTTTTCCTGATGAACTTTAGAATCATTTTGCCAACAGATTCTCTTTTTAATTTATGCTCACCTACACACATTCAAGGCATTGAAAAATAGCTGCAATTTCAGCCTGTCCTCAGCCCTGCAAAACATGGGCGCCGTTTGGCAGGAGATGCTTCCGCTTTCACCTTCCGAGAGCCAGTGGTCACCAACCTCACCTCTCTGCTGGCACCTGGCAAAGGGAAAAGAATTTGCAAATCTGGGAGGATTTGCTCATCTCTCCATCAGCCTCACCCTGGCAGTGGGATTTCTGCTTCTCCTTTGAAAGGCAGTCTGGTGAGATGCTGATAGTGATGCTGATCTGATGCTGGTGCTGATTCTAACGCCAATGCCAATTTTATCAGTTATATAATAACAGCAACATGAATAGTATTTTTTGAGTATTTGTTCTGGGTCAGAAACTGTGACAATCATTTTACATATTTTATCTCCTCTAATGTAGTCAATATGGTACAGGAGTTGGAAGCTTTTTCTGTAAAGCATAAAAGCATAAATATTTTCAGCTTTGCTGGCCATACGTTCTCTGTTGCAACTACTCAACATTCTTTTTCTTTTCTTTTTTTCTTTTTTTTTTTTTTGAGACAGAGTCTCACTCTCTCACCCAGGCTGGAGTGCAGTGGCGTGATCTCAGCTTACTGCAGCCTCTGCCTCCCAGGTTCAAGCAACTCTCCTGCCTCAGCCACCCAAGTAGCTGGGATTACAGGCATGTGCCACCACGCCTGACTAATTTTTGTATTTTTAGTAGAGATGGGGTTTCGCTATGTTGTCTAGGCTGGTCTCGAACTCCTGAGCTCAAGTGCTATTCCCACCTTGGCCTCCCGAAGTGCTGGGATTACAGGCGTGAGCCACTGCGCCCAGCCTCAACTTTGCTTGTATGGTGCAAAAACAGCCATAGCCAATATGTAAACAAATGGGCATGGCTGTGTTCAAATAAATATTTACAAAAACACTCAGTGTGTTGAATTTGGCCCACAGACAATAGATTGCCAACCCTAGCAGAAAGGAATGGCTCAGAGGGGAGACTCTTCAGCCAGACTGCTTGGATTCAAAACGAAGCTCTGGCACTTTTTGCCTCTGGAGCCTTAGGTGAATTATTTAACATCTTGGTGGTGAAGTCCCTCAACATTCTTCCTCTCCCTTTTTCTGTAATAGGTTTTTGCCAGGCACAGGGCAGTCCAGAATAAAGACTCCACTCCTCAGCTCCCTTGTAGCTATGTGAGGCCATGTGCCTGCGTCCCACCCAGTGGGATCTGAGCCAAAATGTCATGTTAGTTTCTGGGAGGTCTTCCTCAAGAGACAGCCCCTTTCTCATTTTTTGGTCTTTGTTTTGTTTTATAATCCCTTCTTCTGTTGTGCTGTTCGCATTGGTGCTGCCAGCATGGCCCATGGGCTTTAGTCAAGGCACTGGTGATGGGTGCCCAGCTGCATTTCAGACTTGTTATGGACTGGGGACACCTATGTATGTACTGCTCATTCCTCACTATACCCCTTAGATGGGAATGCTATTTTATTTATCCTTTTACTCTCTCTCCATTGTGTACTAGCAGTGGTACATGAGGGGAGACATAATTGTCTCTTTCATTTTCATATTTTTAGATTGAGAGGAACCACACTTGAGAAGTTGTACCTGAAGAGCCTCATCCACACCTGCACTTGATCTCTATGATGAGGTCCTGGACCTTAAGCCTGAACCTGATGCCATAGTGGACTGAAAGTCTGGATGTCTTAGGAGGCAGCGAGTCAATTTCACATGTGAAAAGAATGCACACAGTGGCTAGAGGCTGGATGATGCTAGCTTGCCTCCAAAGATAACCACTATTAATTATTTTACCTGTACGCACATGCTACTTTCCCATCGAGAAGTGAAGTCTCTTCTTCTAACTCCTTGAATCCAATTTGTGCTTTGACCAATAGATACAAGAGATGACATCCAAGGCTAGGTCATAAGAAGCTTTATAGCTGCCACCTGAGTCTCCTGCAAAGTTTGCTTTTGGTATATACCCTTTGGGAATCCAACCACCACGCTGTGAGACAGCCCCAAGCCCACACAAAGGCCATGTGTGGAACTTTTGGTTCCTATAGCTCCAGCTGAGCTTCCAGCTGACAGCCAGTGTCAACTGACAGCATTGTGTCTGCACCAACTTGGACAGCAGGCCCAGTTGAGCCTTCAGGTGACTGCACCTCGGTCGCCATATAACTGAAACCTTGTGAGAGGGCCCAAGTGAGAATTTACTCCCTAGCTGAGCCACATCAACCCACAGAACCATGAGTGATAATTATAAATTGTTTTAAGCGACTCAGTTTTTGGGTGGTTTGATGTGTTACTAGCAGTAAATCCATACGTGTTAGCAGCAACCTCAATTCTCGCCTCCTCAGAAGAAAGAATTCAGTCGAGGGGCATAAGGCAGAGTGAGAGACTGAGGCAAGTTTTAGAGCAGGAGTGAAAGTTTATTTAAAAGTTTTAGAGCAGGCCAGGCACTGGGCCAGGTGGCTCACACCTGAAATCCTAGGGGAGGCCGAGGTGGGCAGATCACTTGAGGTCAGGAGTTCCAGACCAGCCTGGCCAACCATGGCCAGCGTGGTGAAACTCTGTCTCTATTAAAAATACAAAAATTAGCTGGGCATGGTGGTAGGCACCTATAATCCCAGCTACTCAGGAGGCTGAGGCAGGAGAATTGCTTGAACCCAGGAGGCGGAGGCTGCAGTGAGCAGAGATTGCACCACTGTCCTCCAGCCTGGGCGACAGAGGGAGACTCCATCTCAATCAATCAATCAAATCAAAATAATAAAAAATAAAAGTTTTAAAGCAGGAACGAAAGAAAGTAAAATACACTTGAAAGAGTGCCAAGTGGGTGACTTGATTCAAGTGCATGGTTTGACTCTTGCCTTGGGGTTTTATGTGTTGGCACGCTTGTGGGGTCTACGTCTCTTCTCCCCTGATTCTTCTCTGCGGTGGGCTGTCTGCATGCGCAGTGGTCTGCCAGCACTTGGGACAGGAACACACGCAGTGTGTGTAACTGGAGTTGTGCGCATGCTCACTTAAGGCGTTCTTCCCTTACCAGCTGAATGTTTCTAGACGAAGGTCATATACCAGTTAAATTCCGCCATTTTGCCTCTCAGTGTTCATGCTTGAGCCTATGCGTCCAACTCCTGAGATCTTATTGGGAAGCTGCTGATCATCAGTTTCAGATGTTTCTATCTGTTGGGAGACCGCCTTTCCCTGGTGCTGGCTGTAACCAATTATTATTTTAGAGAGACAGTTAATGACCACCTGACCATCACCTGATGGCCACCTGACATTCCTGGTCGGGAGGAGCCCTCTCCTTCCCTGCTTATGTCTGCTGACTACCTACTGTAATGGACGCAGCCAGCTGGAACATCAGCTTTGCTTGGTATCATGTAGAATTAGATGTCCGGGGCTCCTTTGCCATCTGGGTTCTTGGTAGTTTGGGCTAATGGGAAGCACTGGTGGGAGACTCAAAGGTGGAAGGAAGGAAGAGAGCTTCCTTCTCTCTTTCTTTCCTTTTCTCCTTCTTTCTCTCTCTCTCTGCATTGGTTGGCATCTCCCGCAATGGCTGTGTCTCTTGCTTGGCTCTATGTCTTGTCAGAGAGACCCTCCTTCTGTGGTTCCATCCCCCAGGGGGCAGCTGTCATTGTACTCTAGCTCCTACCAGGCTGCCCCAGCTTCTAGCTGCTGGCAAATGTCTGTTATCCTTCCAGCCTCAGGGATGGCAGCAGTTCACTGTCGTTGCTACACCATTCCATTGGGCTTCTCACCACTTTCCTCACCCGTGTAACCAACTTCTAGGATTTAAATTCTTTCTACTTGAAACACCTAAAGTGGCCTCTGTTTTCCTAACTGGACCCTGGAGGATACAGTGTGTAAGAGGATAACATAGTCTAGTCCAGCAGGCCAGGGAAGGCTTCCCTCCAGAAGAGGTGTTTGAGTCAAGGTCTGAGAAATGACTAGGCTTTGCGGGCATAGGAGATCAACAAGTGTAATGGCCCGAGGGAAAGGCAGACTGACATATTACAAGTACTGGGGCAGGCCAGGCACGGTGGCTCACTCCTGTAATCCCAGCACTTTGGGAGGCTGAGGCGGGCGGATCACGAGGTCAGGAGATGGAGTCCATCCTGGCTAACACGGTGAAACCCTGTCTCTACTAAAAATACAAAAATAAAATTAGCCAGGCGTGGTGGCAGGCGCCTGTGATCCCAGCTACTCAGGATGCTGAGGCAGGAGAACGGCGTGAACCTGGGAGGCGGAGCTTGCAGTGAGCCGAGATTGCGCCACTGCAGTCCAGCCTGGGCAACAGAGCGAGACTCTGTCTCAAAAAAAAAAAAAGGACTGGGGCAAAGTGGGCAATGTTGCTGTGCCACAAAGAAATTGAGAGGGGGATTGTCATGAGATAAGGTTGAAGTTTGCAGGGCCAAAGCAGGAGGCTGGCAATCCTTAGTGCGAGTTAGAATCACCTGGAGATTAAATATATATAAACATATAGTTTATTTATATATAATATATACTTAATATGTTTATACTGATATAAATATATATCAGTATAAATATATATTTAATATATCAGTATATATAAACATACAAATATATAAATAATATATAGATATATTTATATATTTTTGTTGAGATATATTTATATATTGTATATAAATATATAACATAAAAATATGTACTGATAAAATATATCAGTATACATGTATATATATACACCAGTATATATAAATATATATTAGTATATTATATATATACTGATGCTCAGACCTCATCCCAGACTAACTGAATCAGAATCCCTTGGGATTGGGCCAGTATGATTCCTATATGCAGTCAGGGTTGAGAACCACTGGGCCTTGACCATGCAGGGCCTTGTCAGCCAAGGTCTTTATCCTGATCAATGGGAAGATCCCAAAAGGTGGTGGGTTCTCTGGCTGTAGGGTGGGGAAGTGATTGGAGGGGTCAGGAATTGAGGCAGAAAATCCTGTAGGCAGCTATTGTAGCAGATCAATGTGCTCCTGGCTTGCTGAGCATGGGAAGCGACAAAAACTGGTTCTGTACTTGCTGGTGAGATTCTCCAGACTGACCACACTCAGTTCCTCACATCTGCCATCTTGCTCTGGATTTTCCTACTCCCTGTTGGTTCCCTTCAGCTGGGTTCTGTCCTCGTGTTCATCTGCCCTGGAAAGTTTCCTGCTAATGAACCCTCCCCAGTACCCATCCCTCTTTCTCCTGGGCAGATGGATGCAGCCATTCCACATCCCTGCAGAAGGCTACTCTGGCAGAACCTGGGATCCTAAACTCCTCAAGTACCCTGAATTTTAAAATTGTGATTGTATTTGGCAGCGTTAATCAAAAATTGGAAGTACATGGAATTAGAACCTTTGGCCAGAGACTCTCCGAGTTGAAAGCCCTCCCTTAGAAATAGCCTCTTCCAACCCCTGAATTTCATTATCCAACAAGAACCATGAGCTCTGGAGAGTTCAGGACCCAGGTCTGCTAAGGACTTCTGCTTACCTGGCTTTCCTTCACATCTTGCTGTCCTAGGGATTTAAGACCATGAATTTGCAAATGCTCTGCCTGAAGTGTGTACTGAAGCTCTGGAGACCTCACCTGGATTCCCAGGGCCATGATTATCATAATAATGTACTAATGTACGAATGAGAATCTTTCTGTAAATTTAAACCACTGCATTTTCACTTCTTGCTTTGAATTCGGTTTTCTTGCAGCTCCTCCCTCCAGGGGAGCCAGAAGGCTTATTGCCCTAAGTCAGGAGAGACTATGTGAGATCTGGTTTTGAAAGCTTTGAGAAGTGCTGGGATTCCTTTATCTCCTCCATTAGCATATCAAGGGCAAAGCCTAGAGACTCTTAGGGATCCCCATGGTCAGCCTGGGGAAGGCCAGGCCACCATTGAGAGTGGAGTCAGGGAGGCTTTGGGAGAGCAGCCAGCACCATGGGAACCTGGAGAATCATGGGAGAGAAAGGAGGAGGTGCTAGAGGTTGGAAGGCCAATGAGGCAGAAGCTTGTTTTCTGATTTTTCTTCCTGGGCCCAAGGCTGGAAGATAGGGTGTTGGAACCATGAGGATATTCACGGCAAGGAGGGGGCTGCTGCCTCTGGCCCTGGAGCCCACCTTCGGAAAGGTGCCAGGAGGGTCAGCTGAGGAACCTTAAGTTTTCGCTTTCTTCTGAGTGGTACAGAGGCTGAATGAACTGCCCAAGGGCCTGCCCTGGGCAAGGGAAGGTGGCACTCAGGCCAACGGGCTGGCTGGAGGTGACAGCAATGGCAATCCAGGAGGGATCCTGCACCTGTAACAAGCCCCAAGATCAGACCGAGAGTTACCCTGGCCCCCAGGGGCTCCAGGGGGAGAGGTGACTGTGGGGACCCATGCATGCCAGGGACACACCCAGGTGTTACTGGTGGAAGGTGTCCAGGTTCTTGGCGTCTTGAACAAATAATTGGACAAAATGCACAAAGTGAGGAAAGCAAAAGCACAGATTTATTGAAAATGAAAGTACACTCCACAGTGTGGGAGAAGGCCGGAGCATAGGGGCTCATGAGCCCTGATTACAGAATTTTCTGGGGTTTCAATACTCTCTAGACATTTTCCACTTGTTACTTGGTATATGTTCTATGTAAATGAAGACAATGAAGATAAGTTACAAAGTCATTTACTCAGAATGTGCCCAGAATAGGTAAATGGAGAGGATGTTATTGGTGTGTGCGGTCTATGTAAATGGAGAGGACGAATATGAAGTTACAAAGTGTAAATGGAGCGGATGTCACTTGGCGTGTGTGGTCTATGTAAATGGAGATGTCACTGTGTGTGCGGTTTATGTAAATGGAGAGGATGAATGTGAAGTTACAAAGTGTAAATGGTGTAAATGGAGAGGATGAAGTGAGGTTATAAAGCCATTCATATTCCATTTGATTTTCTTCTGGGAAGTCAGCGTGGATCAGCCTTATGTTCATGGCCTCCAGGCCCTATTCTCCTGCCTCACAGGGACTGGCCAGGATCTCTATCCTTACAGCACGTTGGAATGTATATGCTGCTCTCCCCACATCACCTTAGGGAGCAGGCAGGTGTCAGGGGCAGCACAAGGACGGCCAACAGGACAGGTGCATAAGTAAGACTGATACAATTTGAGGGCTCAGATCTGAGAATACTCTAAACAGGATCCAAATAACATTGTTGCCTCCTAACCAGCAGGTGGGAGCTCAAGAGAAAGACTAGACTTTTTCCACATTAAATAAGTAATAGTATTTTTTTCCTTGAACATCTTGATCATAATATCAATTATATGTGTGGCCCTGATTCAATAGCTACCATTTATTGAGCATCTATTTTGTGCCAGACTCGCTGCTGGTATTTGATAGTGCAGTGCCTGACAAGTAGACACACTGGCTTAAATGTCGTTGTTACTGGTATTATAGTTACAATGATGTTTTAATCCTCCCAATGTAATTGAGCCTTTATTATAAAGATCATAAGATGTTCACTTTTACTTATTTCCTTGTCCTTTTCTTCCTCCATGCATGCTTGCTTGCACAAGGGGAGTCACTAGTAATTGATTAACTTCCTATCCTAACCCCCAGGGCTGCCTGCAAGATTGATGAACTGTTTTTCTTTCAAAGAACAATGATCCTTAGGTCATGCAGACCTCCTTGATAGCATCTAGGAGTTTGTTTGGGCCAAGGAACTCAAACAGCTTTGATTATTGGGGCAACCCATCTCCTGCATACCTACTTTGCTCATAAAAGCCCCCAGTTATGTTAAAAGGCAGATTGGATTTGAGAGGCTGCTTCTCCTGCCTTCTTGCTTTAGCCAAGTCAAATAAACCTTTCTCTGCTTCTAAGTGCTGATGTGTCAGTGTTTGACTTGCTTTGTATCAGGTACATGAACCTAAAATTTGGGGTTTGATAACACCAACAGCTCTGCACAGTAAATATTGTCATCCAGTCTTACTAATGGGGAAAACGTGTTCACAGGACTTGCCCAAGGTCACACATTTTAATCAGTGGCAAAGTCAGAGTTAAAAATATTTATGTACTTTTTTTTCGTTTTTATAATTTAAGGATGCATCACTATTTTATGTACCACGAAGAAAGAAAAACAGCTAACTATTAAACTATAATACAGTATTTCCTTCGCATTTAGAATTTTTGTTGTCAACTCATTATAAAGAGCTCTTTTAAACTCAGTTAGACATAGACTTTGGTTATTTATTGTGCTTTTGCATATATAGAAAAGAAAATATGAGTGAAATAAATTGGTAAATTATTTTAAAAATATCTTCACATTCAAACCTTACTTCTTTTTTTAAATATTATTTTTAATCATATGATTATCTCAACAGAGAAACCCTACTTCTTCTTTTTTTTTTTTTGAGAAGGAGTCTCACTCTGTCACCCAGGCTGGAGTGCAGTGGCGTGATCTCGGCTCACTGCAAGCTCCGCCTCCCGGGTTCATGCCATTCTCCTGCCTCAGCCTCCTGAGTAGCTGGGACTACAGGCGCCTGCCACCAAGTCCGGCTAATTTTTTGTATTTTTAGTAGAGACAGGGTTTCACCGTGTTAGCCAGGATGGTCTTTATCTCCTGACCCTGTGATCCGCCCGCCTCGGCCTCCCAAAGTGCTGGGATTACAGGCTTGAGCCACCGTGCCCGGCCGAGAAACCCTACTTCTTTTAAATAACTTTCCAACTCAGAGTTATAGATATCCTCTGTGTGATCAAGTGTGTTGGCAATGCAACATTTAAAAAAAAAAAAAAACAAACAAAAAAAAACTTTATATTTTGGAACAATTTCAAATTTAGAGAAAAATTGCCAGAATAGGACAAAAATTTCCTTTATACTCTTCAGCAGATTCCCACATTTTTTATCTGATTACATCACCTCATCATTATCCGTGTGTGTGTATGTGTGCATGTGTGTGTCCATGTACATTATTATTTTCTGAATCAGTTCAGAGTAAGCTGCAGACATGATGTCCCTTTATTCCTAAATACTTCAGCATGATTTCAAAAAAAAGGACATTTTCTGGCCAGGCACAGTGGCTCATGCCTGTAATCCCAGCATTTTGAGAGGCTGAGGTGGGCAGATCACCTGAGGTCAGGAGTTCAAGACCAGCCTGGCCAACATGGCAAAACCCTCTCTCTACTAAAAATATAAAAAAATTTTCCAAGTGTGGTGGCAGGCGCCTGTAATCCTGGCTACTAGGGAAGCTGAGGCATGAGAATCGCTTGAACCTGGGAGGCAGAGGTTGCAGTGAGCTGAGATCACGCCACTGCACTCCAGCCTTGGGGATAGAGAGAGACTCCGTCTCCAAAAAAAAGGACATTTTCTATCTAACCATAGAACAATGATTAAAACCAAGAAATTAATGTTGATACAATACTATTATATAACCTACAGATTTTATTCAGATTTCACCATTTTATCAATAATGTCTATTACAATAAATAAATAATAATATAATAAATATTTGTTAAAATATAATATTTATATGTTAATTATTATAAATAAATAAATATGCATATATATTTTTTTTCTGGTCCAGAATTCAATCCAGGATCATACATTACATTTAGTCGTTGTGTCTCTTCAGGTTCTTTTAATCAGGGACAGCTCCTCAGACTTCTTTTGTCTTTCACAATCTTGATATTTTTCAAGAGTACAGATCAGTCATTTTGTATGAAGTCTCTCAGTTCAGATTTGTCTGGTATTTCTTTATGAGTAGATTCAGGTTTTGCATTTTTGGGGGCACAGTTACCACAAAGGTGAGTATATGGCCTTCTCAGCTTATTATATCAAGAGACACTTGATGTCAATTTGTCCCATTTAGGGGAGGCTAATTTTGATCACTTGGCTAAGGTGGTATCTGCCAGATTTCACTGCTGTCACGTAACAGTTTTTCCTTTTGTAGTGTATTAGTCTGCTCTCATGCTGCTACTAAAGACATACCCGAGACTGGGTATATTATAAAGGAAAGATATTTAATTGACTCACAGTTCAGCATGGCTGGGGAGGCCTCAGGAAACTTACAATCATGGCAGAAGGAGAAGCAAACACGTCCTTCTTCACATGTCGTCATCAAGGAGAAGTGCTGAGCCAAAGGGAGAAAAGCCCTTAAGAAAACCATCAGATCTTGTGAGAACTCACTCACTATCATGAGAAAAGCAGCATGGGGGTAACAGTTCCCCATGATTCAATTACCTCCCACCGGGTCCCTTCCATTTATCAACTTTGGCGTCCCCATAGCTCCAGGGTGGGGAAAGAGGAAATAATACTTTCCCTCTTTTACAGAAGAGAGGGTTGAAGATCCGAGAGGCTGAGTTACTTCCACAAAGTAACACGGCTGGTAAGTTCCAAGGCTGGGCTTCTTGCTCCAAGACTGGTGCTAGTTCTGGAGGAACCAGGATGCTCCTGGATTTATCCTCTGGAGTTTATGGAGCAGACCATGCACTGCACTACTTGAAGTATCTTGGGTGTAAATGAGAAGTAGGCTACACGTGAGAGCAAAATTTTGGGCTGAGCTGGACTTTATAACAGAAAGTGATTGGAAAGCTGTGGGGTTTGCTGAGAGACCTTTGGGAAAGGAACAAGGACATTCAAAAGAGTGTTTGGGGAAAATAAAACCATTTCTGGTTTTATTGGTCTTATCCAGCACCCTGCCTGGGAGCCCACGCCTCGCTCGGCCTGTGAGGGGCACTCCACCAATGTTTGTTCAATGACTCCGGGAATGGATCAGGTGTCAAACTCTGTTAGGCTATGTGTGGGTGGATTTGACTTGGGGTTCAGTCCTGGGGATGCTATTACAGAACCATAATTGGTTTCTCAGAGGTGATTTAGTCCCTTGTTAGCAGACTAGAACACTTGAGGACTTCAATCTACTGACATTTAGATTGCCTTGGGAGAACAGCCAGCAATTCTTGCATCCATAGATTTTAAATGCCTGCATTCAGCATCCCTGCAGCAGGCTCCAGGTGGAATTCTAATGGGACCAGCCTCCAGTCCCTGGACCTTAGCCGTGGAAGGAGAGAAGAGGACATCTGCACCTCCTCTCAGAGAAAGCCTGATGCCTACTAAAGGACTTGGGGGGTGGACGCAGTGACCCTCAGTCTGGAGCTTGTTCACTGAACATTGGAGACTATCATTTGCGCAGGTGGTCTTGGGCCTTTATGAGCAGTAGGCTGCACCCCACCGTGACCTCCTCATTCCACTCTGAGGCATCTTCATGAAAGCAGATATCCTTTGAAAAGCACCCAAGTGCAGTCTCAGCTGATGAACTTCAGAGACAATTAAGACAAAGGCTCTCGGTCCCATCTGCCCTTGGGTGGTGCCTCTGGTATGCACTTGGCCCGGTGTCTTTATTTAGACTGATCACTTCACAACCCATCATGTCACCCCACCCCTAACCGTGCTCACTCTGGGTCCTCCCCTCAACTGCCTGACTTCCCACTTTTAGCTCTGCAAAGACAAGAGATGTTTTGTCTGCTTTGATACCCTAAATGCATGGTGTGGAAGCTGGCACACAGTGGGCCCTTGAAATTTGGGAGTGAATATGTATATATATTATATTCCAACCTCAGCATTCCTCACTGCTCCTCATAGTAGGAATGGATTGTAAAACTTCCCAGAATGTTCAAGAGGAGAAAGGAGAGAAAGCAGCCTGGAATTTGAGCCAAGGGGCCCACAGCCCAGCCACCAAGCCATCTGTAAAATGGGGTGGGAATATGACATGAGCCACAGGGGTGCTATAAGGGTTAATGAGGTCACCATGCGATGTACCATGCCAACATGAATAACCAGACCTCTTGATATCATCCTTTCTGCATTGCCCAGCAAGTGCCTGATACACACTACACACTCAACAAGTGTGATGGGGTGTCCAGAGGAAACTGGTCTTTAGAAGAATTTTTATACCAGGCTATACTTTCCTTTCAAAAGTTCAAAGCTGTGTTTGCATTCTGGAATGGAGTCCTTGCTGCAGGAGAGAAGCCTTTTGTATTAGTCAGGGTTCTCTAGAGAGACAGAACGTGTATATATATATATATATATATATATATATATAAAACATATGTGTAAATAACATGTCACATATATAACATATATAATGTATATATATGTGTGCGTATACATATATACATATATGTATATATAATATATAACATGTATATAACATATTATATGCAAAAAATATATATATATGGGAGTTTATTAAGTATTAACTTACATGATCACAAGGTCCCACAATAGGCCGTCTGCAAGCTGAGGAGCAAGGAGAACCAGCCTGAGTCCCAAAACCAAAGAACTTGGAGTCCAGTGTTCCAGGGAAGGAAGCATCCAGCAAGGGAGAAAGAGTCAGGCTAAGAGGCTAGGCTAGTCTCTCCTTTTCATGTTTTTCTGCCTGCTTTATATCTGCCAGCAGCTGATTACATTGTGCCCACCAGGTTAAGGGTGGATCTGCCCTGCCCAGCCCACTGACTCAAATGTTAGTCTATTTTGGCAAGACTCTCACAGACACACCCAGGATTAATACTTTGTATCCTTCAATCCAATCAAGTGGGCACTCAGTATTGACCATCACACCCTGTATTAGTTCGTTTTTCATGCTGCTGATAAAGACATACCTGAAACTGGGAACGAAAAGAAGTTTAATTGGACTTACAGTTGCATGTGGCTGGAGAGGCCTCAGAATCATGGCAGGAGGTGAAAGGCACTTCTTACATGGGAGCAGCAAGAGAAAAATGAGGAAGAAGCAAAAGAGGAGACCACTGAGAAACCCTCAGATCTCGTGAGACATGTTCACTATCATGAGAATAACATGGGGAAGATCAGCCCCCATGATTCAATTACCTCCCCCTGGGTCCCTCCCACAACATATGGGAATTCTGGGAGAAACAATTCAAGTTGAGATTTGGGGAGGGGGGACACACAGCCAAACCATATCATCCTGTCCCTGGCCCATCCAAATCTCATCTCCTCACATTTCAAAACCAATCATACCTTCCCAACAGTCCCCCAAAGTCTTAACTCATTTCAGCATTAACCCAAAAGCCCACAGTCCAAAGTCTCATCTGAGACAAGGCAAGTTCCTTCTGCCTGTGAGCCTGTAAAATCAAAAGCAAGCTAGTTACTTCCTAGATACAATGGGGGTACAGGTATTGGGTAAATACACCCATTCCAAATGGGAGCAATTGGCCAAAACAAAGGGGTTACAGGGCCCATGCAAGTTTGAAATCCAGCAGGGCAGTCCAATTTTAAAACTCCAAAATGATCTCCTTTGACTCCAGGTCTCATATCTAGGTCATGCTGATGCAAGAGGTGGGTTCCCATGGTCTTGGGCAGCTCTGCCCCTGTGGCTTTACAGGATATAGCCTCCATACTGGCTGCTTTCACTAGCTGGTGTTGAGTGTCTGTGGCTTTTCCAGGTGCACGGTGCAAGCTGTTGGTGGATCTACCATTCTGGGGTCTGGAGGACAGTGGCCTTCTTCTCACAGCTCCACTGTGCAGTGCCCCAGTAGGGACCCTGTGTGGGGACTCCGACCCTACATTTGCCTTCTGCACTGCCCTAGCAGAAGTTCTCCATGAGGGCCCCACCCCTGCAGCAAACTTTTGCCTGGGCATCCAGATGTTTCCATACATCTTCTGAAACCTAGACGGAGGTTCCCAAACCTCAATTTTTGACTTCTGTGCACCAGCAGGCTCAACGCCATGTGGAAGCTTCCAAGGCTTGGGGCTTCCACCCTCTGAAGCCACAGCCTGAGCTCTACATTGGCCCCTCTCAGCCATGGCTGGAGTGGCTGCAACACAGGGCACCAAGTTCCTAAGATGCAAACAGCATGGGGACCCTGGGCCCAGCCCATGAAACCACTTTTTCCTCTTGGGCCTCCAGGTCTGTGATGGGAGGGGCTGCCATAAAGACCTCTGACGTGCCCTGGAGACATTTTCCCCATTGCCTTGGGGATTAACATTCAGCTCCTCATTACTTATGCAAATTTCTGCAACTGGCTTGAATTTCTCCTCAGAAAATGGGTTTTTCTTTTTTATCACATTGTTAGGCTGCAAATTTTCCAAACTCTTATGCTCTGCTTCCCTTATAAAACTGAATGCCTTTAACAGCATCCAAGTCACCTCCTGAATGCTTTGCTGCTTAGAAATGTCTTCCGCCAGATACCCTTAATCATCTGTCTCAAGTTCAAAGTTCCACAAATCTCTAGGGCAGGAGCAAAATGCCACCAGTCTGTTTGCTAAAACGTAACAAGAGTCACCTTTGTTCCAGTTCCCAAAAAGTTCCTCATCTCCATCTGAGACCACCTGAGCCTGGACCTTATTGTTCATATCACTATCAGCATTTTTGTCTAAGCAATTCAAAAAGTCTCTAGGAAGTTTCAAATTTTCCCACATTTTCCTGTCCTATTTTGAGCCCTCCAAATGATTCCAACCTCTGCCAGTTACCCAGTTCCAAAATTGCTTCCACATTTTCAGGTATCTTTCAGTAATGCCCCACTCTACTGGTACAATTTACTGTATTAGTTCATTTTCATGCTGCTGATAGAGACATACTCAAGACTGGGAAGAAAAAGAGGTTTAATTGGACTTACAGTTTCTGCATGGCTGGGGAGGCCTCCGAATCGTGGTGGGAGGCCAAAAAAAAAAAATGAGGAAGAAGCAAAAGTGGAAACCCCTGATAAACCCATCAGATCTCGTGAGACTTATTCACTATCATGAGAATAACATGGGAAAGACCAGCCCCCATGATTCAATTACCTCCCCCTGGGTCCCTCCCACAATATGTAGGAATTCTGGGAGATACAATTCAAGTTGAGATTTGGGTGGGGACACAGCCAAACCATATCAGCCCACACAATGAGCCTCTTGGCTTGGATCTAAAATGAAGCCTCCCAAATAGCTGGGAGTACAGACATGCGCCACCATGCCCAGCTAATTTTTGTATTTTTAGTAGAGACAAGGTTTCACCATGTTGGCCAGGCTAGTCTTAAACTCCTGACCTCAGGTGATCCACCCACCTTGGCCTCCCAAAGTGCTGAGATTACAGGTTTGAGCCACCACACCCAGCAAGGTCACTTTACATTTGCAAGAATCTCCTCCACATCAGCTTCACCAAACAGGAAGACCCTTTGGTAGGGGTTACGCCTGAGGCTCTGCAGCCAGACTGCTGGGTTGAAACCTGGCCTCTCTGGGGCTACCCTGACTCTGCCCACCTGCCTGGTTGGACATTTGCAGAGCCCCTCCCAGCCGAGCAATTCTGCATCCCAGCTTAATAAGGAAATTAAATTTTCATTTTTCCCACTTCTCTCCTCTGTGCTAAATCACTTCTTTGACTTTCTTCTGTCTCTCTCACTGAAAGATAGAACCCCCTCAAGAGTAGGAGCTGTGTGTCTCATCTCTGCACACCCAACATATAGTGCAATCGCTGATGCCCAGGAGGTGCTCAGACACCTTGCTGACGGGTGAGCGACCCATGGCACAAAAGACATTAATGGGAGGGATCCCCATCATGTCCTCATTATGTGGGTGAAGCGCTTATTATCACATTTCAACATCTCTGAGACTGGAATGCATCTTACAGTCACTGGCTGGTTGCAGTCATTCCTGCTTGAGCACATCAATGCTTGCAGAGTGTGGGTGAACCATAGAAAATAGCGAAGCACTCTTTTAAGAAATTACTATATGTGGTAGGCAGAATAATGCCACCCCCAGCCTGCAAAGTTGTCCATCTCCTAGTCTCTGGAACCTGTGGATATGTTGCTTTCCATGGCAGAAGGAGCTTTGCAGATGTGATTAAACTAAGAATCTTGAGAGGGAAAGATGATCCTGGATTATCTGGGTGGGCCCAGCATAATCACCAAAATCCACCTAAGAGGGAGATAGGAGGGTCAGAGTGAAAGGAGGCTGTGTAGTGATGGAATCACTGGTCAGAGGGATGAGGGATGTGGTCACAGGCTGAGGAAGGAGGACCAACCCTAGAACCAGAAAAGACAAGGAGATGGGTTCTTTCCTAGAGCCCTGGAAGGAACACAGCCCTTCAGAAACTTTGATTATAACCCAGTGAGACTTGTTTTGGGACTCTGACCTCCAGAACTGTAAGATAATACGTTTTTCCTGTTTTAGGCCAATAAACATGTGCAAATTTTTTATAGCCACAACAGGAAACTAATTACACTGCATCTCACCATTTGACAACCATCGTAGTTACAATGGATGCTGGTAAGACTTACCAATGGCAGATAAAAATGAGGGGGTGAAAGTTTGATGAGAAACGAGATATTTACATACTCTCCAAATATCTGCCTATAAGATGGTTATTAACTACGTGATATGGTTTGGCTGTGTCCCCATCCAAATCTCATCTTGAATTGTAGTTTCCATAACCCCCACGTGTTGTGGAAGGAACATGCACATGTCACATGTCAGTTGTTATAATTCCCACCCCCACCCCCTTTTTTTAAAAAAAAGACAAGGTCTTGCTCTGTCGCCCAGGCTGGAGTGCAGTGGCGCGATTACAGCTCACTGCAGCCGGGAACTCCTGGCGTGCCCTTGTTTTGATGCAGGCTCTGCTCCCTTCTCCCTTGGGGCTGTCCCCTCAGTTGACAAGCACCCCAGCCTTTGTGTTCTCCCCACTCTACACGTGGCTGGGCAGCACAGCGGTTATGATCAGTACAGATTGTGGACTCAGGCTGCTGCGACTCACATCCCAGCTGTGCCACTAACAGCCCTGTGAACCTGTGTGAATCACTTAATTTTTCCATGCCTCTGTCTTCTCATCTGTAAAGTGGGAATAAGAGTTGTGCCTCTCTCATGGGATTGTTGTGAGAGCTCAATGAGTTTTCTTTTCTTTTTTTTTTTTTTTGAGATGGAGTCTCACTCTGTCTTCCAGGCTGGAGTGCAGTGGCGCGATCTCCACTCACTTCAACCTCCGCCTTCCCGGGTTCAAGCAATTCTCCTGCCTCAGCCTCCCGAGTAGCTGGGACTACAGGCACCCGCCACCATGACCAGCTAATTTTTTGTATTTTTAGTAGAGACAGGGTTTCACTGTGTTAGCCAGGATGGTCTCGATCTCCTGACCTCGTGATCCGCCCGCCCTGGCCTCCCAAAGTGCTGGGATTAGAGGCATAAGTCACTGTGCCTGGCTCTCGATGAGTTTTTATTTATGAAGTGCCTGACGTGGTGCCAAGGATAAAGAACTGTGAAGATTCTGCCTCTTACCATTAGCAAAACTCGATTTCTATCAACAAGGATTTGATGAGCACCTAATAGCTGCCCGGCACTGTATAAGGCATGAGGATCCCATATGAACATGACAGAGTCCCTGGCCTGCTGGAACTAATGGTCTAGGGGAGGGTGCAGAGAAAAAAAGTGGGCAATTATGATATATAGTCCCATGGGTGCTGCTCAGGTCAGGTGATATGGAAACATGGAGAAAGGGCTCCTAACCCAGACTGACGGATCACAGAAGGCTGCCTGGAGGAGATGGCAGGAGTGGAAGCCATAAAGGTTAAGCAAAAGATGGCCAGGAGACTGGAGGCAAGAGGTGGTGAGTGGAGGGAAGAGCCTCTGAAAGGTGGAATGAGCGAGCAGAGTGTAAAGGCTACAGGTGGTGAGGGCGGGAGTGGGGAGGGACAGAGCCAGGGTGTGAGAAAAGGGAATGAAGGAGCCTCCCTGGCTGCAGTGCTGAACACCCGTGATAGTGGGTGGGATGACCTGGCAGGGTGCCCCGGAGGTCCATGCCTGGGTGCAGTGAGTGGCTAAGGCACCGAGGGCAGGTCAAGGAGAAAAAGGTATAGCTGGGGAGGGGATGAGGATGAAGACGGGGGAAGGACGAGGGGAGACCAGGATGAGGATGGGGTGTGAGGATGAGAGGGGACAGGGTGGGGTGAGGGTGAGATTTCTGGCTGAGCCTCAGGGCAGCTGGCACTCTTCCTGGGGGCTGGAGGATGTGGAGGGGCGGTGGGCTCCAGGTGGTGAGCTCCATCTGGGACACACCTGCAAGGCCTGCAGGGCACTCAAGTGGAGCTGCGTGGCGGGGAGGCGGGCATCAGAGAGCCCGGGAAGGGGGAATCTGGCTGACATCATCACACAAAGGACGACCGAGTCACTGAGTGAGGAGAGCTGTGGGTCATAACAGGAGAAGCAGCTGGGGGCAGAACACAGAGGACCCTGAACATTCAGGAGTCAGGCAAGGAGCACAAGGTCCCCGCTTCCCGGAGTTTCTGGACGTGAACAGAAAGCAACACTTTGATGATCATGTGAGCAGGAGAGGGATGAACTTTGGTGGGGTGAGGGCAGGGAAACTGGACTTTTAGGCTCTCTGAGCATCCCACCAAGTGGCTGTCGGTTCAGAAGACCCGTCCCCAGGATGACTAATGTCTGCGCAAGAATTGAATCAGGTACAGTCAGACCCTCGAGGCCTCCCTGGCTGTAGTGCTGAGCACCCATGATGGGGGTGGGATGATCTGAATTATGGGAGGGTGCTGGTAACAAACCCTTGGAAGCAGCAGGGGCATCGGCCTCCTACTCCCCATTTACCCTAGGCTCTCCCCAATCAGCCGCATGCCAGAAACAGATGTTATGTGTTTGGATTTGTCTCACAGCTGAATTCACCTTCTGAATTTTTCCCAGATGTTGCTGTTCTCAGTGTGGTAGAAAAGGTTTCTAACAGTGGTGCGTTGGAGCCGCCCTAACCAGCTTGTGAGAGCTGATGGTTACATGATGAGGTATTTTGCAAGCTGATTATTAAAATGGTCATTATGAAAAATGTATTACATAAATTTACAATTAAATAGATTATTTTAAAAGCAAAGTTATATAGGCCAGGCATGGTGGCTCACACCTGTAATCCCAGCACTTTTGGAGGCCAAGGCAGGAGGATTGCTTGAGCCTGGGAAGCTGAGGCTGTAGTGAGCTGTGGTCGTACCACTGCACTCCAAAGTAATATATATTCAAAATACCTCACTTCCTAGTTATTGTATTTTATGTCACTATTACCTGTGCTTTTGAAGTTATTTACATCGATTGTATCTATATGGTGGAAATACTATACTGTGCAATAGTGTGTTGCTGCACACCTCTCTTTCCAACTCTGTGTGCAGTGGTTATCATGTTGGTTGGTAGCCTGAAATCCACTATAGTGGGAGCACTTACACCACGGCAATTGGTAAACATGACAAATGTAGGCTCTTCCCTCGGAAGAGCCAGTTAAACCTTTCCCAGCATCACTGTGTATGAGGATTTGTTGGAATCCTATCTCCCTAGGCTTTCTAGAAACATGTGAACAAGGAAACATTTATTAGTACTGATTAGATGTACCTAATTAATTGCTGGTAGTAATTAGATAGTATCTAATTGCTCCTTATAAATATGAAAACAATAAAAGGCTTAAAGAAATATTAGCATATAGGCAGCACCTTGCGCCTTTTCATGACTTTAAACATGGTTGCTTTCTTAAACTCTTTCTGGGTTTCTCTGTTAAGGAAACTAACTGATCTAAACCTGGGGTTCTTGTCCCATGGGCCCTCAGGGAAATCCGGTGAAGCCTGTAGTCTCTTTTCAGAATCAAGGTTTTACCTGCATAATGCAAAACGTATTGAATTAAAAAAGAAACCAATTATATCAAAATAAAGATATCAAAATACAAAAATATGTAACATAGTTACTACTATATGCTTCTTTTCTTTCTCTCCCTCCCTCCTTCCCTCCCTCCCTCCTTCCTTCCTTCCTTCCTTCCTTCCTCTGTCTTGACAGGGTCTCACTCTGTCACCCAAGCCGGAGCGCAGTGGCACAATCATGGCTCATTGCAGTCTTGACCTCCTGAACTTAAGTGATCCTTCCATCTCAGCCTCTCAAGTAGCCGAGAATACAGGCATGTACCACCATATACAGCTAATATTTTTTAAAAAGTTTTTGTAGAGACAAGGTCTTGGTATGTTTCTCAGGCTAATCTCAAACTTCTGGCCTCAAGCCATCCTCCCACCTTAGCCTCCCAAAGAGCTGAGGTTGCAGGTATAAGCCACCACGCCTGGTCTCTTTGTGCTTCTTACACACTAAACAACCAGATCTAATCTAATAACTAGCATAATTTCAAACTAGAGATCAATGTACATGATATTTTGGGATATCTGTAATAGCTGTAACATAGCAGGGAAACATCTGTGATTTCTACTTTTCAGGGCCAGGGGCTACTTAATAATAATACTCTGTTTTCCTCTCCTGCCTTCAGACCCAACTCAGAAATAGGAAACGAGAGGCAGACGAAAGGAGATCAAGCTGTCAGCTTGATTCCTGACACAGGCATCATCTTCATCCCTATACTGAACTTCCCACCACTCACGCTCTGCAGGCCTCCGTCTTCAGGGGACACTTCTCAAAAGAAGACATTTATGCAGCCAAAAAACATCATCACTGGTCATTAGAGAAATGCAAATCAAAACCACAATGAGATACCATCTCACGCCAGTTAGAATGGCAATCATTCAAAAGTCAGGAAACAACAGTTGCTGGAGAGGATGTGGAGAAATAGGAACACTTTTACATTGTTGATGGCAGTGTAAATTAGTTCAATTATTGTGGAAGACAGTGTGGTGATTCCTCAAGGATCTAGAACCAGAAATACCATTTGACCCAGCAATCCCATTACTGGGTATATACCCAAAGGATTATAAATCATTCTACTATAAAGACACATGCACACGTATGTTTATTGCAGCACTATTCACAGTAGCAAAGACTTGGAACCAGCCCTAATGAGAAATGCCCATCAATGATAGACTGGATAAAGAAAATGTGGCACATATACACTATGGAATACTATGCAGCCATAAAAAAGGATGAGTTCTTGTCCTTTGCAGGGACATGGATGAAGCTGGAAACCATCAGTTTCAGCAAACTAACACAGGAACAGAAAACCAAACACTGCATGTTCTCACTCATAAGTGGGAGCTGAACAATGAGAACACATGGACACAGGGAGGGGAACATCACACATCAGGGCCTGTCAGGGGGTGAGGGGTTAGGGGAGGGATAGCATTAGGAGAAATACCTAATGTAGATGACAGGTTGATGGGTGCAGCAAACCACCATGGCATGTGTATACCTGTGTAACAAACCTGCACATTCTGCACATGTATCCCAGAACTTAAAGTATAATAATAATAAAGAAGTGCAAGAGGGCCAGGTGCAGTGGCTCATACCTTCAATTTCAGCATTTTGGGAGGCTGAGGTGAGGCAGGAGGGTCACTTAAGCTTAGGGGTTCAAGAGCAGCATGGGCAATATAGTAAGACCTCATCTCTACTAAAAATAAAAATAATTAGCTAGGCATGGTGGCATGTGCCTGTAGTCCTAGCTACTAGGGAGGCTGAGGCAAGAGGGTAGCTTGAGCCCAGGAGTTCAAAGCTGCAGTGAGCTATGATTATGCCACTGCACTCCAGCCTGGGTGACAGAGTGAGAGACCTTGTCTCAATAAGAAAATTAAAAAGAAATAAAAAATAAAGCTTGAGGATATCACGAAGTCTGTTAAAGTGTGTTGATGTCACAGAGGTTCAGAGGTAATTCCGTAGATGCTCCCTTAAAGCCTGATAACGATGAGGATACACAGAGGAGGAAGCCTCAGGTCCCCTCAATACAGGGACTGTGCACTTGCTGACCCTCATAGGTGTCTACCTTTTCTCTCCAAAGCCAAAAAGACTCATGGAGTCACTTTTTGGCAGCTCTGCTGGAGGGCCAAAGAGAGGATGCTCCTCTGTAAGCCTTCCTACTCCATCCTGAAAAGCTTTGATTGTTAAAGAGTTCATCCCAGGTCTGAGTCAAAATCTGCCTTTGAGTAAGTTCTCTCCCTGTCCTTGGGTCCTGCCTCTCCCTTCTGGAACCACATGGAACTGATCTAATCTCTGTCCATATGAAGTTCTCTTAAATCAGCCGAGTTAGCTTGTCCGTCCTAACCAAGTTGTTTTTTGCCTTGCACTTTGGTACAGAGTTGAGTTCATGGCAGGCTTTAAAATGTCCTTTTCAAGCATATCTTTCAGTAAACATCGATTACTTAATATGCAAGGAATACAATGGCGGAAATACCACATTCAGGCTCTGGGATTCAACACTTCTGCAAATACTTGGAAGACCTACCCTGGGCCAGGCTGTGTGCCAGGTGAGGGGGATACAAGAAGGAACAGCAGACTTTCAGGTTGACCCTGTCTCGAAGCACCTTGAGACATGATGAGAGAGGAACACCTGCCTTTGTTGGCTGGGTTTATAGAAGGGCCCTGTTTAACTTCTCCATTAGACATATACACTGAAAACTGAGAACCCATCTCTTTGCTGTTTGCACAGAGCTGGTGATTAAGCCTCCTTCTCTTTTTGCAGAGCATGTGTATAGTTTCAAGCTCTGTGGAAGAAGAAAGAAGGAAGACTCCATGCCAAGTCTTAGATTTCCAACTCAATTCAGCGAAGATGTATTGAGGTCTACTAAGCAACAGGATACGACTCCATCCTCAGGGGCCCCACTGTTCATTCATTCACAGACATTAGGTTAGGACCCCATCAAGAGAAAAACACAGCAAGTCTAATCCAGGCCAAATGGAAGAGTTGCCAGAAGAGACATTTAAATACACTCTGGTGCAGGTGTGAGAACAGGAGCTGGCCCCTGAAGCGGGAAGAATAAAAAACACTCCTGGAAGAGGTGGCACTAGCTAAGGGCCTGGAAGCACTTTTACAGGCAGATGTTTGGGGTGAAGAAGGCCCTGCAAAAAATAGAATCACCTATATCTCCAATATTGTTTATTTGTACAGCAAAATTCCCCTACCTTTGAACATCGACATTGGAAATTGATTTGGAAATTGCTTATTCTGCAAACATCCTTTGAGCAGGTGCAGTGTGCCCTGTGCTGGGCTGGCTGCTGGGAATGGGGTGACATGTGCCCATCAGTTTATAAGTTCCAGTCTTGTGGATGGAACATGTGAAACAGGATTCTCAGGCAGGGTGAGAAATGCAGTAGCCCCTGCCAAGTGTGCCCATGCCATCGTCTTACTGCACACGACTACAACGGCCCTTCCTGCTCCATCAGGGGCCAAGTGCCAGGCTCATGCTCTGCATCCTGCTCCACAGACACTTCCAAGGGCCTCTTACACTTGCACTCCTGCACCTCATGAATAATCACCTTCTCCATCTCAGCCGGTCAATCCCATCAGGTTAGAAACCTGCTCTGGTATTACAAAAAAAAAAAAACAAAGAAATCCTCCTGTGACACTGCCTCCCCCTTCAGCCAGGGTCTCACTTCTCTGCTGCCGTCATAATAGCACTTCTGGGTGGCCTATAGTTGCCACGTCCACCTGCAGGGTTCCTATCTTAGCCAGTTCCCATCTGTCTCCAGTCACCACCATTCCTCTGAGCCTGCACTAGACAAGGGCAGCAGTGATCCCTGAGTTGCCAAAGCCAGTCATCGTTTCTCTGTCTTCGTGATGTTCATGCCTTAGCAGCATTGGGCCCACATGTGCACACCCTTGATTCTGGAATTTCTTTCTCTCCTCGGCTTCTACACTTTCCTGGTTCATCCCCTCACTGTTGGATCCTTTCGCCCACCTTGGATGGCTTCTCCTTTGCTGCTTGACTCCCGGTGGGGGAGTCCCTTGGTGCTGTGTCCTGGGTCCCTTGGTGACACTCTCCTGTTGAGTCCATCTCATCCATGGCATTATATCCCCACATGCACCAAGAGCCCCTCAGTCTCTATCCCCTGCTCTGCCCCCTCTTTGGAACTGTAGACATGTACACTCAACAGAATAAGTGACAGCTGCACCTGGGAGCCTAACAATACTCAAATTCCACAAGTGCCTGACAGAACGTTCCATTCCAGCTGCCATCTCGAGACCAGCTCCTTCTTCATCCTTTCCTCTGGAACCATGAAGCCCCCAAACCTAGGACTTTGCCTTGATTCCTCCCTTTCCCTCACCCACCTCTCACATACAAGACCTTATCAACTCTTGCCTTCAAAATGTATTCCCAAGCAACCAGCTCCTCTCAGTTTCCTTCCCCAGCTCTGTGTCCAAGCCCTTATCTGGTCTCACTGAATGGCTGCAGCTGCCTCCGCACTGCTCTGCCTGCCTCCACGCTTGCTCTATCCTCCCATCTCCACCCAGCATCTAGAGTGATCTTCTAAAAATGTAACTTAGATCATGTCCCCTGCCCCCATTACACACTGATATGGTTTGGCTGTGTCCCCACCCAAATCTCATCTTGAATTATAGTTCCCATAATCCCCACATGTCATGGGAGGAACTAGATGGGAGCTAAGTTAATCATGGGGGTGGTTTCCTCCATGCTGGTCTTGGGATAGTGAGTGAGTTCTCATGAGATCTGCTGGTTTTATAAGGGGCTTTCCCCCCTTTACTCGGCTCTTCTCTCTTCCTCCATCATGTGAAGATCATGTTTGCTTCCCCTTCTGCCTTTATTGTGTTTCTGAGGCCTCCCCAGCCATGCAGAACTGTGAGTCCATTAAACCTCTTTTCTTCATAAATTATTCAGTCTTGGATATTTCTTCATAGCAGTGTGAGAACTAATACACACCCCTTCCAGTGGTTTCTTACCATTTGTCCAGCCTGTTCTCCGGTGTATGAAGGCCTTTGTTGTCCCAGCCTGGCTTACCTCGGTGCCCTTGTCACACGCTCCTCCTCACCCACCTCCTGGGGCTGAGCCTCATGACAGTCTTCCTTTTCTTCCTCCAGCCTGTTGTGCTCTTTCCCGCCTCTGGGCCTTGGCTAATCTGTTCTCTTGCCTGGATTGCCTACACAGCCTGCTCCTTCCCCTCAGTTTACTATCACGTCACCACACTTTGATTCTCTGCATTCTCTGAATAATTATTATCACTCTCTGATATTTTTCTCTGGCTTGTTTGCTTGCTTGTTCATACACCTGTCCCTCTGCACTAGAATACGGTTTCCAGGGGGATACAGAGCCTGCCAGTTTGGTCACAACTAAATTCCCAGCATCTTAGATGACGCCCAGCCCGTAGTGGGTGTTCAGTACTCATATGTTGGATGAGTAAATGAATGGCACACTGGATGCCCTTGCAGACTCATCTCTGGATGTCTCTGTGGTGCTGTCTGCAAACACAGCCATAATCTTGTACCCAGTCCTTGAGTCTGTTTCCACCACGTTGATTCTGGGCATGGCCAAAGGGACACGGAAAATGCAACTTGAGAAGTTGTAGCTGTGGTGTTCCTTGAGATCACCAGAAGAATGCGCTGAGCTAGCCTTGAGTGGATGAAAGGCCAAGTGGGAGAGAACCGTGGCGAACAGCCAGGCAACTACCAGACACGTGAGTTGGGTTTTCTGTGTTCATCTGGGTCTTCCAAAAAGCAAGACCTATGGCAGAATTAAGTGTGTACAAGGATTGCATTAGGGGAAATGCCAGTGTGAGAGAAGATGGAGCAGAGGCAGAGAAAGGCTGGGTGAGCTGTCAGACGGCCATGCAAGTCTGGCCCTTTAAGGAGGGGAGACAGAAAGAAGGTTGGGAAGAATTGTTCTAGACTGCTGCACAAAGTAAGGAAGGCTTGGCAAAGCCATCGGGGAGTCCCCAAGCTGAAGCTGGCTGTCAGAGGTGTCCCGTGTCTCTCAGAGAGAGGGTTTGCCTTAGTGTCCATGCTGTGGGGGCCTTGGTAAGGGAGTGGCCCACGGGCAATGAGGCCTCAGTGGAAACATGTTGATGGATTTCAGGGCATGGCAGCTGGGTCCCTGGTGAGTTAAACTCCATGTCGTAGAGGTCTGTGAGGCTCTTTCTCCTGGCTGCCTCACTACTCTCAGTCATGCAGTCACCATCCGAGCCTTCAGCTGACTACAGATGTGTAAGAAAGATTAGTGAAGCCACCAAGACCAGAGGAACTGCCCAGCCAATTCAGAGAATTGTGAGATAAATGTAGTGCTTAGGCCCTTAAGTTTTGGGATGGTGTATTTCATAGCACAGGCTAAATGATAAATCTCTTTGATAATTTCCTAAGGATAGGCTCCAGGAAAGAGGAGAAGGATTTCTCCATATTTAGAAAACACTGAATACATACTGCCAGTCACTTTTTAGAAAGGCTGTATCCACATATCCCTACTGGCAATATATGAGACTGTTCATTTCACTACATCCTCACCCATACTGGGTATTAGCATTCTAAAACATTTTTGCCAGCTTGCTATGTGAAAACACATAAGCATTGCTGAGGCTCAATTTGCATTTCTTTGACTATTGCAGAGCTGAATCCTGTTTTCATGTTTGTAAGAATTAAGGAGAAAAGAAACACGAAAGGTGGCTTGCCAGTTAAGAAAGGTTTATTATAGAGAAAACAAACTTGAGAGGAGCCTTTGGCCAAGTTACGTTAGAGGCCCACTTTATTACAGACTAAGATTTATTTATTTTATTTTTTTTGAGATAGAGTCTCGCTCTGTTGCCCAGGCTGGAGTGCAGTGGCGTGATCTCGGCTCACTGCAACCTTTGCCTCCTGGGTTCATGCCGTTCTCCTGCCTCAGCCTCCCGAGTGGCTGGGACTACAGGCACACGCCACCACGCCTGGCTAATTTTTTTTTTTTTTTTTTTTTTTTGTATTTTTAGTAGAGATGGGGTTTCACCGTGTTAGCCAGGATGGTCTCGGTCTCCTGACCTCGTGATCTACCTGCCTCGGCCTCCCAAAGTGCTGGGATTACAGGCGTGAGCCACCGCGCCTGACCCAGACTAAGAGTTTTTAAGGATTTATGATGGGAGGGTTTATTAGAGGCTTGGACGGCTTGTGTGTTTTTTTGTTGTGCTTATTTGGGAGGGAGAGTTGTGTGTCTGTTTCTATACACTTTGTTTTGCAGCTTCAGGCATACTCCCCGAGTTTGCTTTTAGCTTCCCTATTTTAATGCACCTGAAGGGAAAGGAATGTGCTTATTAAGTAAGGCCCACTGTTTTACTGGGGCCCATTGTATGAGGGTGAAGTGTTGTAGTTACCCAAGAGACTTTCTCCCCACCTTCCTTTGTGCCCTGGCTGTTTTATTTGTGTTTTACTGTCTGCTCTTTCTGGCTGCTTGTAGTTAGAAGAGAAGTGATTTCCTTGAAACGCATGAGGCTAGAAAGGGAGCTGGAACTTAACGTGGTAGTGTTTGTCTGAGATGACGGTGCTCCTGCTCTGTCAATGTTTATTGGCCATTGGTGAGGTGTTTCTTCTTACTCTTTTAAAACCAAAGTTAGAGGAGTAATCCCTGTCTCCTGTGGCCCTCCTCAGGGGAGCCGCAGCCTCCAGGGGTTGCTCCTGGTGTTGTCAGCGTTCAAGGCAGTCCCTTCACTTCTGCTGCAATTATCAGCCGATTATCTCCCCAATGCCAGCGCTCAGAGCTTCCCTGGTTAACCCCGTGGCTGGAGGGCTGCCTAACGACATTTTTATAGCCTGGTGCAGCTCTGCTTCATTAATTCCCAGCAACGGCTGTGCGTTATTCTCTCTGCCGACAGTGGGGACTCCCTGCTAATCAGGCAGGAGCCGGCAAAGTGGTGAGGTGGCTGCAGCTGGAGGGCGAGCTGGTAAGGTCAGGGGATCACGTGGTTCTCCATCACTGCGTGGTCGGAGGAACCAAAGCACAGGGAGGGAAAGACACAGTCTGATGCAGAGCTGCCAGGAGCCACATGTGGTGAGTGAGCACCGGAAACGTGGCAAATCTGAAGTGAGATATGCTGTGAGTGGAAAATGCACACTGAATTTCAAAGATCTTAGTACAAAAAAAAAGAGTGTATGGCATCTTATTCATATTTTTAAAATATTACATGTTAGAATGAGAATATTTTAGATATATTGGGTTAAACACAATATATTATTAAAATAAATCTCACCTATTTCTCTTTCCTTTTTTAATGCGGGTACTAGAAAAATTTAAATGATGTGTAGCGTGTATTTTAATTAGATGGTGCTGGTATAAGTCCTCATAGGGCATTAGTGGCAGTGAGATGAGAGTATGCATATATGTGTGTGACTGTCTGAGTATGTGTATGTGTGTACATGCATGTATGTGTTAGTATGTATGCATGAGCATATGTGTATGTGTCAGTATAAATACATGAATGTGTATGTGTGTATACCCATATGTGTGTATGTGTATACATGTACATGTGTGAGTATATGTGTGTGTGCACCTGCTTGTCTGTGTGTGTCTCTGTGTGTATATGTGGGGTGTGTGAGTATATGTGTGTATGTATGCTTGTGTGTATGTGTGCCTCTGTGTATATGTGGAGGGTGTGAGTATATGTGCACGTGTGTGTATGTGTGCATCTCTGTGTGCATATATGTGGTGTGTGTGTATCTGTGTGTGAATGTGTGTATGTGTGTGTGTTTGTGGGGTGTGTATATGGATGTGGGGGGCAGGGAGGTTGACTTGTGCAAAGTCAAAGTCAGAAACCAGATCAAAGCTCAGGACATTTTCATTTCTCTGCCTTATGCTGTGGTCTCTATTATATGCCAGGCATGCTACATACACATCTCATTGAATCTGCAAGAAACCCAGTGCTCTCTGAAGTACCATCCTGCCTCACAAGGTCAAGGGCACTAAGTAACTCATCAAGGTCACACACTAAAAAATGATGGGAATGGGAAGTGATGAAGCTCCAAACCACTGTCTCTCTCCTGCAGACAGACCCAGGGCCTGCGTTGCAGACCATCTCAGTGACTCCACCATGCCAGCCCTCATGCTGAGGCCGGGAAAGCAGTAGAGGCTGGAAGGAATGATCTAAAAGTGAATTTCCATATTGCTGTGACCTTGGTACCAGGCCAGGGCACAATCAACCACCATCTATGCACGTTCTCTCCTCGTAGTCACACCATCTCAGGGGCCAGAACGTGCAGTTGGTTCTAAACCACAAGGAATCAAGGAAATCTCAAAGTTATTCTTGACTGTTCTTTCAACATATATGTAGAAACAAATACTTGCATGTTAAATAAAAAAAATCCAGGGTATATGTGGCTTGGATGCTGGCTCTGCCTCTGACCTGAGTCTTGGTCTCCCCGTGTGTATAGTGGGGCTGTAACACTCACCTGTATTGGGAGTAAATGAAGAAATGTATGTAGAATGCTGGGCACAGCCTAGATGTTCACCATGTGTCACTTCCTATCCCTGTCCTCCCTAGTCTATCTTTGCTTAAAGTTTCCCAACTGCTTGGATTTTATTAATTCTCTCTTAGATGATTTCCTAGACAAGTCTAGGTGGATGACAAGCCAATGCAGTTTCTTAGAATAATAATTTATCTATAGCAACTCCTCTTTAGCAGTCCTGCATTAATCTCTTTATGTGTGTTATCTTGTGTGGCCATCACAATAATGTAGTGCATGTGTGTACGTGTGTATCTGTGTGCACATACGTATGTGCATGTCCATGTGTGCATACGACAGGATGGGTGGGGAGAGTGACTTGCACCAGTCAGTGATGGAGGTGAAAGCCCAGCATGTTCTAGTTTCTCCAGTTTATACTCTGAGCACCTTGAATCGAGATCAGTAGAATTTTAGAAGGAGCTGTCAAAGGATCTTGGAGAATGTATTACTCCATTTTCACACTGCTATAAACAACTGCCTGAGACTGGGTAATTTATAAGGGGAAGAGGTTTAATTGACTCACAGTTCTGCATGGCTGGGGAGGCCTCAGGAAACTTACAATCATGGCAGAAGGTGAAGGGCAAGCAAGGCACGTTTTACATGGTGGCAGGGAAGAGAGAGCAAATTGCCCCCATGATCCAATCACCTTCCACCAGGTCACTCCCTTGACATGAGGGGGTTACAATTTGAGATGAGATTTGGGTAGGGACACAGAACCAAACCATATCACAGATCATCTAGAAATAAGTTGAGGATGGAAACTATAAAAGAGTATGTTGCAGTTTTAAAGAATTTGAGTCTCTTGTCCTAAATGAATATTATCCTGAGAGCTGAAGGAAATTGCCAGTGATGCTGCTACTGCTGAAATATATTTGAGAAAAGAGGAGTCCTTGAAGACTTGGGATAGTGTGCACTTTTTGAAAAAGAAAAAAAAAAGGCTATTTCTCCAATTATAGACCTGTCAGCTTGATTTTTTATCCCTAGGAAGTTCTAGTATATATCACGAAGCACATTGAAGAAGAAGTAGTGAAGTCCAGGACTCAAAATGAGAACAAGAATTTGTGTCTGACTAGCTTCATTTCCTTCCTCCATGGAGTTTCTGCACGGGAATCATGCTGTATACTCCTTTGTGTTTCTACTATATTTGTTAGCTATCGGTGTGTAACAAATTATCCTAAAATTTAGTGAATTAAAAATAAACGCTTATTATCACTGACAGTTTCTGTGAGTCAGAAATTTTAAAGTGCTTGGCAATGTCTCACGAAGTTACAGTCAAAATTGTGGCTGGGGCTGCGGTTTTCTGAAGGCTTGACTGGGGCTGGAGCATCCTCTTCCAAAGTGGCAAAATTGCTCAAATGACTGGCAAGGTGGCACTGAATATTGGTGAAAAATCTCAATCTCTCTTTATGTGGGCCTCAGGATGCTTAAGTGTTCTCACAACATGGCAGGTGCCTTCCCCCAGAGCAGAGAGAGACACAGAGACAGACAGACAGAGAGAACATTGCAGAAGCCATCCTTTTTATTGCCTAGACTTAAAGGTCCTAAGACATTATTTCTGCCACATTTTGCTCGGTAGAAGTGAGTCACTAAGTCCAGACTGCATGCAAGAGGAGGACAATAGGCTACACCTTTTGAAAGGAGAAATATCAAATAATTTGTGGACATATTTTAAAACCACCCCACTGTCTGGTAATTTAGGAATAATAATATACATTCTGCATATTTACCCACAAAGATTTATTGCACATTCACTCATTCAGTGTGTTGTTTTGAGCACCTAGTATGTGCCAGCGACTGTTCTGATCCCGTGGAGTTAACAGATTAGTGAAGCAATAAACAATGCCATGAAAACTAGAGCTAGAGAGATGCACGTGTGCATGTGTGTGTGGGTGGGGGGGAGGTGAACTTAGACAGGGTGGTCAGGAGGCTGTCCGAGGAGGTGGCATTTCAACTGAGACCTGGAGGATGAGAAGGAGTGAGGCAAGGGCAGAGTGGGAAGCAGAGCATTCCTGGCAGAGGAAACGATGCAGAGTCACCAAGGCAGAAATGAGGGAACAGAAACGCAGCTGGGGTTGGGAGAGATGTGGCCAGAGAAGGGGAGAACCAGATCACTCTGGCCTCCTGGGTTGGGGTAAGCAGCTAAGCTTTCCTTCCAAGTGTGATGGAAGGGAGAGAAATAGCAGGGAGGCTTTTATCCTCAACAGCAGTATGAGTTGATTCGTGTGTTAACAAGACCACTCTGGCTGCTGGGACATGGATGATAAGGGCCAGAGAGGAGGCAGGGCACGCAGTGAGCAGGCCACAGCAGTGATCTAGGGAATGGAGATGGCCACTTGAACAACAGTAGGAGCCGTGGAGACAGAGAGAAAGAGATGGTTTAGGGATGATTTTGGAGATGGAATTAGCAAGATTTGCTAAGTGAGTTCATGTGACAGGTGTGGCAGAGAGAAGAGAGGAAGTAAGCACAGCTCTTCTAGCTTTGACTTAAATAATTGGGTAGGTGATGGTGCCACTTAGCAATATGGGAAAGATATGGGAAAGAGCTGATTTTGTGTGTGTGTGTGTGTGTTCACATGCACGTGTGTGTGCACACATGTTGGACTGAGGACTCAAGTGATCAGTTTGAGAAGCCTGTTGGACACCCCAGTGGAGATGCCGAGTCAGGGCTGGCAATGATCATTTGGAATCACTGGCATGTCATGGGCCTATATCTGCCTACTCTAAAATACAGGCAGTAGAGTAGTAGGAAAATCAGCTGCTAGGGCATAAAAGCTAAGAGAAGAATGCATTTTACAAGGAAGAGTCAACCAGGTGGCCCCAGCAGAGAGGCAGAGGAAGATGAGAACAGATATGCCCATTTGATTGGGTGACATAAAGGCCAAAAGTGCTCGCATGAGAGCAGTCTCAGGGGAGTGGAGGACAGAGGGTTGATTGGAGTGAGCCAGAAAGAGAATGTGACAAGAGGAAGGAGAAGCAGGGGCCATAGAAACTCATTTGAGAGGCCAGGCACAGTGGCTTATGCCTGTAATCCCAGCACTTTGGGAGGCCGAGGCGGGTGGATCATCTCAGGTCAGGAGTTTGAGACCAGTCTGGCCAACATGGCGAAACCCTGTCTCTACTAAAAATACAAAGATTAGCTGGGCATGGTGGTGGGCACCTGTAATCCAAGCTACTTGGGAGGCTGAGGCAGGGGAACTGCTTGGACCCAGGAGGCAGGAAAACCTCTTGAACCCGGGAGGCAGAGGTTGCAGTGAGTCGAGATCGTGCCATTGCATTCCAGCCTGGGCAACAAGAGTGAAACTCTATCTCAAAAAACAAAACAAAACAAAAAAACAAACAAACAAAACACACACACACACACAAAAGGCAAAAAAAAACAAACCAAAACAAAACAAAAAAAACACCTCATTCAAGAAGGTTTCTCATGGAGGGAAGCAAAGATGAGTTGGGAGCTACAGGGACATGATGAGCCAAGGGAGATGGCTTTGTTTGTTGGCTTTAAGATAGAAGATACCAGAACTCTGTGACTGTGTGTGTGTGTGTGTGTGTGTGTGTGTGTGTGTGTGTACGTGCTGATTGGAAAGACCCGGTAGACAGAGGGAAAAAATGAAGGTTTAGGGAAGAGAGGGAATAATTGCAGGAGAGAAGTCTGAGAGGGGCTTCAGGGACAAGGGGAAGCAATGGCCCTGGTTCTGGGACATATCTATGGCAACAAGAGCAAAGGTGGGAGAAACAGGCACCGTTTCTCCCACCTAAGAAAGAAGGATGACAATCTTTAAAAGGAGAAGGTGAGGAAGTCCCTGTCTGGGAGTGGGGCAGGTTGAGTTGAGGGGAGAAGGTGGGCAATCCCTTTGAGTAGTGGCTGTAAGCTCCCAGTGAGTTGGTTGGATTGCCAGGCTCCATTTGAGATTGGTGGCTATGAGTTTAAAGTGAAGTCAGTTTTTCCCCAGCTGTGTTCAGCTGCTCAGATGCAGGTGAGGGATAGGTGAGTGGTTGGATTCACAGAGTGGTGAGAAAATTGAGGCTATATGTAAAGGAGTAAGGGTGATGATTGATTACAGAATCTAAGTGGGCTAAGTAGAAAAGTTGTAGTGGTTTAAAAAAAAAAGTCCAGGCTGGGTGCCTTGGCTCACATCTATAATCACAGCACTTTCGGAGGCTGAGGCGGGCAGATGGCTTGAGTGCAGGAGTTTGAGACCAGCTTAGGCAACATAGTGAGACCCCATCTCTGTCTTTTAAAAAAAAAAGTACACAAGTTTTTTGATATTCCTCTTCTGAGGAGTGGAGCCTTTTTCCCCTCTCCCTGAGCATTAACTGGATTTAGTGACTTGCTCCTAACAGATAGAAAAAATGAACTGCAACAACAATGGATGTGGATCTGTGCCACTTCAGAGACTTGGTTAGAGAAGGCAATGTAACTTTCTCCTTGCTCTTGTTCTTAGATCACTCACCCACAAAGCTGCCACGTTGTGAGGATATGCAGGCAGCCCCATGGAGAGCCCATGTGGCAAAGAACTAAGAGGACTTCTACCAACAGTGAGTGAGGAACTGAGGCCTCCTGCCAGAAGCCATGTGAGGGAGCCATCTTGGAAGTGGGTCCTGCAGCCCCAGTTGAGCCTTCAGATGACAGCAGCCTCTGCTGACAGCCTGACACAACCTCCTGGGAGGCTTTGAGCCAGAGATGCCCAGCTATGCCAACCTTGGGTACCAGACTCTCAGAAACTGTGAGGCCATAAATGCTGGCTGTTTTAACCTGGTAAGTTTGAAACACTCATTACTCAGTATTGAGAACTAATGCAGAAGTTAGTTCTTTTATCTTTCACTATCATGTAGTAAAAATTGGAAGGGTTCATGGATCAGAGCCTCTGGGAGGTCGGGGTCCTTCAGAAAGCATCAGGAAGGAGAAGAGGTGGAAGTCAGAGAGGGAGAGGCCTGCAGTAGAGTGGTCCAGGTGCTACAGTGAGGGTGCAGCAGAGTTCAACAGCTCTCAATGTGAACTCTAGCCCTGCCCCATGTGTAGCTGTGCCACGTGGCCCAGGCACTTGACCTTCTGGAGTTCAGGTTGCTTATCTCACAAGAAGACAATGTTGCTGTAGGTGGCATTAACCAGCCACTGGGGGAATCCAGTTCCCCCCCACCCCCATTTCACCACCATGGAGCAGTTTCCATGCAGGTAAGGAGGACACACAGGAGCCTGCATGGCAGGGAGCAGAGGCGGGATGTCGGTGGGACTTGTGGCCCCATTGTGAGCATCTACTCTTTCCTGACCTGCTCTGTTGGTGGACTCGCTCGTTTATGCAGATGTTTTTTGGTTTTTGGGCTCTCTTGGCCATTGTTTTTTTCTTTTTAAAGACAGGGTCTTGCTCTGTTGCCCAGGCTGGAGTGCAGTGGCAATGATAAGGCTCATTGCAGCCTCACCTCCTGGGCTCAAATGGTCCACCACCCTACCTTAGCCTTCCCCGTGCCCCTTTTTTTCTCCCTTTCACTGATGTGGCCAAAGGGTCCTGGGACAAAACCCACACATATTGTACGCCAGACACACCACACATTAGGCATACCACGTGTACAACATACATGCCACACACACACACACTACACAGTAGACACATCACACACACAATTCCACACACACCACACACAGAGTCAATATGGAAGGAAGGCGAGGCCTGCTGGTGGAGGTGGGGACAAGCTTGTGCACCTGTCCCTTGTGGAGAGCAGGAATCCTTCCGACTCACACCCTTCGCCTAGTCCAGCCCTCAGGCCAAGAAGCCATGGACCTGCGGCCAGAGCCCGACAGCCATTGTAGAGCAATCTGGCCTGGTCTCATCCTCTTGCTTGTGCCTCCCTGTGCCTCTGTGTGTGTGGAGGGGCAGGCCAAGGATCTGGGGACTCAGGATCCAGACCAGAATGCTTCCCCACCCCACAGCTAACAGGACCTGCTTGGAGTGAGGGTTGAATGAGATCACAGGTCTAAGCACTGAGCTGGTGCCTTTGTTTCCTTCCTCCTTAGATAACTCCTGGGGTAGGGAGATTAATCCCTTCCCATTTTCCTCTTATTCTTGCCCTGTGCAAGCCAGAAGGTGAGCAGGAACACTCTGCAGCTGGCACCTAATATCAGGAAGAGCCAAGAGAGGACCCACTGGGGCACGTTGCCGACTGGAGTGCACGCTTGTCTCCTGCCCCTCACTTCACTGTCCTGTGACTCAGATTGGGTTAGCAAAACGTAGTGGCATCTTTTGGCACAAAGGCCGTGGAGCAATGTTGCATAATGACATGTACCACACAGCTTGATGGTTTCACCTCCATCAGAAACACCCCAGAGTGGCCGGGCATGTGGCTCACGCCTGTAATCCCAGCACTTTGTGTGGCCAAGGTGAGTGGATTACCTGAGGTCGGGACTTTGAGACCAGCCTGGCCAACATGGAGAAACCCCGTCTCTACTTAAAATACAAAAATTAGCTGGGCATTGTGGCACGCACCTGTAATCCCAGCTACTTGGGAGTCTGGGGCAAGAGAATTGCTTGAACCCAGGAAACAGAGGTTGCAGTGAGCTGAAATCGCACCACTGCACTCCAGCCTGGGTGACAAAGCGAGACTCCATCTCAAAAAACAAACAAACAAAAAAACAACAAAAAAAGAAACACCCCAGAGCTACTGTGGTAACAGAGGCTGCCCAAAAGCCCAGGAAAATTTCAGTGTAGAAAACAGAGCTTTGGAGGCCTAAGAAGGCAGTAAAAATGGAGACTCTTCTTGTAGATGCATTTATTAAAAAGGAATAACTACTAGAGAAGGCAAAGTCATGTAGATGAGGGGTGGAGGGATTTTCAGGAAGCCTCTCTATGACCATCTGCTGGTCCATCCGCACAGCTAAAGCTCAGCCTCCATTTACAAAGACAAGACGATGCCTACAGAATGGAAGATTATTTTGACAAAACTTACTCTGAAACACAGCCTATTCCCACCCTTAGAAAGTGACTGTACTAGCCTCAGGAGTCATTGCTACACTAAGCTCACTCTCCGGGCCAGCACCATGCCAGGCCTCCTATACTCATGATCTCAAATCCACTCAAAGCCCTACAAGGTCAGGAGTCAGCTGCCCGCTTGACTGAGGATCACAAAAGTGAAGCGCTTGTCTTGGGCCACTTGGTGGATCCAAGATCTGAGCTCAAATCTGAGCCAGGGTTGGGATACAGCTTGCCACTGTCTGGCACCTGCTGTCTACACTCACTCTCTCACCCCCTATTCCGTGCCAGTCTTTTTCATAGAGCCTGAAAGTCAGATGTGTTTGTCTTCACTCTGTATGTCACACATCAGCATATCTCTCACAGTGACACTAGCCGCATTACAGATGAATTTCCAAATCTCAGTAGCTTGGCAAAATTAAAATTTACTCCTAATCTACAAAATGCCAGACAGGGATTTTTGATCAACTGGTATCTCTTCTCCATGCACTGTTTTGGGACCCTGGATCCTTCCTTCTTGTGTGTGGCTTGCCAACTCTAACCCCCGGTTCCAGGGCAAAGGGGGAGTTCATGAAGGACCATCGAGGGGAGAGTTTTATGGACCACATTTCAGAACGTGGTCACACCTAATGCAAGGCATCTGGGAGATGTAGGCTAGCTGTATGCCAGAAGGAGAAGAAAACAGGTTTGGAGCGCGGGAAGCCTGGCCTGCCACACCAGCCTGGGCCCCAGCAGTAACTTTTTGAGCTATTTGTGCTTTTTTTGACACAAAAAAACTTTTGAGCTTTTTGTGCTATATGGATGTTTATCTCCTCTCTGTCCCAGGGTGCTGAGTGGTGACCAAATTCTTTCAAAAATTTGGGCCAAAAGAAAAGGAAGGGTATATGACAGTGGATGGTAGAGTTGGGTGGGTTTCAAAGTCCTGTAGCTCAACAAGTTAGTGTCCCAGGTCCCTAGGACAGTTTCCCTGACACACCCACGTGAATGCTCATGAGGCTGTGAGCTCCTAGGAGATGGGCCATGTCCTCTTCTTTGCTGTACCCCAAGGTCTAGTTCAGGGACTGGATGCTCAGTAAATGTGTTAAATGAAGAACTAAAGTCAGAATGTTATGTGCCAAACCAATTAGGCGTGAACTTGACAATGCACTTCCCAATCACAGGGAGGCTTGAACCCTCTGGAGGCTGCATCCGTAGAGGATTTACAGTGCCTGTCACTCATGCTAGGAGGAGAAAGGTAGAAACAGATCTGGGACAAACTCATAGTATGGGTCAGACTCTGTTGCTTCCATTCACTTAATCCTGATTTGGAGTTCAAAAGTCAGATTTCATTAAGATCAGCAAAAGTTATCTTCCCAAGCCCTGTGAGGAAACTGGAAAATGCCATTGGTTCTGAGAACTTCAGAAGGGGTGCTGTGAGGTTTTAAGGAAAGGTTCTGGAATTCCATGGATTTTGTTCTGCTAGAGTAGGAGACAGCAAACTATGGACTAACAAATAAGTCTAGCCTGCCACCTGTTTTTGTATAGTGTCCCAGCTTGGAATGGTTTCTACATTTAAAAAAGATTGTGTGGGCCTGGCGCGGTGGCTCATGCCTGTAATCCCAGCACCTTGGGAGGCCAAGGCAGGTGGATCACGAGGTCAGGAGTTCCAGATCAGCCTGGCCAATATGGTGAAACCCCATCTCTACTAAAAATACAAAAATTAGCCGGATGTGGTGGCATGTGCCTGTAGTCCCAGCTACTCGGGAGGCTGAGGCAGAAGAATCGCTTGAACCCGGGAAGTGGAGGTTGCAGTGAGCCGAGATCACACCACGTCACTCCAGCCTGGGCAACAGAGCGAGACTCTGTCTCAAAAGAAAAAAAAAAAACTGTGGTAAAGTATAGATAATATAAAATGTACTATCTTAACCGTTTTTAAGTGTACAGTTTAGTAGTGTTAAGTATATTCACATTGTTGTAAGACTAATCTCTAGAACTTTTTTATTTCGCAAAACTTAAACTCTATACCCATGAAACAACTCCCTATTTCCCCCTCCCCCAAGCCCTGACCATCAGCATTCTTCCTGTGTCTATGAATTTGACTACTCCAAGTACCTCATGTAAGTAGAATCATACAGTATTTGTCTTTTTTTGTGACTAACTTATATCACTTAGCATAATATCCTCAAGGTTCATTCACATGATGTAGCAAATGTCAGACTTTTGTCCCTTTTTAAGGCTGAATAGCACTGTATGTACACAGTACACTCTGTTGATCCACTCATCCATTGATGGACATCTGGGTCGCTTCCGCCTCTTGCTACTGTGAATAGTGCAGCTAACAACATGGGTCGACAAAGATCTCTTTGAGATCTGGTTTGCAATTCTTTGGGATATATATTCAGAAGTAGAATTGCTGAATCTATGGTAATTCTATTTTGAATTTTTTGAGGAACTGCCAAACCGTTTTCCATAGCAGCTGCACCATTTCACATCCCCACCAACAGCGCATAAGGGTTCCAGTTTCTCCATATCCTTGTCTATATGCATTACTTTGTGTTTTGACAGTTGCCATTCCAATAGGGATGAGATGACATCTCATCATGGCTTTAGTTTTGATGTCTCTCATGATGAGAGGGGCTGAGCATCTTTTTCATGTGCTTGTTTGCCATTTGTATAGCATCTTTGGAGAAACGTCTCTTCAAGTCCTTAGCCCATTTTTAAATTGAGTTATTTTTTTGTTGTTGTTGTTTCTGACTTTTTTACATTTTAAATGTTTAAAAAAACAACAAAGGAAGAAGAATGTTTTGTGACTTGTGAAAATTATGTGCAATTCAAATTTTAATGTCCGTAAATAAAGTTTTATTGGGACACAGCCACACTCATTTGTTTCTATTTTGTCTGTGGCTGCCTTTGTGTTACAACGTAGAGTAGTTGCAACAGGGACCGTATATTCTGCAAAGTCCAGTATCGCACTACTTCATCTTTTATAGAAAAAGTTTGCTACCCCTATGCTAGATTCTAAGAGGTTTAGAAAAAGCCTGCAAGGACCAAAGGGCTTCTTGGAGACAGTGGGGGGCAGCAGAGAGCTGATCTGGTAAAGATTCCATATGGGTCCTGCAGCCCAGAATCCCAAGATGTCTGGGCTCCAGATCTCACTGAGGGCACCAGGGCAGCTTGGCATGGAAGGGTTAGTGGAAACCAACCTTGTGAGGCTGAGCTGGGAGAGAGAAAAATCCTGCCAGTCCTCCCTGCCTACTTCTCTGGATTTCAGTCTCTTCTCCCTTTGGATGCCAGACTGGTCTTCCTAACACATGAATCTGACCCCGTCACTTCCCTACTTAATGCTCTCCACTGGCTGTCTCTGCTGTTCTTAGAGATCAAGTCCAAGCTCCTTCAGTCTGGTTCCCAAGGTCCTGTCTCTCTCTCTCTGCTTTTCTCTCTTGGCTCCATCCATCTGGGATGGCTCAGAACCTCCTGCTCCACCAGTATAAACACCATGCTCCCGGATCTTCCATGGTGTTCTCTGGTCTATAGGCCTCGGATGACCTGCTCTCACTCTTACCTTTCTCCCCTCCATGTCTTACCCAGATAACTTCCCCTATCCTTCAAGGCTTAGCCCAGGCTCCACCTCTTCCAGGAAGCCTTCCTTCACCTCCTACTTTACCCCGAACACAGCGAGGTACCCCTCTTCTGGCTCCTTTAATTCTCAGTGTTTATCCTCTCCTAGTACTGCAAACATTGCCATGGTTCCTGAGGGAAGGACCAGGATCTAGTTATCTAGTTATCTACTTATGAATGAATGAATGAATGAATGAATGAATGGATGAACAAATTAAACATAAAATCCCATCAAGAAACGAGTGAGAGGCTAGGCATGGTGGCTAATGCCTGTAATCCCAACACTTTGAGAGGCCACGGTGGAAGGATGGCTAGAGGCCAGGAGTTTGAGACCAATCTGCATAACATAGGAAGACCTCATCTTTACAAAAAATTTTTAAAAAAAAGCACACACACACACACACAAACAATTATCCAGGTATGGTGTTGTGTGCCTATAGTCTCAGCTACTCAGGAGGCTGAGATGGTAAGATGGCTTGAGCCTGGAAGGTTAAGGCTACAGTAAGTCATGATCGTGCCACTGAACTCTATCTACCCTGGGTGACAGAGCAAGATCTTGTCAAGAAAGAAAGAAAGAGAGAGAGAGAAAGAAGGAAAGAAGGAAAGAAAGAAAGAAAGAAAGAAAGAAAGAAAGAAAGAAAGAAAGAAAGAAAGAAAGAAAGGAAGAAAGGAAGAAAGGAAGAAAGGAAGGAAGGAAGGAAGGAAGGAAGAAAGAAAGGAAGGAAGAGAGAGAAAGAAAGAAAGAGAGAGAGAAAGAAAGAAAGAAAGAAAGAAAGAAAGAAAGAAAGAAAGAAAGAAAGAAAGAGAAAGGAGTGATATCCTTTCAGGTCAAAACATGCTTTAGTAATGTCCAGGGGATATTTTCCAGGTGAGGTTGAGACCGAGGAAAGAATGGTTGCTGTACGATTTTATCTGCAACAATGTCTGGCCCCTCCAGATTTGTAGAGTTGAACTGGTTAAAAAGTGTTGCTTCTCCTGCTAGAAAAGTTTATGCTACAAGGTTGACAGCTCAAGACCCTCCCTGCCCCTTTTTGCATATTTGGCACGTGAGATGGGCTGGTTTTCATGGGGACTTCAGTGTCCACACTCCACACAGCACTTTGGAGCTGAACTAGGTGGTGATGTTCTGTGGCAGTCCATGAATACCCATTCCCCTGCTTGGGAAGCAGAATGAGCTGGTGGGTCCTTCTCTCTATCTTGTCTTCCTCCCTGGGCTGCAGTTCACCTGCCAGGAGTGGACCAGAACCTGAATGGGCATTGGACAACCTGAGTCTGGGGCTGAATCCTGCTGGGCAGTAGCTGTGTGACTTTGGAGCATCACTGGCCCCCTCTGAGCTTCCACTGCTTCTTCTGTGAAGTGAGAGAGAAGATTTCACCTCTTTCACCTCCTGGGGTTGCTGGAAGACCATGTGAAGATTGACCTAAGAGTTCTTTCTGCTATGTCAATGGTTCTTTCTACAGTCATGCAGGTGGCCATTGGGCAGGTCACCTGGGACACAGCCACCACATAAGTAAAGCCTCTTTATCTGACATCCAGTGCCCATTTAAGGAGGAGCACTCTTAAAATCCCAGCCAGTCTCTCAGTTCTGAGTCTTCCTGAGTGCCACCCACACAATGCAGGTCAGAGCTGGCAAACTCATTTGAGAATTCGCAGGAGGAGTTACTCACTGTACAAACAGACTTCTCTTGTCAGATGCAATTTGTAAATATTATTTACACGAAGAAGTCAATTAAAACTTTCCCTGTTGATTCAGCCCTCCCCTTCCCCCTTGGCAGGATGTCACTCTTTATAAAAGTCATGTGACTTTTAGTACCAATTACTTTCAAGATTTTCCTTGCCTCTATTAATGGGATATGATCTGGGTTTGGTAGAAATCTTATAGTTACTTTATTTTTTTGAGATACAGTCTCACTCTGTCACCTAGGCTGGAGTGCAGTGGTGCGATCTAGGCTCACTGCAACCTCTGCCTCTCCAGTTCAAGCAATTCTCATGCCTCCGCCTCCCGAGTAGCTGGGAATATAGGTATGCACCATGACGCCTGGCTAATTTTTGTATTTTTAGTAGAGACGGGGTTTTGCTTTCTTGGCCAGGCTGGTCTTGAACTCCTGACCTCAAGTGGTCCGCCCGCCTTGGCCTCCCAAAGTCCTGGGATTACAGTCGTGAGCCACCATGGCTGGCCTGAAATCTTACAGTTTCAAGTTCTTGCTGTTGAGCTATTTTACCTTAAAAATAAACAAAATGTAGTTATTTCTTGCTTCATTCATTTATTTAACAAATGGATGAAATGTACTCATTTACTTCAAGTTTGTGCTTAAATCTTGCCTTCTCCATGAGGTTTCCCTGGCCACCTGTTTACTGCTGCAGCCTAGTTTTCCCCCAACACTTCTAATCTCCCTTCTCCTCCTCCTCCTTTTTTCATAGCCCTTAACATCTTCTAACACACACAAAAAATGTGATCTGTTATGCTTATTGTTTATTTTCTGTCTTCCCAGCTTGAAGTTAAGTCCTGTGAGGATGGGGGTCTCTGACTACTTCATTCACATGTGTATCCAGATGCCTGGGACAGTGCCTGGCAAACAGGTATTCAATGAATATTTTTGAAAGAATTAATGAATGAATTCATGAATGAATGAAAAGCTACAAGCTTGTTGCAAAAGACCTGAGCATTCAAGCTAAGACAGAGAATGCAGTGATAGTGGCCAATGGAAGGAAGAAGAAAGAAGACCAGGCATGGTGCCTCATGCTATGATCCCAGCACTTTGGGAGGTCGAGGCGGATGGATCACCTGAGGTCAGGAGTTCAGGAACAGCCTGGCCAACATGGCAGAACCAGTTTTAGTAGAAAACCAAGTTTCTACTAAAAAATGCAAAAACTAGTCTGCGTGGTGTGTGTACCTGCAGTCCTGGGTACTTGAGAGACTGAGACAGAAGAATCACTTGAACCTGGGAGGTGGAGGTTGCAATGAGCCAAGATCAAGCCATTGCACTCCAGCCTAGGTGAAAGAGTGAGACTCTGTCTCAAAAAAAAAAAAAGGATCTGTGTCGTATAGTCTTCACAACGGCCCTACAAATTAAGTGATTTATTCTATTTTTACATGAGGAAATGTCTGCAGAGAGAGGTTAGGCCATTTGCTTCAGGTCACAGAGCTGGGAAGAGGTGAGTCCACATTGTAAACCTAGTGCTAACTCCAAAGCTCCCTGCGCTGCAGCAGGAATGGGAGAGAGAACAAATATGCTGGGGCTGAAAAGACGACTTCCTGTAGGAGGTGATATTTGCACCACTTTGAAGACAGGGTAGGTGTAGGATTTGTTATTTGTGATGAAGAGAAGGGTGACCTGCCAGCTCAGAGAGGTGGTCCATCAGGGAAAGAACCGTGGCCAGGGCCTAGGCCACTTGGGAAGCACCCTGGTAGTCAAGAAGGCTGGAAGGGCAAGAATGGGGTCAGCACGAGTTGGGACTCAGGTTCAAAGCTAACACTTCATTTCCAGTTTGCCAAACTAACACATATGCGACTGAAAGACGTGCCATGCTCTGAAAAGTCCTTAAAATAGACAGATGTTAGCATTTCTCTGTTTTACATTTCCTCAAATGAGGCAAATCCAAGATGTACCGAAACAAAGTAGTACTACCTTTGACGCTTATGGGCCAAAGATATTATAAAAAGCCCATTCAGCTTAAAGTCCAGCTGTTGCCAAAACATTTTTTTTAAGACCCTTGGTTCTAAGGAGCGCCTACTACAGGCTAGACATTTTGCATCTATTACATGTATTTAAGTACCCTGAGGCTGACGGCACAATGACCACTTAGGAAATGAGAAAATGAGGGAAGAAATGAGAAAATGAGGGCTCCAAGAGATTATGTTTTATGTCCAAAGTCACAGGGCTAGTGAGGATACAGATAAAATTCCCAAGAATGTAGTCACTTGCCCTGATGCCTCTTTTGCCGTTGAAAAAGTGCATATCCCAGCTGTGGGAACACTGCTTCAGTGACCACCAACAGGGTGTCTTCCGTGAAGAACAATTCATTTCACATTACTGTGCCTCACCATTTTAGGGAAATGTCGACATGGTCCTCAGAGGCTCAACTTGATCTGTTTAGCTAGAAAGCTCCTGTGGAGTTAGCAGATGCAGGAAGCTGGGGATTTGTGCTCCTGTCAGCCTTCTCATTTGATGGTGACAGTGTAATCACCACACAGGTTCTTCCTGCCCACTGTACAGACAAAACCAATTCACTGAGACCACGGCATTGCAGTGAAGAAAGAGTTTAGTTGACATGAGGCCAGCCCATATGGGAGAATGGAAGTCGTTACTAAAATCAGTCTCCCCGAAGTCTCAGAGGTTATCCTTTTCAAGGATAGTATGGTGGGCCGGGGAATACGGAATGGGTGCTGCTTACTGGTTGGTAACGCATCATATGGATGTGGAAAATGGTCCTTGTGCACTGAGTCCACCTCTGGGTGGGGTCATAAGACCAGGTGAGTCATGATCACAAGTCCAGCTGGAGTCATCTGGTCTTCAGACATGCAAAAGTCTGAAAAGACATCTCAGAAAGCCAATCTTAGGTTCTGCAATAGTGATGTTATCTACAGGAGTAATCGGGGAAGTTACAAATCTTGTGACCACTGGAACCATGACTGGATATTTAACTACACCTACATCTTAGCAGAATTCAGGCCACTCTCATTATCCCAACCTCGCAGCCTTACATTAGTTTTACAAAGCAGTTTAGTTTGGGGAAGGGCTATTATCCATCCTTGCTTACATCCTTCAACTATAAACTAAATTCCTCCCAAAGTTAGTTTGGCCTTTGCCCAGGAATGCCCAAGGACAGCTTGGAGGTCAGAAGCAAGATGGAGTCAACGATGTCAGATTTCTCTTCCTGTCCTAATTTTGCAAAGGCGGTTTCAACAGTCTGGGAAAGCTAAGGACAGGGAGGCATCTCTTACAAAACCAGAAACGTGTACCCACATCACACTCCAGAGTCAGAGCCTTCCCATTATTTATCCATCCAGCTCAGAGCAAGGTTATACAGATGAAGAAGGTACACAGTCCCTACCCTCAAAGAATTCCAAGCACAGAAGGAAAAACAGACATGTAAGAGGGTACTTTTAGTACAGCTCCATCCAAGCATCTGAAGACATTCCAAGGTGAGAAAGAAAAACTTTAGAAAATTAGAAGATTTGAAAGTGCTCTCCAATATCTCTGGTTCTGACCCATTTTTCCAAATGGCTCAACAAGGTAGCAGGATGGTTTGAATTCCTTTCCCAATCCCCATTTGACAAACAGTATTATGTTCCTGAATCATCTTATTTCCATCCACTATATGGAAGCTCCCCATTACAGACACAGGATCTCCCTAAGATGTATACAAATGGTGTGAGGAAGATCTAGTCCAAAGAGTCTCCCAAGCACAGACCTTTCCATAGTGATGTTGCAGGTTGTTAGTACTTGAGCGGCTTACTAAATAACACCTCTCTTTCCCAGCTTCAGTTCAGCAGATGGAGACCAAATATTACCTCTAAGCATCAGGTTGGATGATGTTTTGGTTATGTTTTTTTGCTGCATAACACATAACCCCCAAATCTTAGTGTCTTATGACACACGCAAAAATATTTTTCTTACTCATTGGTCTTTATTCACTAGGGCAGCTCAGCTTCAGGCTGCAGGTAGGGTTCCCCTCTGCCCTGTATGTCTCTGATTCTGGCACCAGGGGATACGTGTGCATGCTACTCCTATTGACTGTGGCAGAAGCGCTTGAAGGGTAAGCAGAAATGTGTGATGCCTCTTAAAGTCTCAGCCTGGAACTGATACTTTTTCATATTTCATAGGCTGCGGCAAATCACTTAGCTAAGCTGATCATCTGAGGGGCAGCGTCACACACAACGAACCAGTAAGGAAATCACACACTCCAAGTGTGGAACATGGAAACAGAGGAGGCATTGAGCCCTTCGTCAGAAAGTCCCACTCACTACTCATGGGCACAGCTAGACCACTGCTGGCTTCCCCACATGAGGGCCTGCCCCTGTAAACTTAACACCTAAGGAAGGGCAGCCCCAAATGCATACTTCCTATACGAATCTGGGTCTCTAAGAAGAAAGAAAGGAGGTGCTGAACTGGGAATGCCCACTTCCCCTTCCCCTCATCAGAATTCAGAGTGAACAAAGGGTTGGTAGGAGGCCCAGAGCATGACCCTAGTTGATGGTCCTAGAAATGGAAACGTGGACAGCAGAGAGAAGATTCTCTCCAGACACCATGAGGGGCACTTGGTCTTCCACAGCCCACCGGGCTAGGCATACATTCTCTTTGTATGGATGGTACCCCAGGGGCTGCTGTTTGTTCTGAAGGGAGCAAAGGTTGTGTTTATTTATTCGCTCAAGATCCATCTATTGAATCTCTATTAGGTGCCAGAACTGTCAGAACCCTTTAAGATCCTCAAGCCGCAGGCTCTCCTGCCTTAGGACCTCCCAGCACTCACCGTATCAAACACATTGAAAGACACCACCATCACACATTAGACATTCTCTTTTGGAAATTTTGAAAGCCTTTAAGATGGTTTTACCTTTATTTTAATTTTAATTTTTTTTTTTCAATTGACAAATGGAGGCTAAAGTAACTCCATCTTAGATGCTAGTCTGCCATGTTGACTTCCGATTAACCCCAGGTCTGGGAATGCCTCTGATTCCCAATTTATCTCCTGTTCCTGTGTAAGAGCATATGCTTACCATAAATCCTGCCTTTAGGTCAAGACGGCCTTGATATTATCACACAAATTCAAGGCTATGATACACACAGCATTTTTGTCCTTTCCTAGAAGGTCAACTTTAATTGTCCTGCACATTTCTTATAGATCATGTGTATCTTTTCCCTGTGGTATATAAGCCCTGGGTCTCTGGGGATAACAGCGTAGAGATCTGTCTGTCTTATGGCCGTCCAAGACCACACTTCTGTCTGTAAGTTCCCCAGTAAATCACCCTCTAAAGGCAAACAGGATTTGTTTGTCTTGTTCTTTGGTTTCTCAGCTCCTTTCGCATTTGGGATCACTTTGTATACATGGCCCTTTCACAAAACAACAAATAAAAACGACATATATTTATGGTGTACAACGTGATGCTTTGAAATATGAATGCACTGTGGAATGGCTAAATCAAGCTAGTTAACATATGCATTACCTCACATACTTATCATTTTTTTGTGATGAGAACATTTAAAATCTACTCTTGTAGCAATTTTCAAGTACACAATACATTGTTATTAACTATAATCACCATACTGCACAATAGATCTCTTGAACTTATTTTCCTGTCTAATTTGTGTCCTTTGACCATCTCCCCATTGCCCCCTCATTTTACTTTTAAAATGATGTGTATTTAAGTAATTCATTGTGATTATCTATGACTTCTTGTCAATCATTATGCATATGAGGGATTCTTGCAGAGAGAAAACCTACCTTATGATTTGTTTTCAATTGTAATGACATTCTTACAAACACTAAAGTGAATAATTAATGAAAATGATTTGATGTTAATGTTAATGGACAAACATTAATTTTAAATTTGCTCTCTTTTTTCTATAGTTGGAGCTATTTTTTTTTTCATGCCCCAAATATTTTTGTTTGACACTTGTGAATTTAGCTAACCTTAGGTACAGCACTAATTTATCCCTAAAGGGTAAAACAGGGCTGAGTACTGTGCAGGAAGCAGCAGAAACAAGGACAGGAAAAGGCAGCAGTCTTGTCTTCTGGAAACTTCCAGTTTAGAAGGCCAAATAGAGATGTAAAAATATAAATGACAACACAGTGTAAGAGATAGGATCATAGGAATGTGTCCAGGGTCTAGTGAGCACAAGAAAAGGAAGGGGCAGCCTTGGTGAAGGCTTTGTGGAGGCCAAGGTGCTTGACTATGACCTGGAGGGTGAGTGGGTGGTCTCAGGATGGTGAGGGGGTGAGCAGGAGTTGCGGCAAGACAGAGGGGAGATGGGGAAGTGATTCCAGTTCTGGGAAAGGATGTAAGGATAAGTGAAAGAGCATGAAGGAACATGGTTGGGTAACTTGGAGTAATTCACTGCAGCTGAAGCCTAGAATGTGAGCAGGAATGTGGCGAGCCTGTGGCAGAGGTGGAAGCCTGAGGCGTCATCCTTGTAGCTGGGTACCCAGGCAGGCCTCAGTGGTGTCCTAATTTGGTTTAATGTGGGAAAGTATAACTTCGGAGGTCTGGGAAGTTTTCTTCTATTAAAGTGTGGATTATTGGTCCGGTATGATTCGTGCTGGTTTCTTTGTAAAACTTTGTACTAATAGGTTAATATTTTGCCCCTTCATTTCTTTTATATTTTGTTACAACAGTCCATTTACAGATACAAAAGGCCTAGCAGGGGACTTGTTTTTAATCCTTTCTCTCATCTCTAGGGAAACCCACTTGGGGCCTGTCTGCTTGATCAGACAGCCTAATCATTGAGATCTTTTCTCTGTCTCCTCTGTGGCTATTAATTTAACATTTTTATTCCATTTTTTTTTTTCCTTTTTAACTGGAACTGTGACCTAGAAATCTTCATTAGTTTCCTAGGGCTGCTGTAACAAATTACTACAGACTGGGTGGCTTCAAACAACAGAAATTTAGTTCAGGTGGTCGGGAGTCTGAATTCAAGGTGCTGGCAGGGCCATGGCCTCTTTGAAGCCTCTGGGGAGCATCATTTTTGCCTCTTCCAGCTCCTGGTGGCTCTTGAAAGTCCTCGGTGTTCCTTGACTTGTAGCTACATCACTCCAATCTCTGCCTCCATTGCCATGTGGCTTTCTCCTCTCTGTGTGTGTCTCTGTATCCTCTGCTCTACCTAAAAGGACACCAGTCTTTAGGCTTGGGACTCACCTCATTCTGTATGGCCTCATCTTAATTTAACAAATTGAATCTGCAAAGATCCTATTTTCAAATATGATCACATCCCAAGATTCTAGTAGACATAAATTTTAGTAGGGGGGCGGGGGACACTATTCATCTCACCACACCCTCCATAATTTGATTTGCTGCTTGGTCAGCCCTGTCTTTAGTGCCTTAGAGGTGGATTTCATCTTTGCAACTGCATTTCAGCTTTCCTGCAGGCTTTTATTGTCTCAGCCTACCCTTTTCATCTCAGCCTGCTGTTCTGGAGTCTGAGATTGTCACCTGAAGCTCCTTGGTCCTATTCCATGGAGGCCACATCTTCTGAGATACCCTATAGATGGTTCCTAACAGTTTCCTTCTGCTTAATGGGGAAAGTAATTTTCAGAGCAAGTCGTTTCTCCTGAGGCTTTCTTGTGCTGTTCCATTTCTCTGTGGCTGTAGCACTTTTCAGAAGTCCTAGGATGTTTTCCCCCCTCTATTGATTCATTCTTAAAAGAGACAGATTCCACCTATCCAGACTGTGCGGACTGCCTTTGGCCGATGCTGAAGGAGAGCTGATGCTGAAGGAAGGGGAGTTGTAGCTAACTCCTAGCTCAACTTCCAGCATCCAGCCAGCACCCGTTGATTTAGCTCTGCTGAGCTAGGTAAGACTTTCTGTCCTCTCAGTTCTACAGGGAGGACCATTTGCATTAGAAGAGTGGCTTTCATTTAGACTAGCCTAATCAGAATGGCCCCAGGGAGCATTTCACAAATACAGATTCCTGGGTGTTATCCTAGATAATCTGAGTTATTAGTGTGGGGAGGGGTCCAACAGTCTGTTTGTAACAACTCCACGAGGAATTCTAATACATGGCCAGATTTGCGAACATTAATGATTTGTTTCAGATTTGCTTCCCCAATAGGGCTGTGAGCTCCAGAATGATAGCAAATATTTACATAGCACCTTCCTCTGTGCCAGGCACTGTCTAAGCCCTTCATGTACGTTGACTTCTCACACCAATCCTATGAGGGTACTATACGTATCTTCATTATCCCCATTTTACTGATGGGACAATTAAGGCACAGAGTAGTCACAGCTGGTAAGTAGAGCGCGGATCTTAAATAATACACAGCCTCTCTTTACATGACAGCAGAAGCTGTGTTTGATGTGCTCCTTATGAAAGTCTCTAAGTGGCGCAACAGGGACTCAATACGTTATTGTTATGTAGATGACACCCACCTCCCTCTCCCAGAAGAGGCCTGGTTGACCCTTGTCAGTCGCGTAGGGATAAGGGTGTGGTCAGAACATCTTTACTTTAAAATGCTGCTGACTGTGGCCTAGTGCGGTGGTGCGCTCACCACTGGCACCCCAGCCTGGGTGACAGAATGAGGCCCTGTCTCTCCAAAAAGAAAAGGAAATGCTGCTGAATGGAGTCAAGGGTGGGAGGATTTCAATGGGAAGTCTTGACTGGGGCAGGTGGAGACGTGCCAATGTGTCACATCCCAGGAGGACACCGGAGACTACTGAGAGCCACACATTCACAGAACCTGGGAAGCGGGAGCGAGGGAGAGTGGGTTGACAGAGATGGCATGCGGCTGGCTGGCCAAAGCCTGGAGACCGGAACAGCTTAAGGTTGGGATCTTTGTGCTTCCCCGGGCAGCGTGTGTGGCCAGCTGCCTAACCTGGATGGCTAGGACTGACTTTAGGCAAGTCTCTGAAAATTTCCAGGTTGCCATTTCCTCACCTAAAAAATGGGGCAAACAGTATCTGTTGGTTTCTATCTTATGTCATCAAGCACTTTGCTCTACGAACAATGCTGAGAAATGTTTATTTTCACAGCAGTTAGCATAGGTGTGTTTTGTAGGGATGACCTGTCTTTGTGGAGGGGCACAGGTAAGCCAACTACGGCACAAAAAGGTGCTGGGTCTCCAGGGCCGCACAGGAGCCACGGAGGAGGGGAAGGGTTTCTCTGATGCTCAGGAAGTGAGTGGGCGGAAGTGGGAGCGCGGAAAGCGGATGGAGCCAGCGAGAAACACATAGCCAGGGTTCTGTCGCGTGATCCCCGACGGCACCCGCTCCCCATCAGCAGCATCATACCCGGTAACTTCTGGAAATGCTTGAAAGAGTGGAGTTTTGTGGAAATTGGACCTGGGGCTGGGTTCTGAGGGAGGAAGCAGGAAGTCAAGTAGGTGGGGAGAGGATGAGGAGGGAGAAGTCTGGGCACCAATCAAGTGGACTCTGAAATGGTGGGGAGGGGCTGGGCCTTCATAGTAATGTGGAATTGGGCTGCGGGCTAGATTTAATATGATTTTGAGGGGCAGGAGGTCCTCTGTGGATGGCAGAGTTATGTTTAAGTGCCATATAAAGTGTTCCTATGTGTAAACTGAACTTTTGTAATTACTGCAAGGGTGTTTAAGTCCCTTACACTCCAAGGCAGTGGTTCTTAAACTTGGCTGTCATTGGAATACCCTGGTCCCTGAGGAGTTTTTTAAACAATTCCAGTGCCCAGGCTGCACTGTATACCAGTTTAATCACAATCGCTTGAGGCAGAGCCCAGGCATAGGTATTTTTTAAATTTCCCAAGTGACTCCAAAATACAAACTTGAGAACCAATTATCTAAGGCAGAAATTGACAACCTTTTTCTGAACAGAGCCAGATAGTGACTATTTTAGGCTTTGCAGGCCAGCCAGTCTGGCACAACTACTCGACTTTGTTGTTGTGGCATGAAATCAGACATAGGCAATATGTAAATGAATGTGACTGTGTTCCAATAAAACTTTATTTACAAAAACAGGCAGACAGCTAAATTTGGCATGTAGCCATAGTTTTCCAGGCCCTAGTCTAATGCATGGTACAAAATAATACATTTAAGAATACATGGGACTAGAGACCTCCCAATAGACAGATGGCATGATGGTTAAGAACTCGGCACTGAAGACCTGACTTGGAGTCCCAGCTCAGCCACAAATGAACTGTGTGACTTTGGCAAGGTCCTTAACTTCTCTGTGCCTCCATTTCCTTATCAATTAAATGGACATAACAGAAGTACCTACTCTACAGCATTATTTGAGGATTAAATGAGAGGTAATGAATATAAGAAGCTGGCCGGGCGAGATGACTTATGCCTGTAATCCCAGCACTTTGGGAGGCTGAAGCAGGTGGATCTCCTGAAGTCAGGAGTTTGAGACCAGCCTGGCCAACATGGTGAAATCCCACCTCTACTAAAAATACAAAAGTTAGCTGGACATGGTGGCGGGAGCCTGTATATCCAGCTACTAGGGAGGCTGAGATTGCGCCATCGCACTCCAGCCTGAGTGACAAGAATGAAACTCTGTCTTAAAAAAAAAAAAAAAAAAAGAAGAAGAAGAATAAGAAGCAGCAGCAGCAGCAGCAGCAGCAAGGCAGTGCCAGCTGAGCATGTAGTACAATTCTTAATAGTATTATTTTTCCTTTTTTTTTTTTTTTTTTGGTGATTGTTACCATTTTTCTAAATGCAGAGGATCATGTAGCTTTTTACTAGGATCCTCAGATAGATGCTCTTTGAATAGATGTTGATTTACTTTTAAGTGCTAGCAGCTAAAGCAACAAGGGAAATGCATTTCAGGGAGATAACTTTTGTTTTCTGACAATTAATTTAATTGCCAAGGAGTAATTAGCATGTTAATCTAGGTCTCAGTTTCTCTCTTATAACCGCAAAGAATGAACTTTGGTAAGAAAAACTCCGAAACAAAACCAAACCTCCAGCAAGTTGGAGAACTGCGGTACCTACTCCCCCAGACCCCACCAGGTAGACAGGCCCCTGAGTGGGGCAGATGTAGTCCTGGGACTTCTAGTATGCCTTTTAAATTACCTGTCAAAATCATCTCCAGGGGCCCCTTGCCTGGTTTTCATTATTATTTTTTCTGTCATTATCACGTAAACAATGACCATTTGTTTTCTTAAAAGATCTTCACTGCAGACAACAAGCCCCCGGGCTGTAAAACCCTCAGTTATGTAAGGATGGGGTTTAGGTATTGCTAGGCTCCGTGACTTGGAAAAATATCTTGGTACCAAAGGTGACCTTTTCTTTTTTTCTCTACCTGAAGTGATTAGTTCATTTGCTTGTCTCCCCCCACCTCCCTACCCCCAAAAAGAGTATAGATCAATCTGAACAGCCTCATCGGTGGAGTGTCAGCAATATCTCACTGTCCAGGTGGTTCCAAAAAATATACATCGTCACCATGGAGCTATTTTTACCATTGCCCAGTATTTCTGTTTCCTCTGTGGTTTGCAAGGATGGGCATCACTTCTCAGTGACGCATGAGCCTCTCAGAGTTCCAGAGAGGCTAACATGTTTCTTGTAGCTTACCCCATCCTTCCTGCCTGTCCTATCCTTGAACTTTCTTCCACGCAGCCTAAGCCTTATCTATTCTTGAAAACAGAATTCAAACATCTCCCCAACAGAAAGTGAATGTCTAATTTTCCTGGGCCTCCCCGACCTTTTGTCTAAATTTCTTGGCAGGCACGGAGTGCTTTCCCTACTGTGGTGCTGAAAATTCTTCAAGGGCAGAAGGAGTAGGCCGTCTTCCTCTTGCAGAAGACATTGTCAGAGCAGAAAAAGCAGATGGTGCAGGGAGAAGGGTGTGTCCTGTGCAGCCAGAGTTTGAACTTGAGCTAGGTGACTTAATGAGTAAGGCAAATGATCGAACCTGTCTGAGCAAAATTTCCTCCTCTGTAAACTGAGTATCATCATCCCAGTATCAGAGATTGTGGGCTGGAGGTGGTGAGATGCTCCATATTAGGTGCCTAGCACAACTGCAAGAATGGGCACACCTAGATGTGTTGACTCCTTGATTTCCCACCTGTTTGACAGGCTAAAGCATTCATGGAAATGTATGTGGATGGAAGAGAGAAGTGTCATAGTCCATTTGGGCTGCTATAACAATTTATTGCTCACAGTTCTGGAGGCTGGAAAGCCCAAGATGAAGGCACCAGCAGATTCAGTGTCTGATGAGGGTCTGCTTTCTGTTTTACAGATAGCTGTCCTTTTCCTGTGTCCTCACATGGCAGAAAGGGCAAGGGGTCTCTTTTGGGCCTCTTTTATAAAGGCACTAATCTCATTGATGTGGGCCTCACCCTCATAGCCTAATCACCTTCTAAAGACCCCACCTCCCAATACCATCATGTTGGGGATTAGGATTTCAACATACGAATATGGCATAGACACAAACATTGAGACCATAGCAGGAGGGAAAGGAGAGGGAAGTCAGGGGAGTGGGAAAGAAGGAAGGAAGGAGAGAAAGAATGGGAAGGCAGGGGGAGAACTCAGGAAGGAAGGAAGGAGGGAGGTACGGAGGGAGGGAAGGAGGGAAGGAAGGAAGGGGAGAAACAATGGGAAGGCAGGGGGAGAACTCTAAGCAGAAAGGCAGGTGATGAAATGCAGGACCATTGGGCATCCAGGAAGTTCTAGGGTGGGATCATGGAGACCTGTGCCTTAGCTAGGCTGAAACTTAGGCCAGGCCAGGCCTGTCCTGCTACACTCAGCAGGGCTCATCTTGCCTCAGTGTGGCTAGATGCTTGGGCAAGGCTGTTGGTGCATTGAGGACATGATACAGCCTGGACAGAGCAGGCAGGACTGCTCAGTAGATAAGAGGCTGGGTTCTGAGTTGTTCTAGGCTAAGTTTGGTCAGACAGGAAGTTCTAGAGAAAGGGCAGTGGTTGGTCTCCTTCTGGTGGTTTTGAGGGAAGAGGCCTCATGGTCAGGAGGCAATAAGATATGCTAGCATCACCCCAGAGCAAAACCTGCTGAGTCTTAAACAGCCCAGTCTGTTATACCAGGACTTGCTCCCCAGAGATAGGGCAGTGTTCTTTTGGGGCTGAAAGTTCATTTGCCTCATTCATTTGTTGAACATTTATTCAGTGTCTACTGTTTGCTGTGCTAAGTGCTGAGACAAAACATTGTCCCATACTTGAAGGAGCTTCCAGGCTATTGGAGGTCATGGGTATCAATAAGTGAACAGTTTGTTCCAATTCAGAACAATAAGTACTGTTCTGGAACTGAGTGAGGTGCAGATGGGCAGGATGTGTGTGTCAGGGGGCACAGAGAGGACCCTCAACCTAGGCTTGGAGGTCAAGCAAGGCTTCTGAGTATTTTGCTTGGCCAAAAGGGTGGGAAAGATGTCTCATTTGGAAATGCAATATTTGGGGGCTCAAGAGAGAGCATGGTGCCTGCAGCTGCGATATGCTCTGGTTATGTTCCTGGGGGAGGCTGAGGGTGAAGGATGCATGGATACCAGGCTAAGGCCTTGGCATTTTATCTTCAAGGCACAGAGGAGCCAGTGATAGGTGAATTTTGACCAGGGGAGTGCTTTGATCTGGTTTACCATCTAGAAGCATCGTAGGGGGAACCTGAGAGTGGTCAAGAGCATTCCCTGGACTTGGGGACCAGAAGGGGGTAATGGGAGCCTGCATGAAGGTTCTAAGAGGAGAGAGGAAAGGAGTGGCAAGGGGAAGGTGGACAAGCATGCTGGGGAGGCAAAGCTGGCTGGCCTTGGTGACACAGTGGATGTGAGTGTAACAAAGAGAGGGATGACCCCTGGGAACACAGAGGCTGCAGATTGCATAGGAAGGGGTAGCTCTAGAAAGAGAGGTCAGCAAGGAGGAAGTTAGGAGTGTTGGGCTGAGACATGCTACTCCTGATCTGGAAGGGGGGTGATGTGGATGGAGAGAAAGAGCCTGTATTGCTATGTTTTCATGCCACTGATTACAAGACAGGGTAATTTATAAAGACAAAAAGATTTAATGGACTCACAGTTCCATGTGGCTGTGTGGAGGCCTCACAATCACGGTGGAAGGCAAGAGGCACATCTTACATGGTGGCAGTCAAGAGAGCAGTGAGAGCCAAGCAAAAGGGGAAACCCCTTATAAAACCGTCAGATCTCATAAGACTTTTTCACTACCACGAGAACAGTATGGAGGAAACCGTCCCCATAATTCAGTTATCTCCCACTGGGTCCCTTCCACAACACGTGGGAATTATGGAAGCTACAATTCAAGATGAGATTTGGGTGGGGACACAGCCAAACCATATCAGGGCCCTTTTTTCTAAAATATTTGGGAGAAATCTCCCACTCTATGAGCTAGAACCCATTTCCTGCAATGGAAGTTGATACAAATTATATGCATGTGATTTCCCAGGGCCCTTTGCATCCAGGCTGTGTGCACATGACCTGGGCTTCTGCTCCTTGAATCAGAAGTTTGGGAAGAGGTGAAGATATCCTGGCAGGGCTGGTGGCAAGGCAGCAGCTCCATTGGATTTCCAGGTTAGCAGTGGCAGGGTCTGGGGTCCAGCACTGGTGATGCATCTGTGCCCAGCAGCTCAGCGGCCACGTCTCCACCCAGTGGGGTCTTCAGGATAGTTTGGGGTGTCAGTCCTGGATGTGTAGCTTCCAAGCCTGGTTTTCTAGCCCTCCCCAAGGGTGTTACCTCCCTGATGTCTTTTTTTAATTTTTTAAAAATTGTGGTGAATTATACACAGCATTAAAAGCACCATCTTAATCATTTTTAAATGTATTGTCCAGTGGCATGAAGTACATTCCCACTGTCATGCAACCATCGCTATGATCCATCTCCAGAACGGCTTCATGTTCCCAAACCAAAACTCTATACCCGTTAAACACTAACTGCTCATTTCCTCGCTCCCAGCCTCTGGCAGCCACCATTCTACTTTCTGTCTCTGTGAATTTGACTGTTCTAGGTACCTCATATAAGTGAAATCATACAGTGTTTGTTTTTTGTGATCGATTTATTTCACTTAGCAGAATGTCTTCAGATTTCATCCATGTCATAGCATGTGCCAGTATTTCATCTTTTTTAAGGCTAAGTAATTTCCCCTGTATGCATAGACCACTCATCTGTCGATGGACTCTTAGAGGCTTACATGTGTTGGCTATTGTGAATAGTGCTGCTGTGCATGTGGGTGTGCAAATATCTGTTCTAGTCCCTGCTTTCAGTTCTTTTGGGCGTATACCCCAAAGTGGAGTTGCTGTATCACATGGTAAATCGATTTTTAATTTTTTGAGGAACATCATATTGTTTTCCACAGCAGCTGTGCCATTTTGCAGAGATGGGATTCTTCCTGGGGCTTTAAGTAGGTCTGAGCCTGGCTAGGGCAGGTGCAGGGCTAGGTCCTAGGAATTATTCAAGAAACCAGATTATTCAAGTAACTCAGATGAAGGGTCATCTGAGTCCTTCTCTTTCAGGGATTGACATCCAGGGTAGAGAAGAAACTCACGGCTCAATGTCATTTCTTGCCTGTTGGACTATTCTGGGATCCGTGTAGTCATTTGGACAGAGACGCCACCTCTTTCTCCCCCAAAACCCCCTTCCAAGATTAGTCATCACCTCCCTCTCATTAGCTCCCATGGGAACACATTAATGGCCTTTCCCCGTAAGCAATGCACTTTAAAAATGGCCAAAGCCGGCCGGGCATGGTGGCTCACGCCTATAATCCCAGCACTTTGGGGGGCCGAGGCAGGTGGATCACGAGGTCAGGAGATCGAGACCATCCTGGTTAACATGGTGAAACCCTGTCTCTACTAAACATACAAAAAAATTAGCCAGATGTGGCCCCATGTGCCTGTAGTCCCAGCTACTCGGGAGGCTGAGGCAGGAGAATGGTGTGAACCCAGGAGGCAGAGCTTGCACTAAGCGGAAATCGTGCCACTGCACTCCAGCCTGGGCAACAGAGCGAGACTCCATCTCAAAAAAAAAAAAAAAAAAAAAGGCCAAAGCCTGCCCTGGAGGAACAGTTAGAAAATTATTTGCTTACTTCTCTGCTCGCCCCTCTCTCATTAAATGAGAAAACCTTTTCCTTGGAGGCTGTGAGCACTGACTTGGGAATGAGGATGTCCTGGTTCAATCCTGGCTTTGTTTAATTCTCGGGGTAACCTGGGTGAGACCCCACCCTCTCTGGGCCTCAGTTTCCCCATTTGTAAAACAGAGAGCTGCTGTAGACCAGGGATTCCCAACCCCCTCCCCACCAAGATGCTCTTTGTTTTTTGTCCTTGGAAGGCTATATTTTGAAAGATGTTATCTGTCAGATAGAGCTTATTTAATAACATTAGGTTCTCCATGTTTTATTAAAGACATCCGTAACTTCCAACTAAAGCTTCTGATCACAGTATAAGCAAATTGAGTTGATGTCATTTTATGCAAGAGCTGGTGCGACCTCATCTTGGTTGGGAATGTGATGTTCCCTTTGCAATTTAAAAATATTGAAAATAGTTCTCAGATCCCCATTACTATTCCTGGGGAACCTAGCCTCAGTACCACTGGTAATATGGCAAGACTGCAATACCCGAGTCTTAGAACCAGCTCTGTAATTCTGTGAAATGGAAGGAGTGTAGACTTTGGGCACAGAAGCCTGAGTTTTTAATTTTATTTCAAGCCTACTGATTAATCTGGTGTGACCTTGGCAGTGTGGAAAAAAGTCCACAAATTCTTTGAAACTCCTCCCTTCAGATGAGTTTGGTCACATTCAGGGTGTGTGGCCATAAGCACTCAGTTCCCTTCCCCTTATGTGTGGGCTGTGCATACTTGGTGACTCTGCAACTAGAATGTGGTGGGAAAGCTGATGTTAGACTTTTAGCACTAGAACACGAAAGGCATTGCAGCTTCTTCCTTGTTCTCCCTCTGAGAGCACTTGCTCTGGAGGAAGATGGTTGCTAGGTTGTAAGGACACTAAAGCAGACTATAAGAGTCACCTCATGGTGAGGAACTGAGGTCTTCTGCCAGCAGCCATGTGAGTGAACCACCTTGGAAGCTTGTATTAGTTTTCTATTGCTGCTGTAACAAATGACCACAAACCTAGCAGCTTAAAACATCACATATTTATCTTGAAGTCCATAGGTTAGAAGTCCAACAGGGTCTCCTTGGGCTAAAATCAAGGTGTCAGCAGGGCTGTTTCTTTATGGAGTCTCTAAGGTAGAATCTGCTTCCTTGTCTTTTCCAACTTTAGCAGTAGCCTGTATTCCTTGGCTTGTTGCCCCTTCCTCTGTCTTGAAACCAACAGCACTGCGTCTTTCCGACACTGCTTCTGTTGCCAATCTCTTTCTCTGACATCCTTTTCTGCTTCCCTTTTCAATTTTTAGGACCCTGTGATTACACTGGATAATCTAGGATAATGTCCCTATATACTAGCTGGCAGCCTTCATTTGTCTGCAACATTCATTTCTTTTTACCATACAATATTTACAGGTTTCAGGAATTAGGGTATGGATGTCTTTGTGGGGCCATTATTCTGCCTGACACAGAAACGGATCCTCCAGCCCTGGTCAAGCCTTTGGAGGACTGGGACCCCTGCCAATGTCCTGATTGAAAACCTTGTGAGAAACTGAGCCAGAACTACCCAGCTATGCTTCTCCCTGGTTTCTGACCCACAGGCACTGTGAGATAATGCATGTTTGTTGTTTTAAGCCGCTAAGGTTTGGAGTAATTTGTTATGCTGCAAAAGATACCAAATACAGGCAGGTTAATTAGCCCTTTTCAGCCTCTTTCATTTATAACATTGGGATGGTTCCTATCTTGCAGAACTGTTGTAATGGTTAAGTAGGTCAGCGTTTGGAAAATACCTGGCATAGAGCAGATGTTCCATAAATGCTAAATTTCTTTTTTCTTAGCCTCCCTTTTTGTTTTCTAAAGGGCACCCCAGCAGTGGCAGAAAATAAGGGCAGCTGCCAGCAGCGGCAGAAACTCCAATCTTTAGCAACAAGTTTGTCATGCAAATTCAGCATCAAGACAAATACCCAAGGCCAATTACCAACCAGACCACCTCCCTTAAACCACTTCTACACAGAAATTCTGATTGGTCTTGCCCTTGAGGCACTGCTGGAACTCTTATAAGCTCCAGGGCACAGCAATGGAAAACCACTGATAGACAGATAGACTCCACTTAGAATATTCACCTTGCAAACAATGAGGTGAGCGTGTCACACACACCACTGTGTGTAACTCTCAAAGGTGTGGAGGTGATCTGTGGGTTTGACCAGCCGAAGGAGGGATGGAGGAGCAGCTGCTTTGGCTCTTTGTTATGTAGGAGTTCTCATCAATTGTGCACCAGCCACAGCTTCTCAGGGTGATTACTATGATCTTTTGGCTTCCTCTGAGGCTTGACAATTTAAGATATTAATACATTACCAGGAGTGGAAATGTGTGGAATATGAAATGTCATTATTTTCAAAATGGTTCCTCCATCCCCAAAAAAGTGGTTGTAAATTTAGGAGAGACATGTCAGAAGTGGAGTGAGAGCGTGGGCATGGATTTGTCTGCATGAAAAAATAAATGTGCCATCTTAAGTACTTTTTAAAAATGTGGCACCATCAATGGGAATGACTTGCTTTTTGAAAATGTACAGTGTGGGCTGGGTGTGGTGGCTCATGCCTATAATCCCAGCATTTTGTGAGGCCAAGGCAAGTGGATGGCTTGAGCCTGGGAGTTCCAGAGCAGCCTGGGCAACATGGCAAAACCCTGTCTCTACTAAAAATACAAAAAATTAGCCAGGTGTGGTGGTGCGTCTGTAGTCCCAGCTACTCAGGAGCCTGAGGTGGGAGGATCACTTGAGCCCAGGAGGCGGAGGTTGCAGTGAGCTGAGATCATGTCACTGCACTCCAGACTGAGTGACAGAGTGAGACCCTATCTCAAAAGAAAAAAAGAAAATGTGCAATGTATAGGTGGAGCCCTTCGAGGAAGAAAGGAGGTGAGAAAAGACAGAAGTGGAATGCAGAAAAACTGTACTGGGATTAGAGCAGGGACCTGAGGATTGGGGGCAGAGGAAGTTGTCAGAATGATTCCAGTTGGCAGACTCGAGCACTGGGGGAGGTGCTTTAAAACTCGCAGGTGCAGGAAAAGGACAGAGACAAGACAGACATCCTAGAGTGAGATAGATCAACTGTTTAGGGCTTTTCATACGTTCAGTTTTTTGTTGTAATATTTACTGAGCATTTACTGTTGTGTCATGTCCAAGCTAGGCAGGAGGGTGGGATCTGCAGAATAATGCATCCCCTCCCCAGAGATGTCCATGTTCTACTCCCTGGAATCTGTAAATATATTAGCTCGCATGGCAAAGGGGAAAATTAAGATTGCAAATTAAATTAAGGCTGCTAATCAGCTGACTTTATATAAGGAGATTTTTCCTGGATTATCTGGGTAGGCCTGGTGTAACCACAGGGTCTCTACGAGTGGAAGAAGGACGCAGAGTTAGAGTCAGAGGAGGAGAAGACACTAGGAGAAAGGTCCAAGTGTGAGAAGAATCCAGCCTGCACTTGCTGACTCTGACCATGGAGGAAGGGGCCATGAGCCAAGGAATGTGGGCGGCTCTAGAAGCCGAAAAGGTGAGAAGTGGATTCTCTCTCAGCCTCCAGAAGGAATGTAGCCCTGATGGCATGCAGATATTAGCCCAGGCAGACTTGTATTGGATTTTGAACATACAGCATTGTAAGATAATAAATATGTGTTATTTTAAGCCACTAAATATGTGGTGATTTGTAATAGTAGCCATGGGTAAGTCATACAGAGGGGAAGGCATTTTTTTTTTTTTTTTTCGAGATGGAGTTTCACTCTTGTTGCCCATTCTGGAGTGCAATGGTGCGATCTTGGCTCACTGCAACGTCTGCCTCCTGGGTTTAAGCAATTCTCCTGCCTCAGCCTCCCGAGTAGCTGGGATTACAGGCATGCACCACCACACCTGGCTAATTTTGTATTTTTAGTAGAGATGGGATTTCTCCATGTTGGCTAGGATGGTCTCAAACTCCTGACCTCAGGTGATCTGCCTGCGTCGGCCTCCCAGAGTGCTGGGATTACAGGCAGAAGGCATATTTAAGCTCCATGTCTGATTGCTCATCCCTGGCACTCATCGCCTAGTACAGGCTCATTAACGATTTGTGGAATGAATGAATAAGTTAGGTCTCCTTAGTCAGTGTTTCTGGAATGAATGGATAAAGATGCCAAGAGGATGGTGGTCTGGTGGGGGAGACAAGGCCATGAAGAGTCGCCATGGAGTGAGACTGGTGCTCGAGCAAGCATTAACACAGAGGCTCACCACAGGCACCCACCTGCTGTGGGTCAGCGGCCATCACAGATTCGATTCCCAGCCAGTGGACTCTGAAAGGGAGGTTGCGTGCAGGAGGCATATTGGGGCTGCTGTCAGCAATACCTGCAGGGGTGCAGGGCAGGGAGCAGGGCTGGGCAGAGGCAGAGGCTGCCATGTGGCATGGTTGCAGGAGGAAGCTCTAGATGGTTCTTCAGAGTTGCACTGAGTGGAGGCCAGCAGCTGCCTCTCTGCCCTGGGCCCCACTGCCCGCGTCAACAGTGATCAGGCTGGAAGGATGGCATGGCCTTGGGAGAGGCAGTTCTCTTGGTAGAGGGCAATTCCTGGGAAGGGACCCAGAGAGGAGCTCCCAGCCTCCAACACCCCCACAGCTGGGGAGGAGAACTCGGTCCTGAAGGAGGATCTAGGTGATGCCCTACAGCATCTGCTCTGGGAGGAGAGAGGGAGGAGCTGGCGGAAGAGAATCCCTGTGTACTGGGGCTGTAGAGCAGAGGGCAGAAGGGATGTCCAGGCTGAGAAAACAGCTGTGGCAAATTGTGGAGGCCTGGAAAAGTAGAAAAGACATGGGTCCTGCAAGTCTTTGGGGACATCTGGAGGGAAGTGTGCAGAGGGGGACTGGACATTGGTGGGCAAGGAGCCTGGGAGGCAAGTGATGACCGTGTGACGAAAGAGCTTGCAGATGAAACAAGGAGGTGGCTTCTTCCACTGGGTCAGGGTGTGGCGGGATAGAGTCTGGATAGGCTTTGAAAACTTCCTGGGGCACAATTCAATGCAGAGGAAGCCATGGGAGGCAGGGAGGCTGCAGTCCAGGTAAGGGTGATGAGGCTGCTGGTGCTGGCTCAGTTACTGCAGGGCAGAGCCAGGGGACCTTGGCAGAGTCCCCCAGGGCAAAGCTTGTCTCCAGAAATCTCCTCACAGTGTGTGTGTGTGTGTGTGTGTGTGTGTGTGTGTGTGTGTGTTGGGGGATGGGGATTAGAGTAGGATCTCTGCATTGCATGTGCTGGATGGCACTGCTAGAGAGAATGGCCAGGACCAGGGAGGACCATGGCTGGGATGAGTCTTCTTTCCTTTTAATCCTTGGGGTGACACTGATGAATAACTCACCTTGACGTTGGCAGTAGTGCCCAAGAGGTCAGGCTGTGGTGGACCCCAGGTGGGCAGAGGTCTGAGATGGGGGTTAAGCATTCCCCACTGGGAGGGGTCACAGGAATGCCAAGGGAATGAGAGCCACACAGCCCAGGGGAGTCTGAGGTGCCAGAAGCAACACCAGGGACTCGGGCAAAACCCTGCTGTTTTGGCCCAGAGGATGTCATGACCCTGCTACTTTGACCTCATTGTGCAGCAAGCTCACTGGTGAACTTGAAAGAAATAATGATGCTAAACACAACCACCTGGAAGAAGCCAGGATAGGTCCAACAATTGCTCGGTGAATCCAAGCTTTGTTGTATGACCACATGGACAAGATAAGCCATGCCCAGACCCATAGCTAGCTGCCCCGTGCATGCCAGGGGTGCCCCCAGCCAGTACTTCCTGAAGTTGTAAGATGCAGCAGCTCTGTGCCTAAGTCCAATCCTATGAAAACAATTTCTAAAATGACTGATGGACATGGGGAAAGCAAGACACAGCTCATAATGTGTGGAAAACTATTTTAAGGGCTTACATTAGTTCAGTGGAGTTCATACAAAAAATAGTTTCTTACCAAAAGTCACTATTATCATAATTTTGATTCCAAAGCTCCTATATATAAACACGGGATAAGCTATCTCTGAGGTCACAAGGGGAAGACCAGCATGGCCACTGGGTCAGACTGGCAGAGTCAGAGTGTCCTGAATTCCCAGATGGAACCTGGAGTTTAATTTGGAGCAGATATAAGAGTGGGCATTTTGTAGTACATCAGAGAGAGGCTGTTGTGGCCTCTGTCCTAGTGGGTCTTGGTAACACAGTCATGAAATCAAAGAGCCCCCACAAGTCTGATCATTATTGAGTGCTTTCTGTGTGTCAGAGGCTGTGCTGGGTGGTGGTCAGGGAGGGGGTGTTACAGGCTGATGTGGTTGGAGGAGGGGCTTGCTGGGAGGTGATTGAATCATGGGGGTGGACTTGCCTCTTGCTGTTCTCATGATAGAGTTCTTATGAGATCTGGTTGTTTGAAAGTGTGTAGCACTTTCCCCTTCACTTGCTCACTCTCCTGCCAGCCACGTGAAGATGTGCCTGCTCCCCTTCACCTGCCGTGATTGTAAGTTTCCTAAGGCTGCCCAAGCCATGATTCCTGTACAGCCTGCAGAACTATAAATCAATTAAACCTTTTTTCTTTACAAATTACCCAGTCTTAGGTACGTCTTTATAGCAATGTATGAATGGACTAATACACAGGCATTGCTACATTGGAAGCTTAGCATAGCTAAGAGGTAGCAGAGGTAGTTTCTCCAATGAAGGAACAATGGAACTGTAGGAGGATTAAGTCAATTATCTCAAAGATAACCAGCTGAGAAAGGGTGACCAGGATTAAAACACAAGCTTGCTGGACTCCAGAGGTCCCACTCTTAACTCCCTGCTGGGCTGCTTCTGGGAGAAGACATATATAAGCCATCAATACACCATTGTGTGAGCCTAACCCCTTCTCCATCTTTCCAGGCTCCTACTGAGCCAAGCCTCTGTCATCCTGGCTGAATTATTGCAAGAGCTCCCTCATTGACTCTGCATCCACCTTGTCCCCAGCCATCTATTCTTCACATAGTAGACAGTCATCTTTTAAAATTCAAGTCAGATCACATTCCAGCACTGCTCAGAAGCTTCCAGTCACTTCCAGCCATGCTCAAAGGAGAAGCCAAAGAGCTTTCTGTGGTGCACAAGGCCTTGCACAACTTGGCCTCGTCCCCACCTCTCCTCCTTTCCTATTGCGTTCCTCTGGCTCTTGCTGGCCTCCTGCTGTTCCTTGACCAAGTAAAGTAGCTCCTCCCTCAGGGTGTTTGTACATGCATTTCCCTCTGCCTGGAATGCTTCCTCCCCAGATATCTGCCTGGCTATCTCCTTCTGCTCCTTTAGGCCTTTGCTCAAATGAAACCGTCCTAATGAGGCTTCCCTGACCTCTGATCTAAAATTGCAGCCACTCCCCTCCCATTTTTTTGCTTGTCTCCACAGCCCCTGTTGCCATCTGACACATGGTATGTCTACCTCTGTATGTGGGGCTTATCCATCTACCAGAATGTCAGCTCCACAAGGCCAGGAGTTCTTGTCTGTTTCCTTCACTGCTGTATCTCCAGTACCTAGAACAGGACTTAATTCATAGACAGGGCTCAACAAAAACTGTGTTAATGAATGAATGCAGGTATAGAAAGACAGAGAAAGCGTGTCATTGATAAGAGTCTATTTCTTTCATCATATTGGCCAGTGGGCACAAAAGTTGTTTTTAAACAGACATCTAAAGACCCCTCAGTTGCTAGACAAGAGTCAGTCTGAGTGCAGGGAGGGCCCTTCATGCCCTTTTGCGGAGTCTCTCTTCGTTTCTGGAATTAGCCAGTCCTGTCCAAGGCAGAGGCTTCTCCCTGAATCCCTGGGTGTGTATTTCATCTCTGTCTTCATCCAAGGCCAGGGATGTGCCCTGACTTCTGGGTGTTTTGACCAGTAGGTAAGGTTTGTTCTGCAGCTACCAATGTTCAGAGGAGGTGCTGCGGGGAGGCTGGAGACCCTGACAGTATTGGAAGGTTCCAGCCTGGGAGCATGTGAGGGGGGGCTGGGTGGGACAGGGCAGCTTCACTAAGCAGAGTGGGAAGAATAGGCATGCTGGATGTCAGGCGCAGAGGTCCTGGGAGGAAATGGCCCAGGACACAGGAGTGTGGCTCCCTACATCTTAATTTATCACCAAACCGGGTTCTTGGTGTATGTGTGTATGTGTGGTGTGTGTGAAGCGTGTGTGGTGGGGTGATGTTATTCCTGACCTCATCGTTTGGGCTTTTTCTCAGGAACTTGTGAACTTATATAGCAGGGAAGAGCTCTGCAATTGTTTAAATCCCGACTCCATGTGAATCTAGGAGATGCTTCGCCCACCTCTGACCCTCAGTTTCTTCATCTACAAAATGGTGGTAATATTCCTACTTCATGGAATTAACATATGAAGTTCAAATAAAATAACCAATAAAAATTGGACCTAGGCCAAGTCATATTCTCAGTAAGCAGTTCATGTTAATCCTGATGATCATGCTCACAATTTTGCCACTGGGTGGGTGGATTTTTTGGCCATTGTTGTTAGTGATTCTGAGTCTCCCAACAGAGACTGGCAAAATCTTCCTCCCCTGTCAGCCTCAGCCTGGGTCTTTCCAGAACTGTCAGGGAAGCAGCTCCCCTTCCTCAGCTCCCTGGGCCCAGGAGGGGCGTCATTGTCATAGAAATGAGAGAAGCGTGCAGGTAATTGCCTGCTGAAGGTAGAGGGAAGAGGAGCAGGGACCTGTCACCTCACCATCTGCTCAGGCTCAGCCCCATCCCTGCAGGATCCTGAGCAGGGGCTCCACTCTCCTCTCTTCCTTGCACCATCAAAACATGCTCCGGGTAGTGCCACATGAAATCCCCACATGCTTATGCCTCCATTTCATTTTCTAATTCAAAGACATTCTGGGAGTGTCTACTACACGGCCAGCCCTGGACCAGATGGAAGCATCATGTTTGTTCATCAGTATCACTGACTGAGCACTGTTCTGTGTTCAGCACCTCTTGAAGACGTGCCTAACTTAATGCTGGATTTAAAGCCTACAGCAATCTACAGAGACAGGCATACTGTTATCCCTACTTTATAGATATACCCAAGGAAATCAACAATAATTCCATAGCATCTCCTAATATCCAGTTCACATCCAAGTATCTCCAAAAGAAGGACAAAGAAGATTTGACTCAACGTTCCTCTCCCTTTCATCTGAGGTCATCCTGTAGCATATTGTTTCCAGCATTGTCCCTGGACCTTGCCCTTCATTAAATTAACATGCTCATGTCTTTAGTCATTGGTATTCTCTGCAGTCTAGTGGGGAGTGGGGAAAGCAGGTAGGTAAACCATCAAGTGGTAGCTACAGTGATGGAGATCAACCCATGCTGCTTTAGGAGCATGAAGAAGAAGCTAATCAGCCTAGGGAAGGCAAGGAAGGTTCCTTGTGGAAGGGATATTTGAGCTGCACACTGAAGAAACAGAGGTAATGTTTCAGGAAGGAGAAGGCAGGGAGAGCATTCCAGGTGAGAGGGGACAGTAGAGCAAAGGCAAGAACATGGGACATATCATGGGGACATGTAGAAAAACTCAAGCAGTTAGGTGTTGCTGGAGTGTGAAGTGCAAAGCAGGAAGCAGTGAGAAGTGGGGGCTACAGAAGTCTGCAGGAGCCAGGTCATAAAGGGCCTTAAAGGTAGGGTTAAGGAGATTGGGTTTATCCTCAAGGTGATGGGGAGCTATTGAAGGGTGTGGGTAATGATTTGTGTCTGGTATTACTCTGATGGCAGCAATTGGGAGCCATAATCATATCATGTCATTCATTCATTCATTCAAACACTTATTGAGTACCATAATCATATCATGTCATTCATTCATTCATTTCATTCATTCAAACACTTATTGAGTACCTTCTATGTGCCAGACACTGTTTAGATGCTGGGAAAACAGCAGTGAATGAAACAGCCTAAAATTCCTACCTTCGTGGAACTTAAAATTGAGTGGAGAGAGACAGAACAAATGAATGTAAGGTATGCCAGAGCATGAGGCGTGTTATAGGAAAATAAACAGGGCCAAGAAGGGGTCCAGTAGTGGTGGTCTGTGTGTGTGAGGGGTGTTAGTGGGTGTCTGGAGATGGAGTCTCACTCTGTTGCCCAGGCTGGAGTGCAGTGGTGCGATCCCGGCTCACTGCAAGCTCTGCCTCCCGGGTTCACGCCATTCTTCTGCCTTAGCTTCCCTAGTAGCTGGGACTACAGGTGCCCGCCACCACGCCCGGCTAATTTTTTGTATTTTTAGTAGAGACGGGGTTTCACTGTGTTAGCCAGGATGGTCTTGATCTCCTGACCTCATGATCCGTCCGCCTCGGCCTCCCAAAAAGCTGGGATTACAGGTGTGAGCCACCGTGCCCAGCAGGTGGGTGTCTATTTTAAATAAGGGGCTGGACGCAGTGGCTCATGCCTGTAATCCCAGCACTTTGGGAGGCCGAGGTGGGTGGATCAGGAGGTCAGGAGATCGAGACCATCCTGACTAACACGGTGAAACCTCGTGCCTACTAAAAATATGTAAATTAGCTAGGCTTGGTGGCTGGTGCCTGTAATCCCAGCTACTTGGGAGACTGAGGAGGGAGAATCCCTTGAACCCGGGAGGTGGAGGTTGCAGTGAGCCGAGATTGCACCACTGCATTCCAGCCTGGGTGACAGAGCAAAACTGTCTCAAAAATAATAATAATAATAATAAATATTTTTAAAAATAATAAGGGCCATTAGGGAAAGCTTTTTAGAGGAGTGGCACTTGAGGGAGGTGAGGGCAAGAGCTGTGCAATTATCTAGGAGTTCCAGGCCAAAGGAGTAGCAAGTGCAAAGACCCTGAGGTGGAAACATGTTTGAGGCATTGCCAGGATGCCACAGTGGACAGAGCAGAGGGAGCAGAAGGTGGAGTAATGGGAATTGAGTGAGAAGGGTAAGGGGGATGGGCAGCAGATCAGGTAGGGCTCCGTTGGCCATTGTCTTGACTTTGGCTTTTAGTCTAAGTTAGATGGGAAGCCACTGGGGAGTTTTGAGCAGAGCACGACATAATAGGATATGACTTCAGGTCAAATGGTGCTGACAGGTTGAGTAGGATGAAGGGTGAAAACTGTTGGATTTGGCACAGTGATGGTCATGAGTCATGAAAGCAGTTTGGGAGGAGCAGTGGGGTGCTGAAGGGATTTGCAGGGGCACAAATAGACGACTGTTTCAGTGTTGAGTGCTGTCTTGTCACTCACATCTTAGTGGCACAGAGCAATGGCAATCATTTTATTATCTGTCATGGTTTCTGAGAATAAGGGCTTGGCTGGGCAGTTCTGACTTGGGACCTGCTAGGCAGTGTCATGCAGGCCGTCAGTGGCTGGAGCTGGAGCTTGCTGGGTGCTGATCAGGCAGATCTCTCTCTCGCTTTTCATGAAGTTTCAGGGACTCTCCATGAGGTTGCTGGATGGGGGTTCATTTGGGCTTCCTTGCAGCATGGCGGCCTCAGGGTATTGAAACTGCGTAAGAAGGAGAATTGCTGTGAGCAAGGAAGAGCTGTGTGTGTGGCCTTTTGCCCTACCTTGTTGGCCAAAATACTCTCAAAAGCCTACCCCATTTCAAGTGGGACTTATGGACCCCATCTCTCCCTGGGAGCAGTGTGAGAGAATTGGCAGACATAATTAAAAACCTCTCCAAGAACTCTATCAAGGAGTTTTGCAATAAAAAGAACAAAGAAATGGGGCCACGGTGGGAGAGAAGTGTAGGGTGGAGTGGCTCATTTTCAAAATGGAAGGGAGTCACTCCATGTTGATCTTGGGTGTATATGATGTATGTATCATGTATCATGGCTATAAAGTATGACTACCATGTATATCATGGGTAGAAAGAGCCCTGGCCCATAGTCAGAAACCCTGAGTCTTCTCACTTACAGACTGGAAACCACAAGAGGATGGGGGGCTGCAAGGGTTCCTAGAGGACACTTAATTCCATGTCTTTTTTAGAGATGGATAAACTGAGGCCTGAGTGGGTCATGACCTGCCCAGAGTCATGGAGGGAGTGAGAGGCAGAGCCGGGATGAGCTCCCAGGACCTGAAACTTCTGGGCCAGTGGCCTACACACAGAGCTTCCCACCCTTCCTCATTGGGTTTCTGCAAGCCCTCCCCAACCCCAGCACTCTGCAGGGCCTGGGAAGTGAACCAGGTAAGCTGCAAACCTAAGCCCTTATTATTAGAAAGGCCATCCTCACAGGTTGCTCCCTCACTTGGAAGGAGAATGTGGCCAATGTGTCTTGTGCCTTGCTTGGCATGAAAAGTGGGACCTTGGGAGCAGCAGAGGCAGGTGTTGCAAAATTCTAATCTTCTAATGGCACTGGGACTGTAGAAACCTCGGGCAAGCATTGTGGATTTTGAATTTGAGAAGAGAGAAGAGCCAAAAGAAGACTTCTAGGGCATTTGAAAGGCAAGTCCAGTGCCAAGCAAAGTTCCAGAGTACACCAACTATAAAAGGAGGGAGGAGCGGAAATGAAGGAGTCAGTGCTGAACCTAGAACAGACACTAATCATCCTGGGGCATGGCAGTAATGGGGAGAAAGAGAGCTGGGGGCAGGGGGGCCTCAGCACAAGCCTAGCCACGCGTGAGATCTCACTCACACCCCACGCAGCCCATACACCTGGGGTTTTCTTGATGCCATTTTACAGATGAGGAAACTGAGGCTCTGTGTGCAGGGAAACGTGGGTGTCACTGGTGGCCTGCAGATGCCCAGGGAATTGGGACTTGTTGTAGAAGTATCACCCTAGGACTTGGGAGGAATGCAGACTCTCAGGCCTCCCTCCTCCCTGCAGAATCAGATCTGCATTTTAACAAGACCCCCACAAGGTGGCCACACTAAAGGACTTCCCCAGGGTCACCTCACTAAGTAGGGCAGCACCATGATGTGTCTGTCTGACTCCAATGCAAGACTTCTTTCCATTTATGTGGTTTTTGCCCTCAAAAAGCCATCAGAAGGAACTTTTTAAAAATGCAAATCAATATAATGCAAATGACTTGCTTATAATTTTTCTGTCGATTCTGATGTCCTTCAGAGCAAGCCCAAGCACCCCATCATGGCATTCAAGATCACAGAGAGGGTAGGTGACTTATCCAAGATCACATAGCTGAACTCTCCTTCCAGGGGCAAGAGGCTCATTGGGAATAGAGATGCCAGACTTCCTGGCTTAAAAGCAGATGTAGGAGAGCTGGGGACAGGAGGAGGGCTGTGACTCAAACAATTCTTCCTCCTGAACGGCACAATCTAGTAACTGCTGAGGAACTGAACTGAGGGTCAAAAGTGAAGGAAGAGTCAGCGTGGGGTGGTGGCCTCGAGAGCGGAGAGTTGGGGTGCAGTAAAGCACAGAAGACATCTAAAGCCTTGTAAACCTGTTGTCTGGGCTTCTGCGGGGCTCACTCTCCTGGGAGCATTTCTGGAGCCTTTCAAAACCCCAATATTCAGGCCACTTTAGGCTGCTGTGCTGTCAGCCAAGGCCAAGGAAAGGAGGGACATGGGGAGGGGGAGTCTGGGGGCAGCTGCCCATTCTGGCCAGTGGTTATCTCTGTGATGCCCTAACCACAGCCTTGCAAGGCAGGACCGTATCCGCATCTGATGAGGCCACCGTCCACACCAACCTTGAGTCACCTTGTCTGCAGTGGTGGTGGCAGTTTCTGAGACCTTTTTCTATAGCTATATCCATTTCTTGAGATTTTGAAGTGTTTTTATAAACCCCATTCTCTGGGAATATTTTTAATTTTTCTGTGCAGCTGGGAGGATTCTTAGAGAAGAAAAGTGCTGATTTAAGAGAAACTACATTATTTGTGAAATACAAAATTCATCTTGTGGGTGTAAGAGATGCCTTTGCGGACGGATGAAGTTCCTGGTACTAATTAGCAGGTAAATAGACCCCACAACTCTACAGAACAACTTGCTTAGCCCTCCGACATGGATCTGTGCTGTACTCACTGAGCTTAGGGTCCCTCCCACCCGAGACCCCCTCTCCATGCCCTTTTGAGCTTTGTTCTCTTTTGTTTTCCTCTTTAGGAGTGCAGTGAAGCTGCTGTGTTCTCCAGCTCTTAGTTAAGGGCCAGTCAGGATCAGACATTTTGCCCTGATGGAAAAGAAGATGAACAGATACCTCCTGACCTGGATAACAATTAATTTTGGGGGCCTAGATCCCCAAGGACTTTAGGATAAGGCAGCAGTTTGGATTTAAGATCAACATGGTGTTTAAAATATAAAAGCATCATAGTGTTGGGGAAGCATCATTTAAAAGAACTTGTGGGTCCCTGTCAGGCCCCTCTTGAGACAGGGAGCCCCACAGAAGAGAAGGCCTAGGGCTGGCTCCCTAGGGTTTTGAGAAACTCCAGAACAGTGTTGACTTCTTTCTTCCCCTAGGGTCACACCAGCATGTAGCATGATGCCTTGTACACAGTAGGTGCCCAGTAAACACTTTTGGATCACTGAATGCAATGACCAGTGGATAGAAACATTGTTCTTCCCCTGACCAGGTAAGACCCACTTCCTGGGCATCCACAGGCCGCTGGTGATGCACACCCTTCTCTGTGCGGCCTCTGCTTGCCGGGGGAAGCCTTGTGACCAGTTTCTTCCCGCTGAGTCAAGGGAGGATGAGGGGGAGCAAGAACATTTTCTTGTTTCCCTTATGGCTTCTGAGTCTTTATTTTATTTTTTTTTAATTAAAATGTCTACTTGAATTTAGGTAAGGAAGACCTTGCTGTTAGTTTTTGCATTTTGAACTAAAAAAAGGCCTTTCAATGAACACTAGCAGAACAGTCTAAGCAATCATGATAAAGACCTAATTCCTGCCTCTTTCTCCTGCTCTGATGGAGCTGATGACAGCACAAATGGGAGAGGGAGAATGTAGCAAGGACGCTGAAGGACAGAGAGTTGTCCAAGCCACCAGGAAGGTGGAAGTGGGAATTCATTTTCTGTGCCATTGGGTGGTTCCTTAGGAAAAAACGTAGACTAAGAAAAATGTTGTATTATTTGTGGAAATCAAGTACATATTGCAGGTGTAAGAAATGTCTTTGTGGGTTGTCAGCATTTATTGAACATGAGCCTTTATTTTTGGAGCTCCTCCAACGTACCGTGCACTGTCACCTTAACAATTCCTCACAGTGACCCCATAGAGTCAAGAGTCAACTGCATTTTTGCAGAACTGAGGCTCAGAGAGGTTGAGGGTTGTCCTAGGTATCCAGGTAGCAAGGAACAGGGCAAGAATTTGAACTCAGGTTGTAACGCTTCATTGTATGTGTCAACTTGACTGTGCAAAGTGATGCCCAGATAGCTGGTAAAGCACTATTTCTGGGTGTGTCTGTAAGAGTGTTTCTGGAAGAGATTAGCATTTGCGTGGGTAGACTGAGTAAAGAAGACCTGTTCTCACCAAGTAAGTGGGCATCATCCAATCCACTGAGAGCCCAGATTGAACAAAAACACAGAGGAAAGGTGAATTCTCTCTCCTTTCTCTGACTGGGACATCCATCTCCTTCTGCCCTTGGACATTAGAGAGCTTAGTTCTGGGGTGTTTGAACCCAGTAACTTATAGCAGCTGTCCCCCAACCCTATCTCAATTGTTAGGCCTTTAGACTTGGACAAAACTACACCACTAACATTCCTGGTTCTCCAGCTTGCAGAAAACAGGTCATGGGGCTTCTCAGCCTCTATAGTCTCAAGAGCCAATTCCCATAATGAATCTCCTCATGTATATCCCAACATTTCTGTTCTCTGGAGAGCCCTGACTCATGCCCAGGTTGAACAACCATTCCTGGGTTCTTTTTCCACCTTGCCATATGGCTTCTCAGAACGAGACAAGGCCTCCACTATGGTTTGAGTCAGAAGACTCATGAAGGTTGTATGAAAGAGTTAGTGGTATTTATGAAGAATGGCTGGGGAAATGCTTTTGTCCCTTTGTGAGGAAGTGGGCACCATGGAGTGGGGATGGATTGGAGGGCCCTCTAGGAGAATGAGGCCACATGAACACAGCTGAAGATCATGAAGCATTTTAGGTAATTGCTAATAAGTAGAATTATTAATATTAATGCTGGCTGCCATTTCTGAGAGTAAATTGTGTCTCAGGAACTTCACATGCATCATCTTCCATCCTCACAACTGTCCTAAGAAATAGATTTTATTCCTAATGTGCAGATGAGTGGTTGAGACTCAGTGAGACAACACACTTTGTTCAGGATCCCACGGTAAATAACATGGTAGAGCCCAGATGCTATCACAAAGCCCAGTGAGGCAGGAAAGCAGGAGGCATAAAAGGGAGGACATCTGGAGCTCAATAGAAGTGGGGAACCCCAAGAAGGCCCATCAACCCCTCCCAGCAGCAGCAAAGATGGTTTTCAGAACCCAAGTCCATTCATTCTCTTTCCTGTGCTCCTTCCCACGGCTTTCAGCTCAAAGACACAATTGGCTCTTTAAGACCAAGAGGGAGCAATACTCCCATTAAAAACACTCACTTTTCCTCTAGCTCATGGCCCTCCACATGACTTTCTAGCTCATGGCCCTCCAGACAGAACACAGGGGTCCCAAAATGCATAGCGTGGAATCACAGAATGGCCCAGGCTTGAACCATCTCTATTCCCAGAGATAGTCACAGAGATGTACGCTAAGGGACAGTCTTGGCAGGGTCTGTGAGGAGGAAGTGGATTCAGCAGGATGATGGGGCTGGCATCGTGGACGCCAGCAACGTGGATGCCTGTTGGTGGTGTGCTGATGCTACACACATGCATTCACACATACATGCAGACACATGTACACACACACACACACACACACACACTAAAAACACCCACTGACATACATGCTTTTATATTTATTTATGATTGGTGTGCCCCAGGGAGGAGTATCTTTTACAAGCTGCTCTGGTTGTTTCTGACTTCTGGAAGAGTCTGGACAGAGAAATTCCCAGCGTATCCTGCATCTCATTCTTGGTGTGAACCAGGAACACACACTCATTCCTATTTGGCTATAGCCTTCAGAGCTTTCTACTGTTTCTTTTAAAAGAAGGAAACTAAAATAATATAATTCAATGTTGTCCAGTCAGCTTTGATTACTGTCGGTCCCTGTGTGTGAAGTGCTGTGCTGGCTTGAATGGGACATGCAAAAATCAAGAAGGCAAGGTCCAGTCCTTAAAGCCCTAGAGCAAGGGTTGACAAACCACAGTACTTGGGCTAAACCCAGCCCACCACCTGTTTTTGCAAATAAAGTTTTATTGGAACACAGCCATCCTCATTCATTTACATGTCTATGGTTACTTTTGTGCTCTAATGGCAGAGTTGAGTGGTTGCTACAGAGACTGTATGGCCCACAAAGCCTAAAATATTTACAATCCAATTCTTTAAAGAAAAAATTTATATACCTTAGCCCCAGAGAACTGTATTGGAGAGAACACATGCACCCCAAAAGACAAACAGCTTGACCAGGCAGCCGTGCTAGGGGCCCTGTGAGCTTTGTGGATAGTAAGTGGCTTCAGAGTGCCGAGGAAGGGTATGTGTGGGCTGAGATAATGAGGGAAAGCTAGTTGGTGGAGGCAGGCTCTGGGTTTTTTAGTGAACAGGAGTGTAGGATGGAGTAGTGGTGGGATGAACACGAGGTCGTTCCAGGTGTGGGCATTGGGGTGAGTTCAAGTGCAGAGGTGAGCACAGAGCATGGGGGGGTGAACATTTGTGGTTTGGAGCTAATCAGCATCCACTCAGCCATGGCTAGTCATGGCTAGCCCCGATTTCCTTTGAAAGTCATCACAATTTGCTTCTAGCGAGGGTGACCATGCAACTCAGGCCTGGCCAATCAGAGCCTCAGGTCCACCTCTGATGATAGTGATTGGCTCAGGGATGAGCACATGAACCAGCTCTGGCTGCAGAGCCAAAAAACCCCAATCCTAGACTTGTTTTGGTCATTGAGGAAGCCGATTGTCCCCTCTCCAATCTTCTGGTTGTGAACAAAAGATGGTGTCACTGAGGCAGCCACCTTCCCAGTTCTGGCCTCACAGGTTGAGCCCTGAATCCAGCGGGGCCTTCCCCTCCCCCTCCCCCTAGACTTTCCCGTTATATGAACATATTTTCATTTTTGCTTATGGCCATTTGGGTTGAGCTATTTAATATTTGTTGCTTGCAAACAGAAGAGCTAAACAGATCCAGCATACCTGGGGATGCTCGTTTTTGTTTTGTTTTGTTTTTGTTTTTGTTTTGAGACAGAGTCTCCTCGCTCTGTCGCCCAGGCTGGGGTGCAGTGGCGCGATCTCAGCTCACTGCAACCTCTACCTCCCGGGTTCACGCCATTCTTCTGCCTCAGCCTCCCAAGTAGGTGGGACCACAGGCACCCGCCACCACGCCTGGCTAATTTTTTGTATTTTTAGTAGAGAAGGGGTTTCACCATGTCAGCCAGTATGGTCTCGATCTCCTGACCTCATGATCAGCCCGCCTCAGCCTCCCAAAGTGCTGGGATTACAGGCGTGAGCCACCGCGCCCAGCTGGGATGCTTGTTTCTTCTGTAGGCTGAGAGTAGCCAGCTCAGACCAAGCCTCTGACAAGAGAGCCTGAAGTACTGGGGAGACGGATTTACCCCTCCTGGGGGCGATTTTGGTGAAGCCCCTAATTTGGGTGAAGTTTTGAGATCCATCTGAGATTGGGCGAATGGCCTCCCTGGGAAAACAAGAAACAGGCACAGGCGGCTGTGGGTGGACAGGCCCCAAGTTAGTTTCGGATGGAACCTGCTGGAGGGAGCATAGCATAGCAGTTAAGAGCCTGGGCTGCTGTGTTTGATGCCTGGGTCCAAACTGGCTTCTCAGGCTTTGCCTCTTGTTCGTTAAGCCATGCCAGGCTCCCTGCCAATCTGCTGACAGTGGAGAAGACAGTCTCACATAGACTTGGGCTGCTGTGGTCCCTAAAGAGTTACACCTTGCATTGTTTTAATAAATTAATAAACTGGCCTTCTGCTTCTTACTTTACTCCTGTGGGCTAGGTTAGTGGACATCTACTGAGAATTAGAAAATTCAGTTTCTATGAATGCAAGGTTGAAGGTTGACTCTGGATTGCGAAACATTGACCAGGAGGCCTCTGGGAGACAGGCTTTCAGGCGTGGTAGCTCCCTGTTGCTGCCCATGCCAGCATGCTTAGATTCTTGTCCAACATTTATTGATCATCTACTGTGGCATTTTACATGTTTGGCCTCTTTTAATTGTCCTGCCCTCACTGTTGAGGAGTTTCCAGTTGGGAGACCTGCCCCAGGGGCCTAGATGAGGATGCTGCAGTGGAGGGGTAGAAGGAGGAGGGGCAGCTGCCTGTAATCCTCAGAACAGCTCTCCTCTGTAGCACACTCTCTGAGCCTCATTTTGAAGTGACTAATCTTCTGCTTTTAAGATCAATAGCTCTGAAACGTGTTCAAAGGGAAGTGGAAGGGTGAAATATAGCAGCAGCCTTCAAGCTGGATTTCTGATTCTGTTGGCCAAACCAAGCCCTGAGGCTGTGGCTCATAAATTGTTCTGGGTCTCTCACGCCAGCTGCCTGCACAAGAAAGACAGTGATGGCGGGTGGGACAGCAGGGCTGGTAATGGGCTTTGATTGGCAATGGTGTCAGGGACGTCTGTCCTGTGTCACTGAGGCTGTTGGTACCTGATGGATAAGAATCAGGCTGCCTGCCCCAGCCAGGCCCACACGGGGACAGCAGAGTCTTAGTGGGGCTCCTCAGAAGCCAGCAGTCTGAGATACTGAGACATTGTAAGCTATTCTCAAAATTTCCACACTGAGGACTTCTCTTACTCATTGTTTTCTTCTTCCCTAGATTCCTGACTTTGAAAATTTGGTTGTCAAACTCTGTATATAAAGTGATGTAATAGTTAAGTAACTATGTCCATCAGAATTCCTTCCAGATAGAGCCCATATTCCTAGTTGCTAGAATATACAAAGAATGCTCAAAGCTCAACAGTAAAAAACCAATCTACTTAGAAAATGAGCAAAAAATGTGAATAGACATTTCACCAAAGAGGATATAGAGATGGTAAATAACCACATGAAAACATGTCCAACCTCATCAGCCATTAAATGAGTGCAAGTTAAAATCACGAGATACCCCTACACACCTATCAGAATGGCTAGAATACAAAATAATGAAGACACCAAATGCTGGCAAGAATGTGGAAAAACTAGATCTCTCCCACATAGCTGGTGGGAGTATAAAATGGTACAGCCACTTAGGAAAACAGCTTGGCAGTTTCTTGTAAAAGTAAACATGCAGCTACCATAAACCCAGAAATAAAAACTGATGTTCACACAAAACCTGTACCCAAATGTTCCTAGCAACTGTATTCATAATCGAGACTGGAAGCCATTCAAATTTCCTTGCACAGGTGAATGGTTAAACTGTTGTATGTGCATACCATGGAATACTATTCATTGATAATGAGGAGTGAACTATTAACAGATACAACAATTTGGATGAATTTCCAGATAATTATGCTGAGTGGATAATGTCAATTCGAAAATGTTATATAGTGTATGATTGCGTTTTGATGGCAATCTTGAAAGAACAGAAGTATCGAAATGGTGACTAGATTAGTACTTGCCAGGCGAGTGGGGAGGAGGTGGCTCTGGCAATAGAAGGGTGGCTTGAGGGGTCCCTTTGATGGAACTGTTTTGTATCTTGATTGTGGTGGTGATTACATGAATCTGTGCATGTGATAAATTGCATATAACTAAATGTGCACGTACACACGCACACACACAAATGAGTGCATGTAAAAGGAAATCTGATACAGTGGATCATATCTAATATGGTGGGTCATATCTGAATACAGTGGATTATCAACCAGGGCTTTCTTGGTTGTGATGTTGTACTATGATCATACCATACGAGGAAAGTGAATGAAGAATATATGGAATCTCTCATATTATTTCTTCCAACTGTATGCAAATCTACCATTATTTCTCAATAAAAAGTTAGAAAAAAAGAGAGACAATTTTAGCCTTGGAGGTAATTTAATTAATGTGTTGTTTTGACCCATTTACCTTTTGGGGTAGATAAATCCAAATTGCTATGACTCGTCCCAGGAGGACCCGTAAAAGTTCAATGGTCGGTCCTAGGAGAGTGGCCTCTGGAAAGTGGCCCAGGATCAATAAACTGCTGCTGTCTACCTTTGAGGGTGCTACCTCCAAACACAGTCACATTGGAAGTCGAGGTGTCAACCTAGGAATTGGGGGGAAACACAAACCTTCAGTCCTTAATGGGAATCCAAGTCAGGGGGGTCATAAGTTGAGTGTCAGAAGAGAAAGATTAAGGAGGTATTATTAGTGCCAGTGGGCCAAACATGAAGTCTAGACAAGTTACTTAATCATTATATTCATTCACATAGTAAATATTCACCAGGCACATATATATTGAGTGTTGGGCTAGTTTCTGATGCAAAAATGAATGGCTTTATTGTCTTTGTCCTCAAGGCCCTCATGGTCTAGTGTAGAAGACAGACTGTAAATATTTACCATTCAGTATGATATGTGCGGCTGCAGAGTGTGGCTTGGGCGCTATGGGGAACCAGAGGGCATGGAGCCTGGTTTGGAGGGGCAGGGAAGACTTTCTGAAATATGGGAGACAAGTCGAAGCCTATCTGATGAAGGCAGCATGCAGGAGGAGGCGGGACATTCATGGCACAAGGCCAGCATGGCAGCAGTGTGAGGTGTGATGGGCGCGACCCATTCGAGGAACTGCCAGGTGCTCCATCTGGACCAACATGTCTGAGCTGGGGAACTGGCGTGAGGGTCATGCAGTCCTGTGGGTGCCAAAACAAGGTGGTTAATTTTATCCTAAAAACAAATGGCATCTACTGAGGAGTTTTATTTGGGAAGAGGTAAAATTAAATTAGATGGGCAACGTATCTCTGGAAGCAGAGTGAAGGGGGAGCTGGAGGGGCAAGCCCAGAGGCAGGGCCAACACTGAGCTGCACGGTCCCTGCAATGGACAATGTGAGCCTGAGGTAAACGGGCTGATGTGGGACTGACGGATGCAAGGTGACAGGCTGAGGCTAGGGACCGTCATCACTCCCAGTCACACTACAAGCTGCAGCAGGGCACAGCCATGTCTGACTTGTCTCCAGTGCCTGACCAGAGTTGGGGCTCAGTGTTTGTTGAGTGAATTCTTACTGCATATCCAGGGTTTCTGGTCCTGGCAGCTGGGTGGATGGAGGGGTCATATTGAGAATCCTGGAGTGCAGTAGTAGCCAGGTGTGAAGAGTCAAGCAGGTCTGCAGCCTGAGGATGAGCATGGCAGCAGGAGGGTCCTCTGGGAGCTGGTCATGAGTTTGATATGGACCGTGGGATGGTGCCCACTTTTGTTTGTATCTTGGGGTACAGATCACAGCTCCATGAAGGTTTGAGCTAGGCAGGTGAGCCACGCTGGGAGCAAAGATGGTGGTGGCTAGGTACTTGCTTGTCCCTAACAGAAAGGCTGTCTGAATTGGCTTGGCCTGAATAGTTGCAAAGATCTGCCCAGATGGCAGGAGAACTCCTTGCCCTGAAGTAGCAGGTGTGGCTGAGAAGGAGGAGTCAGAGCTGGAGAGGGATACCAGGATAGGGTGAGGTGAACAAGCTAGGTATGGGTGCACAAGCCTGGAGCACCAGTCCTATATGTGAAGATGGGAGTCAGCTTTTCTGCTCCCATTTGACCCCCTCTTCCTAGTGGTGTGCCAAGGTGGGGACAGACACATTAGGGCAAGGACACTGCCAGCATTAGCCGCTGTTCTGGGGGCAAAAGCATGGCCGCCATGTGAGTTTTTGTCTTCAGTATAGTAATGGTGCTGAGAATCATGCCTTGAAATCTAGCAGCTGTGTTAAAAACGGAGCAAGGTGTACTTCGGGGTTATGTTGAGAAGGCTGGTGTTCAGCTAAATCAGGAGGGAAGGCCAAGGAAAATCAGGCTTGGCACCTGTCAACAGGTGGGACCCAATAGCCAAGCACATGGCCCTGCAAACTGTACTACCAACGTTCACAGCAAGGATTCCAACTTCTCACCAGGGCATGGAAAATATGCCTTCATGTCAACCACCACCTCAGCCCTTGACTGCCCAACAGTCTCTTCCCAGATCAACAGCCACTTCCTCCCTGGGGCTTAACAGGCATTCCTTGAATCCTGCCCCGGGCAGTTAGTCCTTCCCTTTTGTGTGAACTCATGGCTGTTTTCATTGTCTACACACAGAGCAGTGGTCTAGGGAGCCAAGGGTTTGGGAATGGACCTTTTCCTTTCTTAGCTTGCTGTAGGGAATGTGCTTCAGCTAAGTAAAGTGGAAAAACAGAAGTACAAAAGGAAGAGCCCCAGATCTAAGGGCACTGTAGCTCTGGAATCTGGATTTTATTCCAGATTCAACCCACAGCAGGGAGTTGAAGTGGTCAGCCCTGTGCCTTACAAGGCTGATTGGGCAGCGCCCAAAGTAGAATTGTCAACATAAAGTAATTGAAAGGATCAGAATCCAGGGTTTTTAAAGTTGTTTTTGTTTGTTTTTAAGTTTACTTCTCTTTAATCGGTCTCACTTTATTGACCAGGCTGGTTTCGAACTCCTGGGCTCAAGTGATTTCTCCTGCCTCAGCTCCTCAAAGTGCTGGGATTATAGGCGTCAGCCGCTGCACCCAGCCCAGAATCCAGTTTTAAAGAGTTTATTCAAGCCAAAAGCTGGGAATGGCCATCTGAGAAACACAGACTCCAGGGAAATGGGGCCAGGGCTCTGAAGTTAAAAGTTTAAGTCTTGCCTACATAGGCAGAAAGCAAAGAAATTTAGTAACCTTGTAGAACATTTTCTTGTATAACTTCTCTTGTTTTAACTTTCTTGTTTAACATTTTCTATGCAAGGCTGGTTTATGAGTTACAACCTATAATTAATTATAGGTTGTTCCCCTGCCTCCATCTTGTTTTCTTTTCTCTACAGCTTGTTTTCATTTCCTTTCCAATTTAAGAATGTGTTTAACATTCTATCCCAGACAATATGATGGTCATGAAGTCTCTGTCAGAGAGGAAAGGGGGAGTTAATCTATAATGAAGATCAACAGTGAAGAGGAAAGGGGTCTTCCCTGGAACCCTTCAGTCATATACGACATTTTACACAACAATGTAAGTAAGGAAAAAGGCTAATCTATAATCAGAGAAACAAAGATTGCAGCTGCCTGTTTACATGACTCAGGTCCCATGATCAAATTCTCTTAAGGCTCAAAATATTTTAAAGTTCCAACAGCTTAGATTTTGAATTGCTTATTTTCACAGAATGGACCTGTGTAAGGAGGTATGTGTGGGAGAAGATTCCAGAAGGTCTTGAGACACTCCAGATGAAGGTTGGTGTGGGGCTGTGCTGCTGGAGCACCAGAGAGTGAAAAGAGGCAAGTGATTTATAGTCTCATCAAATATTGACAAGTTTGGGTTTTCCTTTAGAGTTGGGCAGGGCCTGGCTTGACTTCTTTCTCCACCAGTCTCCATGAGGCTCAAACATGTTCTGATTTTCAGGTTCTGAAAAAGCTCTCAGGGAAAAAGCAGCTTCCATTCTGTTTTTTTTCCGTTTCTGAATTCTACTTCCCTTTTATTTTTGGCCTGGTAATTTCTGTCTTATCAGCTTTTAGATGTCCTTGAGATTTTTCTTTTCTTTCATTTTTTTTTTTTTTTTCTTGAGACAGGGTGTAAACCAAAAACTCTTTTATTCTTTTTTGTTTTCTTTTGAGACAGGATGTAAACCAAAAATAAAATTCTAATGCCTTCCCCTCCTTGCAACCATCTGAATGGACTTCCTCCTGGGCCAGGGCACTCCTAACCTGAAAGACTGGTTCAGGCCATGATGGGAAGTGGAGGTCAGACAGGACTCATTATACCTCTCTGATGAGAAGCATTTACAATCTATTTTCTCTGAAGCCTGCTACCCGGAGGCTTCATCTGCATGGTAAAACTTTGGTTTCCACAACCTCCTGTCACAACACAGACATTTTCTTTCTATTGATCCCAGATCTTTAGATAAACTCAACCAATTGTCAACCAGTCAATTTTAAATCTACCTATAACCTGGGAGCCCCCAACCTCCGCCCAACAATTCAAGTTGTCCCACCTTTCTGGACAGAACCAATCTATTTCTTAAATGTATTTGATTGACATCTCATGTCTCCCTAAAATGTATAAAACCAAACTGCACCCCGACCACCTTGGGCATATGTTCTCAGGATCTCCTGAGGGCTGTGTTACAGGCCACGGTCACTCCTATTTGGCTCAGAATAAATCTCTTCAAATATTTTACAGAGCTTGGCTCTTTTCATTTGTTAATGATCTCACTCTGTCATCCAGGTTGGAGTGCAGTGGTGCGATCATGGATTACTGCAGCCTCTACCTCCCTGGGCTCACGTGATCCTCCCTTCACAGCCTCCCAAGTAGCTGAGACTACACACATGCACCACCATGCCTGGTTAATTTTAAAACTTTTTGTATAGATGGAGGTCTTACTGTGTTGCCCAGGCTGGTCTCAAACTTCTGGCCTCAAGTGATCCTACTGAGAGGTGATGATGGCGTGCTGGCAGTCCTCACAGCCCTCGCTCGCTCTCGGCGCCTCCTCTGCCTGGGCTCCCACTTTGGCGGCACTTGAGGACCCCTTCAGCCCACCGCTGCACTGTGGGAGCCCCTTTCTGGGCTGTCCAAGGCCGGAGCCGGCTCCCTCAGCTTGCAGGGAGGTGTGGAGGGAGAGGCGCAAGTGGAAACCGGGGCTACGTGCGGTGCTTGCGGGCCAGGTGGAGTTCCAGGTGGGCGTGGGCTTGGCGGGCCCCACACTGGGAGCAGCCAGCCAGCCCTGCCTGCTGCGGGCCATGAGGGACTTAGCACCCGGGCCAGCGGCAGCGGAGGATGTACTGGGTCCCCAAGCAGTGCCAGCCCACCGGCACTGCGCTCGATTTCTCACCGGGCCTTAGCTGCCTCCCCGCGGGGCGGGGCTCGGGACCTGCAGCCCGCCAGGCCTGAGCCTCCCACCCCCTGCATGGGCTCCCGTGCGGCCCAAGCCTCCCCGACGAACGCCGCCCCCTGCTCCAGGGCGCCCAGTCCCATCGACCGCCCAAGGGCTGAGGAGTGTGAGCGCACGGCGCAGGACTGGCGGGCAGCTCCACCTGCAGCCCGGGTGCGGGATCCACTGGGTGAAGCCAGGTGGGTTCCTGAGTCTGGTAGGGACGTGGAGAGTCTTTATGTCTAGCTCAGGGATTGTAAACACACCAATCGGCACTCTGTATCTAGCTCAAGGTTTGTAAACACACCAATCAGCACCCTGTGTCTAGCTCAGGGTTTGTGAGTGCACCAATCGACACTCTGTATCTAGCTGTTCTGGTGGGGCCTTGGAGAACCTTTGTGTGGATACTCTGTATCTAACTAATCTGATGGGGATGTGGAGAACCTTTGTGTCTAGCTCAGGGATTGTAAATGCACCAATCAGCGCCCTGTCAAAACAGGCCACTCAGCTCTACCAATCAGCAGGATGTGGGTGGGGCCAGATAAGAGAATAAAAGCAGGCTGCCCGACCCAGCATTGGCAACCCGCTCGGGTCCCCTTCCACACTGTGGAAGCTATGTTCTTTCGCTCTTTGCAATAAATCTTCCTACTGCTCACTTTTTGGGTCTACACTGCTTTTATGAGCTGTAACACTCACTGCGAAGGTCTGCAGCTTCACTCCTGAAGCCAACGAGACCACGAGCCCACCGGGAGGAACGAACAACTCCAGATGCGCCACCTTAAGAGCTGTACCACTCACTATGAAGGACTGCAGCTTCACTCCTGAGCCAGCGAGACTACGAACCCACCAGAAGGAAGAAACTCCGAACACATCCGAACATCAGAAGGAACAAACTCCAGACGCGCCACCGTAAGAGCTGTAACACTCACCGCAAGGGTCCGCGGCTTCATTCTTGAAGTCAGTGAGACCAAGAACCCACCAATTCCGGACACACTACCACCTCAGCCTCCCAAATTGGTGGGATTACAGGGAGAAGATTTTTATTTTATTTTTATAGAGATGGGGTCTCAGTATGATGCCGTGGCTGGTATTGAACTCCTGGGTTCAAGCGATACCCCTGCCTTAGCTTCTCAAAGTGCTGGGATTACAGGTGTGAGCCACCATGCCCATCCTGGGAGAAGACTTTTAAAACATACTTTGTTTAGGCCAGGCATGGTGTTGAGGTCAGGAGTTCAAGACCATGCTGGCCAACATGGCGAAACTGTGTCTCTACTAGAAAATATAAAAAACTTAGCCAGGCATGGTGGCAAGTACCTGTAGTCCCAGCTACTTGGGAGGCTGAGGAAGGAGAATTGCTTGAATCCAGGAGGTGGAGGTTGCGGTGAGTCAAGATCACGCCACTGCACTGCAGCCTGGGTGACAGAGCGAGACTCTGTCTCAAAAAAACAAAAGCAAATCATGTTTCGTTGAGTTTATTTAGCTGTGTATTCACAAGTTGATTGGCATATCTCAGCCCGTACCAACTCCACCCCGGAATGCTCTTCCCAGGCTTCCTAACAGGTATTCTCCTTTACCTGGATTGCATTTGTAGAAAACACTCTGCTTCAGTGGGAGGCAAGGAACAGAATCTTTCTCTGTCTAGGGCATACTCTTCCAGGTTATCTGATTCCAATTCTATGGGACCTATTTTACCATTCTGAAAGCTACAGATAACCAATAGCAATGAAAAATAATTCTTGTCTATGGATATGCAAATGCTTATGTTCTATAGAGAGACAACCCTTCCTCACTTCCCCCCAAATCCCCCAGTTTGCTTCCATTTTACACATTCATTTCAATATTGCTCTTCTCTTCCTTCTTTTCTTTTTTTTTTAGGGTATCTCCCTCTGTGCTAGGCCAGAGTGCAGTGGTGCAATCATGGCTCACTGTAGTCTCAACCTCCTGGGTTCAAGAGATCCTCCCACTTCAGCCTCCCAAGTAGCTAGGACTACAGGCACATGTCATCATATCTGGCTAATTAAAAAAAAAAAAGATTATAGAGATGGGCTCTCCCCCTATGTTTCCCAGGTTGGTCTCAAACTCCTGGGCTCAAGTGATCCTCCCATCTTGGCCTCCCAACTTGCTGGGATTACAGGCATTTGCCACTGTGTCCAGCCCATTTCAATATTTCTGATCAATAAATGTGCCTGTCCTTCAGATTCTCCTTTGAATTAGCTGTCACACCTCTTCAGTTTCTTCACTGAGGAGTTAAATATAATCTTTAGCACATGATATTGTTTAGCTCTGTGTCCCCACCAAATCTCATCTTGAATCGTAATCCCCCTGTGTGTCAAGGGATGGACCTGGTAGGGGATAATTGGATCATGGGGGCGGTTTTCCCCATGGTGTTCCCGTATAGCAAATGAGTTCTCACGAGATCTGATGGTTTAAAAGTGGTTGGCAGTTCCCCCTTCTCTCTCTCTCTCTCTCTCTGGCCACTTTGTGAAAAAGGTGCTCGCTTTTCCTTCGCTTTCTGCCGTGATTGTAAGTTTCCTGAGGTCTCTCCAGCCATGTGGAACTGTGAGTTAATTAAACCTCTTTCCTTTATAAATTACCCAGTTTCAGGTAGTTCTTTATAGCAGTGTGCAAATGGACTGTTACAGCACATATTCATTTTTATATCTATATTGAGTTATCATTTAACCTGTTTTTGAAAATTATCTTTTAATATGCGTTTTTCTCTTTCTTATTATCTTCTTTTGCTAAAGCCTGTTCTCCAGTAGCTTCCTAAGAAAGGGTGCACAGGAGACCCATTTTTTGAGCCCCTCCTTATCTGACAATGTTTTTGTTTGACCCTTACCTTTGATTAATAATGCGACTGGATGTTGAACTTGTGAAAGGAAAATAAAAACTCGGGACCCCAATTCAGTACGCCAAAAGGAAAAAAAAAAAAAAAGAAGCTGAAAGCTGAGTCATGCAAGAAACTGCCTTTTCTTTTGCTCCTAAGTAGATGGCTACAGATAAAAGGTTAAATATCTCCACGGGTAGCTACTCCATGTTCACCTTATCTTATGTAAAGCGCCGATTTACTGAGCAGGAGACAGATATGTAACTGACTATTCCCTAGCTGCTCTTCTCCCCTTGCAACATGTGAATTACCATACCCTTCCTCTATCCCCTCCAGAGATGAATTTTTCCATGTCTGTTTCCCCCATTTAAATATTGAAGCCCTCGCTATCATCTTTGGAGAAAGGGACAGATCATAGACTTGTTTCTGTGATTCTGTGTCCTTTTCTTCCAGGCATGTCCTTAACCTTGGCAAAATAAACTTCTAAATGGATTGAGACCTGTCTCAGATACTTTTTGGTTCACAAACTCTAGGATGGGAAATATTTCTCCTCAGAACTTTGAAGGCATTGCCCCTTCATCTTCTAGCACTCAGCATGGCCATTGAGATTTGATGGCATTTTAAATTCCAACATGTTTATTAATGAGACCAGTTTTTTCTCACTAGAAGTTACACATAAAATACTTAAAATAGTTCCTGGAATTTAATGAACTGAATTAATGTTAGCTATTACTATTATTGAACTATTTTTTTTCTCTAACATTCTTTAATATTTTAATTTTTTTCCTAAAAGACAGGGTCTCACTCTTTTGCCCTGGCTGGAGTGCAGTGGTGCAATCCTAGCTCACTGCAGCCTCGAATTCCTGGGCCTAAGTGATCCTCCTATCTCAGCCTCCTGAGTATCTGGAGCAACAGGCATGTGCAACTATGGCTGGCTAATTTTTAAATTTTTTGTAGAGATGTGATCTCACTATATTGCCCAGGCTGGTCTCAAATTCCTGGCCTCAAGCAATCTTTCTAGATTATAGGACTTCTTGGCTTCCACGATTGCATGAGCCAATCCTTTATAATAAATCTATATCCATCTGTATATGTCTTGTGTCTATCTCTCTACCTATCAATCTATCCATCCATCCATCCATCCATCCATCCATCCATCCATCCATCCATCTATTTTATTGTTTCTGTTTTTCTGGAGAACCCTGACTAATACAGAAGGTGAGCCCAACTTCTTACTGAGGATTCTCAAGCCTCAGCCTCTTGAAGTGCTGAGATTACAGGCATGAGCCACCGCATTCAGCCTCTGATTGTCATTGACAATGATGTGCTCTACTGTGAGTCTCTTTTACCCAGTGTGCTGGGTATTCACTGGCCCTTTCAACTTGGAAACGTGTGTCCTTTGGCTTTGCAAAAATATCTGTAGCATTGATTGCCTGGTTTCTCTTCCTCTGATCAGGGCCTCTGCAGCGTCCGACTCTAGGGCACTGTTCACCCCATATTCTATGAATGGCGTCCTCTGGAGTTGTGCTGTTGCACCTGCACCTTTTATTTATTTATTTTGGAACACATTGGAATCAGATGCCAGACTGCCTTGATCCTCTAATTATCTTATCTCTTTCTTCTTATTTTCCATCTTTTTGTCTTTTCATTCTACTTTCCTCAGCTCTTGGTTGAAGAATTTTTCATTCTGCTTATGCCTTAAAAATATCTAAGAGCTTTTTTTTGTTCCCTTTTTTTTAAAGCGTTCCATTGTTGTTTGATGTGTGGGCTCTCCTGTTTTCTTTCTGAGCATATTATATCTAATTTTTGAAGGTTGTATTTTCTCCCTTGTTTTAATTTTCTGCAGATACTTTTTTCTTTTTTACTTTCCCCAGTTAGTTGTTTCTGACTTTCTTACTCAATCTATCCTGAACCATTGTTTCTTTTTAAGATCAGAGCAGATTCTTAGGAACTTTTAAAACTGTATGTGGGTGGGATTGTCACCTAGAGTGCTTTTTTGGAGAGTAATTGGATGGTGTGATAATTAATTTTATGTGTCAATTTGACAGGGTCTTGGGGTGTCCAGTTATGTGGTTAAACATTATTTCTGGGTGTGCCTAAGAGGGTGTTTCCTGATGAGATTAGCATTTGAATGGATGTACTGAATAAAGCAAGCTGCTCTCCTCAATGTGGGTGGGCACCATACCCTGGAAGGCTTGAATAGAACAGAAAGGCAGGAGAATTTCTCTCTTGGCTTGAACACTTGAGCTGGAATGTTGGTCTTCTCTGTGGACTGGGACTTACACCATCGGCTCTCCTGGGTCTCCAGCTTAAAGGTGGCAGATCATGGGACTTCTTGGCCTCCACAATTACATGAGCCAATTCTTTATAACAAATCTATATCCATCAGTCTATGTCTTCTGTCTATCTACCTATCAGTCTATCAACCAATCCAGACATCCATCTGTCATCTATCTATCTTACTGTTTCTGTTTTTCTGGAGAACCCTGACTAGCGAAGATGATGAGCCCAACTTCTTGTTGGGGATCCCCACTTTCAGTTTCTCCAGAAACGAACCTTTCCGTTTCCATCCTAAGGGATTGCGAGAGCTGTGGACTTGCCAGGAGGGAAGGGAGCAGAGGCCCCTACAGTTCACAATGTAGTGTTTCCCTTAAACACAGCCCCCGCTTTCAGCTGGGAACCCACCCTTTCCTCGCCTGTGCTTTGTGTCCTCAAGATTGGACATAAGGTGTTGAGGTGTGGTGTGTGGTTTCACCACACAATCATTTGGGGTCTCCTGAGAGAGGTGGGGGGAGGGGTGTGGTCTGCTTGAGCAGGTGAGGGAAATGGATGGGGGTGCTAGCTGGTAACTGTATACTGACTTTCTTTTTTAGAGGCAGGGTCTCATTCTGTTGCCCAAGTTGGAGTGTAGAGGCATGATAACAGCTCACTGCAGCCTCGAACTCCTAGGCTCAAGCAATCTACCTGCCTCAGCCTCCTAAGTGGCTGGGACTACAGGCATACACCATCATGCCCAGCTAATTTATTTTTTGTAGAGATGGGGTCTCCTATGTTGACCAGGTTGGTCTTGAACTCCCGGGCTCAAGTGATCCTCCTGCCTCAGCCTCCCGAAGTGTTGGGATTGCAGGCGTGAGCCACTGTGCCCAGCCAGTATACTGACTTTCAGTCAACCTCATGCTTTCAGTGCCAGTTCTTCTTGGTGCCTGATGATTACAAACCCAGGATTTATTGGAGAGTCTCTGTTCTTGATGCCCACCCTGCCGCTCCACTTTCCCACACCCCCTTCACCTTTACCATACACTGTCCTCAACTCTTCTGAGGCTGCTCCCAAGTGTTGGGCGCTTTGATCCTGTTTGCCATTGCCTGAGCTCCTGTTCTGTGCATCCCTGTGGGTCAACAGCTTTTATTTAGTTCATTCCCTTACTATCATTTTTCACAGAGTTTAGGAGGTAGGGAGGAGATAGAGGCAGGAAGTTATTCTACCACATTTGTCCAGAGTCTGCCCTGTTTTGGGACATCAGTGGGCAGAGCTGGGAAGCCATGGTGGCTGCTGAGATTTGGAGGTACAAGACCAGGAGGAAGGAAGGAGGATGCTTAGGTATGGGGCTCAGGTGTGGGGTTCAGGTAGCCCGTGCATGGTGAGGAAAGGGAACAAATGAGGAGAGTGTGGTAGATGGTGGTGTGTTCTATTTATTTTGATGGTGGGTCAAAAGAGGGAGGTGAGGAATGGGTTGAGAGGATTTGGCCCCACTTTGAATGCAGCGCAAGGGGAAACCAGCATCTCAGATGTGCCTGTTTGTGCAGGGCTAAGTGGGACCCAGAGCAGGAGGGGCAGAGTTGAACAGGAGGACAGTGAGCTCAACTGGGGACCTCTGGAGTTTGCAGTGAATATTGCAGGGTCCTGGGCGTGATGCTTGGGTTGTTTATCTGGCCTAGGGGAAGTGACCAGAAGGCACATGCCTCTAATCCAGCCAGGCTGCAAGTGTTAAAAATCTCTGCAGTCACATTTTCTGGCTTCTCTGAACAGCCCCTGTAGGTGCTCACACATGTACACATGCATGTATATATATTTATATATATATGCATTTATATATTTATATATGTTTATATATATAAAAATATATATAAATATATTTAAATATATATTATTAAAATATATATTTATATATAAAATATAATATATATTTATATATGATATATATAATATAATATATATTTATATTTTATACATATGTGTGCATACACGTGCACACAGATGTACATACACATATGCACACACACACCCTACAACTCAGACCTTTCCTTTCAGAGCTACCCCTGACCGAGACTTCCTTGCCATGTTAAAAATGAGCATCTCTTTTAGAGTAGTGTAATAGAATGTGGCACTTCTTGATAAAAATAGAATTCTTTGACTTCTGCCCAGGCTGCCTGGTGGGCAGGCTCACAGCCTCGTTCTTTCTCAGCTTTCCACGTTATTAATTTTTAGTGCCAAAAGACAGTGCTGCTGCTCCAGGCCTCCAGCTGAGCTCTGCTAGGTTGGAAGTCCCTTCTCAGCCTAATTCCCATTAGCACAGAGCTTGGAGAAGACCCTTCCTCACTCTGATCCCACTGCCTGGAGCTGGCAGATCCACTCCTCACCCAGCAGCCAAGACCCATGCTCCTGGTTTAGAAAGGTCTGTCCTGACAGCTATCTCCACTAGGCAGCCCAGGGTTCCTCTGGACACAGGACCCTGCCAATTTATTACTCATGGTGGCACCAGATAGACACAGCTTCACCCAGTGATCTGCTGGCACTGCTCTCTCTTCCTCCAGTCCTGGGCTTCTTCATGTCTAAACCACGTGGAGAACTAGATAACTAGGATCAGCTCTTTTGGAGATAAAAGTCACCTTCCAGCCTGGGGTCAGTGGCATAGTCTCAGCCCAGGTCTGGAGACAGGGAGGAGGCTGCCATGCCTGCCAGCCCCATCCAGCCACAGCTGGCAGCAATGTGAAACAGTGCTTGCTAAAATGAGCCTGCTGTTTGCCTAGATGTGTGTTTCCCAGTAATTCAGAGACCTAGATAACGGGAAAGGCGAACGTCGTATTCCCCACTTCCCTCGGCAAAAAGAGAACAGTGCCGCAGCCACAGGCAAGGCGGGTTAGAAAACCTGTTTGCTGGCAGATTATTGTCTGTAACTTGCCTCCTTAGTTCTTCCAACACTCTCTCCTTCCCCCTCCTCCCCTCCCATGGTCCAACCCTGAGGGTTCCAGGAGCAGCTGGGAGGCCTCCGATGTTATCTCAGAGCTCCTGATCTGCTGACATTTGAAAATCTTCTGGCTATAACTTGCTCATTAGCAGCTGCTGTTCTGCAGCCCTGACTCCTCCTAAATGAGACCCTACACAGAAAAGTACAAAGTAAACAGCCATCGCCAGGGTCCCCCCAGCCAGAGATAGCCCTTGGGTACATTTTGCAATATTTTGTTTTGTTTGCTCTCAGACCGGACTTGCCCCCCTTTTTAGCACAGTCAAGTTCTACTACGTATACTCCCTCCTTGTTCTTTTTGTTTGGCATTACATCCTAAGCATTTCCCTGCATCATCCAAGCTCTATGGGATGTCATTTTTAACACCCACACAGCGTCCTCTGGTGTGGTTGTATGACAAGTCACTTAACTATTCCACACCCAAAGCCTCCCCTTTTCCAAACTCTTCCCTGGGATGTCCTGAAGGTAACAGCAAGATCTGAGCAGCGCTGGATGGATCCTGCTCTCAGTCCCCTGTCTGGGAACAACCCTGAGCCTTAACAGGGATGTCAGCTTCCTAGGGCTGCTGTAACAAATCCCACAGACTGAGTGCCTTCAAACATTGTCTGGTAGTTCTGGAGGTCAAAGGTGCAGAATGAGTTTCACTGGGCTGAAACCAAGTTAGGGCCGTGCTGTCTCCTGAGGCTTTAGGGGAGAATCTGCTTCCTGGCCTTTTCTAGCTTGGAGAGCTGCATTCCTTGGCCCATGGTCCCCCCTCCTTCTCTTCCAGGCCAGTAGCGTAGCATCCTCAGATCTCCCTCTGCTTTCGTCTTCACGTTGCCTTTCCTTTTCTGCAGTCAGATGTCCCTCTGTCCCTCTGTCCCTCTTATAAGGACATTTGTGATGATATTTAGGGCCTATGTGGGCGATCCAGGATCATCTATAGATCTAGAACTTAATCTTTCTTTTTTTTTTTTTTAGATGTGGTCTCACTCTGTCACCCAGGCTGGAGTGCAGTAGCGCCATTTCGGTTCACTGCAACTTCCGCCTCCTGGGTTCAAGCGATTCTCCTGTCTCAGCCTCCCAAGTAGCTGGGATTACAGGTGTGCACCACCACCTCCAGCTAACTTTTTTGTATTTTCAGTAGAGACAGGGTTTTGCCATGTAGGCCAAGCTGGTCTCAAACTGCTGACCTCAGGTGATCTGCCTTGGCCTCCCAAAGTGCTGGGATTACAGGCGTGAGCCACCACATTCAGCCACATTATTCTTATTTGCAAAACAAATACTTATCTGGCATCAAACAAATACTTTGCATCTGGCAAAAACAGGTGGCGGTGACTGAAAGCGAATGTGGGCGGTCATGGTGTGTTAATTATCACCAGTGCTGTCCGGTGAAATCAACTACCTGTGACAAAGGTGATTTTTCACTTTTACTGAAAAAGCATGCTATTCTACAATAAACTCCTAACAAATGTAGCTTTTCAAGGTCCTTAGGACTATTACCTTTCAATATTATTGGGAAGTTCTTTGCTCTTCTTAGCAGACTGCGAAACTCAACTTTGCGATGACAAGATACAGAATAAATGCATATTAACTGAAATTCTAGGCTCACACCTATGTGAGCTTTTCTCTCTCTAACAAGATATCAGGGCCGGTTCAGGGAGTTCATCTCCAGCCACCTGTGCTAATCATCGCCCATCCTCTCCAAGTATCTAATGACACTCCCAACCGAGGTCTCTATAATTTCCAGCCAAAAATGAGTTACAACATATGGAACATCTAATTTTCTGTTTCCATTCTAGTTATTTTATTCTTATGAGCTTGTGGGCTCCATCTACCCAACCTCTGGGCAAATGCTCTTCTGACTTCCATAGACACACAGCAAGCAGACAACCACACAAAGAGGAAGAGGGAGAATATTTACCAGCCATGGAACATCTGCTCTGTGCTTATATCTCATATGCATTATCTCTAATTATCAAAAGAAGGTATTATTATTATTATTGTTCCGCATTCACAGATGACAAACTGAAGATCAGATTGGTTAAATACTTGTCCAACATTAACTTAGCATTTGGGCATCATAGTTGGAATTAAAACTCGGGTCTGCTCATCTCCAAAAACACCCTAAGCCTTACCACACTCATGGGACATGGCTGCAGCTGCAGGTTCTGAAAGGAAAATTAAAACTTGGGAACCCAATTCACTATGCCAAAAAGGCAAAAAAAAAGCCGAAAGCTGAGTCATGCAAGAAGCTGCGTTTCCTTTTGCTCCTAAGTAGATAGCTACGGATAAAAGGTTAAATAGCTCCACAGGTAGCTACTCTATGTTCACCTTATCTTACGTAAACTGCTGATTTACTGAGCATGATACAAATATGTAATTGACTATCCCCTACCTGCTCCTTTTCCTTTGCAACATGTGGATTCAGTCATGTGACCTCACCAGGCCTTTCTCCTCTCCAGCCTGCTTTTCCACTTCAAATATCAAAGCCCTCAAAATCATCTTTGGAGAAAGGCACAGACTAGAGACTGTTTCTGTGATTTCGTGTCTTTTTACTTCCAGGTATGTCCTTAACCTTGGCACAACAAATCTCTAAATCGATTGAGACCTGTCTCAGATACTTTTTGGTTTACAAGATGGGGGCTGAAATTAAAGAGAAAGCTCCTCACTCAGCTCACAAAGGAGCAGAATGGGAAGAGGACTTAGTGAGAATTCCCTGAACACAGGAGAAAACCGAAGCCCAGAGAGTGGATGGCCAAGTCCAAGGCCACATAGCCAAGTGCATCTGAGCAGCGCAGGATCCAGGTTTCCTGCCCCAGTGCTGTTTCTGCAGCCCGTGCCACCTGTTTTCATACTATCTCGGTTCACCATCCAGCTACACACCTGCAATCAGAAACAGAAAGTCTGAGAGTGTGTGTGGAGCCAAAGAGGGGACAGCAGTGGTGCGGCCAGTTTCATGTCTTGTGATTTATTTTCTCCCTTTCTTTTTGGACTTTAATCTTAAGTGGACAGCAGTTTGGAACAGTGCCAGCACCTTGTTGGATTGTGCTGTTTGGGAGAGGTGACACAGAGTATTTTAAAAGAGCAGGTTAAGAACTTTTCATAAAGAATCAATTGAGAAAAAATAAAATAGAAACAGAATGTCCCACATTTGGGCTGAGCACCAAACAAATTTTTTTTTTTTTTTTTTTTGAGACTGAGTCTTGCTGTGTCACTCAGGCTGGAATGCAGTGGTGCGATCTCGGCTCACTGCAGCCTTCGCCTCCCAGGTTCAAGTGATTCTTCTGCCTCAGCCTCCCAAGTAGCTGGGATTACAGGTGCCCACCACCACGCCAGGCTAATTTTTGTATTTTTAGTAGAGACGGGGTTTCACCATGTTGACCAGGCTGGTCTTGAACTCCTGACCAAGTGATCCACCTGCTTCGGCCACCCAAAGTGCTGGGATTATAGGCATGAGCCACCGCACCTGGCCTCAAACAAGCTTTTTAATTGCATTCAGAAGTGCACCAACTAGGCACAGACCTCTGGCATGGAAACAGAATGGGAGGTTCTTGGTGTCTGGCCTGGTCTTGCAGAAATCAGGGAGTTGCCGGGACCAGGCAGCCACTGTGCGTCAGATAGGAGTTTCAGCAGCAGGCAACAGAAAGCCTGCCAATGTAGCTGAAATAAGAAGGGCTTATTTTTATCCCTGAACAGAAGCTTCCAGCACTGGTTCATCAGGTCAGGGCACTGAGCTGGCATCCCCATTTATACAGTTTTCCTTTCCTTCACCTTTGTAAGATGCCTGGCACAGCTCTGAGCATCAAATATCTGTGCCATGTGGGAGCACACGAGGGGACAAGTGGGGAATAGGGTCTCCTCCGTCCTCTGTCCCCAGGCTGGCTTCTCTCATGGTAGAAGGACCCCCACAGCACCAGGCCTCATAACTACCCTGCTGGTAAACTGCAGGTGCTGTCAAGGCTTCCTGCCTTCGTATATGAAATGTTCCTTGACAGCTGGACTGCTGTTTACCGCACGCACCGCTCTGCTGCCTCTTGGTTGCACCAGTGAGCTATTGCTCCATGACAAACCACACCGAAATGTAGCAAGTACTTATTGTTGCCCACATGTCTCAAGTCAGTTGAGTGTTTCTGCCAATCGGGGCCTGGCTTGGCCCACCTTGGCTGAGCTTGCTCTGGTGCTAGGGTCAGCTAGACAGGTTGGCAGGAGACCAGCTGCTCTAGAAGAGCCTGGACAGGATGAATTGGTTCTCCTTCCACGTGCATCTTGCATCCCTCCAGCTAAGTATTTGAACCCAGGTCTCATCTGACTCCAAACGCACCAAGAAGATGGAGCCTAGAGTGACACAGAGGAAGAGGCCCCTGGATGGATGCATGGGGAAGGTGAGGCCTGGAGGTGTTGTGCTTGAGATTACCAGGCTCTTCTGACCCTGGGGGACCTTCTCCTGTGACAGCCCTGCTGCTCCAGACCCAGCAGGTGATTTCTCCAAAAGCCACTTACAGTGAATGCACCTGATAGCAATAACTTAAGCATCTCCTGAGAATGACCCTTATGGCAGGTGCAGGTGAATGTGGTTTGGAGTTCTGAGCTAAGGAATCTGGGAGTGGCCAACCTGGGGATTCATTCCTATTCCTTATCTATGAGGAACATCTGAGCTCCTGTCCCGTCCTGTGCAACACAGACAGTACAGGGGATCAAGGCCTTTTGTTTTGGGTTAGGTAAATGTTGCCAGGTGGAGACTGTTGGGGGAGGGTGCTAAGTGAAGATGCTATATATGCTGCATGATTTTTGCAAGTTGTGTGGCTCTCCTGTCCAGCCCACCACTGCTAGATGCTCTCCCGTGCATGTTAGCCCCAATAAAACTCCATGTCTCCTTGGTGAAGCCCTGGGTCCCTTCTTCAGCCTCTCAAACCTGCTGCCATCCCCATTGGAGTAGATAGGGGTTCAGCATAACAGCAGCCACCAGCTGAGGAAAGGCATGGCATTTGGAGCTCCCTACATGGGCTTGACTCTAATATGGAGGGAAAGAAAATAGATTCTTTCTCTCTCTATATATATGTATTTATATATATTTTTATAAATATATATTTATATATTTTATATATATTTTTATATATAAATATTTATATATAAATATATAATATATTAATATATTATATATATCTTAATATATATTAACATATAATATATAATATAATATAAATTTATATATAAATATATATATATTTATATTTATATATATTTATATATATTTATTTATATTTATATATAAATATATATAAATACTGGGTGGATGCAATGTCCAACAAGACAGATATTCATGTTCAGTTTTAGAGAGGAGACAGAGGCCAGAAAAGGAAGAAAGTGCCCAGGTCAGCTGGCTAGTAAGAGGCAGAGTTGAAATTTGAACCGGGTTCTGGCTGGCTGCAGCTCCACTGCTCCACTATTGCACTGTCTGAAAGCCACAGGTACCTTGTAGTCAGGTAGGCAGGGAGCTGGCTTCTTGCTGTCCTGCTGGATCCTGCCCTGGTGTGGCCCTCCCTGGAACCAGGGGTGGGGCTGGAGGGCAGGGCATGGAGAGATATCTCCTGGGAACTGTACCATCTGCACAAAGGGCACCTGCTGGGCACTCTGCTGAAAGCTTCCTGCAAACACCACTTCCTCCCTGCCTCCCTAGGGGCTCTAAGCTCAGGAGGGGGTGAGGGCCCATGTCTGCGTGTGGTGAGGCCCCTACTGGGTATTGTACCACACCTTCATTGTGCTCAGGGTGGCCAGTGGAGGCCCTTCCCAGACTCGAGCTCTGGTCACAAGCGCAACCCCCTCCTTGCTCCTGTCTGGGCTCACCTGGAATCTCCTGCCTCCCTCTATGGCCAGAGACCCCTTTGGAAGCCCAGGTCACCCCTACTACCCATGCCCCTCATTTGGAAATTTTCATAATCTACCTCTTGTTAATGATTCCATCCCATCTATAATGCTTTTCTATTTTTCAGAATTTTTCCCTGATAGGCTATAACTGCTGCAAAGATAGAGAATTGCAATGATTAATATGCGTTTATGTATATGTAGAGGCAGGTTTCACCGTGTTAGCCAGGATGGACTCGATCTCCTGACCTCGTGATCCACCTACCTCGGCCTCCCAAAGTGCTGGGATTACAGGCGTGAGCCACTGCGCCCAGCCACCTATGTCCTCTTTTCTACAGGTTAGAAGCAAGGCACAAGTCATACCTACATTCAAGGAGAGGAGACCATGCAAAGGATAAACTTCAGGTGAAGAATTGAGAGCTATTTTGGAAGCTGCCTTCCACACTTTACAATCTACTTTGCAGCTATACTGAGCTCTTAGCAACTCTCTGGGCCTGCTGAGCACCTCTTGCCTTTCTGCCTTTGCGTGCGCTGTTCCCTCTGCCTGGAATTCCATCTCTTCTGCCTTTGCCCACCTTATCCTAAGGCCTCTGCTTAGATGCAATTTCTTTGGGCTCTTATTAGCAGCATCCAAATCTGTGCTGGTTTCTTCTAATGCTTACTCTGCATCATAATTTTTCTGTTTACTTGTTAATCCGTTCCCACTCCTGCCAGTACCTAAAGTAAAATCTACACAGGGCTTGGCACACTGTGGATGCTCAATGAAGGTTTGTTAAATGAGTGAATGATTAAATGAAATAAGCCCCAGCTTGGAACCCAGGGCTGTAATTTCCAGTTCTGGTCCCTGTCCCCTGCCCAGGGGCTGTCTAAGGGCTCATCTCTCCCAGGAGCCCCTGTATCATCTCAGTAACTAGACCAGTACCATATCCGACTTCCCCTGACTTTGAAATAATTTTCACCTGCCATCAGGTGTGCTTCCTTAGAACCTCTCTCGCTGTCCTTTGCCTTCCTCCTCCCCCCGCCTTGTATCTCCGTGGTCCTGCCAAAAATCAGAAGCTCATTATTAAACCAGAAGCTGCCTTACATTATCCCAGAGACTACAGACAGAAAATATTTGCTTCTCTCTCAACTGAGGACTGACATAGTAAAGGCTCCTTGAGATGTTAGCTGTCAAGGAGGTGAATAAAAGTTTTTCATCTGCATGAGTAATTGTTTCCTGTTTTATCCAGAGAGACAACAGATTTACATCCCAGACACATTCACACTGGGCAAAGAGCAGCTGCCATTGCAGATTTGAGTCATGTCCTTTTTTCCCTTCTTCTCCTTCTTGGAGTTACAGCAGAAGCTGGGGAGGTGAGAGTGCAGGTGAGAGAGGAGGGGGGCTCTGGAACATGTAGCCTGTGAGGAGGGAAATCAGGATGCTGCTTGGGTGGAGGTGGGAGCTGGGCCAGGGTCTTGGCTGGTCAGGAAGGCTGGTGAAGCATGTACTGGGGAGGCAGAGGGCCTGCTTTCCTTCCTCTCTTTCCTTCACACCCACCTCAACCCACTGTCGAGTCCTATCAGCTCTGAAATAGATCCTTCCTCCAGCACCTTCTCACCTCTCTCTCCACCATTCCAGTCCATGCTGCCTCATCTCTTACTGGGACTTTCACAACAGCCTCCCGAGTGGTCTTGGCTTCTGCTCTCAAATCCTGCAGTGCCTTCTCTGCGGAGCCACAAGATGGAGCTTTTTAATCCGCTCTCGGTTTCTCACAGCCCTTGGAATGAAACCTTGGCCTACAGCCCTGTGTGACCTGCTGCCTGTCGTTACCTCCTAACCTCATCTAATATCCCCCTCCCCTCCTCGTACCAGCCTTTCTGTTTCTGAGACACTCCAGGCTTGTTCTGCTCTTGGACCTTCACGCTGTCTTTCTGTCTCCTGGGAATCTGTGCCCCCTCTGCCAGATCATGCAGCTGGCTCTCTCTGCCCAAATACCCTCTTCCGAGGGGTCTTCCTTGGCCCTGTGTCTGACATAGGTACCCTCCTCCATCACTCCAGCCCATTACAGTGCCATAACACTTTTACTGCCATCTAGAGTAATATCAGTTGGTTTTGTTTATCATCTGCCACCCCGCTAGAAAGGACATGGATGAAGCAGAGAGGCATGTGCCTGTCTCATTCGCCTCTGGATCTGCTGCATCCAGGACCATGCCAGCACAAAGTGGGAGCCCGATAAATATTTATTGAAGAAATGAAAGGTGACAAAAGGCAGAAGGAGGGAGACCCCCAAAAGAGGTAAATTTGGTATCTTAGCAAGTGGGTGACTACCACTCTCTGGGGGAAAGCTGATACACGAGGACTTGACAATAATTACAGGAGTAACAATCGCTGCTATTTAGTTTTGAGATGAATTTTAGTTTCTGAAATTGTCCAAAGCACTTTTATCAATAGAAACTTGTTACACATCCCTCCAACAGGGAGAATCAGCACAGGAAGCTGCCCCCTCAAACACTAAAGGCTCCTGGAGCTATTCACAGTGCTGGGGAACAACCAGAGGAGGAGGAGGACAGAAGGAGAGAACATTTTTTTAAAAATCCTAAACAAAACCAAATTCTATACATGTATATCTCGAGTGAGTAAATGTGTAACACTCAGCACTCTCCTACACTTGCCAGGTTTTATGGCTTCATGCAATAATATAAAATGTGCTTCACAAAGCTAGGAGTCTGCACAGAATATACGGTTCTGATTCATATTTTAGTTTTACTTTTTTGTAGAGATTGGATCTCACTATATTGCACAGGCTGGTCTCAAATTCCTGAGCTCAAGTGATCCTCCTGCCTTGGCCTCCCAAGGTGCTGAGACTACAGGTGTGAGCCACCACTCCCAGCCTGATTTATATTTTATAAAGAGGCAAAGATGGAGTGTACAGCTGAGCAATCTCTTACATTTCTGGAACTTGAGCATCAGGAAGCTTAGGGAGGGTGAAAACTCAGAAGAAAGCTCAGAGTTGAGACCTTTGATTTTTTGCCCAGAGAGTCCAGCTAACATACTTTATAACCCAGAAGGCCTTACAAATATTTCAGAGCAGCGGCAGCATTTTTGCACTGGATAAACAAAGGTACGGTAATTTCTTCATAGTTTATTTTCATTACAAGTAATTCTTTTCCTGAAGAAAAATTTATATTTTGGATTTATTTCCCCTCTCAAAGGGGAGGGGAGTTATAATATTCTGTTTTCATAGCACCATTCCTCAAGATCAAACCCAGGCAGGCATTTTTATAGCACACATTTCCATATGTCATTGCTAATCCTCGCAACCTTGAGGAAACCGAGGTGCAAAAGGGTTGAGGAATGTGTTCACCATCCCAAAGCCAACGAAGTGCCAGAACCCAAATCCAAGCTTGGCTGTCTCATCCCCAAGGACATACTCTTTATGCCATTCCTTATGACTTTTCACGCAGCAGGCACGAGGCAGCAAGAATTTGGCTCTTCCGACATTTATCAGGCACCTGGTATGTGCCAGGCCTACTGTAAACCCCAAAATGACATGGTCCATGTCTAGCCATTCAGCATCAGAGAGACTGTTATCAGGACTTGAGGCCTGAGACACAGCCCTGAATCAGATGCAGGCCTCTGGTGTGTGCAAAGGATGCGTGAGTATGTGTATGTGTATGCGTGCATTGTGTGTAGGGGTGTGTGTATGTTGGGGGTTGGGGGTAGAAAATGCTCCCTGAACTGTTGCTATTAAGGCAGATCTTTGATGGAGGGACTGGGGTGTGGAGACTCGAACCCTAGTTTCGAAGTGGGGACTTTGAACGCTAGTATGGCCAGCAGACAGGCTGGAGTTGCTGAATTCTCAGCTAGGTCTTTAATCCACTCCCCTTCTCTAAATCAGGGTAGAATTGGACTCAGGGCTGGTTCAGGGCTGAGGTTTCAGGGGGATGAATGATTCCAGACACTGGGAAGGAGTGATGGATGATGAACCTGGCAGGTCACAGGACCATGGACTTGGCTGTATGTTGCATGGGTGTGTAAGATCTGAGTTGAGACCTTTGATTTTTGCCCAGAAAGTCCAGCTAACATACTTTATAACCCAGTGAGACCAGCCAGTGGCTGTTCATTGCTTCTGCCTTGCCCCTATGCCTGCCCACCTCCCATAGCAGGTCCCTATAGCATCATGAAAATGCGAACAACCTTTTCTCTGGACACTAGGGAATCTAGTCTGGTGGATAAAGATGGATGGCTGTTAAACGATCACATCTTGGGCTCTGTGTGTTCAGTGAAGCCTCATCTACCAGATCTCTCTGATGAGAAAGGTGAATGGTGGGGACAAAATACATGCTGTTATCAGAAGTCTGGCGGGGGCCCTGTGCAGTGGCATGCACCTGTAGTCACAGCCACTCGGGAGGCAGAGGTGGGAGGATTGCTTGAGCCCAGGAGGTTGAGGCTGCAGTGAGCTATGATGGCACCATTGTACTCCAGCCTGGTTGACAGAGTGAGACCCTGTCTGAAAAAGGAAAAGAAGTTTAGGGGGAAAGCTTTTAGGAGATGGATGATGGTTAATTTTAATTCCACCTAACATTTTAAACTTTAGTATGTCAAAAGGTGAGAATTGCCAGTGTCAAGGCATGGAAACCAAAGGAAAACCAGAGGGTTGAGAAGGTGGAAAGGGCTGCAGTGTGGCAGGCGGCAGAGTTACTGGGATGGCTTCTGCTAAAGGAACTCATCATCCACCACCTTCAGGAAGGAGGCCCCTGGGGCCCTTTAAGAGAGAGTTTCAGTGGAGGCTGCGGGCATGTTGGCAGAAACAAGATTATGAGATGGTCTGTACCAAGTATCAGACCTGAGGGTTAGTGCCTCTAGACTTTTCTGAGAAGTCTAGCTTCGAAGGGAAGGCTGGAGAGCTAGCACAATACTCAATAATAACAAAACCTAAGGCACTTAACTGTGTGCCAGGCCCTGTTCTAAGAACTCAGCACACTTCAGCTCGTTTAATCCTTACAACTATACAAAGTATGTAGTCTTTTCATTATACCTTTTCACAGGTGAGTTACTTGCTGGAATTCACGTGGCTAGTAAATACCGGAGCTGAGATTTGAACGCAGGCAATCTGGCTCCAGAATCTGTGTTTTTAACCCACATACTATATTGACTATCATGAAAAGATGGTGGTGGGCAGGCTTGTTTCTAAGGATGGGAGGGTCCTCATAATATTTGTATTTACAGAGAGGAGGGAGAGGTGGGTTACTTCCTCTCCCAACCCCAGAAAGCCAGGCATGTTGGCTGGCATCCCTGGGACCTCAGATATTCAAGCAACCATGGCCTTGCAAATCAGGCATTCTATTTATTAGAGTTGTGCAGTGAGGTCCCCTCCATTTCATCCCCAGAATATCTCCTAGACAAGTTGGATCCTACAGGGCCCGAGTATAAATAAGATGGTGCCCTCTGTTGTTATGGAGTAGCTTGGAGCTGGGCCCCAGATGCCCTGTGTGGATTAGATGAGTGATTAGTATTTGGCAATGTAGCTTGAGAGGATTGCTGAGTTACTGGGGCATATGTCCCCAGCTCATGAATACCAGCCTGACTTCTGTCAATCAGTGAACAGGGTTTGCAGTGTCCACCAGGTACCTGTGGTGTAGTAGAAGAGAGTTTGAACTTTGGAATCAAACATGCTGAAGTTCAGATTCCAGCTCCTCCACTAACTACCTCTGTGATCTTGGCTAAGTGATGGTCACTTTATTTTTTTATATATTTTTTTTTTTTGAGACAAGGTCTCATTCTGTCTCCTAGGCTGGAGTGCAGTGGCATGATCATGGCTCACTGCAGCCTCAACTTCCCGAATGCAAGAGATCATCCCACTTCAGTCTCCTGAGCAGCTGGGACCACGGGGCATGCGCCATGGCATCCAGCTAATTTTTTATCTTTTGTAGAGATGGGATTTTGCCATGTTGCTCAGGCTGGTCTCAAACTCCTGGGCTCAAGCAATCCACCCACCTCAGCCTCCCAAAGTGCTGGGATTACAGGTGTGAGCCACTGTGCCCATCCTGATGGTTGCTTTCAGAGCCTTGGTTCTTCATCTCTAAAACAAAGATAGGAATACTGCCCAGTTTCCATGGGGAGCTTGTAACACATGCGGGCCTCTCTCCCCTCACCCCAGCCTTTGGTTAGACACTTACTATTTGCAAAGACCCAATTTCTTCATCATAAGAAGGCTGCCACCACGCTTGAGGGAGTGACCCATTTACAAACAATTGCTTCCTTCTGGGTCATTCTGATGGATTAAATGAAGAACCATTTAAAACCACAGCCCAAAGGGCCAGAGGGAGAGGCAGCAGAGGGAAGATGCAGGTGGATCTTCATGCACTGCATGAGGAAGCTTTGTACCGTGGTTAGGAAAAGCTCCAGGCACACAAGGGCAGCCTCCATGGCCAATCAGAGTGCACCTCTCACCTCGGCAACTCTGCTAACCTAAATAGACCAGTCACACAGCAGACCTGCAAAAGAAGACATGATAATTACAGAGACCCCGGGGGACTGTCTGTGCGGACTGATGCTTTGTTTCTCCTGACCCCTCAGACCTCTCTATTTCACTGCAAACTCTTAATACCCAGGGCCTTTGTTTTGCTGTGAACACTTTCATTCCTGAGTACATTTTCTATGAGGAGTTGGCGGAAGAGAGTCAGAATGAATTATATTTTCAGCACACCTCTGGGTTCATGTTGAACTTGGCTAGAACTGTTTTGACCCAGGAAACAATTTGACTAAAGGATATTTCAATCCAACAAATAAATACTGCCCTTCCAATGTTTCTGGCACTGGTTTGATGCTGAGGACATAGAGATGAATAAGAAATGTTCCCTGTCCCCCAGCTGATAAATTATCATTGATGATCTACCGTGTGCCAGGGACTTTACAAATGTGATTACCGTTTCTTACAACAACATAGTAAGGTAGATAGCATCTTTGTGTTACAGGTGAGGAGTAGGAAGTTCAAAAAGTTTAAGTTATAAGGTCAAAGTCACACAACTAGTCAGATGTAGAACTAACCTTTGGATTTGGGGCTGTTCACCATCAAACCCTATATGCTTTTGATACAGACAGGAGACCCAGAAATACTGGGTAGAAGAGGGTGGTTCCCTGGCAAAGGCCCTACCCTCAAACCTGGAAACCTGCGGCCCTAAATGGGAAGAGGCATTTCTGTTTTCATGCCCAAAAGTTGCCTTTTGGCCCGCCATGTCCCCTATCCTATACCTGTATAAACCCCAGACCCCAGGCTCCAGAAGCAGATGAGGAGACAAACAGAAGAGCAGAAGAATGGCAGAATGGCACAGCAGAGAGAAGAAAAGGAACATCTGAATGTTGACAGGAATTTGGCTGGGGGCGGTTAGAGAGGAGATTAGCCGCTAGACAGCCAAACTCCAGGGGAAGATCATCTTCCCACTCCATCCCCCTTCCAGCTCCCCATCCATCCTGCTGAGAGCCACCTCCACCACTCAATGAAACCCCTGCATTCATCCTTCAAGTTTATGTGTGGCCTGATTCTTCCTGGACACTGGACAAAGACCTAGGTCCAGTGAACTGTCTAACATTTAAGTCATCCATGGACAGCAAGGCTAACAGAACGCTGTAACATGTGCCCACTTGGAACCTATGCCCCTGTCACACATCGTGGGACAGGGGTCAGGGAACTCTCCCATTTCACTTTCAAATATTCCAGGTCCCCTTTTTGTTTAGGAGCCAGAGTCTAGTGGAGACAGAGATAGAAAGCCTGAAATAGGATCCAGGCAATATAAACCTACATGCTGTAAGCCAAGTCAGAGTGAGGCTGATGTGATAACAAAAGTCTGAATAAAAGGTGGGAGACAATTAGTCTGACTGAAAGGGAGGCAAGAGTTCTGCCATAGGCTTGATGCTATGTGCCCCTGGCTTCCTAGCTCATTTGCAAATGGAAAATACTATTGCATTGTAGGAACCTTCTTTTTCCATTTGTCTGGGGAAGGAGAAAGAATGGCTGGGCTGAATGAATTTATCCCTTGTTCCTCTTCCAACAAAGCTCAGCTATGAAAGATAAATCCAGCTCTCCCCACCCTCTCTCAGTGGAGCTGGGGAGAAATCAAAAGCCCCTCTGCCAATAATGAGACCAAAGTTTGCAAGGGCAGGACGAGCCCATGCTAACGGAGAAAGTGTTGTTTCCTCAATTTGGTTTTAGACTGTCTTGTCCTATGGGGGAGAAAAGGTCTGCCCTTGGGAGAGGTGCCAACTTTATAGATCTATTAATAAAAGAACTGGCAGGCTTACAGTTCTTGCCAATGAGGAAACTTGAATGAGAGAAGCCAGGCTCAACCTTGGCCAACAGACTGGAGCCCATCACCCTAACTTCACCCCGCTTCTCCTTACCCAAGCATCCAAGGCTAGGCAGCACCCACCCAGCAGCTTCCACCTGGCCAAAGCCTGCACCTGCTCCACACCAAGGGTTAGATGGAAATTTGGCATAGGGAGAGAGGGCTCACCTGTGGGTAGGATAGACTCTATTCAAGAAGGAGACCTGAAAAATTAAAACCTATGAGACAAGGGGTGATCCTGAAGGTGGGCAGGAGAAAGGGCTGGAGGGAGAGGCCACTGGGGAATTTTTCCTGGTGAATACTGAAGTTACTAGATGTTTTGTCTTGCAAAACTCAAGGGAAAACTCTCAAACTCTAACGTTTGTCTATTCTGTGTCCAAATTGTCCTTTTGAAACAAACCCACCTTTCAGTAAAGAAACTTGCATTGGCCTTCCCAGCCTGGTGTGCTAGTTCTGTCTGACTGGCTAGGGTGGCCACGGGAGGAAGAGCCTAGTTCTCCCTCACCAGCTCCTTGCGAAGAAGGGACCTGATCAATAAGGTAAACGACAGCACTTGCCAACATTTGATATTGCCAAGTGCTTTTGTTTGGCACTACTGTAGATTTTAAAAATGTATCTCACTTTTAAAATTTGCATTTTCTTGATTACTTGTGAGATTGAGCATCTTCTCATATAGCAACTGGCCATTTTCATCTCCTTTTCTGTGAATTCTAGCTGTTCCCTATTTTTCCAATAGGTCATTCCCTTTACTTACTGATCTGTAAGAGTTCATTACATATACTGGAAACTAATACTTTGCTATATATTGTTACTATCTTCTCTTACTCTGGTCACTTTTAAAAATTCATGTATTGTCATAAGAAGTCATACTTTTCGGTGGCTCATGCCTGTAATCTCAGCACTTTGGGAGGCTGAGGCAGGCGGATCACCTGTGGTCGGGAGTTCGAGACCAACCTGACCAACACGGAGAAACCCTGTCTCTACCAAAAATACAAAATTAGCTGGTGTGGTCGCATGTGCCTGTATTCCCAGCTACTCGGGAGGCTGAGACAGGAGAATCGCTTGAACCCGGGAGGCGAAGGCTGTGGTGAACCGAGATCGTGTCATTGCACTCCAGCCTGGGCAACAAGAGCAAAACTCCATTTCAAAAAAAAAAAAAGTCATACTCTTGCTTTATCATCTTTAAGAAGGTCATCCCTATCGAAGGTCATAAACACGTTCTTAATATTTTCATATGTTTATTTTCCAAGGTTAGGTCTTAGAAAGTTACAAAATAACCATTTGTAATTTCATGTTGTGAAAGGTGGAGGAAGGGAATTTCCTCTTCTGGTCCCTAAACCTAAAACCCTTACTTGCATCTGAGCCGATTCTCCTTGTTCCTTTCAGTTACACTGGAAGAAGAGCCCCTCCTTCCTTCAAGCCAAGTCATCCCCTTGGGCTCTCACCACTGTGCTTGCCTTCAGTTTATACCTTGCCTGTAGTCCAGTCTCTCCTGCATCAATTCCATCAGCCCAAAGGCATACTTTAATTCCTTCTACTGTTAAAAAAAAAAGCTCTCCCTCTCTTAGGGTGAGATGAAGTGGTTTGCAACAGGCCAGTGCTACTTTCAGAGGTGTTTGAATCAGAGTGACTCCATTTTGAATAGGGGCTGAGTAAAATAAGGCTGAGACCTACTGGGCTGCATTCCCATGAGCTTAGGCATTCTAAGTCATAGGATGAGATAGGAGGTCAGCACAAGACACAGGTCACAAAGACCTTGCTGATAAAACAGGTTGTGATTTAAAAAAAGCCAGTCAAAACCCACCAAAACCAAGATGGCGACAAAAGTGATCTCCGGTTGTCCTCACTGCTGATTATTCACTAATTATAATATACTAGCATGATAAAAGACACTCCCACCAGCACCATGACAGTTTACAAATGACATGAACACATCAGGAAGTTACCCTGGGGGAGGAGCCCTCCGTTCCAATTGTCCACCCCTTTCCTGGAAAACTCGTGAATAATCTACCCCTTGTTTAGCATATAATCAAGAAATAACCATGAAAATAGCCAACCAGCAGCCCTCAGGGCTGCTTTGCCTATGGAGTAGCCATTCTGTATTCCTTTACTTTCTTAATAAACTTGATTTCACTTTAGCCTATGGACTTGCCCCAAATTCTTGCATGAGGTCCAAGAACCTTCTCTTGAGGTCTGGACTGGGACCCCTTTCTGGTAACACTACAGCCATGCTATGGAAAATCTAAATAAAAATAAAGATTGTATTTTCCAAACCATCGGGGAGCTATGGAAGCAACAAGGGCCAGAGGAAGTAAAATTCTGGAGAAGGGAGGACAGCTCAGAGGTGAGCATCTGCAGATGCCTTTCCCTTCCTGTCATTTGATAATTCTGGGCACAGGCTAAAGACTGAAATTGGTGCTGAGTCCAGTCGGGGGCTGCTATGGAGTAATCAAATTAGAGGCTTGGGGGGCCTCAAACATCCAGCCAGCTTCCTCCTTGAGAGGTGCTGAACTGTGAAGCTGTGTGATGTGAGAGGCTGACAGGCTAAGCTGAAGACCTCAGGAAAGTAGAGTGGAATTTCCTGTGGTCTTTTTTTTTTTTTTTTTTTTTTTAGGCAGGGTCTCTTTCTGTCACCCAGGCAGGAATGCAGTGGCACGATCACAGCTCACTGCAGCCTGGACCTCTCAGGCTCAAGTGATCCTCCCACCTCAGCCCCCGAGTAGCTGGGACCACAGGCATGTGCCACCACGCCCGGGTACTTTTTGTATTTTTTGTAGAGTGGGGTCTCACCATGTTGCCCAGGCTCCCTGTGGTCTCCTGAGAAGACAAAGGCTCACCGGGGGGTGGAGTTCCTGAGAACAGCTTGGCAGGAGCTGAAAACGCTGGAGAGCAGGTGAACGGACCCCTGCCGTCAGGCATCTGCAGCTGCTTTTTCCTGAGAATGTTAGCTGTGAGTTTTGTGCAGCTGGACAAATGTAGAGACTTGAGGGAATCTCAAATGCGTGGCCAGTACCCTCTCTCCACAGGCTTTTTACAATTTGAAGCAGTTAAGGGCAGGATGCTGAAGAGCAAAGCCAAAACCCCCAAAAGCAAAATAATTTCCTGCAGTCTCTTAGTGTCATGAACAAATGTGAACCTGAAAGAGCCAATCTTTCAAGAAAGATCCCTAGGCTGGGCGCGGTGGCTCATGCCTGTAATCCCAGCACTTTGGGAGGCTGAGGCGGGTGGATCACAAGGTCAGGAGATCGAGACCATCCTGGCTAACACGGTGAAACCCCGTCTCTACTAAAAATACAAAAAAATTAGCCAGGCGTGGTGGCGGGTGCCTGTAGTCCCAGCTACTCGGGAGGCTGAGGCAGAAGAATGGCGTGAACCCCGGAGGCGGAACTTGCAGTGAGCCGAGATTGCGCCACTGCGCCAGGCTGGAGCCTGGGCGACAGAGCCAGACTCCATCTCAAAAAAAAAAAAAAAAAAAAAAAAAAAAAAAAAAAAAAGACAGAAAGATCCCTAGTGGCTAACGAGGCCTAAATGTGAAATAGTAAAATAGAGCCAAGCAGCCATCTGCTAACTAGAAATCACATGGGTACTCTGAGTTCCCAGAAATCCAACACCTCTGTTTGACTTGGTGACTTTCAGAGCATGCCTAAACCAACCAATCAGAGCCCACCTGCCTTGACCAATCAAGGCTCAGCTGTATCAACTAATTAGAACTACCTGAGTCTGAATCTCTCATTTCCATAAATGGACCTGATTGGGAACCTGGGTGGAAACTTTTGCTACAGAACCCCAACCCTCCCTTTGTGCTCTGGAACACATCTTGTTTTACACTGAAGGCTGCATCTCCCTGGTTTGCAAACTGTTCACTGGAATATATAGTCCCTTTCCTCCAGTTTCCTTGCCAGAGAACTTTTGTTCACAGTGCTGAGACAAAGACCTACCAGACTCTTGATTGAGGGTCATACTCTAAGAGCAGGGCAAACTAGAGGTAGATAGGCAATTTTTTTTTTTTTTTTTTTTGATAAAGGGTCTCACTCTGTCACCCAGGCTGGAGTGCAGTGGCTCGATCTTGACTCACTGCAGCCGTGACCTCCTGGGTTCAAGTGATCCTCCCACCTCAGCCTCCCAAGTAGTTGGGGCTACAGGCATGCACCACCATACCCAGCTACTTTTTGTGTTTTTTTGTAGAGATGGGGGTCTCACTGTGTTGCCCAGGCTGGTCTCAAACTCCTGAGCTCAAGCGATCCACCCACCTTGGCCTCCCAAAGTGCTGGGATTACAAAGTGAGCCACTGTGCCTGGCTGGATAGACTGATTCTCATCCAAACTGCAACTTAACCTTGACTCAGTTCAGTCCCTATTGGGATTAAACTGTTTAATACTTCACTCTATCTGCCTAGCAGAGACTAGGGTTAACTCTACTTGGGGGGAAAACGCTAGAGCCTTTCCAGTGCTTTTATACAAAATATTTGGCATTCCTTTAAATATTACTCAAGAGAAAAGACCATTTAACTAAAAACCAAGAGAAAAAGCAGACAATAGAAGGAGGCCCACCAGTAAACCAGAGTTATTAGACAAGAACTTTAAAGTAACCATGATTATATCCAAAGAAATAGAATGATGGACAAAATGATTAAGAATATGGAGATTATCAGACAAAGTTTTAATCTTTAAAAAAAGCATCAAATGGGCATCCTGGAACTAATAAATATAATATTTGCAGCAAAGAAATCAATTGTTTGAGAGCAGATTGGATATAGCAGATGTCAGCATTAGTGAACTGGAAAATAAACCAATAGAAAACATCAAAATTGAAGCCCAGAGAGGAAAAAAAGACGGAAACAAAACAGAACAGAGCATAGAGAGCATGGTGTACTGCTTAAAGGGTCTGAAAATGTGTAATTGGAGTCACTGAAGGAGAGGGAAAGGGAGGAAAAGAAAGGATGAGACAGGAATAGTTGAAGATACAATGGCTAAGACATTTCCTCAAATAGTGGATAAACTATTAGAGTTAAGTCAATTTATCTAGGTCTTGGATATAGTGTCAATGCACACAAACCAGTTGCATTTTTTTATAACAGCAACAAACATAATATAGAATTTAAAATGACATTTAAAATAGCATCAATCAAATACTTGAGTTAATTTAATGAAATCAGAGAGAACAATTAAAGACAACCCAAAATATGGAAGGATACATTATGCAATTGCTTCGGATTATAAGGCTTAATATGCTGGAGATGTTAATTCTCTTCAAATAGACCTATAGATTCAACACAGTCCCAATCAATCTTAGCAGGCTTTTGGAGGTGGGGAGGATTAACAAGCTGATTTTAAAATGCATATGGATATGTAAAGGGAAGAGAATAGCTATATTAGGGTTCTCCAGAGAAACAGAATCTTACAATAAGATATAAAGACCTATTTTAAAGCTATAGTAATTAGCAATGTGATATCAACACAAGGAGAGACAAACAGACTAATGGAATAGAAAAGTGTCCTGAAACAGACTCATACATAAATGTTCCCAGATTTATGACAGAAATAATAATACAGTACAGTAGACAAAGCATAGTCTTTTAAATAAATGGCATTAATTGGATATCAACATGGAAAAATTAATCTAAATAAAACCTTTAGAAGAAAATAGTGTACATAAGCAAAACTTTCCTAAACCCTCATTCTTCAGTTCCATGGTTGGGTTGACTTTCTTTTACCACTTTGCAAGTTTGCTCTGCTCACTGTCTGAAATAAGCAGAGCTGGAACTTGGACGTTCTTGTTTTTATTATTATCTGCACAATCCCCATCCAGTCTTTTCTCTAGTAGTCATGATCTACTTGATACTAAGCCACTCTTTGCTTTTATCATTAGTTCAAACATTGAGTGCATTCTTATGTCACTCTTTGTCTCAAACACTCATTGCTCGTCATTCAAAACCAGCTGCTGGGACTGGCGTGTTTGATGCTTACAATGGATCATCAACGCCACCCCTGCCCCCACCACCCCACCACCACCACATTCTTATTCTTTATCATATAAGCTTGGATAATCCTCATTATCCCTGATCTCCAGACACACCCTGAATTACCTCTCCTCCAGGTCTACTCATGCTGCTTCCTCAGTGGGACAACTTTGCCAGTTCCATCTAAACCACGCTCTGTCTAGGCTGTCTGCCTTTGGCAGCTTGTCTGCCCTGCCATTTTGGCCCAGTACCTAGGAGGAGCTGAACAGAAATGTGCAGAGGTATTAGTGACTCTTACCCAGCCTTCCAAGCCCTGCACAGAGCCTCCTTGTTTGTGGTCTGGAATCCTTCCGGCAAGTGGGTGTCCGGCCTCCACGTCCCAGGGGCTTGGGGCTTGTGAAGGGCTCCCTCTCCTGGAGGAGGAGAGCACTGGGCCCAGGCATGAGTGCACCATCAGTACCAGGCAATCCTGGGAGCAATTCTGGAGAGATCAAAGTGCTTCTCAAAGACGTTGGTGACACCTACCCCGGAGAGTGAATCCTTCAGGTCACAGGTACCAGAGATGGACAACTTGGCCAGAAGACATAGCCTCATCTCAGACACGACAAGGACAAAGGCCAGCTGAAGGACCAGGGACCAAACTGTTCTCACCTGCAGCTCCGTGGCTTTTTTCATACCAGGTCCAAGGGTTGAGGGATGGGAGACCTGGCCAAGGAGGGTGATCAGTGAAGCAATATATTTTCCACCTCGAGGCTAACTGGTAGTTATTTCTTTCTGCCCATGGAGACCTCTACTTACCTTCTGACCACCCACTCATGGCAAGGTGTTCTCAGTCTCCATCTTCAGACCCCACCACCATTTCTACAGTAGCCACTGTGGATCTCCCTACTCCAGGTTCTGCCTCCTCCATGTAATGAGCCAAACTTGGCCAAGGCAGTCAACAAACAGCATGCATGTTAGAGCCAGGAACAGCTGGGTCCATATCCTTCCTCTGCTACCCACTTCATTCAGGTTACTAAGCCACTCAAGCCTCTGATACTTCATCTATGAAATGGGGGTGACGGTCTCTAGTTTATGGAGTTGTTGGGAGGTGTTAGTGAGATACCCTATGAAAAATGACTGACATGGCATATGGGCTCCCCACATATTAAGCAACCTTTACCTCCAACCCCACTGACAGCCACACACCTGCCCATCAGGGAGTGAGGTTGAGAATATCAATATATATATATTTGCAACAGAAAGTGATAGAGATAAATAGTAATTGCATTGGGGTTACAAGGGTAGGAATGATGGATTCTGCTTGGGAGAGGGAACTAGTCTGAGAACATAACTATTGACCAGGGTATTTCAAGTATTCACTATGTGTCAGGCTTTAACACTTTACACACAGCCTCATCTGATCCTCAGAGGAGTCCCATAGGGTGGGTACTTAGAGCAAACAGGCTTCGGGGGGCCCAGGAGACCAGGGGTCCCCATGATCCCTGCCTCCTGGTATTCATAACCTTGAGTAAGGGTAGGACCTACCCCTGACCAATAGAATATGGCAAAGGTGACACACGTACGTGATTCCACATATGGATCACATTATATGAGACTATGATGTCCCTTGTCTTCCCGGCCCACTCCATTCCCACCCCAAGTGTTGGTTCCTTGGAAAAACACTGGGGATGGAGGTGGAATTGCTGTGAAAACAAGGCTCAGACCTCCACAGAAGCTGCCCAGGGAGTTCTTCAAAAGTGGTTATCCTACCTGCCATTTACACTGGATCAGCACTGTCCAGAAATCATTTTCACATCTCCCCAGCAGACTGGCATCATCTCAATACTAATTTTCACTTGAACTAGAAGAATCGTGCTTGTGGTTTTCAAAAGGAAGAGGTTCCTATTCATGGTGCATTTAGAAGCAGCCCAGGGTGCTTATAGAACGGACCTGCTTCTTGCTATATTCTTGAGCTTCTGAGGCCTCTTGAGAAAGTCGAGCAAGTAAGACGACCAGGCCAAGTGGGCACTCTGGGCCCCATGGCCAAGGATGGGCTGGCCAGGTGGCCACGTGGCCTCCCATGGCCTTGTTTCTGTGGGCTTTACCTGGTCCTGATCTCAGATGCTGATAGTGCACTGGCTTATTTTCTAAGGAGAGGGAGCTTGATTTGTGCAGGATGCGCCTTCACCAGATACCTCCAGGGGCAAGAGTCCACTGAGGTTACAATGCCCCCCGCCCCCCATGCCTCTAAGCTCTAAGCTCAAAGAAGGGTCCCTGACACAGAGTCCTGTTAAAGGAATGGCCACACGGGTGGGAGAGACCAGGGTCGTGCATGCCAGCTCAGGATCTGGGGCAGGATGGTTGGCAGGGGGTCGCGGGGGGCAAAGGAGGGGAATCACCTGCCAGAAAATTGGGCAGGGGTGCTCAAAGAGGAGGCTGCGGAGGGACTGGGACCAGTGGAAGGGAGGTGGAATAGGTCTTAGGAGCCAAATTCCTTGCAGAAGCCTGCGGTGAGGCCTGGGCAACTCTATCCCCGGGAGCCGCCCTTTTGCCTCCAGCAGCTCCCGGTCCAGCCACAGCCCCTCCAGGAGACCCAGGCCGGGTTCCTAACTCCACTGCTCTTTGGCCTCGTCCCTGCCTAGCCCCTGCTGCAGGTTGCTTTTCTTCCTCCCTCCTCCTCCTTCCTCCCCCCTCCTCCCTCCTCCCCCTTCTTCTCCCTCCTCCCTCCTCCTCCTCCCCCTCCTCCTCTCCCTCCTCCCCCGACTGGCCCCGCCCCCCCTGCCAGCCCGGGCCCCACCCACGCCGGAGCTGCTCCATTTAAGGAGATTGCGCAGCTGGAAAGGTACACATGTGAGCCTCGAGGCGGGCTCCGGATGCAGACTTGCCATGGCCTCCGAAGCTTCTGTGCGTCTAGGGGTGCCCCCTGATCGTCTGTGGATCCGGAGGCCTGGCATCTACGAAGATGAGGAGGGGAGGACCTGGGTGACAGTGGTCGTGCGGTTCAATCCCTCGCATAGGGAATGGGCCAGGGCCTCAAGCTCCCAGGGCAGCGCCTCCCAGGGCAGCAGAGTGAGTCCTGGGCACGAGGGGAGGCTGTGGGGAGGGCTGCGCACTGACCCATGCCCGTGTGGGACCGCGGTGGGGTCAGAGGGGGCCGTTCTCACCCGCACTGGAAAACTCACTTCTGTGCAGGTCTAGGAGGGCAGCAATGGCCATGCCCAGCCCTGGCCCCAGGAACACCCCCGTAAAGGGACCACAGGCACAAGCTCATCCACATGAGATAACGTGGTCCTGCGTGATGAAGCCGAGGCTAAGGTAGCTCAGGGCTTAGTGCCATTCCCAGTGCCTGCTGTGAAGGCTCACAAATGAGGCAGCTATTGAGCTGGGCTTTGTGGCATGAGTAGGAGTTCTCCAGGTCTAGAAAGGAGGCAGGAGTAGTATAAGCAAAAGCATCGCAACCTGGAGGCACCAGGTGGGCCAACAGGATGAATGTGACATTGGTTTCAGATTACTGATCTGCAAAATGAGAATAATATACCTCTGTGGCAAGCTAGTCACAGACATGCTCGCATACATGGCTCACCGCCTGAATGGCCTGGGGAAGCATTTGACTGATAACAGATTCTGGAAATTAATTCAGGAGGCTTGGGTGGAGTCCTCGAATCTTTACTTTTCAGAAGCTCCCCAGGTGATAATGATAATGACTCAGGAAATGGCTGTAGATGAGGGCTTTAGATCACAGCCAGTCTTTGAGGGATAAAGTAAATTCAGTAGAGTCTCTGGTGTGGGTGGCAGTGGGGAATTGATTCCAGGACCGACTGTGGATGCTCAAGTTCCTGATGGAAAATGACCTGGGTAGTAATTACATATAACATCAGCACATCCTCTCCTATATTTGAAATTAGATTACTAATAACACCTAATGCTACACCTACACATCACTTCAAGCTCTGCTTCTTGGAACTTTGTGGAATTTCTTTTTTTCCCCAAATATTTTTAATCTGAGATTAGTCTAATTCATGGGTGCAGTATCCATGGAAATGGGGGGCTGGCAGTACCTTAGTGTAATATGGTAAAAGCTTATCCGGATATTTAAAATGCCATTTAGGGCCGGGCGCGGTGGCTCACACCTGTAATCCCAGCACTTTGGGAGGCCAAGGTGGGCGGATCACGAGGTCAGGAGATCGAGACTATCCTGGCCAACATGGGGAAACCCCATCTCTACTAAAAATACAAAAAATTAGCCGAGAATGGTGGTGGACGCCTGTAGTCCCAGCTACTCGGTTGGCTGAGGCAGGGGAATGGCGTGAACCCGGGAGGTGGAGCTTGTAGTGAGCCGAGATCGCACCACTGCACTCCAGCCTGGGCGACAGAGCGAGACTCCATCTCAAAAAAAACCAACAAAACAAAACAAAAAAAACAGTTAAGATTAAAAAAAAAAAAAAGATTCAATGGAAATAGAATGGATTCTTCAAATAACTTAGCAATGGGTGGGATAAGGGACCTATTTAGTAAGTATTTTTTTCCCTCTTTCTTAAAAATAGATCGGTGTCTTAGGGTGGGAATTAGGCTTCCTGGGCACATCTAATGCAAAGATCAGCCAACTTTTTCTGTAAAGGATCTGATGGTAAACATTTTCCACTTTGAGAGCTATGCTCTTGCAGCTACTCAGCTCTGCTATTGCAGTGCAAAAGCAGCTAAAGGCAATGGTAAAGGAATGAGAGAAGGAGCCTTAGTTTATTTACAATAAAGCTTTATTTGCAAAAGCAGATGGCAAGCCAGACTTAGTTTGCTGATCTCTGATCTACAGTCAGACTACACAGAGAAGGAGAGATTTTGCCGTATAATTTAAAATATTTCTCTTTGCAAAAGCAGTCCATAAAAAAAGTTAGGACAACAAACAGAAAAATTATTCGCAACATGTCTGATTGATAGAGCACTAATATTCTTAATTCAAAAAGACATTTTATCACAAAAGAAGACAAATACTTAGAAAATTGTGTAAAAGACTTTCCATTTTGTTGAATAACATAGGAAGCTTTGGTTTTACTTTTCCTTTCATCTTTCTAACTTCCAGTACCAGCCTAATTTTGTTATTTTTATTATTATGTATTTATTTTGAGACAGGGTCTTGCTCTGTCTCCCAGGCTGGAGTGCAGTGACCTGACCATAGCTTACAACAGCCTCTACCTCCCAGGTTCGAGAAATCTTCTCACCTTAGCTTCCCGAGTAGCTGGGACTGTAGGCACATGCCACTATGGCCAGCTAATTTTTTAGTTTTTGTGGAGACAGAGTCTCATTATGTTGCCGAGGCTGGTCTTGAACTCGTGGCTTCAAGCAGTCCTCCTGCCTTGGCCTCCCAAAGTGTTACAGGCATAAGCCACTGCTCCCAGCCTTATTTCGTGTATTTACTATAGGTGTGTGAAGGTCATGATCAGAACTGCAGTATATTTTGGCAGGAATATCTATCACCCTCAGATCCAGGAGTCCATGGATATCTTGTTTTTAAAACGAAGATTTAAAAAATTACGGCAATGGCAGGGATGGAGCCCCAAGAGACTACTCAGCTTTAACCCAAGGTGTTGACAGGTTGGAAACAGTGGCTAAATTTGGGGGTTGCAGTGGGGCGAAGCAGGGTGCAGGTCAGAGGGGGCCAGAAGGGCCCCAGCCATCCTAGATGAAGCCACAAGCACCAGTGCCAAGGCTCTTGGTCTGGAATTCTGAAAACATTTACCTCTGACCCTGGCAGCCCACTGGCCGGGCCGGAGCATCTAGGCCTGCGTTGCTTGTGTGCAGCCCAGCTGGCAGGGAACCCTATCCCTGATTTGCCGCCTCTTCTCTGGTCCCTTCAGTATGAACCCAGCATCACGGTGCACTTGTGGCAGATGGCAGTGCACACCCGGGAGCCACTCTCCTCTGGCCAGATGCCCTTCTCCCAGCTGCCCGCTGTGTGGCAGCTCTACCCCGGGAAGAAGTACCGAGCAGCGGATTCCAGTTTCTGGGAAATAGCAGACCATGGCCAGGCAAGTGTGTGGTAGTTCCAGGTGAAAGCGACAGGTGGCCCCCTGGTGACTGCCGTGGCCCTCTCTCTTCTGTACCCCTGGCCCCCTTGGGGTGCTTGTCTGTCCTCTTCCTGTTGCTCAAGTCTTCCTTCAAGGAGGCCTGAGTGTGTGTGGGTGGATTGGTGCATGAGTTCCCATGTGGGACGCAGGCAGAGTGGGTGAGGGAGGGAGGGTTGCCTTCCTTGGGCTAGGGAAATCCACAAGCTGGAATTCCCACCTGCCTCGCCCCTGTCTGCTGCTGCTGCCAGCCTGCATGGGCGGCCATTAAGGCCGACTGGAGGAGCATCTCCCAGAGGTTCTGATGGCTGCTCCTTCTCCTGCAGATCGACTCCATGGAGCAGCTGGTCCTAACATATCAGCCAGAGAGGAAAGACTGACATTGGGAGTGGCTGGTATGTTGGGGCCCTGTGTGTCTCGGTGTAGGGATCAGACGAAAGCAAGATCTCTCCTCTTTTCAGAAAGACAGCGTGGCCTCCTCCTCCTCCCTGCTGTTTCCTGAGATTTTTCTTACACAGCCACCTGTCACCTCTGCTCTCCAGCCCGTTGGATGTGATGGTCCACCGTGGGTGGGCCCCCATAATAAGTTCCTAAAGCATGGGATCTCATCGAATAAGACTCATCATTTAATCCTTGTGAGAATTCTGTGAGGTGTACATGTTAATGTCCCATTTCACGATGAAAAGACTAAGACTCTGGGGATGGGAATGATTTCCTTGAGACCATACAGCCAGGAGATAGTGGTGAATCTGGTGATCTCGGGTCCCTAGATTTAACCATGGCACTGAGATGCCATGTGACGGTGGCCTTGGAGGACCCAGCACTGACCCACAGAGGGCTCCTCTCAGATGGGCAGCAGCTTGGTGCAGGCCAGGCAGGGCCTGGTCCATTGGAGGGGCTGGCACTGGACTTGCCTTTGACCCCAGCAGCTTGGATGGGGTGCTGGGCTCCCCCATAGTTCACTGACTATCTCCTTTGGTCTTCTCCCAGGCCCTGCTGGCCCTGCCTCTTCTGGCCTGGTGTCTCCTCATGCCCCCTCAGTGAGGATCTTCATGTACCTGCTCTTCTGTTTGCACACCCAGCATAGCCTCCTTGCGGGCAGAAGGCAGTGGAGCCCCTGCACACTCAGCTTCTCTCATTTTCCTTAGTTATCAGTCCTGTCCTGTCCTGCTCGGATCTGCACTTAGGGCAACTGGCCTGGATGGGCTTCACTAGGGGCCGTGTCTGTGCACTGAGCCAGTTTCCTCTGCTGGCTGCAAGCTGTGGGTTCTCTTTCTCCTCTGTGCCCCTCATGCTGATCTTCTAGATGCCACTCCCAAATCCCCTTCATACCCACCAGGATGTGTGCCCAGCCAGGCCTCCAGCACCCCCAGTACAGCTCATGATTGGAAACTCACCATCAGCAGGCAGTGGCTCGGTTTAAGAGATGGCCGCAGAGGGAGCCCAGTCTGGATGTGGACTTGGATGCCCTGTGGGTATCAGTTCCGCTGACACTTTGGCCCGAAATAGATCCAGTGCTGAGCAAGCAATGTACGCCGGAGCCTCAGTGAGCCCATCTGCACAGTGGGGAGCATGGAGGGATGGGTTTGGCCTGTGCTTCTGCTTGTTCAGTCCTTCAGCTCATGGAAGGGATGCTAGTCCATGAAGCTGACCTCACAGTACTGGTTAATTAAACTTTATTGCTCACTGTCCACTTTTGTGCTGAATTGGAGCCTCTCTTTGACCTCTTTCTAGCATAGAAATGCAGCTTCTTGTACCGAAATGTGAAGGTAACATTTTAATGATCCATTTCATATTTTTCCACACTGGGAAGGAAATTGTGATTGGTCCATTCAGCAGCAGGACGCCGGCGGGAGATAAGGAAGGGGAGGAGACTCGTGCGGGCTCTGGGTGAAGCCCTGCTGTGAAAGGGCAGGAAAGCCCGTGGTGCGTACAGGAGAACCAGGAGCGAGGGAGAGCTCCCAAAGCGAGACAGTGCAACAGCATGTCATTGCAGGAGATGCAGAATGCAGGTGCAAGGGAGGAAGGGCCTATGTGTGGGAGAGTATGACATGACAGAGGAGCAGAGTCCTTGAACAGGGAGGGATGAGGCAGGGGGCCAAGGCACTGAGCAGTGCCACCATTGTGACCAGGAAGAAGAGGACGATACAGTGCAGGTCAGTGTGACCATGCAGTGGTAGCAAGGAGAAGGGATTCCCTCCCTCATGTCACTCACAAGAAAAAATCACCCATGAGCTGAAATCCCAACCTTACAAAATGAATCTGTAAAAGCATTCATAGAAAGTTTGGGGAAATATGTTCATGAACGTGGGGTACAGAAAAACCCAAGTAAATCACAGGTGTAAGCAAAAGATAGTGTAAGACAAACTTTTTCAAGTGAAGCATTTCTGTATGACAAAATATTAGGAAGCATCAGTCACAATTTACCATGGTATGTAAGGCACGCCAGTGTTTGCCTGGAGCGGGCTTGCTCAAGCCCAGTGGTGTTGCAGGGAGGGGCTGTCCTGTGCATTGTAGAATGTTTAGCAGCATCCTTGGCTGCCACCCACTGGATGCCAGAAGCATCTCCTGACCCCAACTTGTGAGAACCAAAAATGCCAAATGCCTCCTGAGGGGGCAAAATTGCCCCTGGCTGAGAATCACTACCCTAGATAAACACTTGGCACGTGTGGTGTACACAAGAGGCATGAAGAGAGAGCATTGTGGTAAGAGTTCAGATTCCACAGTGTTAGCATGGTTAAAGGGAGGCCCCGTGAGCAGGAGCTGGGGTGAGCACTGCAGGCTGGCATTGTACCTTCTGCTGAGAAGCTTATGTTGATCTGGCAGTCTGGTCTTTGAGGAAACCTCTTCCCCTAGCCTGCCTTCCCTCCCACTGGCCTGAGTCGGGGGTATGCAAGAGAGGGTGTGTCATGCAGCATGCATCCCAGTCAACATAAGGATTTCATGATGACATGGGGTCTTGCTCTGTCATCCACACTGGAGTGCAGTGGCGCTATCGCGGCTCACTGCAAGCTCTGCCTCCCGGGTTCACGCCATTCTCCTGCCTCTGCCTCCCAAGTAGCTGAGACTACAGGTGCGCACCACCACTCCCGGCTAATTTTTTTGTATTTTTAGTAGAGACGGGGTTTCACCGTGTTAGCCAGGATGGTCTCGATCTCCTGACCTTGTGATCTGCCCACCTTGGCCTCCCAAAGTGCTGGGATTACAGGTGTGAGCCACCACGCCTGGCCTAGGAAAGGTTTTTATTGTTAAATGGGAAATTTACAAAGCCAGAGAGGGAAGGAGGCATTGTTTTCCTACCCACAGAAACGTGCACCCCAGAAAGGAGCGGGCTCTGCTGGATACCCAGTGGGTGTCTGCATCCGGGAGAGAGAATTCAGTCCCTTAGCTGCCTTCTTATAGTGCAGGCTGGGTGCAAGTGCAATGACAAAGGCTGCACAGACTTCCTGGGTACCAGGTGGGTGGGGTCTGGGAATGCCAGCCATCCAGTGCCTGGACACTTGGGGTCTATGTGTAACTGTGATAGGTTTGTTGTCAAATGCACACATATCCCAACACTGGGTTGCAGCAGAGAAAGCAGTTGAATGGTAGGGTCACCGAAGGAGGGGATAGGAGGAAACCTCAAATCCATCTCCCAGAGAGTAGGAGTGGGCCAAAGTGTGGAGATTGTTGATTGATTGAAAAGTGCAGGATGACATGGGACAGGGAGATGAAGCAGCTGTATTCTCATGCTGATCTGTTCCTCTGTGGGGGTCTTCAAACTGGTTGCTGGAATTCAGACTCTGAAAAACATCTTAAGTGATTTATTCTAATGTCAGAGATCCTGTCTATAGGAACAAAGGGGATACAAATAAATTATTAAACAGTCAGTCTTATAATCCTAAAGTCAGAAATCCTATCTGTAGAAAGATCGGATATGCAAATGGTCGCTATCTAGAGTGCTACGTGACTTTCAGCAACAACAAAGTGGGTCTAAGTGCAGCCTGATCAATGCTTAATTATAACTGTTTTTCTGTCCAGAACCCAGCATGCAAACTGCAAGGGGGGCAGTTTCATAATGGGAAGTTTCAGGCTCCCAGGATGAGGGAAGGAAGTCATCAGTTCCATGGGAAGCAGAGCTCGGGTGCTGCTTCTTCCTTGGGAAATAGGCCCTTGTCCCTGCCACCTAGGATACCTCTGCTCCTTGATCTTAGAGCGCTATTAGTCCTATAGCATTGGGAGGGGCCCCCAACCCCCGGCTGGTCCCCAGGGAGGCACACTTTGGGATCTGCTGCCCCTCCTGGGCGCCGTCCTTCAGCTGCTGGTGTTCTGCCTGCTCTCCTGGCCTCACTGCTGAGGTCTGGGGCAGGACAACGCATAGTCTGTGCCTGGTGACCCCCAGGGTCTGGGTGACTTGGCTTCACCTGGGATCCTACTACTTGTTCTGCCCCAACTGTTAGCTGTGACCCCTTTCCAGCTGCCATCTGGGTGGTCCACACCCAAGCCTCTGCTGAGGTCAGCTTGCCCTGGCACTTGGCATTGGTGCTGGATGCAGCATGGCGGTGCCCCACAGAAGATGTGCTCCAGGGAACCTCTCACCCCACCTCACCATAGTGATATGGGAGTTAAAAAGGAATTATTTAGGCAGATAGCAAGGGCATGAGAGTCCTCGGTAAGGCTTTTCTTCATTTTGTTTTTTTGAGACGGAGTTTCGCTCTTGTTGCCCAGGCTGGAGTGCAATGGTGCGATCTCAGCCCACCGCAACCTCCACCTCCTGGGTTCAAGCGATTCTCCTACCTCAGCCTCCCAAGTAGCTGGGATTACAGGCATGCACCACCACGCCCAGCTAATTTTTTGTATTTTTAGTAGAGACAGGGTTTCTCCATGCTGGCCAGGCTGGTCTTGAACTCCTGATCTCAGGTGATCCACCTGCCAAAGTGCTGGGATTACAGGCATGAGCCACTGTGCCCGGCCAAGGCTTTTCTTTTTAATGAAAGCAGCCCCAAATCATTTTCTAACAAATAGCAGCCTGCAAGCTGGGAGCTTGCATGGGTGAATGCTGGCAGGAACTAAGGACTAGACATGTTCAAGGTGGCAGACTTCTCTGCCAGCCACGTGTATGTTAAGGAGCAGACCAGATGGGGCCAATCAACTGGAAAGGCCATCGGGGCATAAGATCCGTGTGAGTGACTAGCCTTCCCTTCCCAAACTAATCTGTGAGCCATACGTGCAAATCAGATACCACTTCCTCAACTGGACCACGAAACTCAAGAGCATTCAAACTGTCCTTTTTCCACTTGGAGACCCCTTCCTCTATAGAGGAAGCTGTTTCTGTTTCTCTTCTCTTCAACCTATTAAACCTCAGCTCTTAAACTCCTCGTGTGTGTCTGTGTCGTACAAGGGACTCCAGGGTATATACCCCAGAAAAAGTAGCCACTTCAATAGTGGGCTCTTTCGCATTGCCTGGGCCCAGGGGCTCTGGCCCAGGCTCCTTTTGCTGTTAAGTTTCTGTAACATTGTGATACAATAAGAAATACAGATTTGGTCTCCATCCCCAGGTCCTAGCATAGGGCTCCTGAAGCCTCTGGAATTTTCTAAGTGATAGGAGTGAGAGGAGCATCTTTTTTTCTTCATAATAAACCCCTTTCAACCTACCATGTGATTACAGGATTGGAACTTTTAGTCCCACCCTCCTGACCTCCAGGAAATACAAAAATAACAGCGTTTCCAAACATTGGGAAGGGGAGGAGAGAAAAGGTAGAGGTAAACTACGCAGGTTTTCCCGTGGAAGGAAGTCCAGAAAATACAGTTGAAAGATCAAGTCACAGAGCTAGGGACATATTATTTAAAGGAAAAGCTAGAAGAATTAAGACTCATAAGAAAACTAACCAAAATTGGCAGCAGCAGATATGGACAGGAGGAGAGAGGAAGCACGAGGATGCTGTTTCCTCATCCTTCACAGGGGACAGTTGGGAGAGGTCATACAACAATAAACAGAACGGCCACATAAAAGCTGTAAAAGGGTGGGCGTGGTGGCTCACGCCTGTAATCCCAGCACTTTGGGAGGCCGAGGCTGGTGAATCATTTGAGGTCAGGAGTTCGAGACCAGCCTGGCCCACACGGTGAAACCCCGTCTCTACTAAAAATACAAAAATTAGCTGGGCGGTAGTAGCGCATGCCTGTAATCCCAGTTACTCAGGAGGCTGAGGCAGGAGAATCGCTTGAGCCTGGGAGGCAGAAATTGCAGTGAGGTGAGATCACGCCCCTGCACTCCAGTCTGGGTGACAGAGTGAGACCCTGTCTCAAAAAAATGATAAAAGCTCTAAAGGTGCAATTCAGACCTTCTGAATTATGTAAGAAAAACAACCTTCCCAAAATATATTTGAACCAATAAGAAAATTCAACAAGTTAAGTGTTTATACATTTAACATATAACACCCAACAGTTTTCTTGTATATAGACACGAGTCAGTTAGAAAAAAAAAATGGGTGATCACATATAAAATACTTATATGAAGCAAATTTTAAAATTCTGAAGGACAGTAAACAAGTCTCGAATAAACCTAAAAATCTTAAAACAGTCATGTGAATTGGACAATTTACCTCTATGCCTCAGTTTTCTCATCTGTAATACAGGGACAATAAAAATAGCCATCTCATGGGCTGTTGTGCAGATTAACATATCGGGCTAAGTTAGTATTTGTAAAGCTCTTAGTGGTACATACGGCTATGGAAAAGTGTTGTCTAAATCAATCGGAGGTTCCGTTATTGCAAAGATATAATATCTCCCTAAGCCTATTTATAAATGTAATGCAATCACAACAAAAAACTTAAAGAGTTTTGTACCTGGACAATTTGAACCTCAAATTGGTATGGAGAATTTAAGATGTGAGAAAAGCTGGGAAAAATCTGAACGAGGAGAGCTGTGAGGGTGGACTAGAGTTAGCAGCCATCAACAAGCAACCCAAAGCTGCAGCAACTAACCGTGGTGGGTGGTCACACAGGTGCAGGCATCAGAGAAGTGAAAACGGAAGAGGCGGAGGGAGAACTGAAAACACAAGTGGAAATTCAGCACACGAGTGAAAGTGGATACAACATGCCACTCTGGTATAACAATTTTATGCTAATGGCCCTTGGTAAACAACAGATGCATGAAGGGCACTCTGCCTTCTCCTTTCTTTTCCTGAAAGCAAGAGAGAAACCTCCATGTGAAAGATGTCCTCCCTCTGTCAGAAGGAAAGTAACACTCATCACTGGGGCTGGGAGTTGAGGCTGAGAGAATTCTGTATAAACTAACATCATAAATGAACCTTTCTCTTTTAGCCACAAGGAATTTGCATAGCCCAAGACCCCTTGCCTGGTCACATTTTCCACAATATACTACTCTTTGTCCAAAATTAGTGTTTAACTCTGTTTCTTCGGGTCTTTGTTTCCTTATGAGGGCTCGTGTGTCACAGAAAACTTATATGAAATCAATATGCTTTTCTCCTATGAATCTGTTTTATGTCAATTTAATTCTCTAGCCCAGCCAAAAATGCTAAGAGGGTAGAGGTGAAATTTTGCCTTCCTTACACAATCAAGGTGGCATTTCAAAGCACTGCCAAAGGATACATTAGTCACTAAAGTGTCATGAGACCTAGCTAGCCATTTGCATAAAAAAGTTGGATCACTACTTCATTTCTCATATAGAAGTAAATTCCAGATAGATTAATGATTTAAACAATGGAAATGACAAGAGGATAGATGAAAACATGAAGAAAATTTGTTATTGTGGAGCAGAGAAGTCCTTATTAAGAAAAACCTGGGCCGGGCGCAGTGGCTCACGCCTGTAATCCCAGCCTTTGGGAGGCCGAGGCAGGCGGATCACGAGGTCAGGAGATCGAGACCATCCTGGCCAACATGGTGAAACCCCATCTCTACTAAAAATAGAAAAAATTAGCTGGGCGTGGTGGCGGGCGCCTGTAATCCCAGCTACTCGGGAGGCTGAGGCAGGAGAATTGCTTGAACCCAGGAGGCGGAGCTTGCAGTGAGCCGAGATTACACCACTGCACCCCAGCCTGGAGACAGAGCAAGACTCCGTCTCAAAAAAAAAAGGAAAAAAAAAAAGAAAAACCTAAACCCAGAATACACAAAAGAAAAGCAATATATATGACAATGTTAAAAAATAAAACATTTCTGCCTAGCAGAAACAACAACAACAAAATGAAGTACAAAACAAGTTAACCGCAGCGAAAACACAGATCAGTATGTGGAGAAACACTGACAAGGGACTTCTTTCCTGAATATCTAAAGATTCTTTATGGTTGTTTCCACACTTCATTCATCCCTCACCAGCTTAGATTCTGTGTTCCAAAAACTCCTTCACACACATGGGAGACTGTCCGCCCCACTCTTCTGTATCACTTGCCAGGTGAAATGCCACCTTTGGTGGAACCCACTTTGCCTTATTTTCTAAACCTGAGAGAAACATATTGATAGACAAAATACTCATAAAAACAGGCTGACAATTTCCACTTTGAATTCCTGCCTGCAGATCTCAAAAGACCACATCTGCTCAGCAATTCTATCAAGTTTCTCTAGTTAAGTTGGTGACCCCTGGATCAAAGATGGCTGTGTCAGTCCATCTGTCCTCATATGTGCGATGTCCTTGCCTTATACTTGGCTGAAAAAGAGACCTAAAATGGGGAATTCCCAGAGGGGCCTTGCCTGAAGGGCCCACACAAAGCTCTTCCTGCCTTCCTGATCACTCTGCTCGGTTTCTTTCCATCATGGGACTTCCTTCTGTGCTAGAATGCATACCCCCTGAACCTAGCTCAGGGCCAAAGATTGAGCTGAATAAACAAATACCAGAAGGGAGAAACAGGGCAGATTCTGGCAACATCTGGACCACACCATTTAAACTAACTTGGGGCAAGTAACTTCTACTCTCGGAGCCTGTTTCTTCACCAAGAACTTGGGGGTAACAAGAGTACTTACTTCTTCGTAAGGCCTAAAGGAGATAATCTGTGTTAATCACACATCACACTAGCTGGTCCACTGGGATCACTTTTTGGACCAACTGCCTTTCTCTCTCTCTCTTTTTTTAGCTTTCCTTCTTTATTAAATTCCCTTAAGCATTACTCATAATTCAAGTTTAAGACAGGACAAATCTCACAAAGTATTTATGGCTGGTTCTCTTCTTCTTATAAATGAACCCACAAAAAAGCATCCCCTAATTCCTCTCTAGTTTTTCTAACCTCCTTGGTTTTCTAAAATTGAAAAAAAGTAATTCTGGTGTACTAAAACCAGAACCAAGTTTCCTCAACGTCTTCAGTTAAACTACCTTTAATTCCTCAATCAAGGCATACCACACAATGTTATCTACACTTTACAGTAAAGGACTCTGAGTGGCTGGTGTTTTTTGCTTAGTGTAACCATTACACAAACAGTATGTACTTGTCACCCCTGGCCTCCTAAAAAAAATCCAGAATTTATTATCTTGACCTTAGGTGCCAAATGAGGCTGGCAAGGCTTTCTCCTGGGGTAAGATCCTAGGTGGTTAGGAGTAAATAAAACCCCAGATTCCTGACTCTGTATGACATCACACACTTTCAGCCTAGCCTTGCCAACTACTAGGCACATCACCCTGACCTTCTTGTAACAAAGGTAGTGATGTTCATTTAAAAAATATCAAGAAACAGATTAATAAAATTCAGAATATGGTATGTACAAATCCATCTTTACGAAAGGATTTTCTAGAATTTCAAGGAGAAAAATGCATAATATACACATTTTATTCTTTTCCTTATATATACAAAGACCTTTGTTATAAGTAATTACAAAGCTAACGATACAGTTTTACTTCAGGTTTAGTTTTTCCTGCTGTGACATTAGCATCTGACTACATTCATTCTGAGAGAGCCTGAAGCAAAGGTAGGTGGGGGTGCTTGTCACCCTGTTGAACAGTTGCCAAAGAAAGTAGAGATGTTGAGAAAAGGCAGTTGTAACTTGGAGCAAAAATCGACCTAATTATTTGTGATTATATGCCATATTTTTTAAGGTGAGCATCTCAAGCCAATTGTTTGATTTTTTAAAAATCGAGCAAATTGTGTTATTCTTGCAACATTCTTGATCTCTTTAGTTGCGGACCAGTAGTAATTCCTTCTCTCCTGCTTAAATTATATGAATAAAAATGAAAGGACAGACGCTGACATTTAGTTTGTCTCTCAGTGCTTTCTATGATCTTTTTTCAAAGTAAAATAATCTTAGGAAAGGTTTTAATTTTTTCCTCCTAAGAACACTATTAATGATACTTTTCACTGAATGTGGACAATATCATAAAGGAGGAATATTAAAATTTATGGAATCCACTATATGGCAGATACTTTCCATCTGTTACCTGCTTTAAAACTAAAATCCAGGCCAGGCGCGGTGGCTCACGTCTGTAATCCCAGCACTGTGGGAGGCCGAGGTGGGCGGATCACGAGGTCGGGAGATCGAGACCATCCTGGCTAACACGGTAAAGCCCCATCTCTACTAAAAATACAAAAAAATTAGCCGGGTGTGGTGGTGGGCATGCCTGTAGTCCCAGCTATTCGGGAGGCTGAGGCAGGAGAATGGCGTGAACCCGGGAGGCAGAGCTTGCAGTGAGCCAATATCGTGCCACTGCACTCCAGCCTGGGCAACAGAGTGAGACTCCGTCTCAAAAACAAAAAGAAAAACAAAAAAAAAACCTGAAAGCCAACATTATCATCAGAACCCAATGGTGGTTCATTTTGCCTGCTGCCCTGAAAAAATGCGACAGTAGCAGGTGTTGCAGGGCCAGTTGAGTGAGAAGAGGAAGAAATTTCTCGAACCCATCTCCCTTTTTGGCCTCTGACCTGCTAGTTGAAACAAAATTAGTTACCTATAGACTTAAGTGAATGCTATAATGCACATAGGCACATAACCCCAACCTATATAAGCACTAAGAAAATTGCAACACTTTGAGTTGGTCTGGTGGAATTATCTCCAGCCTTCTCCCTGTATCCGGTTATAGCAATAAATTCCCTTCTTTCCTAGATTATCTGCTTCTCATTATTGGGCTATGAGAAAACACAGCCGACCTGGCTCAGTTCCAGGAACATTGACATAGTGTTAAATCCAGAGAAGATAGCCCCAAGTTAGAGAATCTGCATAATAAGGAAAGAATGTTGGTGTTTCAAGGATTACCTATATAAAGGGAGGAGGAGGGTGCAGTCTGTGAGGCAGAGAGGACTTGAGAAAGATGCGGGTGGTGGGGCTTTACTGGGGTGGTGGTAATGCTGTAACAATGCTTAAGGGTCTTTTACAAAACAAAGTTTCTAATATCCCACTTTAAGCTGTAGTCTGAATGTTAACCCCCACCCCTCCCTAAACCCCCAAACTTAACCCCCAGTGTATCCCCCAAAGGCTGACATCGGCAGCCCTGTGGAGAAAGAATCAGAGTAGTGTTCAGTTAGGGTAGGGTGATGTGCGTGGAACAAGAATAGGATCAGCCATAAACCAAACGAAATCAGTGGATGTTAGAGCTCAAAGTAAGTGGTGTTGGGGAGAAACGTAAGACCCCATTGAAATCCTTGGAGAGACTGTGAAAGGTGGTATGGGAGGGAGGGTCAAGCTAAATTAAGTCTAAAAAGATGGAGTGCTCCATCCGACATATAGATACAGGGGGCACAGGGCATTTCACAATGAACCAGATGGGATTATAAAACTATGGTCAGTCTATTATTCTTATACAAGATAGGCTAAATATGTGAGAGACTCTTTTAAAATGAAGCTTTCCTGTGGTTACACGTGACCTCCGAATTGTGGGGATGAGTAGAAATGAGACACTGAGTTACTTAACTCAGTACAGTCCAGCCAGTAAGACGGTAAAGCGGCCATGGCTTCTTGCTGTCCTTGCTTAGTGTCCAGGCTTTGACAGGCAGAGGTGGGGCGATCACTTGAGTCCAAGAGTTCAAAACTAGCCTGAATAACATGGTGAAACCCTATTTCTAATAATAATATTTTTAAATTAAAAAATAAAATAAAATTTCTAGTATTAAAAAGTTATATATGATACCAAAATCAGACAAAGACATCACAAGAGAAAACTACAGACCAATACTTCTTATGAATACAGATATAAAAACCCTTAACAAAATACTAGCAAACCAAATCCAACAGCATATAAAAAAGATTATACACTAGGACCCAGTAAAATTCATCCCAGAAATGCAAAATGGTTCAACATACAAAAAAAAAGAGTGTATTACACCATATCAATACAATAAACGACAAAAACCAACATTCCAATAGATGATCATCTCAACAGATGCAGAAAAAACATTTGACAAAATCTAACGTCCCTGCATGAAAAAAAAACGATAAACTGAGAACAGAAGGGAACTTCCTCAATCTGATAAAGGACATTTATGAAAAAGCCATAGCTAATATCAGACTTAATGGTGAAAGATGAAGATTTCTAAGATCAGGACCAAGGCAAGGATGTCCACTGTCACTATTTCTTTCTTTCTTTTTTTTTTTTTTTTTTGAGACGGAGTCTTGCTCTGTTGCCCAGGCTGGAGTGCAGTGGTACAATCTTGGCTCACTGCAACCTCCGCCTTCCGGGTTCAAGCGATTCTCTAGCCTCAGCCTCCCAAGTAGCTGGGATTATAGGGACCTGCCACCACGCCTGGCTAATTTTTGTGTTTTTAGTAGAGATGGGGGTTTCACCATGTTGGCCAGGCTAGTCTCGAACTCCTGACCTCAGGTGATCCACCCATCTCGGCATCCCAAAGTGCTGGGATTACAGGCATGAGCCACCGTGCCCGGCCCACTCTCACTATTTCTATTCAACACAGTTCTAGAGGTTCTAGCCAGGGTCATTAGGCAAGAAGACAAAAGAAAAATCATCCAGATTGGAACAGAATAAGTAAAATAAATATCACATCATACTTGTGAGGGTGGCCGTTATCAAAAAACCAGAAAACAACAAATGCTGGTGAGGCTGTGGCAAACCCTTGTGCACAGTTGGTAGGAATGTAAAATGTTGTAACTGTTATGGAAAACAGTATGGAGGCTCTTCAAAAAATTAAAAATAGAACTACCATATGGCTCAGCAATCCAACTGGCGAGTATTCTTCTAAAAGAATTAGGAAACAGAATCTTGAATTGATATTTGCATGCCCACATTCATGGCAGCACCATCCGTACTAGCGAAGAGGTGGAAACCACCTCCTATCCACTGGTGGATGAATGACTGAGGAAATGGTGGTGCATACATACAATGAAACTTCATGCAGCCTTAGAAAAGAAGGAAGTCCTGCCATATGGATGAGCCTTGAGGACATCACGCTAGGTGAAATAAATCAGTCACAGAAGGACAAATACTGCATGATTCCTACTTAGATGAGGAAGCTAAAGTTGTAAAACTCATAGAAGCAGAAAGAAGGGTAGCAGTTTCCAGGAGCTGGGGAAGAGGAGGCGATGAAGAGTTGCTCTTTAAAGGGCACAGAGTTTTAGTGATGCAGGAGGAAAATGTTCTAGAGATCTACTGTATAACAATGTTCATATAATGAACAATACTGTACTGCATACTTAAAAGTCTGTTATCAGGGCAGATTTCATGTTAGTTTTTTTGTTTGCTTTTTTTGTTGTTTGAGAAAGGGTCTTGCTTTGTCACCCAGGCTGGAGTACAGTGGCAGGAACACGGCTCACTGCATCCTTGACTTCCCAGGCTCAAGCGATCCTCCTGCCTCAGCCCCACAAGTAGCTGACACTACAGGTACATACCGCCACTACAGGCTAATTAGTTTTTTTATCATAATAAAAAAAGAATGAACTTAGGAATCAATTTAACAAAAGAAATGCAAAACCTATACTCTGAAAACTGCAACACGTTCTTGAAAGAAATTAAAAACTATATAAATAAATACATATGTAATAAAATATGTAGAGGGAGGCTGGGCACGGTGGCTCACACCTGTAATCCCAGCACTTTGTGAGGCCAAGGCGGGTGGATCACCTCAGGTCAGGAGTTCAAGACCAGCCTGACCAACATGGTGAAACCCCATCTGTACTAAAAATACAAAAAATTAGCCAGGGATGGTGGTGGATGCCTGTAGTCCCAGCTACTTGGGAGGCGGAGGCGGGAGAATCGCTTGAACTTGGGAGGTGGAGGTTGCAGTGAGCTAAGACCGCCATTGCACTCCAGCCTGGGCAACAACAGCGAAACTCCATCTCAAAAAAATATATATATCATATATAATATATATTACATAAAATATAAAATAAATATATTATATAGATAATATATAATAATAAATATATTATATAGATAATATATAATATATAATATAGATAATAGATAATATATAATATAATATATATTATATATATAATATATGATATATATTATATAATATAATATATATCATATATGATATATGATATATGATATATATATCATATATATATGATATATATAATATATATGATATATAATATATATCATATATATTATATATATGATATATATATAATATATATAATATATATTATACATATTTTATATATAATATATAATTTTATATATTAATTTTATATATAAGATATAATTTTATATATTAATTTTATATATAATATATAATTTTATATATTATATATTATATATTATTTTATATATTATATATTATATATTATTTTATATAATATATATTATATATATTTTATATAATATATATTATATATAATATATTATTTTATATATTATATATAATATATAATATATATTTATTATATATAATATATATAATATATATTTTATATAGAATATATTATATATATTTTATATTATATATATTTTATATATAATGTATATTATATTTTGATATATAATATATATTAATTTGATATATAATATATATTATATATATTTATATATAATATATTATATAAAATATAATATATATTTTATATATAAAATATTATATTTTATATATATTATATATTTTATAAAATATATAATATATATTATATATAATTTATATATAATATATATATTTTATATATAATTTATATATTATATATATTTTATATATAATTTTTATATAATATATATATTTTATATATAATATATAGTATGTATTTTATATATAATATATAATATATATTTTATATATAATATATAATATATATTTTATATATAATATATTTTATATATTATATATTATATATTAAATATATTTTTATATATAATATATATTTTATATATAATATATAATATATATTTTATATATAATATATAATATATAATATATATTTTATATATAATATATAATATATAATATATATTTTATATATAATATATAATATATATATTTTATATATAATATATATAATATATATATTTTATATAATATATATAATATATATATTTTATATAATATATATAATATATATATTTTATATATTATATATAATATATATTTTATATATAATATATATAATATATATATTTTATATATAATATATATATTTTATATATAATATATATATTTTATATATAATATATATATTTTATATATAATATATATATTTTATATATATTATATATATTTTATATATAATATATATTATATATATATTATGAGGTATTTAGAATATTATGAGGAAAATTATGAGGTATTTAGAATACACTGGCAAAACAACTTTGTGTTTCCAGCCAAAACCCTAGAGTCAGTCTTATGGAAAACTGAGATTCTGCATTGCATTTAGTTAATTTATTAGGGCCATTTATTCTTACAAAACAGCATTTCTTTTAGTAAGAAGTAATCCTTTTGCTATGTTTTTAATTTCCACAGCAAATTAAATCTGCACAGCACTTGCCATCCCCTCTTCCTAAGAATCTAGCTCCCTCTTTTTAAGGCCCAATCTTAAATGCCACATCCACAGACAGGAATTTCCTTACCAGCCAATCGAACTCCCTACCCTTTTATCCTGTTCTATTTTCTTCTGGGATTTTGCACCTTCTTTTTATCTTTTTCCAGAACTAAGTCTGCATGAGAGTAGGGCCTTTGCCTTGTCCCTGCTGAGTCCCAGTTCTGGCACCGTTCATGGTGATGGTCAAATATTTGGTCAACAAAAGAATCTCGCACAAAAGCTTTCCTCTTTCTGGGTCCCCGCGTTCCTATTCCTAAAATGAAGCAGTTGCCTGAGCTCCCATGGTCCCCCTGCTCTGACTTTCCATGTTCTAGCCCTGCTGAGAGGCATCTGTACAGTAATTGCTCCCACAGACCAAACTCCCCTGCTGCCATGGTCTGTGCAGGGTGACCGGGTTACAACAGAAGACACAAACCCTGGCACGTTGGACGTCAGTGTTTCTTCTCTGTCTAGCGCTGGTTAAGAAACCTGGGTTCAGAGACTGTAAAGTGGGAGTAGTGTTTTTCTTATACAATTCTCTTAAAGCACTTCAGTTATATATCCCACTGAATCCTCAGAATAACCCTCTAAGTTCATCTCTGTGACAAGAAAGCTGTGGACTAGAGACACAGGGAAGTGGGAAGGCCAGGATTCGACACAGGACGGATTCCCTTCTCTGGAAGGCATCCCCTGGTAATATCTGAGGTCCAGCTACCATCTATGGAGGTACAGGAGGGGCAGCAGGGTCTTGAGAAGGGAGCAAGACAGGGCACAGGGTGGGATCTGCTGTGACTGCAGGTCATGGGAGGTGGAGAAGGGAGTCTGCTTGGGGCCTGAGTGGTCAGGGACAGTTTCAGGCAGGAGGGGCTTCTGCTGGGATTGTGAGCAGAGAGGATAGAAGTTATCTGTGCAAGGACAGAGCCTGGTGAATGCCCAGGTAAGGAGGAGGCAGAGCTGGCTGGGGCCGAGGGCACATGGGAATGAGGAGGGTGAGGAGGGCAGGACCAGATGGAGGCAGGGGGGCCTCTGGAATACCGGGCATTGCCAACGTTTTTGAGGTTGCTTACTCCAATGGTTCTCAGTGTATGACTCCAAGAACACTGGGGTTTTAAGCATTGGATTACATGGGAAAAAAATTGTAGTCCCTTATCTCCAAAGGGAAATAAATAAATCCATGAATATTTTTTACTTGGTGGCTGCCTATTCTCACTTCTCTCCACCAGAATCTAAGTCAAGGATAGAAGCTGATTGAGCACGAAGTTAGATAAACTATCTTGCATTTAATCAATCATTACAAAAAGTATTCATGCCACATACAACTTCGTAACACCCAGGTGCGTGACCATCTATAAAAGGGGGGAACCCAACCTCTATCCCTTTTCCATGTGGGCAGGCCAAGGGTTCTGAGGGCTCATCCACAGGGCTCGCCGGCCTGGCCTCCTGCTGCGTCCCGGGCTGTGGACCACTGACCCAGAGGCTTCTGAGTCCTGAGCACAGATAAGGGCTCCTTTCAGGCCTTTCCTTGAGCTGCACCTAAACCTGTGTGGGCAGGCAGTGTTTGCAGGCGTGTTTACGTGCAGGCGTAGCACCACGTGAGACCACTGGTCCAGGGTTTCAGAGGTCCTGCTCAGGTAAATCGGCTGTGTTCTCACAAGTTCACAAAGCTGAGTGGGTGTGCAACATGAAACACTAGTGCTGTGAGGGACAGAAGGGACAGAAAGAGGCCGAAGACCATCAGCCAGCTGAGAAAAGCCGAGGCACAGGTATAGCTGGGCACCTGGAAGAAGCTCTGCCAAATGGAGTCCTCCTTGGCAGGAGTGGTAGTGCTAAGGCTAGCAGAGTGGGCTACAGGCAGGTCCAGCAGGCCCTGGGTAGAGCTCATCCTCTGTCTGTCCATTCCTCCCAGACCCCAGCGTGGTAGAGGAGAAGACACAGGCGTAGCAAACGAAGGTGAACAGAAACACAACATCCCCATTGTAGGCTGGCCAGGCTCAGGCCCTGGGGTGAAAGGAGACAGGTGCTGTAAGACCTGGAGAAGGACATGAGAAGACAGAGTCAAGGGTGAAGGAAAGGACCAGGCAGTGGCAAGGGGTGGTGCTGCTGGAACAAGTCTAAGTGGGAAGCCTGGTGGTCAGGGATGGCCTCCAGAGGCCTTCTGAGCCAAGGCAAATTCTGACACCTGGCTCTGTAATCTGAAGATGTCACTATACTTCAACTCATTTCTGAGTTTTGTAGTCTTATTTCCTCAAAACTCAATAGCATATCTAATATCTGGCTCAGCTGATGTAATCAAGCACCAGTGCTTATTTAATAAAGCAATGGTAAGGCCGGGCGCGGTGGCTCATGCCTGTAATCCCAGCACTTTGGGAGGCCGAGGCGGGCAGATCACGAGGTCAGGAGATCAAGACCATCCTGCTAACACGGTGAAACCGTCTCTACTAAAAAAAAAAAAAAAAAATACAAAAAGTTAGCCAGGTGTGGTGGCGGGCGCCTGTAGTCCCAGCTACTCCGAGGGCTGAGGCAGGAGAATGGTGTGAACCCGGGAGGCAGAGCTTGCAGTGAGCTGAGATTGCACCACTGCACTGTAGCCTGGGCCACAGAGCCAGACTCGTCTCAAGAAAAAAAAAAGAAAAAGCAATGGTAAATGAAAGTGCCAGCTGAAACTTGTGGAGTACTTTATAGATATGAGCAGCTGCGATAAAGGAGGCTGCCTACAAAGCCCTTGGCTCCCAAAGTGGTAAGGGAGAGACGTGAGTGCCTCCAGGAAGCCTCTCCCATCCCTGGGGACCCTCAGATGGCAGCAGTCAGGGAGGGGTTAGCACTGCCTTCATGGAGAAGGGGTGGTCTTTCTTTTTGATACAGCCACTGTGGACTAAGAGGGGTCAGGCTCCAGTGGAGCTCACCATACATCAGTCATCTGGCAGCAGCTCGAGAAGCATGTCCTCCACGCCGTCAATCTGAGAGGCAGAGAGAGAGAGAAGGCATTGATCGGCCAGAGCCCTCCACTCCCTCCATTCCTCACTCCTGCGCCTTCGCCTAGCTGGAAACAGCAGGTAGGAACCCAGGTGTGAGGATTTCAGGGGCTCTCGGAGACTGCCCCTCCTCCCACCAGCCTTCAGCCTGTGACTGCCCACCAGAGATGTCTTCCTGTGGCCAGCTGGGGGCTGGGAGGAAATGGAGGTAGGGTTCTGTTAGAGACCTCAGAGGATCTATCTTCTCTCTGGTAAAGTCCTTTAGAAATCCGCACTTGTACATTTCCCTCATTTTTTAATGCTTTTGGGACTGGGATGGAGGGAAGATAAACCACTAAGGCCAGACATGGAGGAGGGGAAACCCAAGATCACCCGATGGATCCCTGGGAGAAACACACTCACCTTGATGTGGTACACTAAGCGCCAGAAACTGGAGTCTGAGGATCGGTATCGTCCATCAGGGTAGAGCTGCCACATGATAGGCAGCAGGCTTGGGCCTATCTGGGTGGGGGTCATAGGACTCCCCAGGACAACGTCTTCCTGACGCAAGAGCACCCGTAACTGTAACCTATCCTTTATCTGAGGAGAAGAAAAGGACAGGGCATACTTTCAGGTTCCGCTTGCCAGGGCTCCTCCAGGCACAGAAAACCGGAATCCTTCCTGCCAGCCACCCACCCATCTGGGCAGGGGTCCGAGTGTGAAATGATGGTCATCACTGTTTCCTGAAGCTCACTTCCTTAGGCCATGCATGCTCCTCTCAGGGACTCTGGCTGGGCCAGGACCACCAGCACGCACATGTGTCTAGCCACCCAGACAGGGCCATGAAAGGCACACTTTCTTCTGGCGGGTTGCAGTGGCTCACACTTGCAATTCCATTGCTTTGGAAGGCAGAGGCAGGAGGATCGCTTGAGGCCAGGAGTTTGAGACAAGCCTGGGTGACAGAGCGAGACCCTGTATCTACAGAAAAAAAAAAAAAAAAAAAAAGACAAAGAAAGAAGAAAGAGAGAAAAAGAATACCAGCCTTTTCAATGATGTGAGGCAAAATCTGTCCCACAGTTTGCTAGTGGGTTATTTTTTGTGGAGCATTTATCATGATTTTATGAAAAACTGTCTGGTTCGTGGTTTTGGTGTCATGTTGAAGAAGAGATTTCTCAACCAGAGATTTAAAAAAAATTCACTGAATCTTCAAATTATTTCTTCAAATTTTGATTTAAAAAAAGTATTTAACTTGATTTTTAAAGTAAAAACATATTTAAAAAATAGAAATGCCAATAAAAATGCAAATTTTGTGGTGGTTAAGAGCCTAGAATTCCAACCCCATTACCTACTAGCAATCTTACCTCGGACAAATGTACATTTTTGTACCTCAGTTTCCCATATGTAGAGACACAGTCAACACTCAATAATTTTTGATTGTTTGCTACTGGACATACATGTTCTAATATATTTTTTAATTGTTATGCTTTCTTCAGTGTATGTTTGGAAAGAGTTTGAACATTTTTTGACTCTTTTTCATTGAGTAAATCCAAATACTTGTAAAAGACTTATCTATTTCTTTAACAAAAACTTAACATGGACTAAGGACCCATCTTAAGGCATCACACATAAAAAAAGTCAATATTGATTCAATACCGGCACTTACACTACGACATCACTTGTTAGATTTGTTTTCTAAATAAAGCACAGAGGTAATGGAAAATACTTCACACTCTAGGGCAGTGTTTGCTATGCCTGGTTGACCCTAAACTGTTGAGGGTTCTTTTTAAAAATACAGATCTCTGGGACCCACCTGAGATGATTCCGATAATCGGCCATATGGATGAGTCACTTAGAGATATTCATTTTTAAGGATTAGGACCCCGAAGCCTGGAAAATCCCTGCTGTAGTCAACATTATAGTCACACTCCACAGGCACTGGGTCCCCCGCTTTGACCGACATTCCTTTGCGGTTTTCCCACCCTTCTTCCCTGCCTGGAGAACTCCTATTCATCCTCCAGAGCCCTGCTCAAAGTGGCTTCATCTGTGGGGATCCTCCCTGCCCCATAGTGAGTGCTCCTTGAGTCCTCGCCCCTCCTAGGGCATCCCAAGCTCCCAAGGGCTGCCCCTGCTGCCTCGCCATCCGCTCCAAAGCTGGCTATACCTCGATGGTTAAGGGCAGCCAGGCACGCTGCTTCTCGTCCAAATACACGAACTTCTCCCAGGCCCACAGGCGGTCCGGGTGGTCGGTGACTGCCTCCCCGAGCATCGGGCACTCGGCCATGGCGTCCTCAGGCCGCCTAACAAGCAAGAGCCACAGCCTCTCAAGGCCGCTCGCTGGTCGCTGGGATGTGGGGCCGACCCTTTATATCCGGGCAGCATGCGGCCGCCACCAAGCGGCGGGGCGGGAGGACGGCCTTGGGGCGGGACCCTGGGTCGGGAGAACGACCTTGGGGCGGGGCGTAAGGCAGGATGGGGCGGGCTTTGTGGGGGTCTTGGTGGCAAGTGAGGGTCCCGCGCAGGCGCTACGTCCCGGCCTGACTTGCTCCCTGGAACGGTGGCAGCGCCTGGGAACGCAGACCTGGCCCCAGCTGGCCCGCGGCTTCCTCCAGGCCCCGGCCAGCAACGACCCCGACCGCCGCCCTCCGCTGCTGCTGGAGAGGCACCCGGGGTGACCTTGGCCCTTTCTTCTTCTGGAAGACCCCGCCGCTTCCCTCGGCTGCCGGACCGGGACTCTGGGCCTCTGCTGGGAACTCACAGTCGACACTAGGATGCCCAGAGCCAGGACCCACTCCTCATCATTCTGGGATCAGAAGAGACCTGCACGGGCCTGAGTTAGGCCTGGGCTTTCCTGGGTTCCCTGGATCTCCACCAGCCTGTGCCTTTGAGTGTCAGAGTACATTTCTTGGCAAAGGACAACTCCTGACGCTCCCTCTCCCTCTTCCGTACACAAAGCATGCGTTTTCCACAGGTCTGATGATGCTGTGGACATCTAATAGCCATTACAAAATGGAGAATCATGGGTTTTTCCCCTTGGGCTTTGAATTTACTAGTGAAGGCATAGTTCGAAATGAATACTTAAAAAGAAATCCCTCCTTCCACCCGAAGATCAATGGATTTGAAAAGTGCCTGGTTTATATGATCAAAACCACCTCTCTGTAAATTACAAGCAATAAGGAAAACAATTTCACTTTATTTTGCGGTAACGCATTCCCACTAAGGCAATGAAGAAAGTCATGCACGATGAAAAACATGTGAAACCAGCTCCAGCCTGGTTCAAACATCACCATGGGATGGAGTTTGGTGTCTCATCTTCTAGCTCTTTCCCAGTTCTCTGACCAGGCACCAAGAAAATAATTTGTGATCCTTTGAAATATCACCAAAGTGGAAATTAAGAGATCTGATGAGGACATCTGATTCACCTGGCAGCTGGGTATCTGCTTCTTTGCCTATCCAGAGAGCCTAATTCCCAAGAAGGAGCTGAGAGGGCCTAAGATAGTCGAGACATAATGGGATTTACCAGGAACACAACGTAGAAGAGAAAAGCCAAGGGAAGTTAGGGATGGAGTGAGGGCCCTTGAGCTCAGTAAACCTCTTTTCCACTGTAGCCCTTAGTGGTGTTAATATTTCATATGCAAACTTAAAGGTTTCATGCTGATTTTCCTGTGAATGGCTCTTGACTCCAGACCCAGATAGCCACAGAGCAAGATGAAAAGCTCGCTAATAAGCTCTGTTGGGGAGTTCTCAGCCCAGGCCAGAGCTTTGAGGTGAGAATTAACAAGTCCAGTTTAAATAGTGCTGCTGGGTTGGACTTTTGTGGCCAGGGAAGGGGTGTGGCTCCTGGCCACACCCAGGAGCCAGTGTGGCCACTGACCCAGCCTCATCAATGGCCCTAGGATCCAGAATGCTACAAACAATGGAGCAAGAATCAGATCGGGTGTCTGGGTAAGCAGAATGTTCTGGGAATATAATTCCTTTTTCCTTCTTTTGTAAGAACAATTTATTTCTTCAGTTTTGCATGAGGGCTTCTTAATATTGAGCAAGAATATATATCATTATTGCGTGAGATTTAGAAAATTATTTGAGAGAGGGTTCCAATAAATGAAAATGAATTAAGGATGTCTGTGGAGTTCATTGGGCAACTTATAGAGCCCTTGAGCTTTTTTAAGTGAACATTCCACTAGAGGAGAAACAGTAGCTATTGCATAGTCTCAGAGCTGTCTCTGAGCCTCTGTGGCATGTTATCTGCCCCATCTAAGGGTTATAAAGGCCGTAAGCCTAGCTTTAGAATTTTATGTTCCTTTCCGAGTCTTTGTTAGTCTGATTTCCCTGAGGATAAGCAAATGGATGTTTCACACAGAAAGCTACAGGAAGCAATCATTTTGACAGAATCCTTAATGGATGCGTTCATGTCCTGATTTAGATCTAGTTTTGCCTTTACCACGATCACCTGTGAACTTGGCAAATCCTTTGCAACTTGGCCTCAGTGCCATAGTTTTGTAATGAGTGGGCCAAACTACCTGCTCTCTAAGCTTGTTTCTAACTCAATAGGCCCCAATCCTCCTATAACATTGCCTAGTGGGAGGAGGGAATAGTTAAGAAAAGAGATGGACAAAATATATGATGTTAGTTCAGGAAAGCCTACAGTTTTGGGTACAGTGGCTCTAGATCAAGGACCCCAATGGAGTTCATGGAAGCCATTCTTCTTGTTTGGGTTCCAAAGAAGGGGTTGAGGAGTAGTCAAGGCCATCAGGATGACCTTGACTCAAAGTGTGGTCCCTGGACCAGCTACAATAGCATCACCTGGAGCTCATAAAAATGACAGAATCTGGAGCCTCCCCCAAGACCACTGAGTCAGAATCTGTATTGGAACAAGACCCTCAGGAGATTCATGGGCATGGTAAATGTTGGGCTATATGGAGGGAGGGTCAAGAGGGAGAGATAGGGGGTGTCTGATTCAACACACCAGTGCCCTCTAGACTTCTCCAACTATGACACAGGACTTATATCAGTGTTTATGTATCATTTACTTCCAGGCTATCTTATTTTCTGCCAAAATCACCTCTAATATATAGAGTGTTTTCCTCTTAAAAGAAAATCCTAGTAACCAAGGTCATCCTAACCAACCCTGGGGTCCTTGATTGTCAATGATTATAGCAAGCTGGAAAGAGCCTATTTAGAGGCTACTCAGGTGTTTAGGCCTCTGGGCCCTATGATGACTGACCCTAAACCACTAAGAATCACCTGGGAAGCTTTAATAAAACACCTGCACCTGGATCCCACTCCAAACCAATTAGATCAGAATCTCTGAGATTGAGGCTTGAGAAAAGTAGGTGATTCTAACATGTAGGCAGGGTTAAGTACAAGTTCTCTAAGATCTGAGTGACTGTTTTTGATGTGTGCACAGATTTATAAATCTAAATAACTATGAAAATGACAAAGCTATTCTTTCTACCATCAATTCTCATTGTAAACTTCACCCGAACTCCATATTTTACTTCTTTCCCTTTGCCCTACTTTGCTGCTTCCAATCCTTTGTGGACAGGGATCCATAGCCCTAAGTTTATTGGAATCATAAGGATCTGAGATCTTGCTAATGTGTAAAACACAGAATCTGTGATATATATGTAGCTATTAAGGCATCCATGCCTAGAGTGTTTTGTTTGTTTGTTTGTTTGTTTTTTGAGACAGAGTTTCCCTCTTGTTGCCCAGGCTGGAATGCAATGGCGCGATCTTGGCTCACTGCAACCTCAACCTCCTGGGTTCAAGCGATTCTCCTGCCTCTGCCTCCTGAGTAGCGAGATTACAGGTATGCGCCACCACACCTGTCTAATTTTGTATTTTTAGTAGAGACGGGGTTTCTCCATGTTGGTCAGGCTGGTCTTGAACTCCCGACCTCAGGTGATCCTCCCACCTCGGCCTTCCAAAGTGCTGGGATTACAGGCATGAGCCACTGTGCCCAGCCTGTTTTTTTTTTTTTTAAATTCCTAGGTCTGGGCCATAGTTGAAATAATTAAGGCTGCTGATCAAGTGAGTTCAGGGTAAAAAAGATGTTGTAGCCTTTACTCATAAGGGATGAAATGGTATCTCTAAGTTAATGGAGAATCTGGGACAAGGATATTTCAATTAGAAATTAGGGACTGATCCTACTCTGCCCACTACATAGCTATCATCTTTCTCTTTAAAATGAACAGTTCTAAGAAACTTAAAGCTTTTCCAACTTTAAGGTGTATATGGAGATTTTATTTAAATACAAATTCTAATTTGGTAGGGTTGAGGCGATTCTCAAGATTCTGAATTTGTAACATATTCATATCCTCGGAGTTGAGGCAGGTACTAATGGTCTATAAATCACCTCTGGGTAGCAAGGACCTATACTAACCCCCATGCTACCCTTGATACCCACACAAAACACAAATGCAAAACACAACTCACAACCCCTACTCAAAAGGCAGCGAATAGTTGATTCTGCCAAGCTAGTGAGTGACCAAGATGTGATAGAATTGCGCTGGACACTTTGAGCGACAACTGTGGCTGCCATTTTCCAGCGGCAAGTTAAAGTTGACCTACATTTGTATTGGAAACATTTCTCAGTCCTAGGATTACTCCACACCTTGGGTGTGACTGTCCTACTGATGCTATGATGCCTACAGATTTGTTTCTGTTTTTCTGTTTTGTTCAAAAATGCGTTAGCTATTCAGATCTTTTGTGGTTCCATATGAATTTTAGGATTATTTTTTCTGTTAATGTGAAAGTGTTGTTGGAATTTTGGCAGGGATTGCATTGAATATGTGGGTTGCTTTGAGTGGGATGAACATTTTAATAATTTCAATTCCTTCAATCTATGAACATGAGATATTGTTCCATTTGTTTGTGTCTTCTTCAGTTTCTGTCATGGGTATTTTGTAGTTTTGCGTGTTCAGATCTTTCACCTCATTGCTTACATTTATTCCTAAGTATTTTATTATTTTTTGTAGCTATTGTGAATGGGATTTTTAAAAATTTCTTTTTCACATAGCTCATTGTTAGTGTATAGAAACGTTACTGATTTTTATATGTTGGTTTTGGTATCCTGCAATTTTACTGAATTCATTTATCAGTTCTAACAGCTTTTGGATGGCATCTTTAGGAGTTTTCTATACATATAAGATTATGTCCTCTACCAACAGAGACAATTTAACTTCTTCCTTTTCATTTGGATGCCTTTTCTTTCTTTTACCTGTTGCTCTGATTAGGATTTCCAGTTCTGTGCTGATTAGAAGCAGTGAGAGTGAGCATCCTTCTCTTGTTCCTGATCTTAGAGAAAAAGCCTTAAACTTTTTACTATTCAGTATGACGTTAGCTGTGGACTTGTCATATATGCTTCATTGTACTGAGGTACATTCCTTCTAGACCTAATTTGTCGAGAGTTTTTACCTTGAAAGGATATTCAATTTTGTCAAATGCCTTTTCTGCATCTATTGAGATGATCATATGGTTTTTGTCCTTCATTCTATTAATGTGATGTGTTACTTTTATTGGTTTGTGTACATTGAACTATCCTTGTATCACTGGGATAAATATCATTTGATGATGATGAATGATCCTTTTAATGTGCTGTTGAATTCAGTTGGCTAATATTTTGTTGAGGATTTTTACATCTATATTCATCAGGGATATTGGCCTGTAATATATTTTTTTCTTGCAGTGTCCTTGTCTGACTTTAGTATCAGGGTAATGCTGGCCTTATACAATAAATTTGGAAGTATTCCTTCCTCTGCAATTTTTTGAAGCACTTAGGAAGGGTTGGTATTAGTTCTTTAAATGTTTGGTAGAATTCAGCAGTGAAGCATCATGTTGTGGGGCTTTGATGGGAGACTTTTTATTACTGATTCAATCTTCTCACTTATTATTGCTCTGTTCAGATTTTCTATTTCTTCATGATTCAGCCTTACTAGGTTATATATGTCTAGGAGTTCATCCATTTCTTCTAGTTTATCCAATTTGTTGGCACAACATTATTCATAGCAGGCTCTTATGAACCTTTGTATTTCTGTGGTATCAGTTGTAATGTTTCATCTTTCATTTCTGATTTTGTTTATTTAGGTCTTCTCTTTTTTTAGTCTAACTAAAGCTCTGTTGATTTTGCTCTTTTCAAAACATCAACTCCTAGTTTCCTTGATCTTTTCTACTGTTTTTCTAGTATATTTCATTTATCTCTGCTCTGATCTTTATTATTTCCATTCTTGTGCTAATCTGAACCTTAATTTCTTCTTCTTTTTCTAGTTTGTGGAGGTATGATGTTAGGTTGTTTATTTAAGACCCTTCTTTTTTGATGCAGGCATTTATTGCTATAAACTTCCATCTTAGAACTGCTTTTGCTACATCTCACATGTTTTGGTATGATATATCATATGTTGTGTTTCCACTTTCATTTGTTTCAAAATATTTTTAAATTTTTCCTTGTAATTTCTTCTTCAACCACTGGTTGTTTAGGAGCATGTTGTTTAATTTCCACATACTTGTGAATTTTCAAAATTCCTCCTATTGATTTCTAATTTCATGCCATTGTGATTGGAAAAGATACCTGATGTGATTTCAATTTTCTTAAATTTGTTAACACTTGTTTTGTGGCCTAACGTGTCATCTATCTTATAGAAGGTTCTCTGTGCTCTTGAGAATATATTCTGCTTATGTTGTGTAGAATGTTCTGTATGTGTCTGTTGGGTCCATTTTGTCTCAAGTGTAGCTCAAGTTCAATATTTCTATATTGATTTTCTGTCTGGATGATCTGTCCATTGTTGAAAGTGGAGGTATTAAGTTCCCTGACTATTATTGTATTGCAGTCTATCTCTCTCTTCAGGTCTATTAATATGTGCATTATATATTTAGATGCTCTGAGGTTGAGGGTATATACATTTGTAATTATTTTATCTTCTTGATGAATTGACTCATTTATCATTATATAATGACCTTTGTCTCTTTTTATAGTTTTTAACTTAGTCTCTTTTTTTATGTAGTCAATGTTCTCCTGAATTAAGGTCTATTTTATCTGATGTAAATATAGCTATCTCTGCACTCTTTTGGTTTCCATTTGTATGAAATATGTTTTTCCATCCCTCCACTTTCAATTTTTGTGTGTTCTTAAAGGCAAAGTGAGTCTCTTGTAGGTAGCATGTAGTTGAGTCTGTTTTTTTTCTTTTTTTAAATCAATTCAGCCACTCTTTTTATTAGAGAATTTAATCCATTTACATTCAAGGTAATTATTAATAGGTAAGGACTTACTACTGTAATTTTGCTCATTGTTTACTGGTTATTTTGTAGATCCTTTCTTCCTTTCTTGCTCACTTGCTATTTACCTTTGTGATTAGATGGTTTTCTCTAGTGGCATGCTTTGATTCTTTACTTTTTATCTTTTGTGTATCTACTATAGATTTTTGCTTTGTGGTTACCATAGGCTTACATAAAACATCAAATAGTTACAATGGGCTATTTGAGGCTGATAACAACTTAACCTTGATCACAAGAACCTCTACGCTTTTACTCCAGTGCCCCTCCAACTGCATTTTATAAGTTTGTGTAATAATTTACATATTTTTATATTCTGTATCCCTTAACAAATCATTGTAGTTGCTATTCTTTTTAATAGTTTAGTCTTTTAACCACCCGTCTCCTTTTTTTTTGAGATGGAGTTTCACTCTTGTCACCCAGGCTGGAGTGCAATGGCATGATCTCAGCTCACTGCAACCTCCACCTCCTGGGTTCAAGCGATTCCTGCCTCAGCCTCCTGAGTAGCTGGGAATACAAGCATGTGCCACCACACGTGGTTAATTTTTGTATTTTTAGTAGAGATGGGGTTTCACCAGGTTGGCTGGGCTGGTCTCAAACTCCTGACCTTAGGTGATCCGCCCACCTTGGCCTCCCAAAGTGCCGGGATTACAGGTGTGAGCCTCCATGCCTAGCCTTAACCTTCATACTAAAGATATAAGTGATTTACACACTACCATTTCAGTATTAGGGTATTGTGAATTTGACTCTGTACTTACTTTTACCAGTGAATTTTATACTTTTATATGTTTTCATTTTACTTGTTAGCATCCTTTTCTTTCAGGTTAAAGAATTCCCTTTAGCATTTCTTGTAAGGTATGTCCAGTGGTGACAAACTCCCTCAGCTTTTCTTTTCTGGGAAGTCTTTATCATTTCCTAAAGGACAGCTTTGTCAGGTAAAGTATTATTAGTTTGCAGGGTTTTTTTTCCCTGCAGCACGTTGACTATATCATCCCACTCTCTCCTGGCCTGTAAGGTTTCTTCTGAGAAATCCACTGCCAGCCTTGTTAGAGCCCTCTTTTATGTGATAATGCTTCTTTTTTCTTGCTGCCTTCAGGATCCTCTCTTTGTCTTTGATTTTTGACAGTTTGATTATAATATGGCTTGGTGCAGTCTTATTTGGATTGAATTTGATTGGAGACTTTTGACCTCCCTATACCTCAATATTTATATCTTTCCCCAGATTTGGGAAATTTCTAACTTTTATTTATTTGTTTATTTATTTTCTTTGGTGCCCCTTATGCGCCAGGAAGCTTTTATTTTTTTAGATAAGCTTTCTGGGTTTTTTTTTGTTCTTCTCTTCTGCTTCTTGGTCATCCATAATTTAAATATTTGTTCTCCTGATGCTGCCCCATAAATTTTTTAAACTTACTTCATTATTAAAGTTTTTTCTTTTTTCTCCTCTGACTGTATACTTTCATATAACCTGTCTTTGAATTCACAGATTCTTCTTTTGCTTTATTAATTCTGCTGTTGATGCTCTCTGTTGCACTTCACATTACATTCACCAAATTCTTCAGCTCTAGAATTTTTATTTTTGCATATGATTTCAATCTCTGTTTATTTTTGTATATGATTTCGATCTATTTTGTTCATTTATGTTTCTCTGATTTAATTGAATTGTTTTTCTGTATTTTTATTCAAATTCTCTGAGCTTCCTTATAGCAATTATTTTGAATTCTTTGTCAGTCAGTTTATATATCTCCATTTCTTTTGGGTCAGCTACTGGGAGATTATTGGTTTTTTGTTTGTTTTGTGGTGTGGCATACTTTGGATATTTGTCTCCTCTAAATCTTATGTTAAAATGTAATCTCCAATATTCAAGGTGGGACCTGGAGGTATTTGGATCACAGGGAGAGATCACTCATGAATGGCTTGGCAGCCTTCCCACAGTAATGAGTAAGTTCTTGCTCTATTAGTTCATATGATATCTGGTTGTTAAAGAGTCTGGGACCTCCCCCCAATCTCTTGCTTCCTCTCACCACGTGACATGCCCCTTTACCTTCTACCATGAGTAATAGCTTCCTGAGGCCTCACCAGAAGCAGATACTGGTGTCATGCTTCTTGTACAGTCTACAGAACCATAAACCAAAATAAACTTCTTTTCTTTATAAATTACCTAGCCTCAGGCATTCCTTTATAACAATGCAAAATGGACTAATACAGAAAAATTAGTACTGAGTAGTGAGGTATTGCTATAAAGATACCTGAAAATGTGAAAGTGGCTTTGGAACTGGGTAACAGGCAGAGATTGAAGGAGTTTGGAGGGCTCAGAAGAAGACAGGAAAATAAGGGAAACTTTGGAACTTATTAGAGACTGGTTAAGTGGTTGTGACCAAAATGCAGATAGAAATATGGACAGTAAAGGCTAGGCTGACAAGGTCTCAGATGGAAATGAGAAATTTACTGGGGGCTGGAGCGAAATTCACCCTTGTTACTCCCTAGCAAAGAACTTAACTGCATTTTATCCATGTCCTAGGACTTTATGGACAACTAAACTTAAGAGTGATGACCTAGGATATCTGGTGGAAAAAGTTTCTAAGCAGCAAGGCATTCCAGAAGTGGCATGGCTACTTCTAACAACCTACAGTAAGATATGGGAGCAAAAATCCTCAGCCTGCTCATGCAGTAGAGAAGGAAAGAGCATCTTCAGGAGAGGAATCCAAAGGAGAAGGATCCATGCAGTCTGGGGAACAAACTCTTCTAGAGAGATTAGCATGACTAAAAGGGAGCCAAGTGCTAATATTCAGTAAAATGGGGAAGAGGCATTTCAGGAATCTTCCAGGCCACCCCTCCCATCACAAGCCCAGAGGCCTAAAAGGACAGACGGGTTTTAGGGGTCAGGCCCAGGGCACAATTGCCCTGTGCTGTCTTACCTTGCAATGCTGCTCCCCACATACTTGCAGCACAGGCTCCAGCCTTGGCTCAAACAGCCCCAGGTACAGTTTGGGTTACCACTCCAAAGAGTGTAAGCCATAAGCCTTGGGGCTTCCACATGGTATTAGATCTGCAGGTGTACATAATGCAGGAGTTATGGAGACTTGGCAGCTTTCACCTAGATTTCAGAAGATGCATGGGGAATCCTGGGTGCCCAGGCAGAAACCTGTCACAAGGGCAGAGCCCCTACAGAGAGTCTCTGCTAAGGCAATGATGAGGAGAAATGTGGGATTGGAGCCCCCATACAGAGTCTCCACTAGGAGACATACACAGTCCACTAGGGGACTACCTAGTAGGACTGTGCAAACTGGGCTAATACCCTCCAGACCCCAGAATGGTAGAGCCACCAGCAATATGCACTCAGCCTGGAAAAGCTGCAGACATTCTACTCCAACCCATGAAAGCAAAGCCACATGGCCTGCACCCAGCAAAGCCATGGGGATGGAGCTGCCTGGGGCTTGGAGGGCCTACCCCTTGCACCAATGTGCTCAGGATGTGGAACATGGAGTCAAGGGAGATTATTTTGGAGCTTTAAGGTTTAATGTCTGCCCTGTTGGGTTTTGGACTTGCATGGTACCTGTTGTTCCTTTCTTTTGGCAGATTTCTCCCTTTTGGAAAGGGAATGTTTACCCAGTGCTTGTATTATCACTGTATCTTGGAAGTAAATAATTTATTTTTGATCACACAGCCTCATAACTCTAATGAATTTGTCTTGACTCTCAGATGAGACTTTTGAGTTGATGTTTGGAACAAGTTAAGACTTTGGGAGACTACTGGAAACGGATCATTGTATTCTGCAATATGAGAAAGACATGATGAGATTTGGGGGCCCAATGAGAAATAATATATTTTGGATATTTGTCCCCTCCAAATCTTATTTTGCAATGTAATTGACAATGTTGGAGGTGGGGCCTGGAGAGAGATTTTAGATCATGGGGGCAGGTCCCTCATGAATGACTTGGTGCCCACCCTATGGTAATGAGCGGGTTCTTGCTCTATTAGTTAATATGAGACCTGGTTGTTTAAAAGAGTATGAGACCTCCCTCTTTCTCTTACTCCCCCTATTGCCAAGTAATATATCTGCTTCCCCTTTGCTTTCTGCCATGTGGAATAGCTTCCTGAGGCCTCACCAGAAACAGGTGCTGGTGCCATGCTTCTTGTACAGTCCGAAGAACCATAAGCCAAAATAAGCCTCTTTTTGTTATATAAGCTACCCAGCCTCCTCTATTCCTTTATAGCAATGCAAATGGACTAATACATGGTGATATGTATTCTTGGCTTTTCATGTTTCTTGTTGCCTCATGTTGAATTCTGCACATTTGTTAAGATCAATCCCTTCCAGACTTTATGGGCTAGTTTCAATGTGGAAAGACCTTCTTCTACTTGGAGGTGTGAAGGCACTTCCTGGATGCTATGTAGCAGTTCTGACACCAGTGAGGGTGCCACTGTTGTCAGACAGTGTCTCTGTGCAGCTCCGTCAGCTCAGGTGTTGATGTTGCTGAAGATTGCAAGTGGCCAACAGTGTGGATGTCTGCAGTGGTGGTGAAGATTGTTGGGTTTCACTGGTAATAGCTGCTAAGATCTTCTCAATTTCTTTTTCTCCAACTGGGGAACTTGTGGAGAGGAGTTCCCTTTTGGTACTGGGTCCAGCTTGTGGGCTGATTTGCATTGGCAGTGGCATCAGTATTGATGAATGGTACCCTGGAGTAGCCATAGAGCTGAGATCTGAAGCTTGGGCATGTGTGGAGGGACTATGGCTCTGGGTCTGCTGGTGCCTGGGAGAAGGCACCCCTGCTGCTGCATTGGTAACAATATATGAGATGTGAGTGCTTATGAAGTGTCAGCCAAGAATGGGAGCACAGACGTGGTCAGAGTTACAGTAGCTGCGGGGTCAGGGCAGGGCCTAGTTCTCTGTGGCAGCTGAGCAGATGCCTGAAGCATAGGCATGTACATGTGCAGAGAGACCTTGATTCTGGGCTGTGGGGTGTAAGCTTGTTCTATGGCTATGTCTGTGGTGTCTGACACACGGGTGGGTGCAATGCAGCCACGGAGCCTGGTGTCTGGACTGTGTTCACTCATGGGGCAGCTGTGGCTCATGTGTCAGGGTCATACCCAAGGGAGGGTGGTGGCTGTGGTCTTGAAGCCACACAACAGCTGTTTCTTGGGTGGGGAAAACCCTACCCAAGGGTTTTTTCTCTCTCAGATTCACCAGTGAAAGTGGCTGTTGTTCAACCTCAAGGCAGAAGATGCTGTTACACCCTGAGAAACAGGCTGCTGGGGACAGGATGGCTTCTACCATATGGCTGATGTCAGTAGCCTCTGCCTTTCTTCTTTGTTTCTAACCATTTTCTGGCATCTCTGTTCTGCCAGTCTCACAAGCAATCTTTTCTGTGTGGGTATTCTCTGTGTTTTTTTTTTTTTTTTGAGATAGAGTCTCGCTTTATCCCCCAGGCTGGTGTGCAGTAGTGTGATCTCGGCTTGCTGCAAACTCCGCAGTGAGTTCAGTGATTCTCCTGCCTCAGCTTCCTGGATAGCTGGGACTACGGGCACACACCACCACGCCTAGCTAATTTTTGTATTTTCAGTAGAGACGGGGTTTCACCATGTTGACCAGGATGATCTTGATCTCTTGACCTCGTGATCCACCCGCCTTGGCCTCCCAAAGTGCTGGGTAATGGGCTTATGAGCCCTCTCAAGGCTATTTTGGTTTGTGGATAACTGTCTATATTTGTTTTGTTGTTTGGGGGTGAAGGCTGTTTTCTTCTACTCCACTATCTTAGGTGACATCACTCTACATTTACTTCTTATATATATTTTTCCTTCCTAGATTCACTTTTTGATGGAATAATTCCTCTAAGAGCCCTTATATATAAGGCCTTCATGGGATTAACTTTCTAAAGATGTGCCATCCAATATGTGACCATTGTCCACATGTGGCTATTGAACATGTGAAATGTAGTCAGTCTATATAGAGATATACTATATGTGTGAAATGTGCCCTGGATTTCAAAGATGACATACATGCGTGCACACACACACACACAAACACACACAATGTAGTGTTACTCATATCCCCATATATGCCAGCATTCTTCATTTTGCTTATACATTTTGCTTTTAATCTTTGTCAACAAAAAATTCATGCGTTTCTTAGTATTTTGTGTGTTGTGCAAGCAGATGGGCTCTGAGCAGAGCCTGAGAGGCTCCCATAAGAGCAGAGACATGAGCTGTAATGTGTAGACATTAAATCGCCTAAAAGCTGCACAGAGAGCTTTTCAGTGACTGTCGAGTCCTGGAAACTCTCCTGGACAATCAGCGCTGCTGTTCAAGTATACTCTGGGCAGAGATGATGTCACAGTACGTCTCCATAAAGGAGGACATTATTCTTACATTTAATAAATAACTTGGAATTAGGAAAACTGTAGGGGAATTTGGGTAGAGGTGGGAAGCAGGGATTCAGCAGTCAGGTGCACCTGGGCAGGAGGCATGCTGTGGCCTGGGTCCACAGGCCTGAGGATGGAGGAAGCTGAGATCAGGCAAGGGTGTCTCCAGGTGGGTGAGGCCACAGGGTGGTGCACTGAACAGGTGAATAAATATAGCCTTGCATAAATTACTCAGCAATGAAGTGGAGCTGGGGAAGATTAACCAGGATTACACTGTATTTATAAACATGGGTTTTAAGCTCATTGTTATTAAGAAATATAACTGAGAGGGTATCATGGAAGATTCACTAACTTTGGCAAAGTGGAACAAAAATAGTAACAGTGTTTTTTTTTGTATTACTAATAAATGAGAGTGTTACATATAAGTCAGAAATTGCAGCTTGAAGTTCAAAGCTAGGCATCAGAGTCCTGTAATTGTGTGCAAAATTTTCTTTATGTGTAAATAAATGACTTCTTTTTCTAGGGAGAGGGTCTAAGACTCTAAAAGTTAAGAACTACTGATCGTGTGGTTTATATTCATGATAACTGAAGTTTTTCTCCATTTATGACAACTTAAAAATATCATTGGCAGTAGAGGGTGGGGCAGAGAATTCTCCCTCTAGAGGACAACATCACATCTATCCTTGAGTTCATTAAGGTAGTAGACTAAATATAAATAAATATTCTTTTCTGGGCTCTATCATGTCAAGTTATTGCACCATGTAATGATTTGGAAATGTTCACAAGGAGCCTGACTACATCCCCTGATCAGGCTGCTCACCCCTTAAGAGTTAAAGTCTGTGCTCCCCCGACTCCTGTATTTCTTAGCTCCATTTGCCTTGCAAGGTGCTCATCTACTTTCTCTTCTCTTCCTGTTAGCATCACTTTCTGAGGGTCTCTGTGCATCTTCATTCTCCTAATCTGTTGTCTAATTTTACATGATCTTATCTGAGTGAGAGGCTAGGGATGGCAAAGGCATTTTTCCTAAAGCTTAGTGACCTCACTAAAATCTTTTTCATTTCCTAGTTTCTGTTTGAGCCAAAAAGCTGACCACTGGATTAGTCTGGGCATTGCTATATTGTGTTAAAATTGAGCAGAACAGTTGTGGCAATAACCTCTGGAGATTAGAATACATTGCTTGAAAATCAAGCCAAAGAGTTGCTGGGTTTTTTCCTCATTTTAATTTCCAACCCTCTGTTGCCAGCTTTATCTCTTCCCAGGCTTCTGAGTGCCGCTGGAGAAGGTCATAGCATCTTTCTGATTTTATACATTCATCATGTCTAATCCCAGCTCAGCCCACTCAGCAGTCTTGATGATTTATTTCATTACTCACATTGAAGATTTCAGACTTATGCTTTTCTCACTCCCTATTAGAATGTAAGCTCTATAAGGGCAAAGCTTTTGTTTTGTTTCATTGAATCCTACACAGCCAGGAGAGAGCCTGTCACACAGGAGATGCTTAAGAAATACTTGAATGAATGAATTGCTGTCCAGAAAGAAACCTTATATTGGGAAATGGCAGAAGCTCATTGGGCCACCCAGAGTGGGGCGGAGGGTAGCACAAGGAGCCACTAAACTCTACCTTAAATTCTTCCCTAATAACATTGGTGAATTGGATTTCCTGAGATTAAGAACTTCTTTTCATTAAAGAAAGTAAAATTCCACAGAGGAGGAGAAAATATTTGCGACGTACAGAACTGACAAAGTGCTCAGATCCAGAATATGTAAAAAAAATTCTAACAAAGTAGCAGAAGACTCACTTCCCAGATTCCCCACCTCCTCATATTGTTATATTAGTGATTAGGTTTTAACAATATGAATTTTGAGAAGACAAGCAGTCAGACCATAACACCTATTAAAAGATGCCGCATTCCCCTTGCTGAGATAGTAGAATAGTAATCAATAAATACTGAGGGAATTCAGAGACCCACACCGGCAGGAGAACAGGGTGATAGTGGGGAGAAGGTCAGCAAGGAAACATGTGAGCAAAGGAATCTGTGTCACAAATAAGTTCAAGGGAAGGTACTATGCCTGGATGTGCACATAGGCCAGATTTATGCTTCTTTCCACCCAAACATCTCAGTGTAGCAAAGAGTAACAGAGCAGCATTGCCCCCAGCATATCCCGCCTCCAGCCACAGGGTGGTTTTCTCCTCTCAGAATAGAACGAATATACGATCAGGTTTTACACTGAGTCATTCTGTTCCCAGGGCCATGCAGGATAGGGAGGCCTTCCTCTTATCTCAACTGCAAGAGGCCTTCCTCTTTTACTAATCCTCCTCAGCACAGACCCTTTACAGGTGTCAGGCTGGGGGACGGTCAGGTCTTTCCCTTCCCACAAGGCCATATCTCAGGCTCTCTCAGTGGGGAGAAACCTTGGACAGTAACTGGCTTTCCTGGGCAGAGGTCCCTGCAGCTTTCCGCTGTGCATTGTGCCTCTGGTTAATCAAGACTGGAGAATGGCGATGACCTTTACCAAGCATACTACTTGTAAACATATCGTTAACAAGGCACATCCTGCACAGCCCTAGATCCCTTAAACCTTGATTCCATATAACACATGTTTCTGTGAGCACAGGGTTGGGGCTAAAGTCACAGATTAACAGCATCTCAAGGCAAAACAATTGTTCAGGGTACAGATAAAAATGGAGTTTCTTATGTCTTTCTTTTCTACATAGACACAGTAACAGTGTGATCTCTCTTTCTTTTCCCTACCATCTGTAAGAGAAAGTGCTTCTCACCAAAATCGGCAGGAGCCCCTCTCAGGTTTTATCTAAAGAAAACCTGTCTTTAACTGCCAGCCACATTTCCTGTTTCTTTCCTCTTTCTTTAACTCTTACACTTTCTTCTTTCGCTTATTAAACTTTTGCTCCAACCTCACCCTTGGTGTTCTCGCTCCTTAGTTTTCTTGGTTGTGAAACAAAGAACTTCGAGTGATGCCTTGGGCAATGAGATTGCTTCACCTGGATGGATGTGATGACTCAGTTTTGTAAAGATGTCAGTTTTCCCCCAAAGTGGTCGACAAATTCAGTGTGATTCCAATCACAATAAAAACTTGACATATTCTAAATTTTTATGAAAGAATAGAGTTCTTCTAGCGGCAAAGTTAGAGCAAAGAGGGTGTTCCTTATGCATTTTAAAAATATTCTAATAGCTATAATGGTAAAATGAGGCATGATTTTTCCAACAACAGACAAATAAATCAAATGAATAGAGGAGTGAACCCAGTATACATGAGGATTACATATAAGATCAAGGTATCATCTAATGAGGAAAGCATGAGCCTTTTAATAAACAGTATTTTGGAAACTGCCTTACTATATGGAGAAAGCTAGGTTCCTATCCTTCACAATGTTTTAAAAACAAAACAAAACCCCAAAACAAAAACTCTAAATGGATTAAAGAGGCACACATGAGAGGCAAAACAATATATATGTTTGTGACTCAGGAGTGCAGAAGAATCTCCTTAACAAACGCTCAAATTAGAAAGCATACAGGACACTGGGCACGGTGGCTCACGCCTGTAATCCCAGCACTTTGGGAGGCTGATGCGGGCAGATCACCTGAGGTCAGAAGTTTGAGACCAGCTTGCTCAACATGGTGAAACCCCGTCTCTACTAAAAATACAAAAAAAAAAAAAAAATTAGCCGAGCATGGTGGCGGGCGCCTGTAATCCCAGCTGATTGAGAGGCTGAGGCAGGAGAATCGCTTGAACCTGGGAGGCGGAGGTTGCAGTGAGCTGAGATGGTGCCACTGCAGTCCTGCCTGGGGGACAAGTGTGAAACTCCATCTCAAAAAAAAAGAAATAAAGAAAGATAGAAGAAAAAAAAAGAAAGCATACAGGAAAAAAAAAAAAAATGGGAAGAAAACTATCAGCAAAAATGACAGGCAGGTACCAGGACAGGGAAATGTATTTGCAGTATCTAAAACCTATGAGGAATTAACATTTAGAGCATTCCAAGAGCTTTTTTATATCAGCAATATAAAGACAAAAAGTCTAAAGGAATTCACAAAGTCTATACAGAAAATTCAGATGGAGAAACCCCATTGCTTGAAAAGAGGTGTTTAATCATAACACTAGTCAAAGAAATGCAAATTAAAGCAACATAATACCATGTCACACCCATCACATTGAAAAACAATAGGAAGTCATCTAATACTGAATTCTGGGGAGTCTGCAAAGAATAAAAACCTGCAGGCATAGGTGGTAGGAGGGTAACGGATACAGCCTTTCTGGAGATCCATCTGGCAGGAGTCTGAGATTAAGTGTGTGTACCTCCTTTGACCCAGCAATCCCACTCAAAGATGTAATCCCCCAGAGTAATAGTTGCTATAAGGGTGTTCAATTTAGTATAATTTAGCCCCAATATCTAGATTATTGCCTGAAGGATAAAAGCACTCATCAGATGTTTGTGAATCAGGAAATGAATGAACGTCACAAAGAGAGCAGAAAGTAAACAATCTGCACCTGTAGGCATAGACAAGTAAAATGTGGTATATTCCTATGATGGAAGAGGATACTACAGTAGTTACAAGGAGCAAACTGTATTTACGTGAAGCCACCTGGATAGACTGCAAAAGCACCTGTCAAAGGAAGCAAGTGAAAAACAGAATCAGATTTGTTGAAAAAATCCCATTCATGTAATTTTTAAAACCACACCCCTCAAATTATTTTTTAAAAAGTTATACATCCAAACAAACATTAGAAGGGAAATTGGGAGGACGCATAAGCACTAGGTTGGATACTCCATAACATTGACAGAATAATGGAGAGAAATAATGAGATACCAAAGGGGCATCTTGCCTGAAACTGTTACCGGAAAGGGGTCCCGATCCAGACCCCAAGAGAGGGTTCTTGGATCTCACGCAAGAAAGAATTCAGGGTGAGTCCATACTGTAAGGTGAAAACAACTTTATTAAGAAAGTAAAAGATGGCTACTCCATAGTCAGAGCAGCAGCTTGGGCTGCTGGACTAAGGATATATATTTCTTGATTATATGCTAAACAAGGGGTGGGCAATTCTTGGAACTGAGTGTTCCTCCCCCTTTTAGACCATATAGGGTGACTTCTTGATGTTGCCATGCCATTTGCAAACTGTCATGGCACTGGTGGGAGTGTCTTTTAGCATGCTAATACATTATAATTAGTACATAATGAGCAAATAAGACAATCAAAGGTCACTTTCATCACCATCTTGGTTTTGGTGGGTTGGGGCTGGCTTCTTTATCACAACCTGTTTTATCAGCCAGGTCTTTATGACCTATATCTTACGCCAACCTCCTATCTCATCCGTGACTAAGAATGCGTAACCTCCTGAGAATGCAGCCCAGTAGGTCTCAGCCTTATTTTACCCAGCCGCTATTCAAGATGGAGTCTTTCTGGTTCAAATGCCTCTGACAAAATGTGCTAATGTGCCAGGAAGTGACCATGAGGAACTCAGTTCTGAGCACCTGAGCTCCTAAAAACCACCCACCTCCCAAAATTTCAGACCAGCTCTTGGTACAGATAGTGGGTACAGAAAGTGGTCAGAGGAGGATTCCATTCCTTGTTTCTTGCCTCCCAACTCCCTTTCCTCCCTGCCTTGAATAACCTCTTTCTCCCTCTGTGCATCCATTTACCTGACCAGTCCCCACTCCCAACAAAGTGCCCAGTGCTCTGTGTCTGTAACACAAGGTGAAAGACTTTGGGAGCAGAAAGGATAGTTTTCAGACAAAATTCAGTCTGCAACATGAGAGAGCAGCAAAATTAAAGCCCTAAGCACTTTGTCCAGAATTACTCTCTTTAAAGGAGGAACTTGACAACTTGGCATGCACATGTGGCTCTCATGGAAGACAGAAAATGAGAAAGTAAGCAATGAGTTTGAAAGGTTTTTGCCCTTGTACAAAAATAACTAAGCACCTTCTGTGTCCCTAGTTCAGTGCTGAGGAAAGAGAAATTTACTCAGGTACAATGTCAGTCACCCTGTCTGCTGTAGCATAAGGAATATAGACCTTGGAATCAGACATTCCAGCATTGGCATTGGGCTCTGTCATGCACAAAAAGCCATGTGACCTTCAGCAAATTGAGTCATTCATGATACTCAGTTACTGTATCTTTAAACTGGGGCTATTTATACCTATCTCAAGGACTGGTGAGGGAGTTAAGGTATGTCAAACTGGGAGCCCAGTGCCAAGATCTCCTTTAGGAATTACAGCCTGTTGGGGAAATAAGACACATGCTTTGAAACTTAAGCAACCATCTTGCTGGATATAAAACCAATATACAAAAAATTCAATAGTATTTCTATGTGCAAGAAACAGAAAGTAAAATTTTAAAGGTACTATTAAAACAGCATATTATTCATATATAAACATAACAAAATATGCATAAGATTGTATATTGAAATTTGCAAAACATTGTAGAAAGGAAACTTAAATAAATGGAATGATTCAATATATCATGGATCAGATCACTCAGTATTATAAAGCCATCACTCAAAGCAATCCCAATCAACATCCCAGCAAGTTTAATCTTTTTTTGTTGTTCTTGTCAGAAATTGACAAGGTGGTTGTAAAATTCATATGGAACTGCAAGAACCAAGAACAGCCAAGGCCATTTTGAAGTAGAACAAACCTGGAGGATTACCAGAGGAAAAGCTACAATAATTAAGACAGTATGGGCCGGATGCGGTGGCTCACGCCTGTAATCCTGTTACAAATAAGGTTTCGGTGCTGCAAAAGAAATAGCACTTGACTATAAAATTTTCTTTTTAATTCTCAGCAAGGCAAGGTACTTCTATAGAAGGGTGCACCCTCACAGATGGAGCAATGGTGAGCGCACACTTGGACAAGGGAGGTGAAGGGGTTCTTATCCCTGATACACGTGGCCCCTGCTACTGTGTCGTTTCCCTGTTGGCTAGGGTTAGACTGCACAGGCTAAACTAATTCCGATTGGCTAATTTAAAGAGAGTGATGGGGGTGAGTGGTTTGGCAGGAAAAATGGTTATGACAGAGCAGGTAATCAGAATGAGTCAGGGTGGAGCAGGGAATCGGAATGAGTCAGGGTGGAGCAGGTAATCGAAAAAGGTTGCTTTATGACGAAGTTAAATTTAAAAGTAGAAGGCAAAGAATTGAACATACTGACGTATTGATTCTTTGAAAAGAAATTTAGAACTCATATTAAACAATCCCAACACTTTGGGAGGCCAAGGCGGGTGGATCACCTGAGGTCAGGAGTTTGAGACCAGTCTGACCATCATTTTGAAACCCTGTCTGTACTAAAAATACAAAAATTAGCTGGGCGTGGTGGCACATGCCTGTAATCCCAGCTACTTGGGTGAATGAGGCAGGAGAATTACTTGAACCCGTGAGGCAGAGGTTACAGTGAGCTGAGATCACACCACTGCACTCCAGCCTGGGGGACAAAGTGAGACTCTTGTCTAAAAAAAAAAAAAAAAAAAAAAACAGTTTGGTAGGCTCAAGGATAGAAAAACTCCACAATGGAACAGCATAGAGAGCCCAAAACAGACCTAGAAAAGAGACATCACAAGCAGTGGGGGAAAGGATGGCCTTCCCAGCCATATATGTGTGGACCAAAATGAATCTCAATTCTTACCCCACACAATGTACAACGGATTGCAGATTTAAACAAAAAAGATTTTTACTTTTTAAAGGAAAACGTGACCGAATGTATTCATAATCCTGAAGTAGGCAGATTTCTTAAGGAGGACGTAAAATCACTAACCGTAAAAGAAAATCTTATAAATCTGGACTAAATTTGGATAAAATGAAAGATGCTCGTCATGACACACCATTAATAGAATGAAAAAGCAACCTACTTCTTCTGCAAAGTAGTAGGAGATATTTGCACTACATGTGTCAGAAAAAAGACTCGTATTCAGAATATATAAAGAACTCTTACAAATCAACATGAAAAAGACAAGCAACCCAATATATAGGTGGGCAAAACACTCAGACAAGAGCTTCACCAAAAGGGTTATCCAGATATCCAATAAACATAAATGAGCTCTACCTCACTGGACATCAGGAAAATGCAGTTTAAAACCGATATTAGACATCAATATTACATACTTACCAGAATTACTAAAACGAAAAAGAGAAAATACTAAGTGTTGGTAAGAATGTGAACAACTGGATTTCATATTTTGTTAAGTATACATTTATTCAACCACTTTGGAAAACTGGCAGTTTCTACTAAAGCTGTGGTTTTGCTTTCCACATTTTCAGTTATCCATGGTCAACTGCAGCGCAAAAATATTAAATGGAAAATTCCAGAAATAAATAACTACTAAATTTTAAACTGCATGCTATTCTAAGTATTGTGAAGACATTTCTCACTGTCCTGCTCTGTTTTGCCTGGGATGCGAATCATCCCTTTTCCCAGCATATCCATGCTGTTTACACTCCTTTCCAGTTGCCACTTAGTGGCCATCTTGGTTTTCAGATTGACTGTCAAGGTATCGCAGTGCTCATATTCAAGTTACCCTTATTTTATTTCATAATGGCCCCAAAGTGCAAGAGTACCGATGCTGGCCATTCGGATATGCCAAAAGGAAGCTTTAAAGTGCTTTCTTTAATAGAAAAGGTGAAAGTTCTTGACTTAAAGAAAAAGAAAAAAAGTATGTTGAGGTTGCTAAGATCTACAGTAAGAACAAATCTTCTATCCATGAAATTGTGAAAGAAGAAAAAGAAATTCATGGTACTTTTTTTGTCGCACCTCAAACTGCAAAAGTTACAGCCACAGTCATGATAAGTGCTTAATGAAGGCAGAAAAGGCATGACATTTGTAGGTGGAATACACAAACAGAATCATGTTCAGATTGGCAGCAATTGGGTTCAGTATTATTCCAGGTTTCAGGGACCCACTCTTCTTACCTAACAGGATTGTGTGCACATGTCCACCAGAAGACATGTATTGGGAGGTGCATTGTAGTGCTGTTCAAAACAGCCTCAATCTGGTGACTACCTGAAAGCCCTTCTCAGCAATGAGAATGAACAAACTACAGCTATGCACAAAAAGATGGATGAAACTCACAAACATAAGGTTGAGGGGAAGAAATCAGCCATGAATGAACTTCACAGACATTCTGTGGGCAAAAGCAGACAGACTCAAACGAGTACACATTGTATGACTCTATTCATGATTCCATTTACAGAACACAGAAAAACAAGCCAAGCTGATCTGTAGTGCTGGAAGTTAGAAGAGGGATTACCCTCAATGGGGAAAGGCGGTAGCTGGAAGGGGGTATAAGCTGAAGGATAATGGAGGTGTTAGTTATGATCTCCTTTCTTGAGCTGGGTGCTGGTCACAAAGGTGCATTTGTGAACATTCACCATGCTTATACTCAAAATACTTGCACTTTGCTGTATGTCTATTATACTTCAGTTAAAGGGTTTTTATTATCAACATTAAAATTAATATCTTTGGTGAAGCTTCTGAGTACTTTGCCCACTTATGTATTGGGTTGTTTGTCTTTTCATGTTGGTTTGTAGAAGTTCTTTATATATTCTGAATAATAGTCTTTGACACATGTACTGCAATATCTTCTACTACTTCGTGGGTTGCCTTTTCATCCTTTTAATGGTGTGTCATGATGAGCAATTAAATAATAAAGAGAAGTTGTCTGAAATGCTGACCATCAAGAACCAAAGGGGCCAGGTGTGTTGGCTCATGCCTGTGATCCTAGCGCTTTAGGAGGCTGAGGAGGGAGGATTTCTTGAGGCCAGAAGTTTGAGAACAGTCTGGGTGAGACCCCATCTCTACAAAATTAAACAAAAAACAAAAAACAGAAAAAAAGGCTGGGCACGATGGCTCATGCCTGTAATCCCGGTGCTTTGGGAGGCCAAGGTGGGTGGATCACTTGAGGTCAGGAGTTCAAGACCAGCCTAACCAACATGGTGAAACCCCATCTCTACTAAAAATATAAAATTAGTCGGGTGTGGTGGCACATGCCTGTAATCTCAGCTGCCTGGAAGGCTGAGGCAGGAGAATCATTTGAACCTGGAAGGTGGAGGCTGCGGTGAGCAGAGATTGTGCCATTGCACTCCAGCCTGGGCGACAAGTGAGACTCTGTCTAAAAAAAAAAAAAAAGAACTTAGCCAGGCATAGTGGTGTATGCCTGTGGTCCTAGCCGCTGGAAAGGCTGAGGCAGGAAGACCACTTAAGCCCAGGATTTCGAGGCTACAGTGAACTATGATTCCACCACTGCACTCCAGCCTGGGCTACCTGAGTGAATGAGACTCTGACTCAAAAAAAAAAAAAAAAAAAAAGGAAAGAAAAAAGCCACACACGCACACACAAAACAAAGGATGAACACAGGCTTAGATGCTATGAAAGTTTGGAGTAGAAATTGTTGGTGTGGCCTGGAGAGGTCCCAGGGCTCTTCTTGGATAGGAGCATTTAAACAGCCTTGAGGGATTTTGATGAACAGGAAGAGGCCCTTTGGCTCTCTGTAAAAAAATAACCTTTGAAAAATAGGTTGATGATTATAACCAGTTCTTTCCATGCAGGGAAATTTCTGACCAGCCTCATGTAATTTTGAAGAAAAGGATTAAAAAGAAATTTCAGTGTGATGTAGTAGGTGCAGAGAGAGGCATACTTTCTTCTATGAGCCTAATAAAGTTACTCACTTCTCTGAGCTGCAGTTTCTGCATCTGTAAAATGAAAAACAATGCCCCTTCAGAGGGTTATGAGTGTTAAATATGATGGTTGGCATGAAACTGTTAGTGTGGAAAAAAAAGAACCCTAGACAGCCTTTATTAGTCCCTAAATAAACAGTGTATTATATATCGGGTTTAAACATAGCAAGCCTTTTCTAGATCTCCCACCTCCAAGAACCTGTGGGTGACATTGATAAATATATAAACAGCTAACTTCAGGCTTCCGCTCTCCAGATTGGAACAGTTGTTCATCAGCACAAAGGCTGAGGGTATTGGTGCTGGGATGATTCACAGGGAGAACTGGAGTGGGTCTATGGTCATTATGCAGTTTATTACTTAACTCCCTTTGGCTGCTCCATGCCGTGCCTAGAGATGAAGCAGCACTTTTATTTGAGGACAAGAAGCTGGCTCACAGTGGGTTTGTGAGTCCCCCATGCCAAATGTGCTTGCTTTGTCAGACTCTGCAAGGTTGCCCCCTCCTGCTGAAATCCTGGAGGTGCAATGTCATGAGTTACAGGAATCCCAGGATACAGGAGATGGAGAGTGAACTCAAAACCTTTACTGCCAAATTTGCTGCTCCTTGGGATTGTACCACCTCTTTCCTGGTCTCCTGGTAGCAGTCTCATATTAGACTTAATTATGCTAACTTATTTAGGCTAAATTATCTCCCTGTACCTAGACTCTTCTTATCATGCCCGCTACCAAGTAAGATCTTCTACAACAGGAATCTGAACAGGTCACTGCCCTGGGGATAAAGTGCCAGCTCCAGGGCAGACTGTACAAGTTTCTCTGAGATCTGGCCTTGTAGAGTGCTGGAGGCAGAGAGACTATCAGGATGGTTGCTGTGTGCTGAGAGAGGGACGATGGTGGTTCAAACAAAGGCAGTGGCAGCTGGGAGGTAAGAAATGAGCTGCTGAAAAGCTATTAAGGAAGTAGAATCAATAGGAAGAAAAATAATCTACAGGAAGTAAAGTCAAATCAACAGGAAGTAAGGTTGACTCAATGGGAAGTTGAGTAAAATCAATGGGAAGAAAATCAGCTGATTGTTGTGTGTGTGAGTGTGTGGTTGAGGGCTAGGCAGGGGGATGAAGAAGGGAAAGGAAGAGTAGATTTTCTTCCCAGATGCTTTTCTGGAAACTGTGTTGTTGGGGATGCTATTTACTGTAATGGGAGCATAGTGAGAGGAGCAGGTTTTCTTAACCTGCCCCCACCATCCCCTACCCCTGGACCCCAGCCACAGAACCTGAGAGAAAAGTTCACAGTGGGGTTGTTTAGTTGAGAATGTAATGCCAGAAATCAGCAATGACGGCCTCGGGAGGTGAAATGGGAAGGAGAGACCCAAGGCAAGGAAACATTATTCAACTGGCCACCACCATGAGTGACTGGTTGCTCAATCCCATGGAACTTCTGAGTCACTTTATGAAACGCATCTCAGGACTGTCCTCAGATGATGAAAGTGGAAGGAAGGCATTAGCTCCTATCCCTGTTGGCCCAAAGCTGCCCATAGAGTTAACATTCCTACACTTTTGATTGCATGGATCTGAGGGCCCAGGAGTGTGACACCCTGAGAGAAGCCCAGGAATAGGGCACAAGAGACATACAGCCCTAACCTGAGAAAAGGCACTGCCAAATGGCACCTGCACAAAGCCAGTTGAAGCTCGGTGGAACAGGCCGTCACAGCAGTGGATGGAAAGAGATGGAGTAGAGGGCAAGAGCAGTGGACTCCATCTCAGGGAGCTGTGTGAGAGTGATCCAACATCCAGTTCAGAGATAAATGTACTAAAATATAAAATGATCCCTGAACTTGAGAAGCCCACAATCTTGGAAGGAGGACATTTAAACACAAGTTACACAGCAAGGTGGGGAGAGTGTCACTGCTGCTAATTGCCGTGAATATAAATATCTATTTACTTTTACGGGACACTGCTTTAAGTATATGCTTTACTGTAAATTCACTCATTTAATTCTCACAGCCATCCTATCAGGAGTTAATATTATCCCCAGTTCACAGATGAGGACATGGTGATACATTGTCCAAAGTCATAAGCTAGTAGGTGGTACAGCCAAGATGCAAACTGTTTAAACCCTTTAGAATGATCAAAGGAAGTAGATACTGGATCTGATGAGTTGGAGGGGGCAGATCAGCCATGAGTTGGTTATAAGGATACTCCTTTGTATATAGTTAGTGCCATTTTTGCAAAGGCATTTACAAATACGGTTTAACTGATACTAATAATACAAGGCAGGAGTCATCGTTGTCATCTTTATTTGATGGAAGAGGAAACAAAAGCACAGAAAGGTGAAGCATCTTTACCCAGATCATCCAAAGGATCAGCAGTGGGGCTCCTGCAGGCCACTGGGCAGCTGATGGCTAGCAAATGTCCCTTCTGCACTCTGCTTTGGAAGAAGGATGACCAGAAAGGCCTGGGCCCATTAGCATTCCAGCACTGTCCTCAAGTGAGTCAGGTACCACTATGCAGACTCAATTTTACCTTCGGTAATTTCCTCCCTCTGTAAAGATTTATTTTAGGCTATAGCGGGGCAGAAGGATTCCTCACAGCTAAAAGCATTTGCCACTCATACCAATGTCCACTGTGATTTTCACCCTGATTCTGGACATGGAGGGAAAGGTTTGTTTCCTTTAGACCACATCTCCTGGGCCGGCCATGGGAGATGGTGACAGAAGCTTGTAACAGAAGCTACATTCTAGAGAGCTGAGGATATTCGAAGATATGTGAGTCAAAAGTGGGAGTAGAGAGCCTGGCCCAGGGCAGGTGGGCCAGGCCTGAAGTGAGACCATGAAATAGACAAGCCCACAGAATCACCCCAAGAACCAGGGGGACAAGGGTGTGGTGGGAGGACACTGTCCATACCTCTGAGGATGGAGTTTGAGGTCTGTCTTTTCAGCCTGCTCACAGCACAGCCCCTGAGGACTCATTTCCTGGCTCTGAGCCCCACTTTTCCTGTTTGGCTTATTGGTTAAAGGTGTGGACTGTGGAGCCAGCTTCATGTGGGACTGACTCCTCCACTAGCTGAGGGGCCTTGGACAAAGCACCTAACGTTTCACTGCTCGGTTTCCCCTCTGTAGATAGGAGATGTTGATAAGGGCAGTCAGGAGGATTGGATGTGTTACCTTAGGCTGAGTGCTGAGGAAGGAGCCTAGTGTACAGGGCATTGAGAAGTCACGTCTGAAATACAAGACATCACTCAGCCTTGCCGCGAGGCTGTTGTGAGATCAAATGAACACTGTAAACTGCAAGGCAGGCAAGGCAGGCAAAGCTACCATGTGGGAGACACTCATGCTCCTCTACACAGAGCCCTCCCCTTTTAAAACCTGCCCTCCAAAGAGGCTCTGGAATCAGCCTTGTGAGCCACACTCCCTGTCATCCAGCTCTCAGCATACTTCCTCCAGCCTCCACACCTGCCACCTGCCACCTTTCTCCTTGGGATCCCCTCTGCCCAGGCCAGCTGTGCACGGAACCCACAACCATGAGCTGCCTGCCAGCCCTGGCTCTTGACTACCAGGCTCAGCACCCTCCTTTGACCAAAACACACAGGGTGAGCCTGCCTGGGGCCCCACTCACTCAGGACCCTAACATTAGAGTCCTCTGATGCTTGTCTTAGTCCAGAGACCGAACCATTCATCTTTGTATTCTCTGAAGTGCTGAGATCAGTGCCAGACCCAGAAGAGATGGTTCAGAAACAGTAATCACGATTGTGTGTGTGTTGGACAGGGTGGTATGCTCAAGGAGCTAGGCTGCATGTAATCCTCTCAGCAGCCCTATGAGGTGCGGACAATTAATGTCTCCATTTTATAGAGGAGGGTACTGAGTCATGCACAGGTAAGTGACTTGCCCACAGTCTTACAGGTAAGCAAGAGAACAGAGATTCTAGCCTAGGCAGTCTAGCCCTCGGAGTTGTGCTTTAACCTTCAGCATGTGTGACCACTCTGGATGAATGGGCATTGGGCTGGATGTTGGATTGGGATTGGATTGATGGGACATATTGCCCATGGCAGCTCATCGAGTAAGATTTTTGTTGTCCTAACTCCCACCGCCACCTCCACCCCACCCTCTGAGTTATTCTGCAGGCAATTTGACCCCAAGGGGACCCTAAAATGTACTGTAACCCCAACTTGACCCCAAAGGATATTGTTGATTTTACTACTCTCTGCAGATGGAGCTGACATATCTGACTACTCTTCCAAGGACTTGGAGGTTATTTTTCCTGGAAGAGTGGATGCATTTGCTGTGAGTCTTACTCAGCTCCTTGGTCCAGTTGCCTTCCAATGTGACATAAGGGGTCCAGACTGTGTCTACTGCCCTCAGATACCCATATCTACCTCTGGAGAAGCCAGAAGAAATTACTCTGCACCAGATCCTGGGGACAGAGGATGGAAAGGATGCTTAAGAAGAATCAAAATGTACCCACCCAAACCCTCCGGAGGTGCTTATGAGAGAAGCCATTGGAATCACACCTATTGCTTCCTGGCTTGTAATCTTGGGCAATTTGGCTGGCCCCTCCCAGGGTCTTAGCTTCCCCATCTATGACTTGAGATGATTCCTAAGGTTCTTGTTTTTAGTAGCCTCTGAGCCCCATCGTTTTGTCTTCTGACCTTGCATTGGCTCTTAGATCCCCAGGGCCCTTTCCCTTTTCTCTCTGCAAAGGTAGGTAGCACAGCTGGCTGGCTCTTCAATGCAATGTGCACTGCTACAGTGAGGACCCTGGACAATACCTTTCGTTGCACTAAATAGCATCACAGTTTTTTTTTGTTTGATTTTTTTTATTTTTAAGAGGAGCATAAAAAAGTATAAGTAACTTGGTAGGATGTTGACTTTGCCTTCCTAATTAAATCTAGGGGAGAATCCTTGTGGAAAAGATGCCAACAAAATGTATCTCTGAAATTAATTATGACAGCTGAACCAGCATTGGATGAGCATTATCTTTCCTCTTGTCTTCCTCTGACTTAGGTGATTTTAAAAATGCAGTTATTCATTCTCTCAGCAAACACTTACCATGCTTTTGGGCACTGTGGTTAAGCACTGGGGATTTGGAGATAATCGGGATGCCTGGCGTTGGGTGCCGGAACCTAGAAGAAGCGTTCTTCATGCATCATCTTATTTAATCCTAACTCTACGAAGCAGGTGCTCCCATTACCCCCGTTTTACAGATGAAGAAGCAGGATGAGCATGGTTAAGTAACTTATCTAACATCACAAATTGTAAAAGGCAGACCCTAGGTGCAACCCAGTTATTCTTCAGCAAGATGGTAGGGGAACTCCTTACCCTTTCTTTGAAATGGAGCAATTGCCATTTTCTCATTCTTATGCAGTGTGTCAAAACCACTCTAGGAACTCTTTTATTTTTATATCAGGAGTGCAACAGTACTCTTTCTGGGCAGTTATAGCCTCAAGACAAATCTCCTAGCACCCCTCTTGGTCTAACTGCCATCTCTAAGTCCCTTCTGTCAAGTAAGTCTGTGGCAATGCCTGTAGAGAGACAGAGAGATAAATACATTAGTGCATCAAAACCTCCCATGTGTTGAGATAAAGGTCTCTATAACGTATAAGGCAGACACAAAGGAGAGTCGGCTGCACTTAAGATGATGGCCTGGGCACAAAACTTACATTAGTTCATAAAGGTAACATTAGCTGCTGTAGCAGCTATAAAGTCCCAAGTTCCAGTAGGTTAACAAATGCAAATTGAGGTCTCAGTCCATTGTGGGTATGCTGGCTAATTTTATGTGTTGACTTGACTGGGCTAAGCCATGCCCAGATAGCTGGTTAAACATTATTTCTGGGAGTAGGTGTGTCTGGAAGGTTGTTTCTGGAGAGATTCTCATTTGAATCAATAAAGAAAATTGCCTTCACCAATGTGGGTGGGCACCATCCAATCTGTCCAGGGCGCAAACAGAACGAAAAGGTAGAAGAAGAGTGAATTTGCTATCTCTATTTGAGCAGGGACATCCATCTTCTCCTGCCCTCAGACATCAGCACTGTGAGTTCTTAGGTCTTTGGATAAACCAGGACTTACACTATCAGCCTCCCCAGTTCTGGACCTTTGCATTGGATTGCAACTTATACTGTGGGTTCTCTTGCTTCTCAAGCCTTCTGACTGAGACTGAATTATATCACTGGCTTTCCTGGTTCTCCAGCTTGCAGACAGAAGATGGTGGGACTTCTGAGCCTCTATAACATCAAATTAATTGTGTGTGTGTGTGTCTGTGTGTATCATATTGATTTTGTTTCTCTGGAGAATTCTGATGAATATGGTGGGTACTCTTGTTTGGAGGTGGTCATTCCCAAGGCCATCCAGGTAGCCATGTCCCTCTCATCTTGTGGCTTTGCAATCCCATGGGGTCTCACAGTCCTTTGCTGGATCCTCTGTATCTGGGTAGGAGACAGGGAAAGGACAGGAGCCAACCATAGGGGGCTCCCATGGGCCAGGCTGTGAGTGAGTCCCATCACTTCTGACTCACAGTCCAATGTCCAGAATGCAGAGACCCTGGCTTCAGAGGAGGCTGGGAAATAGGGTATGGCTATGTGTGCAGGAGGAAAGGGAGCAGGTTTGGAGAACAACTGGTCACTTTCTGCCACAGGCCTCCATACTCAATCCATCCCATTTTCCTGAAATTGCTTCTCTGCAAATGTCTGTTCCCATTAGAGTGTGCCCTTAAAGGGCAGAGGCCACTTTTCACTGGAATCCCATGCTGGAACGCAAGGTCTTGGGCATAAAAGGAGCTTGACACGTTTCTATTGGTTGACAGATGAAGGCATCAATGAAGACTTGGGTTGGATCTCCATCCAGTTTTATATAATTTTGGATTAGCATTGTGATTTGCAAATGTGATGCTTACTTGTGTACATGAAGGGTTCTGATTTGGAAAAGAAGGACCTTCTTCCATTGGAAACCAACTTGTTCTTTCGATCAAGCAAGTCTCAGCACCGTCATTCATGGGATGGCAGACAGACTATGTAAACTAACCTGTGTGTTATTTTGGCAATAATAAAATAGGATGGCAAACATCATCATTCTATTCAAAAGAGAGAACCTTTTCTTTGGCAATGACTGTCGTTATTGGGTTCACTATGTAGTTGATCAGGAAGCCCCCTCAAGAGTCATTTGCCATTAAGGAAAGACAGGCAAAGACTAGTGGGGGTAACAACAGCTGCCAAATGTTTTTAAAAGCCCTGAAATATTATGTAGACCAGGGTTCCTCAGCCTCAGCCCTACTGACATTTTGGGCGGGATCTCTGTTGTGGGGGGTGTCCTGTACATTGTAAGGTGTTTAGCTGTGTCACTGGCCTCTACCCACTGGATGCCAGTAGCTGCTCCACAACCGTTATGACAATCTAAAATCTCTCTAGACATTGTCAAACACCTCCTGGAGGTCAAAATCACTCTGGGCCGAGAATTACTAATCTAGAGAGTTCCTGGTGAAGGATGCAGAGGCAAGGACCATATTTCCCAGCTCTCTCTCACACCCTCTGTAAGGAGCAGCATGGATCACCAAGCACTATTGTTTCTGACAAGGCGTTTGCACACACCTCAGTTATGTTTAAGGGAAATGTGGCCATGAACACTATCTCAGCTGTCACTTTCCAGCCCCAGCGCCGAGCAAAAGGTCAGGTTGGAGGGATGAGGTGAGCAGTTCAGGCTGCCTCAAAGGGGGCTGTTCCAGCAAGATTGTTCCATGCAACATGTCACATGTCACACTGGGTGGCATCCACAAAGGGACCCTTCTGATGGAATCTCAGAAGGGGGTCTCTCCCAGTGGGCCTAGGTCAGTAGAGAGGACTTGATCATAACATGAGATAGAAAAGCCAGCATTCCTCTCTGGTCACCAGGTGTTGCAGGGTCATCGCCTGGCTTCTCTGCCCCATGACCCTAATTCAGAGAGAAGAGAGCATTGCTCAGTGTAACTCTCTTACTTTAAAAAAGGGTTCTCTGCAACATGACTCTATATTTGGTGTCTCCTTTCTGTTTTCAGTTCAACAACAACCTTGGAAGGTAGACAGACTGGAAAGCATTGGCCCTATTTCATGGATGAGGAAACTGAGACTAAGGTTGAATGACTTTTCCCGAGAAGAACTCAAATCATTATATCATGGTCCAGATGAGTCCAAGCAACCCAAGTGTTTCCAGTTTGCAGGCTGCTGTTTGAAATGCAAACTTAGGTGGAAATTTGGGGTTGTTAGATTCCCAGCCATTTGCCATGATGAGCCTGGTGAGGACACAGGGTTTTGCAGAACATGTATGCCTCTCATCCTCCCTTAGTCAGGATACCAGAGGGATGGGTAAGAACCAAGCGGCCGGGGGAGGGGTTGGGGGGGTGGGGACGGGGTGCTTGTTCTTATGCGTGTGGTGAGGACAACATGTGCAATTGTTCTTGTCCAGGACATGTTAGCCATGATAGCCCCTCTCCTGCTTTGTTTTCCTGCTATTCAACACAGCTGGTTCTGTTCTCCATAAAACAGGGATGAATCCCTCACAGGGGAATAGGTCTTGTTTTTGTTTTTGAGAAATGTAATTAAAATCTGGAAAGAGTTCACTAGTTCTGGAGAAAAGATAGGGCCTCGCTCTATGGCTCATCCCCATGCCTATTACCTTGGATGCTTTTGAGTATGCTGTTCTTCAGAGTAATTAGTATTTATTAGATTAGCAATTTTTAATGAGACAAGGAATTAGAACTCAGTGAGCTGGCAACATAACAAAGTAAATAGAGGGCATGGAGGTGGGGGATCTAGCTCAAAGGGAAGTGGAAGGGTCACCCACATCTTTCCAATGGTCCTGGAGGTACAGGGGCAGCAGGACAATGGGACATGTGGCTTATTGGGAAAGTGAGGGACAGAAGGGAGCTCCTGTCAGCCTGGAATTGAACTGCAGGCATTGCATTCATTTTCATGTTTAACCCTCTCAACACCCAATGATAAGGAGCTGCTCTCCAGGAATGCCTGAAAATCCCCTGCGTCTCCATTAAACCAACGTATTTATGGGCTTTTTTGGTGTATGAGGTCCTTTTATTTGATTATCACAAATTCTGAGACTTCTCTATTGTTATCCCTATTTGACAAGTGGGAAATTGAGGCCCAGACAAGTTAAGGGTCATAAACTTAAACAAAGCAGTGTTTACTGGCAGAGTTGTATGGAAACCCAGGCCTGCCCCTTCCATGGCACCATGTGTATCTCAACCTTGATCATAATGAGGTGTGACAACCAGAAACGGGGTCTGGGCCAAAAGATAGACGATGCATTTTGCATGGGAGACAGGTTGCTGATGCAATCAATGAAGAAACAATTTCCTGACATTTTGCATTTGGTTGTGGCCAGTGTAAGGTGAGGGAGACAGAGACTAATTAGATTTCTCGGAAACAGAAAAGTGGGTAGCAGCAAGATAGGAAGGAAGCTGAGAACTGGAAGGAGGACATATCCTCAGGGAGCAGACAACTGCGTGAAATGGGGGGCAACCAGGATGCCCTTTAAGAAGGAGAAATAGAAGCTGAATGTCGGTCTAGGTGCCCGCCTAACTAGAATAACCAGAGAGACTTCAGAGAAAACGAGAACTGGGGAGTGACAGTGACTTCTGGCACTCAGACAGTGGTAAAGCTCATTGAGATGAATGTTTGAAATCCAGTTCTCTGCAAAGCCAGGAAGGAGACCATGTAGATCCCTATTTACTTTCTGTTTCTAGGCTCCATTGTGTCTCTCGTCTCAGAGCCATAAGAAGAATTTTTGAAGGCATCAACTGCCTTAATTAGATTGGCAGGGTCATAGCCTCTCTTTAACCCTTTTGATGCACTCAAATGGCCTGCTTCTTTTATGTAATTGAGCGTGTGCAATGTTTCTTATAGAGGATAAATCATTTTCTTGCTTGATCACATTTTCTACTGTGGCCCTTAAACTGAGAAATTCTATCTTTTTGGAAATGATGGAAAGAGGTTGTGTCTGTTAGTTCACTCATATCAATTCATGACTCCTGTAGATAGGAAGAGGGACTTCACTGGTCTGGAGGAATGGGCAAAGGGACTGAGCATAAGTGTCTTCTGGGCTCTCCCTATTGGCATATCCAGTCTAAGATAATGTGCTTTTCCTTTTGCTCCTGCCCTCCATGGGATAAGCAAACCTAGGTGAAGCCCAAATCAGTCTTGGCAACTCAAGACTTAGCCCCTCTGTGATTAATCAGATAGGATTAGCCCCTTTCTTAGCCCCTCTGTGATTAATCAGGTAGGAGTCAGTTTCAGTTCTCCTTCAGCTGCTTGGAGAGGTGTCTGCTCTGCATACCCGGCTTTCCCATTGTGTATATTCCATGATCTTTATGCTTCCCAGAGGAGATGATAGCTATGCTGAGATGTGAAAAATTACTGGGAATCAGCAAAGAGAAGATGCATTGGAAGAGCCATCCAAACAAAGGTCATGGCGTGAGCAGTAAGGAGGTGAGAGATGGGATGACGAAGATAGGGACGGGCATGTGTCTGCTGTTTCCACAGCACAAGAGGTGAGGTGGGGAGTGGTAGGAGTCAGACTGGAGTGGTCAGTTTGGTCAATATCATGGCATCCTTAGATGCTGAGCTCTGGAGCTCTGACTTTATGATGTAGACTAATGAGTCCTAAAATACTTTTCTTAGAAAGCCAGTCCTGTGAAATACTCCTTAGGAAAAGTCCTGAGGCCAAGTATGTTTGGGTTATATCTTAGAGATTCCCAATAAACAGTAGCCCATTGGGCACTGAGAAGTCCTCCAATGAAGAAAACTATTCAGTTTATTAACTTGGTAACCATTTTTAACATTCTGAAAAGCCAGTTTTTAAAAACCTCTTTGGTAAACATTGCTTATGGGCAATCCAGGGTCTTTGAAAGGTCTTAAAGAAGACAGTGATTCTATAGGATTTATCTTTAACAGTTTGGAGAATGGATTTGAAGGAAACAAGGCTGTATATAGGAGACTAGTGAGGCAAGGGTTACAGGAATTCAGGGGAGAGATGCTAAGGATACACACAACACTAGGAGATATTAGGAAGTAAGCAGTTTCAGAGACATTTAGGACATAAAACAATCAGAACCTGGAAATCTATTGGATGTGATGAGTGAGGGAAGGAAGAGTCAAGGATGACTTCCTGGTTAAATCAGGTGGATGGTCATGTCATCAACTAAGAGAAATAGCACTTTGATATGTTAACTTTGAGGAGCCAATGGTGTGTCAAGGAATAGATCAGGTATGCAGATAGATTTGAGTCTGGCTCATGGAAGAAGTTCAGGTTGATGATACAGTCTTTGGAGTTGTCTGTATTTAGTTGGTGATTTGAATAAGAACCCCCAGACAAGGGTATGTGTAAAGTTAAAAGAGTCATGGTCTGCTACTATAATGTTAAGGAATAACTTCAAGGGGCAGAAAGAGGAGGAGGTACCCATGAAGAATTTTGAGAAAGAATGAAAGTGGTATGAGATAAACCAGAAGCTGTTGCTCCATAGAAGTCATGGGGGTGGGAGACTTAAGAAAAATACAGTGACTCACAGAGTCAAATATAAGAGACAGGCACAGTGCGATGAGGCATGGAGGAAGGATGTGGCCATTGGATGCTGGAAGCTCCCTGATACCTTCCTGAGAGTGGTTCCAGGAGGGCAGTGGGAAGGAAGGCTGATTTTAATGGGTTTGGAAGTGAATGGAAGTCAGTGAATGTCATGGAAGGCAAGTCCTTTGAAAGTTGGGAAGAGAAAAATATGAGAGATGGGATGACAGCTGAAGTATGGACATCTAAGTACGGGGCCAATGGAGAAGGGGAGGCAGAGGTGCAGGAAAAGAGGGGACAATTTATGGAACAACAAGAGCAACGATGGAATTAGAGAGTTGAAAAATGACAAGTGGAAGGTTTTGACAATGGAGTAGGGAGCCCAACTGAGGAAAGACCATTAATTTTAGTATATTTGATCAATGTAGTTGCGTGATTTTCCTCCTGCTTGGCAATCTAGCATAGAAATAGAGAAGGTGGGGCCCTGCATTGATGGAGTGATGGAGTTTCATCAGCTGGTTGCAGGGCATAAGGGAGGCGCAAGAGAATTAAGGATGTTGGTGAAAGAATGGCTTAGAAAGTCCCTGTGGAGTAAAAGCACCAGAGGGATGAAAAATGGGCACAAATGATTCTAAAGACTGGGAGAAAAAGGACAGGCTGAAGGGGGAAGAGTGCCAATAAAGCCAATCTGAAATAAAGTCTTGAGAAGATGGGATAGTTAAGATCAGAGTAGAGAATACTAGACATTATGACTTCAGAGGGAGGAAGATCCCAGGGATGAGGAAATAAAGGAAGTGGCTCAGAGAATAGATACTGAAAGGTCAATGAATTGGAGGCATAGGTGTTGCAGGGCCTGCTGCAGTGATGATGAGGCTAGAATAGATGACTTCTAAGGCCTCTGCTGGGTCTGCGATAGAATGTGCTGGAAGGTGTCAACCATCATCTCCAGCACTTGAGGTATACCTCCACCTACTCACTGAACATCTCACCCAGATGTCACACAATCACCATGAACTCAACTGGACAAAAAATTGATTTCATTGTGTTGTCCCTGAAGCCTGCTTCCCTTCCTGGCCCCCCTCTCCCAATTAATGGCCCACCACCTATTCAATAACTCAAGTCAGAAATCTCCCCAACATAAGCCTCATCATTTCTATCTTTGATATATCTCATATTCCAGTGCTCTCCTCTTCATATCTCCCAAATACTATTACGTCATGAGACATACCTGCTTCCTCTTTACCGTCTACCAAGACTGAAAGTTTCCTGAGGCCTCCCGAGAAGCCGCTACACTTCCTGTACAGCCTGCAGAACCATGAGCCAATTAAACCTCTTTTCTTTATAAATTACCCAGTCTTGGATATCTTTTATAGCAATACAAGAATAGACTAATACAACCTGTTTACTGGGCAAGGGAAAGAAGCAAGGGCATAGGACCAAAGAAGATTTCTCCTCTTTTACTTCCAGGATTTTCTTTAATGAACATTCTTATGTTTTAAGTTAGAAAGCATTTCTATAAGTGTATACATACAAGTACATACATATAAGGATTTATATATATAAAACACTTGTAAGTTTATAAATATAAGCACTTATATGTACGTATATATGTATACACATATTTATATATGTATGTGTTTATATATAACATCTATATATAAGTATATGTGTGTGTGTAGACATATACGCACACACATATATATATATATACACACACACATACTTATTTTATATTAGAAAAGCCTTTGTTCACTGACCACTCCAGAAATGTTTTGGGCTTGCTCTTGAGTTTTCATCTGAAGACTGCCAGCTAAGCCAGCTTTAAACAGTCCTGAAGTTATCCAGATCTTCTATGGAGATCCCGCTCTCCCCTCATTTTCACATTCAATTTCCTTTCATTTGTCTCTAGGGCAACTCCTGCAATGAGAAGTTTTACTTGTTGTTCTCCACCAGGATTGGAAAGGGCACACAGAGCATGTTTAATAATTTTTTTTTCCTGTTGGAGTGGGTGATGGACGAGATGCATTCATATGCTGTTTCTTCCCCAGATATGTTGCTGCCATTCTCCTTGAGGTGGGGAGAACCATCATGCTGAGGATCCTGAGATATACAGGAGCCACTCAAAAGCCCTAGAGAATGAGAGGTGCTGGGTGGGGATGGGGGCCAATGTGAGTCTGAGGTGGGGTGTAGCTGAAAGAATACTGGTGAGGAGACAGCCCCAGCTGTGTTTGGTCCCAGCTCTGCTGTGTCCTTACTTTGTGACCTTAGGCAAATGCCTTATCTTTCTGGCCCTAAGCTTGGTCATTGGGAACATGAGAGCACAAACATCTATTTCCTAAGCCTCTTGGAGGGCTAAGCAAAGGTCATTAAACATCCCAGCCAAAACCATCATTCTCAGCAAACTCTTGTAAGAACAAAAAACCAAACACTGCATGTTCTCATTCATAGGTGGGAATTGAACAATGAGAACACTTGAACACAGGAAGGGGAACATCACACACCAGGGCCTGTTGTGGGGTGGGGGGATGGGGGAGGGATAGCATTAGGAGATATACCTAATGTAAATGACCAGTTAATGGGTGCAGCACACCAACATGGCACATGTATACATATGTAACAAACGTGCACGTTGTGCACGTGTACCCTAGAACGTATAATAAAAAAAAGGAAAGAAAAAAACCCATAAAATAAAAAACATCACAATTGTAAATAAGGACAAAAAAAAAAAAATAAAGAGACCCCAGCCACGGTTTCTATGCATGAAGTAAAGGCTCGATAGATGAAATCCTGGGCACCCATGGCTCCTCATCTGACTGGAGAATATGCCTTTTCAGAGAATGCTGACATTCACGTGACATTCAATTTCAGGGCAAGCACCTACTAGGCATGTCCGGATGATATGGACATGTCTGCCTCTGTCCTCAGGACATGACAATCTAGTGGAGCTTGGGGAAGGATGAAGAGATATTATCAGTCCTCAAGTTCAGAAGAGTTGGCTGGGCCGAGCAGGGTCCTAGGGAGTGCATCTCAAAGGCTGCAGAAGACTCCAGAAAGCAGCAGGAACAACCCATGCTCAAGATCTGACGCCAGAAGCATAGCCTTTGTTCCTGAATATTGACATCCTTCATTCACAGCTGAAGAAACAGAGGCTCGGGAAGGTTCAAGTGCCCTATCCAAAGACACAGGTTCTGCCTGACATACGGAACTCAGTAGCCACTTCTTGTATAAGTTAGTAAACAGGTGATGATGCTCTTACTGCCAACTGGTCCTCAGAAGGTTTCTGGTCCTCCCCACCCTTGCACAATCCATTCTTGCTACTTGATCGCATCATTGTCCTAAGGAGCTGCCCTCATTCCTGCATGCTCTGGTGCAAAGACCTTTAATGGACTCCCACAGCACATGCGAGTCCTGGGGACAAAATCCAGGGCTCTGCAAAGCCTAACTTCAACTCACCTGCCCAACCTTACCTCTGATTACAAAGTTCTTCTTGGTGGTCTCCTCCCAAGCACTCTAGGCTCTGGATTGCTATAACCTTTCATCTCACAATCCTTGTCATTTCCTTCCTTCATGACTTTTTTATCTTAGTCCTTTTCCTCACCCTTTCCTTTGTTTTGCAAGCTCCTCCTCAGCACCTCCTGCCTTTGAAGTTCTAGTTAAATGTGACCTCCTTGGAAAGAACCATGTCCTGTGCTCACAAGGCACTGCCTGTCCCTCTGGAGTTGCCCCTTCACATCTTGCCATGGAGTGGAGCCATTTGTGTTCATTACTCACCCATGAGTGAGCTCCTCAAGAATGGGAGAATGAGGCTGATTTGCCTCTGTGACCCCAACTCCCACCCAGGGTTTGGCATGGAGGAGTTGCCCCGTATGTGCTTACTGAATAAATAAATAAATGAGCATAGTTCCTGTTCATCTGCCAGGAGCTTGGGGTAAACAGGGCATGGTGGGATGGGGTGGGGTGGTTGACTGGAAGAATTGAGAACATATGAGTTGCTGAGAGGAGTGGGCTACAAAGGCTAGGAAGGAGGCTGGGCTCAGACAAGGAGCTAGGGTGAGAATCCGGACCAGCCTGGGGGTTGTGTGTCATAGTTGCCATGGTGGAGGTGGTGGGTAGACATCATAATGCCTGTTAGCATGTAATGGATGCCTATGATGTGCCCAAACTTGTATTGGATTCATCCCATGCCTTCCTTCATTTGCTCCTTACAATAACCCTACAAAGCAGGTTTCATTATCACCATCAGTTATTATTATTCTTATTTTTCAGACAAAGAATTCAAGACTAAGCTGGGCGTGGTGGCACACACCTGTAGTCTCAGCTACTTGGGAGGCTGGGCAGGAGAATCACATGAACCTGGGAGGCGGAGGTTGCAGTGAGCTGAGATCACGCCACTGCACTCCAGCCTGGCCACAGAGCGAGACTCTGTCTCAAAAAAAATAATAATAATAATTCAAGACTAAGAAGAGTGAAGTATGAAGTAATTCACCCACAGACACCCAGCTAGTGAGTGGCAGACCTGGAAGACAAACTAGTTCTGTTTGGCATCAGAATCTATGCTGTCAGCCACCTCACCACATTCATGTGACATCTAACAAAGTGGTGCCTTCACCTGCTACTAAGTCTTGCTAGGGCTAGTTCCAGAGCCAAGACTATGAAGTGGACAATGATCTATGAAGCGCTAAGTGAACAGATGTCATGTAAATAGCTTGGATCTCTACGTGCATGTGTGCATTGTATATGTTTATCAAAGACCTTGTTACAGTGTTTTTAGGCATGGCTCACTTTATAAAGGTCATCACAGTTGGCCAAGCTATCTCGTATTCATTACTCATTTGATACTCACACCTGCTCAATGATGCTGGTATCATTACTCTCCATAATGATTCTCCCATCATTTTACAGATGGGGTTCAGAAAGATCAGGCGGTAGATCCATAGTCACACTCTAGTTAATTGATAGGACTGAGAATCCAATGCATGCCCACTGCCTTCTCTTACAAGTCTTGGGGTATTTGAATGTAATTCAGTAATGACAACCCCTTCTCTGTCCAAAAGGGGTAAATGGAACATCAAGCTGTCACAAAGGCTAGGTTGGAGGGCATGGCTTATATCCTTGGGTAGGTAGGCTTACTAAACTTAAACCCTAAAGTTGGACTGACTTAACTACCCAGTCCCAGCAGCTGGAGTGGGACAGGATACTGGGTCTATATGGAGAGGGGTCTGCCCAGATTAGCTTTAGGATGCGGAGAAGCAGAGAACTCATGTTCCTACAAACAGGTTCACTCTCAAGTTAAAGACAAGGAACCAAACTCAGCCTGCCTGCTTCATTTTTTCATATTTGCCAATCAGATAAGTCACTTCCACCCCCAGAGAGATTTAATAAAGGAGCAGAGAAAGAGTTCTAATAAAATTCCCTCCATATGGAAGGAAAAAGAGACATCGGGAGTTACGTTAATCATGCTCATTTCTTAACAGTGCAAATATCAAGAGTTAGAAATTAGAGTTCCTGGCTGGGTGCGGTGGCTCACTCCTGTAATCCGAGCACTTTGGAAGGCCAAGGCAGGCGGATTGCTGGAGCTCAGGAGTTCGAGACCAGCCTGGGCAATGCGGTGAAACCTTGTCTCTACTAAAATACAAAAAAAATAGCCAGGCATGGCAGCGTGCACCTGTAATCCCAGCTACTCGGGAGGCTAAGGCAGGAGAATTGCTTGAACAAGGGAGCCAGAGGTTGCAGTGAGCCGAGATTGCGCCACTGCACTCCAGCCTGGGTGACAGAGCGAGACACTGTCTCCAAAAAAAAAAACAAAACAAAACAGAAATGAGTTCCCACATGACAGCAAGAATCACTGAAAATGCTGGACCCACTGTCAATGCTGTATTGTTGCAAAGAAAATGTTTATCTTGCCTAACTTTAAAGTCACACATGCCTGGGAACTTCCAACTAGAACACAGCTGGCAAAGCAGACACCCTCTCCCTGCAGCCTCGTTGAAAATGACCTCCTTTACATTTCCTCACTGAGAATCTGCCCAGTGAGGACTGTGGCAGAAGATAGTCAGGGAGAATTTTCTAGCTGATTAGGGTTAGAAAATGAAGACAAGGGCTCTCTTGTAATCAGCAGGAAGCTATGATAGAAAAGAATGCCTTTTAAATTTGAAGTGCAAAACTAGAAAATAGAACATTATTAGGGGAGTTTGATGTGAAGTTTCAGAACTCTTTTCAAGACTGTGTGTTTTGAAGATAAGATTTTAAATAATGTAGGAAGGTACAGTCTATACTGATGGGTTCAGGATATGCTAACCCAAAATATGGCACCTTGGTGTTTGAGAAAATGGCGGAAGCAGGAAGGTCATTCTCACCATCCACCTCCCTTTCCCCCTTCTGAAGCAGGTCTCCTTTGAAAGGCCCCTCCCTGTACCAGAAGAAAGGAACATTCTTATCTTTGAAGTCACAGGGTCACAGAGAAGAATCTGAACAGGACATACTAAGTTCTTCCAGTTTGTCACCATTTGCTCATATCATCTTTGTCCAATTATATTTCTCCAAAGCTATCCACTCTTCATCAAACTTAGCATAAAAATTGTAAAACCTTACACATTTCTTCAGGTTTTCCTTTTCCTTAGGAAGCCTCCCATGTCACATGAAACTTAAATAAAATAAATCTGTATGCTTTTCTCTTGTTAATCTGTCTTTGTGAGGCCTCAGCCCTGAATTTAGTGATAGATGAATTTAGTGATCGATTCTTTCTCCCCTACAGTGCCTAGGAATGCATTAGGTTAAATTTAATAATAATTGTTTGAAAATGCCAAAGTGTCCCTGGGTATTTATTCCTTTTTTAAAAAATCAGCTTTATGGAGGCATAATTTACATACAATAAAATTTACCAATTTTAAGTGTATAATTTATAAATTTTGACAAGCGTATGCAGTCATGTAATCACTAATAATAATTATTGATTAGAAAAATATCAAACTCTTCCTATAGTGTTTGTGTCTTTTATAAAGCTTCATGAGGTCATTCAGTGTTCTCTAAGACTTACCAGATTTAATTAATTTTATAGAAAATTCTACTTTTGATTAAGGAGTGATTGAAAACCTTCCTTGCCACCAGCGTGCACTTTTTTTTTTTTTTTTTTGAGGCAGAGTCTTGCCCTGTCACCCAGGCTGGAGTGCAGTGATGTGATCTTGGCTCACTGCAACCTCCACCTCCTGGGTTCAAACGATTCTCCTGCCTCAACCTCTCTAGTAGCTGGGATTACAGGCGCCCACCAACACAACCAGCTAATTTTTATATTTTTAGTAGAGACGGGGTTTCACCATGTTGGCCAGGCTGATCTCGAACTCCTGACCTTGTGATCCGCCCGCCTTGGCCTCCCAAAGTGCTGGGATTACAGGCGTGATGCACTTTTAAATTGAAGCCATGCAGTAGGGCAGCCCAGCCTGCTGCAAGGGAAAGTTCCTCAAAGGGGGAGAAAAAACATTGGCTTGATAGCAAAGATTATAAACCTAAATTAATGAAATAGCTAGAAATAGTTGAGTAGAAGTTGGCGGCATTGAGGAGTGCTCCTTCCCACACTGCACCCACACCCTCTCAGGATGGCTCAGGCACTCATCCCAGCGCACATTTACATAACACTTCACCGTTAGAAAGTGCTTTCACAACCATTTTACAGTTTAGAAAGTGTTATCACATCCATTAACTTATTTAATCTCTTCCTGCTTGCCCTGAAGCTAAACAGGCCCTGAAATGAATTTATCCAGAGCTGGATCATAAAAATATTGATCTCTGTTTGCCTGCCTCTCCCTTACCAGGCATGGGCTCTCTTAATGGCAAGGTGGATGGCTCCACTGCCATCGGGCTGGAAATGAATCGGGGACTATTCGTCATTTCTTGGGTTCTGTCCCCACCAAACACTGGGTGCCAGGGGCTAATGAACAAAGGGAGTCTGATCCAACTGTAATTTGGAGCTCTGGGCCCTGCAGCCAAGTCCCCGCTGCCCTGGCTGGGATTTGGGGGAGTATCGAAGGGCGATGCAGAAGAAGGATCCAAAGTGAGTTTTGAGAAAAAAACTTCACATTTTTCTTCTAAAGCCTAATTGTGGGGGTAAGGGAGAGTCCTTGGGTGACTAACGGCTGAAGATCTCCATCTTCAGAGGACATGCTCTGCAAGCCTAGGACATGCACAGAGATGAGACGGGGGATGAATTATGCGAAACCTCATGGCAACTCCCAAGTAAAACCAGGGGAAAGCACGTTACCGTGTATGTCAAGGTCACCCAGGGGAATGACTTAGGAGTCAGAGAGCATGGATCCTACTGCCCACTGTGATGTCAAGTTGCTGTTCACCCTTGAACAAGCCTTTTGCCTTCTCTGATCTTCAATTATTTTATTTGTAAAAGGAGGAAAGTTGGTGATTTGATTTCTGTGTGTCTTCTAGAACTGAAATTATAGGGCTCCATGGAAGGGGAGCTAAGGGAGGAGATATTGAAAAGTGGTTTGAACGGTGGACTGAAGAAGAGGGAAGCTTCTGTTTGTGCACTGTAGGTACAGGAATCTCAGTACTACAATCTTCTTTTCACCTCCCGATGACTCTAATCAACCCCCCTCTCTCCTCTCACTCTGTCTCTGTCTCTGTGTGTGTGTTCATCCTCCCTAAGAGCCTCTTGGATGCTTCAAATGTAGAACCCTGAGAGATTGCCCCAGTTTTCAACATGACAGGTCAGTATACAAGGCAAAGGCTTTGGGGCAAGCAGATATTGATTCAAATATTCCATCCTCACTAGCTGGGCATTCTCCACTACTTCTCCCTTCTGATCCATTCCTGCAAGGAGGGATACGGCTACCTATATTGCAGGGCTGTTGAGAAGATGAGATGAGATGCATAGGAAAACCACCCAACACACAGAAGCACCTTAATGGGTGACAGTTATTATTAAATAATAATAACATTTAAGTAATCAGAGAATCAAGACACTGACATTGTCCCTCCATTGTCCCCATTGTATTCCATAGGGGCTGCCAAGGCAACACCAGAAATGTAGCTTGACCATTTGTCCCTTCCTCCCCATCCCTCTGCAAAGGAGAACAGGCTTAGAGGCTGGGAGTCATGCTCCAGACACATGCTTACCAGCTGTGGAAGTGTGAGCCTCCCAAGCCAGTATTTCTTGTGTTTGTGTATTTACTCATTCACTTGGCAGGCATTTGTTGGGCACTGACTGTGTGCTGGAGGGGTGCTTGTAAGCCCCAATGTTGTAACAAGGATGTGTAGCCACAGCTCTACCAGCCTCAAGGGTTGACTTGAGGCTCTGAGGAGATGATGTCTGCGAAGCACTTGGTGGGATTGAGCATTGTGCGTTATCTATAAAGGGTAGATAAGACAGGAACGGCCAGAGAGACCGTGGTGAGAGGGGCTTATTTAAGGATCCAGCTCCATGCACCAGTAGGACTCCCAGCTGGGGAGGAATCAGGCAGTAGGTTTGTGCCCCTGGAAGGGCAGGAACAAGCCCTGATATTGCACATCCCCCATCCCTAGTGGCCAACTAGTTGCCAGGCATAAGGGGGTTCCCAGAAAGGATGGAAGGGAGAGATGGGTGTGGCAGCTGTTTCAGCTGAGGGAACAGCATAAATAGAGGGGTGCGGGCAGGAATGCTCTATGCATGTTTGGAAGAACAGACTCCCCTGTGGTCTGAAGGAGTCTGGATGTCCAGGAGTTCCTAAGGGATTGTGTCATTTTCAGAAACAGGATCTTCCACATCCCAGCCACTGTGAGGCCTGTAAGGTGCCCTTTCACTGCAAGTGTCCAGTGTTCAGCAATTTGATCCAAGGTGCAGTTTGAAGTGGTTGCAATGCATGCTTCTTGCTAATTGTCCAGCTCTGTTACACCATGGAATCTCAGTAAGACACCAGAGCTAACGAAATTGCCTATCTGAACACTTAGGAAAAAATAACATAGCATTTCCAATCATTTACTACATTTCAGGCATTGTTCTAAGCCTTTTATTATATATTAGTCTATCATCACACCCATTTTACAGATAAGGACGTGGTGGCATAGAGAAATTAAGTGAATTGTCCAAAATCACGATGCTGGTGAGTGTCAGAGGTGGGATCTGAACCTAGGCACCTGGATTCCAAAGGCCACCATTTTAACTGCTACAGCATATTACCCTGGACAAAATAGATGTGGTTCCACTAGAGCTTACAGACTAGTGTTGGAGAGGTTCAGAGATTCAAAATCAATTGACAAACAAAATCAATTTTAAGGAAGATAAGTGTTGAAACAGTGATTAGTCTGAGAGACTCTTTTTGGATAGGGTGGTCAGCGGAGGACTCTTTGAGGAGGGAACATTTGAGTGAGAGGTGAAGAGTGGGAAGGGGCCTCGGAAGAGTGTCCGAGGGAGAGGGACAGCCCGAGGCAGTGGAAAGCTTGGTGTGTGAGAGGAGACAACGGAAGGCTGAGTGTGGGGTGCAGTGAGTGAAGAGGGTGAAGAACGCGAAGTAGGAGTGGTTCTGATCTGACAGGGCTGCCAATTCCCAATCAGCAGCTGATTAGAAGTCATGAACTAGGAGAGGGAAATTTCAACACAGGGAATTAGCCCACAGCAGGTAGTAATGGGGGTGAAGCTGATGTCAGGGGAAACCCGACCAGCTACATAAAGCACACACAGACACAAGCCACAAAGCAGCCCCTTACAGAAATGGCTGATTCTTGGGCTAGAAAAGGAGGATGCAAGATGAGCCTGGAGCATCTTAGCGTCCTGCAGTGTCAGAGAGCAAGGAAGTGTGCAAAAGGAAACCCACAGTGAAGGGGATGTCAAAGGGAGGCAGGAGCCAACTGAAGGCGCTCCCGGTGGTCAATGCTCAAACAATTTGAGCAACGTGATAAATAAAGAAAGGAGTATTAAATTATAATCCAAATTATAGAATAAATGTCCATGATCCCATACTGATATAAATATGTGATTGAATAAATAAATAAATGATACATCACAGGTGCATCTCACATGCAGAATTTCAAATAATTTATACAGATGTTCTGCCCTTAAGAAGGTAGAGCACGGCTGACTCTGAGAACACTGCCTGGGAGTAGGAGTTAGCCCTGCTCTGCAAGGAGCAGCAAAAATTAAAAAAAAAAAAAAAAAAAAAGGCTGGGTGTGGTGGCTCATGCCTGTAATCTCAGCCCTTTGGGAGGCTGAGGCAGGTGGATCATAAGGTCAGGAGATTGAGGCCATCCTGGCTAACACAGTGAAACCCCATCTCTACTTAAAATACAAAAAATTAGCTGGGTGTGGTGGCACGCATCTGTAGTCCCAGCTACTTGGGAGGCTGAGGCAAGAGAATCGCTTGAACCAGGGAGGCGGAGGTTGCAGTGAGCCGAGACTGCACCATGGCACTCCAGCCTGGGTGACACAGTGAGACTCTGTCTCGAAAAAAAAAAAAGAAAAAGAAAAAAATAAAGTAGAACATAAGTCTCCAACTCCCCACTCCTTAAGTGTGGGCTACGCATAGTGACTTCCTTCCAAAGAGCATAGCATGGACAAGGGGAGGGAAGAACGAGTAATTTACAATTGAGAAATCTAACAAGCACTACCATTGCCAGGTGGCCAAATCAGCATCCAGAGTGATGCGTTGTGAGAACAGTATGCAGCCTCCCTTGGTATGGTGTGAAGACCTTTGTGATCTTCTCCCCAACACCTCATAACCCCAGTCTAATCATGAGAAAAATATCAGAAAAATCCCAATTGAGAGACAGTCTACAGAATACCTGAAAGTAGGCCAGGCGTGGTGGCTCACGTCTGTAATCCCAGCACTTTGGGAGGCCAAGGTGGGCGGATCACCTGAGGTTGGGAGTTCGAGACCAGCCTGACCAACATGGAGAAACCCCGTCTCTACTAAAAATACAAAAAAAAAAAAAAAAAATTAGCTGGGCGTGGTGGCACATACCTGTAATCCCAGCTACTTGGGAGGCTAAGGTAGGAGAATCGCTTGAACCTGGGAGGTGGAGGTTGTGGTGAGCCAAGATTGCGCCATTGCACTCCAGCCTGGGCAACAGGAGCGAAACTCTGTCTAAAAAAAAAAAAAAAATACCTGAGAGTAATCCTCAAAACTGTCAAGGTCATCAAAAACAACGAAAGTCAGAGAAACCATCACAGCCAAGAGGATCCTAAGGGGACGTGACAACTAAAGCCATGGGATATCCTGGATGGAATCTTGGAACTGAAAAAAAAAAAAAAAATCCAGCAACAGGTTAAAAACTAAGGAAATCTGAACAAAGTATGGATGTTAATAAATAATAAGTTATCACTATTGGTTCATTAACTGTGACAAATGTACTATACTAATGTAAGATGCTAAGAATAGGAAAAACTGGATGTGGAGGACATGGGAACTCTGTACTATCTTCACATTTTTTCCCTTTATATCTAATGCTATTCTAAAATGAAAAAGTTTACTTTAAAAATTCCACTGACTGGGTTCGTTCAGTGGAGAGACAAACAGTTCTGTACTCTTTCTCAGAATCGATGTGTCTCCTTGTATTCTAAAATAACACATATTCATTTTGAAGTTTATAATTTTGAAAAAGTGACACTTTTGAACTATTTAGTTTCAGAGAGCAGGGATGAATGTAATACATTTAGAATGATGCTGAAGACTTCTTTAGCTCTCACAATGGTTAAAAAGTCATTGATGCTTAGCAATAATGTTGGTGTCTCTGTTCCAGCTATAACAAAAATACTTTAGACTAGATAATTTATATAGATAACTGAATTTTATTTCTCACAGTTCCAGAGGCTGGGAAGTCCAAGATCAAGGCACCAGCAGATTCAGTGTCTGGTGAAGGCTCTCTCTTTGCTTCCAAGATGGCAGCTCTTACCACATCTTCACATGGCCGGGAGGGTGAAAAAGGGCTGCTTCCCTCACACTAGAACAGGGAGTTCTCTTTATACAGGCACCAGTCTCATTGATAAGAGTGGAGCTGTCATGGTCTAATCACCTCCTAAAGGCCTCACTTTTTAATACTATTGCATTAGAGATTAAGTTTCAACATGAATTTGGAAGGGACACAAACATTCAAACCATAGCAACTGGTTTAGCACTGAAAGCACAGGCTTGGCCTTTAGACAGACCTGGGTTTAAATCTCATCTACCAGCTGTGTGACTTTGGATAAGTCCACTCAATCTCTCAGGACCTTGACTTCTCCACCAACAAAACGGGAATAAAGTATCTGCTTTGTATTCAATACTTTCCTGAGGATTAAATGAAATAAAATACATGAAGTACCTTGCAAAAGCTGCAAGGTTCCTGGCCCCTCATAGGCACTAGATAAATGACAACTTCCAAGAAAGTCATGTTCAAGTCAGCACCCTGCCTTGGATACGCTTGAAGTTGTCTGGGTTACTTAAAATTTACCAGCACACAAGTCACTCAAGGATCTGGATAAAAGGCAGAGTCTGGTTCAACAGGTTGGGGTTTGGGGGTAGATGCCGCATCTCTCACAGGTTTCCAGGTGATAGCGACACTCCTGGACCGGGGCCCCATGCTGAGTAGGGAGAACCTCGGCTGTAGAGCTCGCGCTGACCAAAACCACGTGGTGCTCTTGGGCAAGCGACCTTCCCTTGCTGAGGCTTACTCTCCCACCTTTAAAACAAAACAAAGAAATGCAAAATAAAAACAAGAACTATTTATTTTCCAAAAGCATAGATTTGCTTCTCGGTGTGATACGACTGGTCCACGCTGGGAGCCAGAAAGGCAGCTGCAAGGTCTGCTGCCTGTAGGGGTTTCTCAGGGGGTGACTCAGTTTCCTGCTTAACACCCCTACTGCTTAAGGTTTATAAAGATCATAGTGCAGACCTTGAAAAGACTCAAGGGAAAACAAAAACCAAAACAAAAAAAAACTTCTAATTTTACAGATAAAACTAAATGGAAGAAACTGCATTATTTTCATCTGAATTACTTTCCTCGTGGCTCATTTTGACACGGAGAAAATAAATTGCCATCTACCCCCCAAACCAGCTGCTTCCAGTCAGAGCGAATGGATCATGATTTAATGAAGACAGCCATCTGTTACAGGGTAAAAATCCTAATTAAGCAATATATGAATCAGAACAAAATTAGCCATCAGGTCATTAGACTTCTGTAACTGCTGAAAGAAGCGTGGAGTCATTACCACGTGGGGCAGTCCTTCTCTAAGCACCAGACTGCGAGGAGAAACCCGTCCCTCCCCTGGAATGCTGCAGCCCAAACAGGAGGGGTTGGAAAGTTCTGAGGCACTAATTGAAATAAATAACCTGCTTTCAGAGAAGCCCTGGTGTCCTACGTAATGAATGTACCTCTCGTCTGTCCAACATGTCACAGTTTGACAGATGCTTTCGCACCTAGGGGGACCTGAACCCTCCTCTGCTAACCCCTTGTGTAGGTCTGATGGTGGGAGCTGTGGGTCCAGTGACTTGCTCAAGAGACCACAGCTGGAAAGGAGCCAAGGCAAGGCCAGCATCCAGGTGTGTGGCCTCCACATCCTGCCACCGACACTGCCTTCTCCTCAGATGAATGTCCCCAAGGAGCGTGTGTTATCTCAAATTAATGAGAGACTCTAATGACTGAAGCTCTTTGCTCTGCAAGATTGGATGCCTCTCTGAATCTTTCAGATGCTAGCGGGATGACTCTAGCACACTGCAAAGCTGCTGGAAGTGTTCTGCACCACACTCTAGTTGGCCAGAGAACCAGCTGACTAAAAGACCCTGGCTGCCTTTCACTGCTGTTCCAGTAATGCTGATAGCTCTGCATCCTGCACATAGTAGGTACTCAATAACTAAATGCTGAATCGGTGAAGAATACGTGCACATAGTAGGTACTCAATAACTAAATGTCGAATGGGTGAAGAATACGTGAATAACCTTGACGAGTCCCTGCATCCCTGTTAACTAACCCTCAGGACTCTAGAGAAAGATACTTAGTTGTTCCCTCTTGCCTATAACATAAAGCTCTCAATATATCATCTTTATCAAAAGCCTTTAAATAGAGACAAGTTGTACCACTAGACAATGCCCTCTCCAAACCCACAGGCAAAGAGCAGAAAGCTTTCTGCTCCATCCCTTGCCAGCCCTGGGACTCTTCTATGTTCACAGCTTTGCTAGGGATAAATGGTAGCTCATCTTTATTTCAGCTTACATGTGGTTTGTTACTACAGAGGAGGGGAGGTGCATTTTCCTATATGTCTCCCTACTAATTATGCCCCCTTTTGGAAATTGTATCCTTTACTCATTTAGTTACAGAAAACTCAGTTTTTCTTATTTATGTGTATGATTTTTTTTTTTTGAGACAGAATCTCACTCTGTTGTCCAGGCTGGAGTACAGTAGCACAATCTTGGCTCACTGCAACCTCCACCTCCCAAGTTCAAGCAATTCTCCTGCCTCAGCTTCCAAAGTAGCTGGGATTACAGGCACGTGCCACCACGCCCAGTAATTTTTGTATTTTTAGTAGAGACAGGGTTTCGCCATGTTGGCCATGCTGGTCTCGAACTCCTGACCTCAGGCGATCCTCCCACCTTGGCCTCCCAAAATGCTGAGATTACAGGTGTGAGCCACTGTGCCCGGCCATGAATTTTTTATATAATAAAAATATTAACTCTTTGCTGCAAATATTTTTTCCTACTATTTTTCTCCTCTCCCCATCCCACCTCCAAGTGCAGAGACTTTAAAATTTGCTGATGTCCCTTCTGCCCATTGTTTTCCCTTGGGCTTGTTTCCAGTGATGCTGTGCTTAGCAAGTCTTTTCTCCCTCCAGATGTTTGATAGATATTCAAGTCTAATTCTTCTGGTGGTGTACGGATTTTCTCACACTTACCTAACCTCTGTCATCCACCTGGAATGTATTTTGATATTTGATGTAAGAAGCTTTTCTCTTGGCTCCCTACTTCTTCATTCTCCACATGACCACAGAGTTCTACACAGGTGCAGGTTAAAGCTGGACACAGTTAGACGTTGCTGTGAGCCTGAGTGCATCCTGAGGTTTTTTCTCAGGTATGTTGATTGAAAGTGTCTAATATTAGACGGCCCCAGGAAAGGAAGTCTTAGTCATCTCAGCACAAGTGGAAGAAGAAACAAGACGAGGAGTTAACTATGTTGTCTTTAGGTTCTAAACTTTTACTCATTGAAATTCAGATCCAGGGCCATTTCTCCTGGGAAGCCTTTCTTGTGACGCGGCCCCAGTCTGGGTTTGATATCCGCTCTTTGGGCCCCACAGCGTTCTGTCTTACTTGCCTATGAGTAACCACATGGGACAGCCGCTGAGTATCGACTTGGCTGATTCTGCTTTGTCCCCCTCAGGGAAGGGACCTTGACTTCTCATTGATTTGCTATTGTTTCTCCAGCCCCTAGCACAGCCCTTGCTCATAGCAGGCCCTCAGTAAATACATGTCTAATCCATGTCCAAACTCATGAATCAGTGGCACCTGTGACATCCCCCTGGCCACCCATCATGCATGGTAAGCATCATCTGACACTGTCTCATGAACACTCATACCGACTAGGAGGGCACTGATAACTATTGCATTTACCCACCAGGAAACCAAGGCTCAAAGATGTAAGAAACTTGCCTGCCATTTCTCAGGGCTTTAGTTTATGATGATTCTGCACATCCTCACATTATTCAGAACCTGCTTGTTCAGTTGAGGACATTGAGGCCCAGGGAGAGGCACAAAGTCACACTGTCAACATGCTCTTAGGCAGACTCACGCTGCAAATTGAACTGGGATTCTTCAACGGATCCCAAAACCCTCATCTCTCTCCTGCTGGGCTTCTAGTGGGCCAGGCCCATGGTCTTGCCTGTGATTGGTTCTCAGAAAATAATGATTAAGTTGTGCCGATTTGAACCATGATACTAACACCTACTAGTGTGTCTATGAAACTTTCCACTCTTCCAAAACATTCTTGCTCTTCATTCTGTCATCCTTGGACATAGATAAAGTCCAAGGATATCAGCCAAGCACCCTGCAGGGCTGTTTAAGTCACTAGGATTCTCAACTGCAACTGTGTGTACAAAAGGAGAGGAAATTCCTGACCTTGAAAAATCTGTGTCCACATAAATAATTTTATGTGTCAACTTGATTGGGCCACAGGGTGCCCAGACCTTTGGTCAAATATTATCCTGGGTGCATCCAGGAGGATGTTTCTGGATAACATTTGAATCAGTAGACTTAGTAAAGCAGATACGGGGTCCTCATCCAATCAACTGATGACCTGAAGAGATAAAAAAGTCTGAGTAGGAGGAAACTCCTCCTGTCTGTGTGCTTGGACTGGGACACTGGTCTTTTTTGCCTTTCTGACTTGAACTGAAACTCAGCTCTTCCTGGGTCTTGCACCTGCCTGTCTTCAGCCTGGAATGACACCATCAGTTCTCTTGATTCTCCAGCTTACCAACTGTAGATCTTGGGACTTCTCAGCCTCTGGAAGCATGTGAACTGATTCCTCATAATATTTACACACATATGTATCCTCTTCTGTTTCTCTGGAGAACCCTGACTAATACGTTCATATAAGGAGATGGTGTCTCCAGTATCAATTAGAGGAACATGTGCTTCTCAGGTGACACCTGACTCCCTGTGCTCCATGATTGCGGTTTACAAAGTGTTTCCATGGACATGAAGTTTAATTTACACAAAAACCTTAGGAAGAAGGAATTGGTATTCTCACATTTACAGATGGGGACTTTGAGGCCCAGAAAGCTAGGTTACTTGCCCCTGACTGCATCCATTTTCTAACTCCAGTTCTTTCCGTGCCCTCTTCTGGGGTGTGAGCTGGATTCGTTGTCTTCCTCAGGTATGGCAGAGCCTCTGTGGAACACAGCCACATCAAGGCTCCTGATTCAAAAACTGTCCCAAGATGTAGAAGTGTGGTTTTGTACCTGATCCAATGGACCCAGTTCAGCAGGATAGAAAGTTAGGAAACTGTAACCAGAAGGTTGTGGACTGGCTTCAGGGATGCAAAGGTCCTGGGTGACAACATGGCTCAGGATGCGGCTGAACTTGGCTGCCGAGCTAGAGGAGAGTGAAGATCATTCAGCGTGGTAGACATGCAAGAGACTGCAGCAGGGAGGGAGAAAGCAATAGGGAATGGTAGGGATGGTAGTAAACAAGAGGGCATGCATGCTCAAAGACATTCTGCCGAGACCAGCTTAGTCAGGGAGACCCTAACCCAGCGGTGCTAGAGGAATTAAAGACACACACACAGAAATATAGAGGTGTGATGTGGGAAATCAGGGGTCTCACAGCCTTCAGAGCTGAGAGCCCCGAACAGAGATTTACCCACATATTTATTAACAGCAAACCAGTCATTAGCATTGTTTCTATAGATATTAAATTAACTAAAAGTATCCCTTAAGGGAAACGAAGGGATGGGCTGAATTAATTGCAGCAGGAACAAGTCCTTAAGACACAGATCACTCAGGCTTTTGTTTGTGGCTTAAGAATGCCTTTAAGCGGTTTTCCACCCTGGGTGGGCCAGGTGTTCCTTGCCCTCATTCCCGTAAACCCACAACCTTCCAGCTTGAGCGTTAGGGCCGTTATGGACATGTTACATTGCTGCAGAGATTTTATTTATGGCCAGTTTTGGGGCCAGTTTATGGCCAGATTTTGGGGGGCTTGCTCCCAACATCTACCTTATTTTACGGAATGAATGCTTGTGTATTAGTCTGTTTTTATACTGCAATAAAAAACTTCTCTGAGACTGGGTAATTTATAAAGAAAGGAGGTTTAATTGACTCACAGTTTCGCATGGCTGGGGAGGCCTCAGGAAACTTACAATCACAGAGGCAGGTGAAGGAGAAGCAAGTATCTCCTTCACAAGGCAGCAGGAAAGAGAGAGGGAGTGAAGGGGGAAGAGCCTCTAATAAAACCATCAGATCTCATGAGAACTCACTCACTATCACGAGAATAGCATGGGGAAACTTCCCCCATGATACAGTCAACTCCCACCAGGTCCCTCCCTCGACACGTGGGGAGTGTGGGGATTACAATTCGAGATGAGATTTGGGTGTAGATGCAGAGCCAAACCATATCAGCTTGCATCCTCCCAGAATTCACAGGGCAAAGCCCTGGCCCCCAGTGTGTCTCTATTTGGAAATAGATCCTCTAAGGAAGTAATTAAGGTTAAACAAGGTCATGGGTTGGGGGCCCTAATCTAATAGGATTAGTGCCTTTATAAGAAGAGACAGAGCTCATTTATCCTCTCTCTCTCCCCCTCTTCCTCTCCTTCCCCCTCTCCCTCTCCTTCCCCCTCTCCCTCTCCCTCTCCCTCTCCCTCTCCCTCTCCCTCTCTCTCTCCCTCTCCCTCTCTCTCTCCCTCTCCTATTCCTGCATCCCCTGCATGCACACAGAGAAAAGGCCATGTGAGGACACAGCAAGAAGATGGCCATCTGCAAGCTAGAGAGAGCACCCTCAGCAGAAACCAATCCTACTGTCACCCTGGCCTCAGACTTCCAGCCTCTAGGACTATGAGAAAATAAGTCTCTTGCTTAAGCCACTCAATGTGGACTATTTTGTTATGGCAGCCTGAGCTGGCTAATACACATTCCTATTTACAAACAAACAAATAATGTGTGCGGGGCTGATTCAGCCAGTGGCGGGTTTGCAGCCTGTAATACTCAAAGGCATTCACTGTGCAGCCTTCAGGTGCCAGAGTGCTCTGTAAATAAAAAGGAATGTCTAGGGTTTTGGAGACAACAGCAGGAAGGAACAGCATAGGACCATCTGTCCTGAGGATGTGATCCTGAAAGAACGGGCTTTGTATGTGAAGTTGAAGAAATAATGGTCTAGGAGGAGCAGTGGGGATTAAGAAGAATTTCAGCCTGTGTCTGCCCCTCATGTGAGAAGAAGCCTGTCAGGAAGTGGCACCCTCAGGGGACAGCCAAGCCTCAGCAGGGAGGATGAATAAAGCTGAATGAGAGATTCAGGATAGAGAGGTGATATGGTTTGGCTGTGTCCCCACCCAAATCTCATCTTGAATTGTAGCTCCCACAATTCCCACGTGTTGTGGGAGGGACCTGGTGGGAGATCACTGAATCATGGAGGCAGTTTCCCCCATACTGTTCTCGTGGTAGTGAATAAGGCTCATGAGATCTGATGGGTTTATAAGGGGTTTCCACTTTTGTTTGGTTCTCACTCTCTTGTCTGCCACCTTGTAAGCTGTGCCTTTCATCTTCCACCAGGATTGTGAGGCCTCCCCAGCCATGTGGAACTGTGAGTCCATTAAACCTCTTTTTCTTTATAAATTACCCAGTTTCAGATATGTCTTTATTAGCAGCGTGAGAGCAGACTAATACAAGGGGCATTCCTGCTCTACAGCTGGGATTCTGGAATGCACAGTGGGGAAGGGGGCAGGTAGGAGAGCAGAGGAAATTTGGGTCAGGGAGCAACATGAGGTGGTAGAAAAAACTGGGTGCCTGGAGGGGTTTCCACTGGGGATGGTGACCAAGCAGGCAGGGCTGAGGGGCATGGAGGACTGACCTGAGCCCATGGTGGGTAGGTGATCCTACACTAGGGAGGGGCAGCTTCTCCTCCTCCACTTCTGGAACAGCAATCAGATAGAAGGCCACATTAGGGTCTGGGCCAGGATGGGGTAGGAGGTGGCAGAGTGAACCCAGTGGCAATGCAGGCCTCAGATCCCATCTCTGTAGCACCGATCAGACTCAGGAAGGCCCATGGCTGTGATGGGTCAGGGGTCTGGAGAAAGCAACTCGATTCTAAGGTGCCACCTGGTCTGGGTGAAAGAGAGCAGGTCTGGGTCGGGGAGATGCAGAATGGAGAGTGGGGCCTGCAGAAGGCAGAGCCCTGATGAACCAGCACCTGAATGAACAGATTCCAGAAAAGAGCTCTAGTTTTATTATTGCTGGCAGTGATTTCCATTTTTATATGTTAATCCCCAATTATGAAACACTTAAAACACACATAGAAAAGTAATTTAATAGCATATTCTCTTTGTAGAAAAATGTTGCAGATATTGTAAAACCTTTGCCTCCCTCTCCCCAGAGAGGAGATATATGCCCATATAGATATATGCCTCCCCATATAGATATATGCCTCTATATCGAAGTTGGCATACAGTCTTCCTGCTCAGACTTTCATGATTTAAGGATAAATACCTAAACAATTTACAGCACTGTCTTATGTATTTTTAAATGCACATACATAGTATCAAACTGCATATACCCTTTTAAGTTTTTAAAATCAATGTGCACATACAAATAACCACTGCCAGGCCCAGGGTTTTTTTTTTTTTTTTTTTTTTGAGACGGAGTCTCGCTCTGTCGCCCAGGCTGGAGTGCAGTGGCGCTATCTTGGCTCACTGCAAGCTCTGCCTCCCGGGTTCACACCATTCTCCTGCCTCAGTTTCCCGAGTAGCTGGGACTGCAGGCGCCCGCCACCACGCCCGGCTAATTTTTTTTTTGTATTTTTAGTAGAGACGGGGTTTCACCATGTTAGTCAGGATGGTCTCGATCTCCTGACCTCGTGATCCATCCGCCTCGGCCTCCCAAAGTGCTGGGATTACAGGCATGAGCCACCGCACCTAGCCATCCAGGGGGTTTTATAGGTGAATGTTTACAGTATTGCAAGGACTAGGGAATCCCTCATTGATACCAGTCCTGCCAGTCTTACCAATATAACATTGAGACCTAAGCAGTCTCCCAAGCTGTCCCCTTTGACATTAGAGATGTCTCCAGTTACTGAAAAAGCAACACTCAAGACCTGTTCCAACACAATCGCATTAGGTTAGTACGATTCCTGACTCAAGATCATTATCTAAGCTGTTTCCTCCTCCAGGAACACTTTTTCTGCTGTCTGTGTCTGGTGAACTTGCCTGTGAAGGACTGTGTCCCTTTCTCATAAATCTCCCTGTCTCCTCTGCTCTTGCCTCATAAGCAAAACAGAACCCTCCTGAGCATGGGGCTCCTGGGATGAGGAATAGAGAGCATTTCTTTCTGGGTTCTTTCCTTGGCGTTACCAGGAGAACGTAGGTTCCACAAAGGCCATGGTGGTCCCATTTTCTGAAGGTCAGGGACAACTCCAGGAAAGTGTCTGACTTTGAGTTCTGCCTTCGGACACTTTGTTAGACACTTTGTTAACTGCAGAGTGCCTCAGCAGGACACCTGTCCAACAAGGTGAGTGGCATCTCCCCTTCTTAATTGCTTCCTGCAGGCTTTTATGAACTAGGGCTGCAGACAGATACAGACAACAGCTTCTTGACACCGCATCAGACCCACTGAAGAAGTGGGTGACAGACTGATCCAGTTAGATCATAATATTTTTAGACCCCAGCTTGCTGGAAACCTTTCCCCCTCACCCCCTAGTTGTGATGTGTTTCTGATAACCTCTGTTCACGCTGAAGGACTAAAGTGTCTATATCTGTGTGTGTAGAAAAAATAGAACATTGAACCCAAAGGAATTTTCTAGGCCATCTTCTTCCACTCTCAGACATCTCAGGTGAGAAAATTGAGCTCAGAGAGGCCTCCTCCCACCAGCCACCTTCCATCCCAACTGCCTGCTTGGTCAACAAAGTGATCTTTCAAAATACAACACTGGCCCTGACACCTCCCTGCTTAAAATCCTTCAAAAGTTCTCTCTTGCCATCTGGATGAAGTAGGGCCTCTGCTCTCAGTACAAAAGACCCTTATCTGGTCCCTGCATGAATACTTTGCACACTAACTGCCCTTAGTGCACTTCTTCAAGCAAGACGCACGCCTCCAAGCCTCCCCGTGTTTGCTCTTGCTGGTCCTCCTGCCAGGAACTCCATTCCTGCACCTGTTCATTCACCCATCCTTTCAGACAAAGCTTGAAGGCCACCTCTTCCTGAGCTGTTTCCTGAGCGCATCTCCTGGGATGAATTGGGTGCTCCTTCTCTGTGCCCTTGTGCCATTCGAACAGTCTGCATGATGGCTGTGGTGTTGAAATGTCTCTTTCATGCCTATCATACCCCTTTTATCTCTGAGCTCTCTAAGGACAAGGACTTGACTTTTCAACTCAAATATTCCTGTGCTTTTGGCATATTTCACACTCAGAAAAAGTTTATCCAATAAATGAAATGAGTGGGTGAATGAATGAGGAAACCCCTTGTTCAAGGTTTTATACGGGTGAGCACAGAATCAGGATTTCCAGGCCAGCGTGAATCCCACCATCTTTAATGCCTGATTAAAATATACGCTAACTTTGCCAATAAAATTATGCCATTGAATGCCTTACTGGGATTGTACCTACATCTTCGAAATACAGAAAAGGCTTTTTAGCCCTAACAAGGCTGTCTTACTGCCCCAGCTTGGCTGGGAGCTCAGCTGTGGAGAGTGGGCAGCTTCAACTGAGGCCATTAAACAGGGCATTACCTAAAGCCGCGTGCCGGATAGCATCAGTCACTCAGTTGGTTTTCAGGCTTTAAGGACAGAAATCGCATTATCTTTATGAACCTCAGAGCAGTGCACCCTCTGTTGGTCATATCTGGAATTGCACAGGGTCAAGGTTTGATCCTGTATTTGGTCCGGGACACAGCAGCTCTGTGAAATCATCCACTCGCTCACTCAATTCATTTTCTCGTTCATCCATCTTATAGACATCCATTGAGTGAGTTCCGTATTCCCGCCACTGTACCACGGGTGGGTGTAAATGGTGAATGAGAAAGTCACAGCCCTCCACTAATGGAGTTGATAATCTGGTAGGGAAAGCAAAAATTCAACAATCTATTTCGAGAGTGGTGAGTGCTCTTCTAAGTGGAAATTCAGGATGCTAAGGACACTAACAGGGAAATTCAGGACGCTAACAGGGCGTGGAGAGCTCACCTGGGTGGTGTGGGAAGGAGGGCGGGGAGGAAGAAATAACGCCTATCCACCCCACCTCATACTCATCTAGCGGCTGTCATATGCCAGACATTGTGATGGTTCTGGGAGACAAAAACCAAGAGTCTAGTGGGGGAAGGAGGGCAGGAGACCCCAAAGCGATTATGACAGCAGCGGCAACAAAACAACAGCTATTAGGCATTGCGCAGCTTTAACTCATAAGACTCCTGTGCTGTAGATGTAGGTCTACACCGCGGATGTTGGTCTGTCTGCATGACGTAGATATTATGACCTTTTTTTTTTTTTTGAGACAGAGTTTTGCTCTTGTTGCCCAGGCTGGAGTGCAACGGCACAATCTCAGCTCACTGCAACCTCTGCCTCCCAGATTCAAGCGATTCTCCTGCCTCAGCCTCCTGAGTAGCTGGGATTACAGGCATGCGCCACCATGCCTGGCAAATGTTTTGCATTTTTAGTAGAGACGAGGTTTCTCCATGTTGGTCAGGCTGGTCTCGAACTCCCAAACTTAGGTGATCCGCCTGCCTTGGTCTCCCAAAGTACTGGGATTACAGGCATGAGTCACCGCGCCCAGCCTATTATGATCCTTTTAGAGGGGAAAGAAATTGAACCTCCTGGTTGATTCCACCATGTTATGCCCCTCCCACTACATTATCCAGCCTCTCCAACCTGAGTAAGTTCAAAATAGAAGTACATCCGGGGCATGATCTTCACCAAACCCCATGCTCTGGGGACTGCCATGACTGCAGGTGAGAGACCCAAGATATAGTGAGGTCAAGAGCCTTGTGCCAGGTCCCCCAGCTGTCAGGAGACAGCTGGTCTAGAATGAATGGTCGGGAAAGAGAGCTGTGCAGTCTCACTACCTGACACTCGCCAGGTGTGTTAGTTCGTTGTGGCATTGCTATAAAGAAATACCTGAGACTGGATAATGTATGAGAAAAGAGGTTTGGTTGGCTCATGGTTCTGTAGGCTGTACAGGAAGCATGGCAGCTTCTGCTTCTGGGGAGGCCTCGGGAAGCTTCCAATCATGGCGGAAGGCAAAGGTGGGGTAAGCACATCACATTGCAAAAGCAAGAGCAAGGGAGGTGAGGGAAGGTGCCACACACATTTAAATAACCAGATCTCATGAGAACTCACTCACTATCGCGAGGACAGTACCACAGCGGATGGTGCTAAACCATTCATGAGAAATCTGCCCCCATGACCCAGTCCCCTCCCGCCAGGCCCTACCTCCAACATTGGGGGTTACATTTCAATATGAGATTTGGGTGGGGACACGCATCCAAACTATATTACCTTGCATGTGAACTTTGGGCCAGTGACATTTTCTGTGCCTCAGTTTCTCCACTACCTACCTCATGAGATTGTCTTGAGGAAACAAAACAATACACTTTTAGAGTCTGGCACATTCAGCCTTCAATATATGTTATTCATTATTATTATTACTAGCTCTTATGGGGGGATAGTTTTCCCCTACTCCTTATGTTTCCATGTGGAGGGACCTCCACTAGGGCGACACCCTTGGTCTCTTTCTGCCACACACTCTTCCCTTTACTCACGCCTCCCCAAGGAAGGTGGCAGCATTTACCGAACTGGTGAGCGTGGGAGAAGGAACTGGGCATGTTGGGATCAGCCCATTCTGTGTCCTCTTTGAGAGCTGGGTAGGCACAGGTGTCTGATTCAGAGGTAAAATTTTAGAGACCCATGCAACTAAGCCACTTGTCCCAACCTTACTTTTCTCAATGGATATTTTGTCTCCCCCGTCTGCCTGACGCCTCTGCCCTTTTTCTGTCATTTATCCTGAACATGGGTGGGGAAGAGAAATTCCAACATTAGCCAGAAGTGATACCCAGTTTCCTTTCTGCAATGTCTCATTGTGCTTTTGCTGCTTCTAAGGGTTTTGTGTCTCTGGGGTAGAAAAGGAAGAAAACCTTTTTCAGACTGAAGGTCTACAGAAGTCTGGACTTGGACTTAGAGTAGACCTCGGGAGCCTGGAGAGGACTGGGCAGTAACAAGCCCAAGGCTGTGGTTCCTCAGAGGATGGAACTTGGATCCCAGAAAGGCAGGTGGTGAAGAGTGAAGCTGAACGCAGCTCACAGATCCTGCCTGCTGGGCGGGGCCTTTCCCCAGAGGTGCTTCCCTTGGCCACCTGGCGGGTGGCAGGATTTCCTCAGCTTTAATTGGTGGATGGCTCACCTGGCGTCAGACATTCAAACAATACTTAGGTAATTAATGGGAAAGGGGTACTAGTTGTGAGAATGAGTAAGATGGGGAAGGCAGGGGCCTCAGTCTCCAGGGGCCCAGCTCCCCCAGCCCAGGCCCTGGTGTGCAGGGCAGCCTTGCCTGCTGTGCACAAAAGGAGGTAAGGCCCTCATTGCTATTCAAGCTGTGTTCCTGTCAGTCTGTCATGATGAAATCCCTGTATAGAAAGCGAAATGGATCTTTGGCTGATCTGAGGCTCCCAGCCCAGGCCTACCTTGCACCTGACACCAGTCTCAGGGAGTGTGTGGGTGGCACGGCTGCTCTCCTGACAGAAGAGCCCTCCTGAGTCTGGCCCCCACCTACTATCCAGCTGCTTGCCTGGGCCCTGTGCTCCCACCCACTGCACAGCAGACGTGGGCACCACCAGGGCTCTGCCGCTTTGCTGTGCTCTTCTCTCTGTCTGAAGTGCCTTTCCTCCCCCTGGGCCTGGAGAACTTATCATTCACCACCAAGGCTCAATGCAAATGTCATCTTTTTTATAAAAACATTTCTATCCTTCCTTTGTGGTTCTCCAGCAAGCCTCTAGTATAACAGTTTTCATTTCATTGAAAACTCTAAGGTTCCTGACCATATTTAGCTACGAATGTGTTTTGTTTGGCCAGCATTGTGATTTTAGAAAACTTAAAAGTAGGTAGAGCTTGTACACCCCAGTTCACCACAGAACCACCACTGCCCTGTTGTATTACACCATGCCTATCAGGTATTTTGATTTTTCGCCTTGACCCTGAAGGCTTTTGAGTTTGCATCCCTGTTGAAGGGCCTGGCTCCAGTACATACAGTTTTGAAGGAGGTTGTTCATAGAGGTATACTCGTGTATATTAGGGTTCTCCACAGAAAGAGAACCAACAGGGGTATATATTAGAAAACAAGTGTGTGTGTGTATATATATGTGTGTGTGTGTATGCACACTTATTGAGTGTATATATATATACACTATATATATATAAATTAGGTAATTAATGGGAATTTCTATTTATATATACATATATACATGAGTTAGGTAATTAACGGGAATATATATATGTGTGTGTGTGTGTATATATATATATATATATATATATATTTGGCTCACATGATTATGGAGGGACAAGACCCAAGATCTTAAATTGGCAAACTGGAGACCCAGGAGAGCTGATAGTGTAGTTCCAGTCTGAGTCGGAAGGCCTGGAAACCAGGAGGGCTGATGAGTCCAAAGACCTGTAGGCTTAAGACCAGGAAAAGTCAATATTTCAGTTTGAGTTCAAAGACAAGAAAAACACAATGTCTTACCTCTAAGGAAGTCAGGCAGGAGGAGCTCCCTCTTACTCTCAGGCATGTCAGTCCTTTGGTTCTATTCAGGCCTTTGACTGGTTGGATGTGGCCCACCATATTGGGAGGGCAATCTAGTGTACTCCATCTACCAATTCAAATGCTGTTGTCATCCAGAGACACACTTACAAACACACACCCAGAATAATGTTCAACCAATGTCTGGACACCCGGTGGACCAATCATGTTGACACATAAAATTAACTGTCACATCCCATGAGATTCCTGATATGGTTTTACTGTGTACCCCCCCAAAAAATATCCTGAACTGTAATCCTCATAATCCCCTCATGGCAAGGGCGGGACCAGGTGGAGGTAATCAGATCACGGGGCAGTTTTTCCCATGCTGTTCTTGTGATAGTGAGTGAGTCCCATGAGATCTCATGGTTTTATGTGTCTGGCATTTCCCCTGCTTGCACTCACTCCATCCTGCCACCCTGTGAAGAAGGTGCCTGCTTCTTCTTTGCCTTCTGCCATGATTGTAAGTTTCCTGAGGCTTCCCCAGCAATGTGGAACTGTGAGTCAATTAAACCTCGTTCCTTTATAAATTACTCAGTCTTGGGTATTTCTTCATAGCAGTGTGAAAAAGGACTAATACAATTCCCATCTCCTGGTTATTCAAGCAAACATGAGTCTAGGTATTGTTGTGAAGGAGTTTTGTAGATGTAAATGAGATTAGAAATTTGAAGACAGGGAGATTATTCTGAAGACAGGGAGATTATTCTTTGCCCAAGCTAACCACATGAGCCCATAAAAGCAGAGAACCTTCTCTGGCTGGAGACAGAGGTGCAGCAGAAGGAGAAGAGACAGCCTAGGCCTGAGGACTTGGCACATCGTGGCTGGTTCTGAGGTGCAAGTGGCCACCACATACAAGGCCTGGGGAGAGTCCTGTGGGAGCTGAGGGAGGCCCCCGGTCATGGTCAACAAAGAAATGGGGCCTCAGTTCTACCATAGCAAAGGAACTGAGTCAGGTCAACAACCTGAATAAGTGCAGTAGTGGGTTCTTCCTCAGGGACTCCAGTAAGGAATGCGGCCCAGATGACCCTTGATTTTAGCTCGGTGTTAGATTTCTAACCAGCAGAAATTGTGAGATAATAAATTTGTGTTATTTTAAGTTGCTCTGTTTGTGGTAATTTGTTACGAAAATAGAAAATGGATACAGGGAAAGTCCATGCCTTTTTCGTTTTTAGCTTCCCTCCCACCTTCTCAAAGTCTGGCACATAGTAGGTGCTTGCCATGTGTTTGCCAACTGACTAAGAGGCAAATCACAAGGGATGAAACTTAGCCCTGCTTCCCCTCAGAGAAAAGACCTTATGATTTCTATTTCTGACTGTATGTGCGGCTCAGTATAGGAGAAGCTGATTGACAGCAAGTTGATGGACAGCCCAATTTAAATCTCTGGTCAGGAAAAACTTGGGTGAATCATTGTTTTCTGCAAAAAATGACACTTCAGTATGTATGTTCCATAATTTGTGGAGATGGGTTCCAGTTTAAAGAGTTCCTTAGTGAAGAAAAAAAACCCATGATTTATCTTCCTAAAGCTTTCTTTTTCTTCTCCTGATGACAACAAATGTCTGCAGCCCCCTCGGGGGATGATGGGATGAAACGCACACCATTGGCCATTGTGATAGAACAGCCCGGACCCCCCAGAACCTTATGGTTTAGGAAGAATGGCATGATGCCCACAAGCAACTGTAGCACAGCACAGAGATGCTGTAGGATGGAGAACAGCAGGGCAGGGAGCACGGGACAGCAGAGAGCATCCTGAAACAGGAGACAGAAAACCTGGTGTCCACTCCTCTCTTTGTTGCATAACCTGAGTCTCAGTTCTCTTTTTAAATGAACTTCCTCTGTTTCTTTCAAGCTCTGGGATCAGAAAATATTACCTACGCCAAAGAGTTCTGACCTTGACTCTACTGAGGCCCCAGGAAGGCTCAATCTGACAATATGGTACCTATTCATATGTTATTTTAGCCATAATAGCATGTATGCATGTATATTGGAATATTAAAAACTTGAATTATAAGCTAAAAAAAATTCAAGAATAGGCCGGGTGTGGTGGCTCACGCCTGTAATCCTAGAACTTTGGTAGGCTGAGGCGGGCGGATCATGAAGTCAGGAGATCGAGACCATCCTGGCTAACATGGTGAATGAAGCCCTGTCTCTACTAAAAATACAAAAAATTAGCCGGGCGTGGTGGCGGGAGCCTGTAGTCCCGGCTACTCAGGAGGCTGAGGCAGGAGAATGGCGTGAACCCAGGAGGCAGAGCTTGCGGTGAGCCAAGATCGCACCACTGCACTCCAGCCTGGGCGACAGAGCAAGACTCCATCTCAAAACAAAACAAAAATAACAACAACAAAAAAAATTCAAGAATACAGAAACATCAATAGATATTTCCCTATCACCTCCAAAATCTAACTGGAAAAGACTCTACACATCAACCAGCCAGTGGTTTTCTAACAACAACATTTAATGTTGAGAAACCCCTTCATCCGGTCATCACCAAGCAGCATTCCCGCAAGCACTGAGGAAGAAATGCCTCAAGCTCTGAGGGGCACATTCTGAAAATCCCTGGTCTAGCCTATTTTGAAGAGAAAGAAACAGGCCCACAGAAGGTCAAATGATTCGTACAAGGTGAATGGCTTAGTCAGGGCTTGGACCCTGTGTACTTAACCCCAAGACCAGTGTCCAGTCCATGACACTACTTCCCACCATCACACACAATGAGGAAGACAAGAGTGTTGGGTAGGACAGCAACTCAATTTTCACGCTCCTTTTCCCTTTATTCACAGGCAGAAGGAGACAGATGAAAATGTGGACTAGGTTTATTATCCCTCAGCATATGTTGGTTTTAATAAGTGTGTTCTTTGTAGATTCATTAATCCACTGTTAGAAACCGAAAATGAGTATTTCAGATGCTTAATGTGATGTCCTAGATGCTGTGAGACTCAAGTCCCCTCCAGAGAGAGTGTTCTTTAATCTTCCTAAATGGTCTGTAATGAAACCTCTGGGTCTGTAACAGGGAGTATAGTCCGTTATGACTTATTGACAAGATTTTCTAAAAAAAGAAGACCTCATTAAAAAAGTATCCCAAAGGATATCACTGAGGCTTAGTCTCTTCATTCCATGATGACATTTTGAAATGTAACTTTAAATGGTTCCTCCTTTATATATATATATATATATATATATATATACACAAAATACAAACGAGGGATTTTGACAAAATAGCAATGATCTGATTTTAACGTATATTTTAGCAATACAATTTCAATTATCTATAATGATTTATAATTAAATCCTATATACTGGGGGAGGAGCCAAGATGGCCGAATAGGAACAGCTCCGGTCTACAGCTCCCAGCGTGAGCGAGGCAGAAGACTGGTGATTTCTGCATTTCCATCTGAGGTACCATGTTCATCTCACTAGGGAGTGCCAGACAGTGGGCGCAGGTCAGTGGGTGAGTGCACAGTGCACCAGCCGAAGCAGGGGCGAGGCATTGCCTCACTCGGGAAGCGCAAGCGGTCAGGGAGTTCCCTTTCCAGGGGTGACAGATGGCACCTGGAAAATCGGGCCACTCCCACCCAAATACTGTGCTTTTCCGACGGGCTTAGGAAGCAGTGCCCCAGGAGATTATAGCCCGAACCTGGCTCAGAGGGTCCTACGCCCACGGAGTCTCGCTGATTGCTAGCACAGCAGTCTGAGATCAAACAGCAAGTCGGCAGCGAGGCTGGGGGAGGGGCGCCCGCCATTGCCCAGGCTCCCTTAGGTAAACAAAGCAGCCTGGAAGCTCGAACTGGGTGGAGCCCACCACAGCTCAAGGAGGCCTGCCTGCCTCTGTAGGCTCCACCTCTGGGGGCAGGACACAGACAAACAAAAAGACAGCAGGAACCTCTGCAGACTTAAATGTCCCTGTCTGACAGCTGTGAGGAGAGCAGTGGTTCTCCCAGCACGCAGCTGGAGATCTGAGAACGGGCTGACTGCCTCCTCAAGTGGGTCCCTGACCCCTGACCCCTGAGCAGCCTAACTGGGAGGCACTCCCCAGCAGGGGCAGACTGACACCTCACACGGCCAGCCGGGTACTCCAACAGACCTGCAGCTGAGGGTCCTGTCTGTTAGAAGGAAAACTAACAGAAAGGACATCCACACCAAAAACCCATCTGTACATCACCATCATCAAAGACCAAAAGTAGATAAAACCACAAAGATGGGGAAAAAACAGAGCAGAAAAACTGGAAACTCTAAAAAGCAGAGTACCTCTCCTCCTCCAAAGGAACGCAGTTCCTCACCAGCAACGGAACAAAGCTGGATGCAGAATGACTTTGACGAGCTGAGAGAAGAAGGCTTCAGACGATCAAATTACTCCGAGCTACGGGAGGATATTCAAACCAAAGGCAAAGAAGTTGAAAACTTTGAAAAAAATTTAGAAGAATGTATAACTAGAATAACCAATACAGAGAAGTGCTTAAAGGAGCTGATGGAGCTGAAAACCAAGGCTCAAGAACTACGTGAAGAATGCAGAAGCCTCAGGAGCCGATGCGATCAAATGGAAGAAAGGATATCAGCCCTGGAAGATGAAATGAATGAAATGAAGCGAGAAGGGAAGTTTAGAGAAAAAAGAATAAAAAGAAATGAGCAAAGCCTCCAAGAAATGTGGGACTATGTGAAAAGACCAAATCTACGTCTGATTGGTGTACCTGAAAGTGACGGGGAGAATGGAACCAAGTTGGAAAATACTCTGCAGGATATTATCCAGGAGAACTTCCCCAATCTAGCAAGGCAGGCCAACATTCAGATTCAGGAAATACAGAGAATGCCACAAAGATACTCCTCGAGAAGAGCAACTCCAAGACACATAACTGTCAGATTCACCAAAGTTGAAATGAAGGAAAAAATGTTAAGGGCAGCCAGAGAGAAAGGTCGGGTTACCATCAAAGGGAAGCCCATCAGACTAACAGCGGATCTCTCGGCAGAAACCCTACAAGCCAGAAGAGAGTGGGGGCCAATATTCAACATTCTTAAAGAAAAGAATTTTCAACCCAGAATTTCGTATCCAGCCAAACTAAGCTTCATAAGTGAAGGAGAAATAAAATACTTTACAGACAAGCAAATGCTGAGAGATTTTGTCACCACCAGGCCTGCCCTAAAAGAGCTCCTGAAGGAAGCACTAAACATGGAAAGGCACAACCGGTACCAGCCACTGCAAAATCATGCCAAAATGTAAAGACCATTGAGACTAGGAAGAGACTGCATCAACTAACGAGCAAAATAACCAGCTAACATCATAATGACAGGATCAAATTCACACATAACAATATTAACTTTAAATGTAAATGGACTAAATGCTCCAATTAAAGGACACAGACTGGCAAATTGGATAAAGACTCAAGACCTATCAGTGTGCTGTATTCAGGAAACCCATCTCACGTGCAGAGACACACATAGGCTCAAAATAAAAGGATGGAGGAAGATCTACCAAGCAAATGGAAAACAAAAAAAGGCAGGGGTTGCAATCCTAGTCTCTGATAAAACAGACTTTAAACCAACAAAGATCAAAAGAGACAAAGAAGGCCATTACATAATGGTAAAGGGATTAATTCAACAAGAAGAGCTAACTATCCTAAATATATATGCACCCAATACAGGAGCACCCAGATTCATAAAGCAAGTCCTGAGTGACCTACAAAGAGACTTAGACTCCCACACATTAATAATGGGAGACTTTAACACCCCACCGTCAACATTAGACAGATCAACGAGACAGAAAGTCAACAAGGATACCCAGGAATTGAACTCAGCTCTGCACCAAGAGGACCTAATAGACATCTACAGAACTCTCCACCCCAAATCAACAGAATATACATTTTTTTCAGCACCACACCACACCTATTCCAAAATTGACCACATACTTGGAAGTAAAGCTCTCCTCAATAAATGTAAAAGAACAGAAATTATAATAAACTATCTCTCAGATCACAGTGCAATCAAGCTAGAACTCAGGATTAAGAATCTCACTCAAAACTGCTCAACTACATGGAAACTGAACAACCTGCTCCTGAATGACTACTGGGTACATAACGAAATGAAGGCAGAAATAAAGATGTTCTTTGAAACCAATGAGACCAAGACACAACATACCAGAATCTCTGGGATGCATTCAAAGCAGTGTGTAGAGGGAAATTTATAGCACTAAATGCCCACAAGAGAAAGCAGGAAAGATCCAAAATTGACACCCTAACATCACAATTAAAAGAACTAGAAAAGCAAGAGCAAACACATTCAAAAGCTAGCAGAAGGCAAGAAATAACTAAAATCAGAGCAGAACTGAAGGAAATAGAGACACAAAAAACCCTTCAAAAAATTAATGAATCCAGGAGCTGGTTTTTTGAAAGGATCAACAAAATTGATAGACTGCTAGCAAGATTAATAAAGAAAAAAAGAGAGAAGAATCAAATAGATGCAATAAAAAATGATAAAAATATCACCACCGATCCCACAGAAATACAAACTACCATCAGAGAATACTACAAACACCTCTACGCAAATAAACTAGAAAATCTAGAAGAAATGGGTAAGTTCCTCAACACATACACCCTCCCAAGACTAAACCAGGAAGAAGTTGAATCTCTGAATAGACCAATAACAGGAGCTGAAATTGTGGCAATAATCAATAGCTTACCAACCAAAAAAAGTCCAGGACCAGACGGGTTCACAGCCGAATTCTACCAGAGGTACAAGGAGGAACTGGTACCATTCCTTCTGAAACTACTCCAATCAATAGAAAAAGAGGGAATCCTCCCTAACTCATTTTATGAGGCCAGCATCATCCTGATACCAAAGCCTGGCAGAGACACAACAAAAAAAGAGAATTTTAGACCAATATCCTTGATGAACATTGATGCAAAAATCCTCAATAAAATACTGGCAAACAGAATCCAGCAGCACATCAAAAAGCTTATCCACCATGATCAAGTGGGCTTCATCCCTGGGATGCAAGGCTGGTTCAATATACGCAAATCAATAAATGTAATCCAGCATATAAACAGAACCAAAGACAAAGACCACATGATTATCTCAATAGATGCAGAAAAGGCCTTTGACAAAATTCAACAACCTTCATGCTAAAAACTCTCAATAAATTAGGTATTGATGGGATGTATCTCAAAATAATAAGAGCTATCTATGACAAACCCACAGCCAATATCATACTGAATGGGCAAAAACTGGAAGCATTCCCTTTGAAAACTGGCACAAGACAGGGATGCGCTCTCTCACCACTTCTATTCAACATAGTGTTGGACGTTCTGGCCAGGGCAATTAGGCAGGAGAAGGAAATAAAGGGTATTCAATTAGGAAAAGAGGAAGTCAAATTGTCCCTGTTTGCAGATGACATGATTGTATATCTAGAAAACCCCATTGTCTCAGCCCAAAATCTCCTTAAGCTGATAAGCAACTTCAGCAAAGTCTCAGGATACAAAATCAATGTACAAAAATCACAAGCATTCTTATACATCAATAACAGACAAACAGAGAGCCAAATCATGAGTGAACTCCCATTCACAATTGCTTCAAAGAGAATAAAATACCTAGGAATCCAACTTACAAGGGATGTGAAGGACCTCTTCAAGGAGAACTACAAACCACTGCTCAAGGAAATAAAAGAGGATACAAACAAATGGAAGAATATTCCATGCTCATGGGTAGGAAGAATCAATATCGTGAAAATGGCCATCCTTCCCAAGGTAATTTATAGATTTAATGCCATCCCCATCAAGCTACCAATGACTTTCTTCACAGAATTGGAAAAAACTACTTTAAAGTTCATATGGAACCAAAAAAGAGCCCACATCGCCAAGTCAATCCTAAGCCAAAAGAACAAAGCTGGAGGCATCACACTACCTGACTTCAAACTATACTACAAGGCTACAGTAACCAAAACAGCATGGTACTGGTACCAAAACAGAGATATAGATCAATGGAACAGAACAGAGCCGTCAGAAATAATGCCACATATCTACAACTATCTGATCTTTGACAAACCTGAGAAAAACAAGCAATGGGGAAAGGATTCCCTATTTAATAAATGGTGCTGGGAAAACTGGCTAGCCATATGTAGAAAGCTGAAACTGGATCCCTTCCTTACACCTTATACAAAAATCAATTCAAGATGGATTAAAGACTTAAATGTTAGACCTAAAACCATAAAAACCCTAGAAGAAAACCTAGGCATTACCATTCAGGACATAGGCATGGGCAAGGACTTCATGTCTAAAACACCAAAAGCAATGGCCACAAAAGCCAAAATTGACAAATGGGATCTAATTAAACTCAAGAGCTTCTGCACAGCAAAAGAAACTACCATCAGAGTGAACAGGCAACCTACAAAATGGGAGAAAATTTTCGCAACCTACTCATCTGACAAAGGGCTAATATCCAGAATCTACGATGAACTCCAACAAATTTACAAGAAAAAAACAAACAACCCCATCAAAAAGTGGGCAAAGGACATGAACAGACGCTTCTCAAAAGAAGACATTTATGCAGCCAAAAAACACATGAAAAAATGCTCACCATCACTGGCCATCAGAGAAATGCAAATCAAAACCACAATGAGATACCATCTCACACCAGTTAGAATGGCGATCATTAAAAAGTCAGGAAACAACAGGTGCTGGAGAGGATGTGGAGAAATAGGAACACTTTTACACTGTTGGTGGGACTGTAAACTAGTTCAACCCTTGTGGAAGTCAGTGTGGCGATTCCTCAGGGATCTAGAACTAGAAATTCCATTTGACCCAGCCATCCCATTACTGGGTATATACCCAAAGGACTATAAATCATGCTGCTATAAAGACACATGCACACGTATGTTTATTGCGGCATTATTCACAATAGCAAAGACTTGGAACCAACCCAAATGTCCAACAATGATAGACTGGATTAAGACAATGTGGCACATATACACCATGGAATACTATGCAGCCATAAAAAATGATGAGTTCATGTCCTTTGTAGGGACATGGATGAAATTGGAAATCATCATTCTCAGTAAACTATCACAAGAACAAAAAACCAAACACTGCATATTCTCACTCATAGTGGGAATTGAACAATGAGAACACATGGACACAGGAAGGGGAACATCACACTTCGGGGACTGTTGTGGGGTTGGGGGAGGGGGGAGGGATAGCATTGGGAGATATACCTAATGCTAGATGACGAGTTAGTGGGTGCAGCGCACCAGCATGGCACATGTATATATATGTAACTTACCAGCACATTGTGCACATGTACCATAAAACCTAAAGTATAATAATAATAATTAAAAAAAATCCTATATACTGTTAGAATTGTGATGAACCTTAGATATTACATAATTTGCATCTGTTTTTAGAAAAGAAGAACCCGAGACAGCAAATGACCTTTCCAGGGTTGTACTGCAAGTTTGAGATATAACCAAAACAAAAATTCAGCTTTCCTGATATGCAGACCTAGGTTGTACTGCAAGTTTGGGATATAACCAAAACAAAAATTCAGCTCTCCTGATATGCAGACCTATGTGTCATTCACAAAGCTATGCTTCAGAACTGGCCCAATGCAATTCTAAGTTCACGGTGGTAAAATTACAGCTTTTAAATAGTAATAAGAAAAAGGAAATTCTTTAAGAAAATAAGAAAAAGGCACCCAGGGGAGCAGTGAGGAGCATAGCCTTTGTCATCAGACCCTATAATCTTGGGGCAGTTACCTACCTCTTGAAGTCTAGCCTTTCTCATTTGTAGAATGGGGACAAGTTGTCCAACATGGTAGGACTATTGTGAGAATTAAGTGGTCCAAGGTAGGTAAAAGCATACAGCACTTGGCATGGTAAGCATTATTATTATTATTATTACCTTGTGGATTTTTATATATGGTCATATATTGTATACATGAATGCCTTCAGAGAAACTTGCTTCTCTCTGCTCCAGTTTATGGTAAACTCCTATTTCTTAACCTGTCAAATCTTGGATTTTGTAAACTCTGAGAAAAGCGTATATTCCCTTATCTCCCAAGATAAACACCCTGTCAGTGAATTATTTTCTATGTTTGAAATTGAAGGCTAAAAGCTATTTCTAAAGGAGCAGAAGAGTTGGCCAACTCACTTCAGCAAACATTTACGCAACACCTCTCTTCCATTAGGCTGCGTAAAATGCAGAGACAGAAACAGATGTGATTCCTGCCCTCCAGGGGCTCCCAAAATGGTGGTAAAGACAGACATCTTTAAGTGTCTCTAATATAGGCATTAAGACAAGTGTTCCTCTAGAAGGACAAATAAAGCAATGTAGAATGAGGATGTTATGAAGTGAGAGGAATTATTCTGACTAGGACATATAGAAAGATCTTTGAGAAATATAATTTGATTTAACTCTTAAAGGGATGGTAGGTCTTCAACAGGAATTGCAGTAGGCAGCTTTTAAGATGGTCCCCAGTGGTCCTTACCCTCTGATATCCACAGCCCCATGTAATCCCCTCCTCTTGAGTGACTTGCTCCTAATTAACAAAACACTGCAACATTGAGGGGATGTCACTTCCATGATAAAATTACAAAAGATTCTGACTTCTGTCTTGCTAGCAGACTGCTTTCAATGGTGTTTTTGAGGAAGCCTCTTATTATATTGGGGCCTATGTGTCAAGAAACTGATAAGGCAATTTGCACATCCTGAGCTATGAATTTGTGGAATAGAAATTAAACTTATGTGACTGGACCATGATGTTTGTGGAGAGATGCAGCAGGATATGAGGTTAGAATGACAGGTTATGGCTAAATTGTGAAGGGCCCTCAATAGCCAGCTAAGGACTATGAACTATATTGGAAGGCAATAGGGAACCACTGAGAATCTTGGAGCAGATGAGTAACTTTATTAGATAGAGTTGCTCTACCGAAGATTAATCAAATGCTGTATGCATGACACATCAAAGGGGGAGAAATTAGAGACAGCTTCCCAGGGGAGGTAGTGAGGCCCTGAATTCGGACCCTCTGACCAAAGAGACAAACAGCAGCCCAGAAAATGCTGTAATAGAATTCTCATTGGTGTTGAAAGTTCTCTAAACACTCCCCAGTTTGTGAGGCAGAAACTCTATCAGGTATTTATTTGACATCCACCTCATTTCCACTCCACACAGTGACAAACTCATATTGCAACTGAAAATAATCACAAGCCTGACTCTGTGAAAATGAAAGGGAATGTTCCCAAGATGGAGAAAGGAGCTGGTAGGGCTGAGTATTTTCTCAGCTTCCTAGAGAAGACCCATTTATAAACCTTAACAAGGGTGCCAGGGTTCCCAGGCTCTGCCTTCTTCACCTTTCCATGTTCTGGCTCCCCACATCCCTAGGCATCCTTGAAGGAGGATTGAAGGGTGTTAGAAACCATTCCAATATTTAAAAAAAAAAACCCCACATAGATATCCTTGCAGTTACTCACAATATTCAGCACAGTGAACAAGGATGCCAAATCCCTTTGGTTGGGGCTAGAAGTACAAGCAGTATGGCATGGCAGTTCTGGTTGACCAATTACAATTCCTGGCTGGATCTGTGCTTTTAATTAACTAAAATGGAAAAATGAATTAATTGCCACTTCAAAATTAGAGCATGTTTAGTGGTGGTAGCTTGATGTAATGGTCAGTATAGCAAAATGAAGTTGCTGTGTCGTTGGTCTGCTGTGTGCTCTTGATAAGGGATTCCTCAGTGAGACTCAATTTTTGCTACCCAGGAGGATGGGGCCAATAATCATTGCCTTTCAGGGTTGTTATTTGGATTAAAGACATAATGTATGCAAGGATCCCGGCACTCAGTAAATGGTGGCTATTTTAAAAATAGTTGGACAAGATATTTATGCAATATTCTGGCAGAAGGGGATTGGACTGAGAGGGGATCTGTCCGTGGTCCTGAAAGTTTGATCACCACTGATTTTGTTCTTTATGCCAGGAGCACTGGTTCAGCTGACTTCATTTCTCTCATGGACTTTTTCTTCAGCCAAGTTTTTTTTAAATGTTTTTCTAGCCCTGATGTAATTGTTCTTCTATCTTTTTGCTACAGTGATCTTTTAAATGTACAGATTTAATAGTCTTATGCCCTTGACAAGGTCCAAACCTCTCCCAAGGCATCTGAGACCCCCAAAATAGAGTACCTCTCTGCCTCTCCACCCTCCTCTCCCCTCAATTCCCATCATATGCTCATACGTTCAGATCTGAGGAGGGGGTCGTGGGAATCCCCGATTTATAGCCGGTTGGCCAGAAATACTGGAGGCCTGGACTTAAGAGTGGAATCTCAAGTCAGGGCAGTCTTGTGAGGTCAGTGTGGGAAAAATCTCACATGTTCTGGTGACCAGAGATGTTATGTGTTGATTGTGTGCCTATTACATGCAGTGATTTTTTTAAGGGACCAGTGATTAATAAAGGAGATTCTATAAAAGCATTCCATGAGGGATCTTACATTGACTTAGTTGGACACTAAGCAGTGAATGGACAATAACAACAACAGAGATCAATAGGACACAAAATAACAAAACAAAAGAAATACTGCCAGGCTTGGAAAAGACCACAGGATCTAAAGTAAGAAGATCTGAGTTCAGGCTTCATTCCACCAGTTCCTAGGTATGTGACCAAGAGCAAGCACCTAACTATACCAAGCCTGTTTCCAAATGTGAAAACTTGCAATGAAAAAATGCCCTTTTCTATCTACACCAGAGTGAGCATGTTTGGGTAGATGCTTCTTACTAAACAAGGCACAAAAGTTGCAAGCTAATTATTGGTATAAGATGCTGTGCAAAAATAGTTGAGTTAAAGAAGATAACTCATCAGCCTTTCCCTACTAACCTGCAGACAGAGACACTATCTTCCCCCAAGGGCCAAATAAGAAATATGTTCTTGTTTTCGATTTCTCTTTCTCAAACTCCACACCAAGCCCTGCCATTATACCATGTCCATTCTTCTCCCATATGTCTCCTTCTATTCTGAAACCCCACTCTCTGCTTTGAGTGGGGTTGTCACCATCTCCAGCCTGGACCCCTGCAATACATGGTCTTCTAATCCAGACCTTCCCAAGCTTTCATGCATGAAGAGTTGGCCCTCTGTATCTATGAGTTCATATGTGTGATTTCAACCAACAGCAAACAGAAAATATTTTTAAAAACAACAAAAGTAACAACACAACAATACAAATGATACAAATGTAAAACCAACACAGTAGAGCAACTATTTACATAGCATTTGCATTGTATTAGGCATGTCTGATAAGCAATCTAGAGATGATTTAAAATATACTGAAGGATGTGCATAGGCTATATGCAAATACTATGCCACTTTATATAAAGTGCTTGAGCATTTGTGGATTTTGATATCTTCTGGAGTCCTGGAACCAATCCCTTGTGGATACTGAGGGATGACGGTACACATCACCTGGGATCTTGTTAAAATGCAGACTCTCAATCAGTAGTTGCTCAGGATGTGTCCTGAGATTCTTCCTCCCTAACAAGGAGGGCCAATACTGCTGTTCCATGGACCACACAGTGAATAGAAAGGCTCTAACCGGTGTCCCTGAATGTAGTCTTACACCTGCCACACAACCCATTATCTTCACTGTCCCCAGAGGGATCTTTCCAAGGCATAAAACTGACAATGTTGTTCCCATGCTTAAGACCTGCAATGAGAAGGCAGATTCAATGTCAGGATTCTCAAACCTGGCTGCAGATTTCAATCCCTTGGGAAGCTTTGACCAACCAACCAACCAGATAGACAGTGCCCAGACCCCAGGCCAGACCAATTAAATAAAACTACCCAGAGGTGGGCCCCAGACAAAGATATTTTAAATAACTAACTTCCCAGGTGGGTATGATGTACAGCCAGGGTTAAGAATCCTTGACTAACAAGGGTCATTTCAGCATAAAAACTTAAGAGTCCCCCCATAATTTAACACTCACAATAAACCCAAATAGATTTTCTTATTCCCAGATGAAGAAACAGTGGCCCCAGAGGGTTGAGTGCCTCACCCCAGATCATCCAGTTTGTAAGTGCTCCTCATCTGAGACCTGAGACCCAAAGCTCTCCACCACATGAGGGGTGGAAGAAAAGGCAGAAGTGTGATGTACAGGAGTCCCCAATGCATCATTTCACAAGAACATTTCCAATTGTTTTCAGCATCTCTTCTATTTATTCCCCAAACCCCCACAGCCTTTGATGAATTCTGGAGGAGAGAAATGCCTGGCATTTTCAACCAAATGCTTTGGTACTTGAACACAGCAGTGGATGGAAAGTGACAGCATCTTATCAGTCACTGTGTCCCAGCTGCTGTCAGAGCTCCTTCCTCTCTGCCAACAGTGTGGGCTGGGCTCTCTGGCTCGCAGAGTGGTAAGTGATGCTTCCGCAAGGAGATGCGACATCTCAAAATGAAAGATGCACCCATTGCAGCTGTCAGCTTTTATGCCCCGTGATATTTATCAGAAGGAAATAATTAAGTCCCCCAGAACCTGGAATCTCCCTTGGAGCTCATGGGATAGTGACAAAAGTGTATCTGAGCAAGGCATCTGGGCTGGGAACCTGCCTTAGGACCTCCTTCTATGGGATGGCAATGGGCACTTTACACACATGATTCTGTTTAATGCTGAATGCAATGCCAGGAGCTCTGTGCTGGATCCTTACATTGCAGATGACAAAGCTGAGGCTCAGAAAGATGATGTGACTCGCCCAAGGCCATACAGATGGGTCAGGCATGGCCAGAATTAGCCTGAGGTCAGATGCCAAATCTGTGGCCTTTCCAAAGTTAGGCTCCCGGTACCCAGCATGGAGCCCCACATGGCAAAGGCACTCGATTAACACTTGTTGAGTGAATGAGTGAATGAATGAATGAATGTCTCATGCCATGCTGCCATGAAAGACAGGCTCCATCAGCATCTGGGACAAGGAATGTCACTTTTCTTTGCCTCTGTTTTTCAAGAGTAAAATACCAGTTCTTTAGGATTGGTGTTGGGATGGCTGGTAGAGATTTATTTTCATTTTTGTTGCCTCAGATGGGTTTAACTTGCTGTTGCTGAGTTCATGTTAAAGGGAAATAGGTCCCAGGGACAGAGGTCCAGGAGCTCTTAGGTTCAGGCAAGTCCCTTCCCTGCCCTGGGCCTTCGAGTTCCTCATCTATGGAACTGGGAGAGTCGGATGAGATGGAGATTGAAATCCTATGCCTTATGGATGTTCTTGGATCCAGCAAACCCAGTAATGCTTACTGATGGACAAGCAGTAAAGGTTTGGAGAGTTTTCTCCCCATGCCCTGGTTCATCCCCATCAGAGCACCTCTACTTGAACTGGGCTGTGAGCAGCATGAAGGAGGCAGAACCTGTGTTCAGCAACTTCCACGTCCCTCTAGGCATCATCTGCCTCCTGCCCTGGGCATGCTCTTCCCTCCCCTATGGCAAAGTTCTCCTTTGCCAAGCTGCCTGCCTGGCATTCAGGGCCCCATGTGCCTGGGCCCAACCTTTCCCTTCAGCAGTATCTTCCATGGCTCCTGTCCCAGCCCTTCATGGCCCAGCCAGCCTGAGCCACGTGTTCCCCAAACTGCCCTGCCCATTCCCACCTCTGCCTCTGCTGGGGCTGTGCCCTCCACCTGGAGTGCCATTTCCCCAGCTCCACCTAGGGAGACCCTCCTCATCAAACACCACCTTCCACTAAGGTCACCAAATTCTGCCTGTTCCAGTGGCACTTTGTACTACATCTATACTTCATTCATGTTTTCACTCACCCACTCAGTCACTCATTGATTTACTACCTATCCTCTCAGGGAGTCTCTTGAGCACTTGCTGAGTGCCAGGCACTGTGCTATACACTCATCATATGTAACCTACTCTCTTCAGCTACCTGGGAGTCAGGTTTCAAAGTTATCCACATTTCACAGATGAGCAAACAGAGGCACAGAGAAATCAAAGCCACCCAGCACATCCATAGCAGAGTGTGTATTTAGACCATGTGGTTTTACCCCAGCTCCCAAGCCAGCCTCTCTGTCTAGTGTCTCTTCTGCCAGATCCTGGGCTGCTGCAGGACAAGGGCTGTCTATTCTTGTACCCAACATTCATTCAACATGCATCCATTGAGCACCAGACATGCATCCAATGCATCCATTGAGCATAGCATGTGTCAGATGCTATGATGGCTGCTGCACTTCTATGGGTGTGATGGGGTCTCTCACTCTCGTAGTGTGTCCGGCTTGGGGCTTGGCCTCATAAAGGATCCTTTGAGACTCCTTGCTGAATGGCATGGCTGGTAACACTAGGTGAGGGATAGGGTTCATAGCAAGGTCTGAGGACAGATCCTTTGATAGCTGCGCTGGAAGCAGGACACTGATGGGGGCAGATGGCTGCTCAGAAACAGGGGGATGGGGTAGAGCTGGTACTCACTGAAGGTCAGGGAAAGTCAAGTTGAGAATGAAGGATGACAAGCCTCACTGCTTCAGATTGGCCCAGGGCTGCCCCCAATGCTTGGATTCAGACTGGAAATTCTGCCTCCCACAGAAACAGGGCCAAGACTCTGTGTATGGGTGGCCAGAGCCAGCCAACTGTCACCTCCACTTAGGGGCCAGCCCCCTTTACAGAGTAAAACTCTGGAAGGCAGACAATCTGGAGAGGTTGACCTGGTGCCAACCTCCAGGCTTGGTTTCATTTGTGCATCAGAGGGAGGAGTTGCTGTCTGGCTGTTGCATCTCGCAGGTTGGTTTCTTTTGAAGCTTCAGGTGAGAGCTCCAGAAATTTCCACTGATCCTTGCCCTAGTTAAGCAGAAGCCCTGCGATTTGGCTTAATGTAGCACTGATTTGCCCATCCTGTTTTGTGCTGGGTGTGGCACTGGGCACAGGAAGACATGAATGAAGGGTGAGAAAAACAGGGCCAGGGCCCTGGAGAGGGAAACATACCTGTGTGCAGCTTGCTGTATCCCCAGGCAGGCAAGGCCACAGAGCTGTCATTGATGAACAAGATGGCACCAAGATGACCTCAAACAAGGAAGGAGGGGTCCACCATGTTTAAGGAAAGCTTCTCAGATAAGGTGAAATTTGAGCTGGGCTGGGAAAGGGTGGGGTTTTGATAGCCTGAGAAGGAAGTATTAAGGTCATTTCAAATAGTGTGCACTTTATTCTAATGAAAGGAGTCAAATGCCTCTGGTTTGATGGTGGCTGTCACAAAGCGAGTGACAGAAAACCCTTTTGCTGCCTCGAATCTTCCCCCTTCCAGGATTTCCTGTTGCAAGGAATGACACTAACACTCACCTACCCAGTCACCCAAGCACCCTTCACCTCATTCAATGAATTTTCCAGGCCTAGCCAGTCTAGGTTTTTAATGACTCTCAAATGTCCTGTTTCTCTGTTTGCAGCCCCCTTGACTGCTCAAACCACCAGTGATTCTTCACCAGGTCACTACAACACCCCTCAGTTCCAGGCAGAGTTCATTGTGCTTTCTTCTGGGTTCTCAAAAACACTGTGCTTATTTCTCTTATTGACATCATCACGTGGCATTTCACAGTATTTTGTGTCTGTGGATGCCTCATTCCTTTATGCCAAGCACAGCAGCTGTTGCATAATAGATGCTCAGTAAGTGCCTGTTGAAATGTTGGGTTGGAGCTGCCTCTACTGTCAGTCCACATGGTGTTGGCTTTCAAGATTGGACTGTTGGGGATCCAGCTAAAAGTTAGAGCTCAGGAACCAGGGGCTTTGTCCAGTTGATCTGGCTCTCAAAAGGGACAATCCTATCAGGCTCCATTGGCTGTAAAAGTCGGCATTTCCAGGGGCTGCTGAGGACTGGGCAGCAGCATTCTGGGAGGGGCCAGAGGAAGGCGGCATAGTTAGAAATTCCAACTGCAGGTAAGAGGGGAGATGTTAAGATGGTGGTTGGGAGCGGGGAAGGTATAGTACCATTCCCACAAAATAGCAATGCATGAACTTTGTATTAGTCAGTTTTTGCATTGCTATAAAGAAATACCTGAGACTGGGCAATTTACAAAGAAAAGAAGTGTAATTGACTCATGATTCTGAAGCTGTACAGGAAGTAGTGGCTTCTGCTTCTGGGGAGGCCTCAGGAAGCTTCTAATCATAGCAGAAGGCAAAGGGGGCACAGGCTAGTCTAGTCTCATGGCTAGAGCAGCAGCAGGAGAGCAAGAGGGAAGGTGCCACACTCTTTAAATGATCAGATCTACAAGAACTCACTCACTATCACAAGGACAGTACCAAGAGGGATGGTGCTAAACTATTCACAAGAAATCAGCCCCCATGATCAAATCACCCCCCTCCAGGCCCCACCCCCAACATTAGGGATTACATTTTAATATGAGATTTGGGCAGAGACACATATCCAAACTCTGTCAGTCTGTAACCGCAGGGATTCCATTCACTTCCTACAGACTCTGCTACTTTGCAAAACTGAGGAAGAACAGCCAGGTTTGGGAGAGTTTGCGGGCTTCCAGGATCTCTGAAATGGCAGACAGCACTTGCACTCTGAAAAGATTTCATTAAGAGTCCAGAGACCCAAGCGGGGATTCCAGCTGTGTTGTGACCTGACTGTGACCTCTATGGCAAGACCCTCCTCCAGCCCAGACCACCCTCCTGCACTCACTATGGATCCCTGAATATGCCAGTCAGACATGTTGGTGAGAACTGTTTTTCTGTGGTTTCCCTCCCCCAGGCAGCAGCTGATAGGAGCAGAAGCCATGGTCAAGCTAGCACGGGTTTGATATTAGCAAAGTGGAGAGAGAGGAGTCAGCCTGTCGCTATTGCCTGACTGCCCATGCTCCACTCCTGCCCTCTCCAGCTCCCCTGCTCGCCCATGCCCTGCACAAGCACACAGCTGCCCTCAGCCTGCCACGGTCCTGCCCTGCTCTCCATCTCCTCAGCCATGACCTTCAAGGCTCCCCTTTAACTGCATGCTGTCTTTCTTCAAATGTATTCTATAGGTACTTTTGGCCCAATAGCCTTGCCCACTAGGTGGAGTCCAGTGGTACATACTGTAAGCAGCAGAAATTTCTACCCACGTAAAGAGTTCCCCCCACTCCCCTCTCTTCAGTGTGCCATGCAAGCCTGCAGCACCAAGAAAGCATTTACCACCTGATGAAGAGCAGTGGTCACCTACTGATGCCAGGCCCTGGCATGGAGCCAGGCCTGCCCAGCCTAGAAAAAACTACTCCTCTCTCCCCATGGGGCGTGGCAGCTCCCATCCCCATCCCAGTGAGGATCTCTTAGGAGAAGCGATTTTTAAATGTTTTGTAAAACTCAGAATTTATTGAAACTCATAGGCAGGAGTTCTGGGTAGACTCTTGCTTAGAGGAGTGATGCAATCTGAAAGCATCTGTGAGATAGACTCATGGAAGGAGCTGGGGTCTCCACACACCTGTGGCACCTTCAAGGTTGTAAAGGGAGACATAGGGCCTATGCAGTTCTTCAGAATGAAAGAAAGAAATGGAGAGAGAGGGGCAAATAGAGTCAGAAGTTAGACTGACTGACTTCACTGTACTTTAGAATTGCAATAAAAGAGCATAGGACCTAGAAGTAAAGTGGGGATTAGGGACTGGTTCTGCTTCTGCTACTCATTGGCAGTGTGACCTTGAGAGAAGTTGCTCCCCTCTCCCCTCTAATTTATAAAATGGGAATAACAATCCTCTCTCAAGTGTTGCTGGGAGGGTTAATTTAGAGAAGGTAAATGAAGGTGCTAGGCAGAATGGAAAGTTCTGCACACTGAGAAGCTAGTCCAGGAGTAGCTGGACATCAGCCTGGTGGATGGGGACTTAGGGCATCAGGCTTAACCTTGAGCCCAGTGCACTGTCTTGCTCAGCTCTGCAGCCAGACAAAGGGGCTAAGAGAGAAGATGAGAGGAGGGATCAGGAGGCTGAGGGCCTGGGAGGGGGAGCCCCTAGATACTAGTGTCGGGGCAGAACCAATGGTCCAGGATTCATGGCTTCCATTATCCCTGCAGAGGATAGACCCTGAGGACAAGCTTGAAGCTATTCCTGCTGCACCAAAGGGTAAGCGGAGTCAGGATAAATGGCATTTGGGATAAGCACCCAGGAGAGGCCTGAAGACTGTGCAGGCAGTGAGGTTCAAAGCACAAGGTTCCCAGACTTTCAGCATCCTACTTCTCCAGTGTCCCTCGCATCCATTTGTCCCAGACCTCCTACCCCAGTCTGCCCTAGTTGAGGCCCCATCATATTTCCCATGAACCTCATATGGTTTGGATGTGTGTTCCCTCCAAATCTCATGTTGAAATTTTATTCCCCATGTTGGAGGTGGGACTTCATGGGAGGTGTTTGGATTTTGGGGGCGAGACCCTCATGGATGGCTTAGCACCATCCCCTTGGTGATGAGTGAGTGCTTTCTCTGAGTTCACGCAAAAGAGTTGTTTAAAGAGCGTGTCTCCTCCCACGCCCCTTGCTCCTGCTCTCATCATGTGAGGCACTGGCTCCCCCTTTGCCTTCTGCTGTGATTGGAAGCTTTCTGAGGCCCCCCTGAGAAGCAGATGCTCGCACATGCTTCCTGTACAACATGCACAGTTGTGAGCCAATTTAACCTCTTTTCTTTATAAATTACCCAATCTTATGTATTCCTTTATAGCAAACAAAAATGGCCTAATGCAGGAGCATTGGAACAGCACCATCACTGTCCCCCAGCCTGCAGTCTCCACTACTCCATTCATTTCCAACAGCTTTCAGCTGGGCCATGTTAAGGCCCATCTCAGTATGTCTTTACCTGGCTTGTACACCTTCAAGTTGGTCTCCTCACAGACATTGCCTAGAGCAGTTTCCCAAATGATCTTCCGGGTCAAACTAGTTCCTGCAAAATATTAATGATGTTCCTTGGAAAAAAGCTCCATGCCCAAATTGTATTGGAACTGCTGGGCACAGCAACAAAGGCAAGCTTCCACACAGATGGACTTCTCAGCACCCCTACCATGCAGGCGGTACCGTGAAACTCCCAGAAGGGGAGAATGGGCCACCGTTCCCTCGTTCCCCAGCTTACTGGGAACACCTTCTTCCTCTCTCTTTTGTGGAAGTAGAATTCCATCGAACACAGTGTGGGGAAATGTGGCCTAAAGAACGAAGTCCAAATTCCTTAGGCCAGCATTCAAGATAATCTGTGATTAGGTCCTAGGATCATGGAGAATTGAGTTAATTGTATCAGAATGGGATTTCTGCAACCACAAAAGCCTCCAGTGAGAGTAAACGAACTCGAAGCAGAAGAGATCTTGTGCTGCAATCCTGGGGATGGTGCCATAGGTGGGAATAGGTGGATGCATGAGGGTCAGGTAGCCTAGAGACTCTGTGCTTAAAGAAGGATCTGCTTAGAAAGGAAGTTTCTGGTTGAACACTTTAAAGGGAGACTATTGTGAATGTAGCACTAATATCTGCCCTACCCATCTGAGAAATAGCCATGATAAAGGCAGAGGACATAGGAGTGGGAACAAGCTTTGGAAGTCATGTAGTTTGGTGGTCTCACAATAGTGTCCCTAGCAGTCACCTAGAGGTACTTGTTAGACACACATGCCCCACACTGCCCTCAACATGCGCATGTTGGAAATTCTAACACAGCAGATCTGAAATGGAACTTGGGAATCTAAATTTAAAATATGTTCCCCAGATGACTTGAATGCATGTGGTCTTTACATATTTCCATATATATTGATCCAATCAATATTGGCTAATAGATATTGATCTATTCTTTGTTTCATACAGATAATGAAGCTGAAGCCCGTTCAATCCATGAGGGGCCAGGCCATGGGTTGAGGTGCCTTCTAACTTTACAGCAGGTCTCTCTCCACCTTACCAGGTCTGAGTGAGCTGGAAGTCATCCCTGGGAGAAACAGGTTTTGGAGAGACAAGGAGCAAGTTGTGTCCTCTCTGGAGGACTAATCTGGAAGTTTAATTACATAAACATAGGAAGCAAATACTGAAGAGCCTAAGGGGGTGGCAGCCATAGTGATTTTAACCAGCTGGTTAGAGTACAATGAAGTATTCAGGGTGAGAGAATTATGCTAGGCCAAGGGATAAAACCTTGCATGGAGAAAGGATGGTGATGACATGCTTCCAGGAAGGCCAGCCATACTCCAGAATGTCCTCGCCTAGAATAGTTGAAGAGTCAGTCAATATAGCTACAAGTATTTTTCAAGCATTAGTGCTTTAGGTCAGGAGCGGAGTCTGGGACAGGGACTCAGAGACAGAATGCACTGAGGGATCAAGGGACTAGGAGAAGTAGGACATGGTGGGAGGAAAGAGGCAAGGATGTAGCCTCTGCTGAAGTCTAGCTTCCTCTGGTCCCATGGGGAACTCAGGAACATGGCATCTGTTTTAAAGAGCTATCTTGCATCGTGCCCTGAAATTCAGCAGTTGTTGGCTCTGCCGAGCTGGTCCCACCTGGAGGCAAGGGTTGGACTGCTGTACTCTCATATCAGTCTGTTAATGGCTGCAGGCTGCTCCTCCTGGGGAGTGGGGTGGGAGCTACCCTTTCAGAGGAGGTGGCTACCTTCAGCTGAGAACAGTTCTCCAGAGAAGGTACAGCTGTGATTTGTTAGCTGCGTAATACTTGGAGAAGGTGGGAGCTGGAGGCATGGCAGAGTAGAGGGGATTTGGTGGAGTGCACACAGCATCCATCACCACCCAATTGTTTTGTACCTTACGGAGGGGAAAACTGAGGTCTTGAGAGAACAAAGGACTTGCTGAGGGTCACGTGGCTCAGTTCCTGAGTTTGAAGCTCTACTGTCACCAAGTCCCTTATTTTTATCCACAGATCCTCGAAGCAAAAGGGTGTCACTGGTGGAATCTGTTTCTTTGTTCTCGGTACAGCCAACAACTGCTGAACTTCAGGGCCTGCTGCAAGATTTTTCTTTAAAACCTGTGCCATATTGATTTTTGCAGGACCTTGTCCTTGCTGCCTCTGTCCTATACACTGTAATGAATTGCTTTCTTTTTCTGCTTGTACCTGGGGGTGACTTTATTGTAGAAAGGGCTATTTTAAAAAGCAGACAGCAATGTCCTCTTCAATATGTTTCCCTGATGGATAAAAATGCATTCTCAAATGAACACAATGTTGGAATCATAGAATTTAGCACTGGAAAGGGAATATCAGAGACTATCTAGGGATCAGCGGGGTGGAAGGGGGACGTTTTCAGCATCCATGATATGCCACCCCACACTCTTCTTCACACACCTTTTCCTTGGCATGTTTTGACTACAAGTCTGCAGGTGTGCAGTGGCTAATTTCTCTCCCTCTCCACTTTATGAACCAGACACATAGCAGCAAAGTAGGCAATAAAACAACATCCCAGGATTTCCTGTGATATCACTTATAGCCTATCAGAGCTTCAAAGAAGCTTGACGTTTTAATTAACTTGTGTGGCCTGGTCACGGGCATATGTAGAATTCTCGGGGGGTGTTTTGAAATATGAAAACAGCTCTTGGATTTCAGTTTTGACCTTCAAATGCCTCTGGGGGTCTGGGAAGGCCCACTTGGGACTCAGTATTTTCAGATTGCAGATGGGGAAGCTGAAGCCCAGAGTGGGGAAGCGATTTTCCCAAGGCCCCATAGCAAAGAAGATAAAAAACTGAAACTTAAGGTCAGACATTTCCTCGAGACATCAGAAGTTAAAGCCCATGATATAATGAGTGAAAACATGCATAGTAAAGTGTAAAGCTGTCTACATATGTATGTGATAGGCCTTGAGTCCACTCCTTGAGTCCATCCTTTTGAAAGGTTGCCTTGACAAGCAGCATGACTGAGAAGTCATCAGAAACCTGGAAATGCCAGGACTTACAGGTTGTTTTTTGTTTTTCAGTTTTTTTTTTAGATGGAGTTTTGCTCTGTCACCAGGCTGGAGTACAGTGGTGCGATCTTGGCTCACTGCAACCTCCATCTCCCAGGTTCAAGCGATTATCCTGCCACAGCCTCCCGTGTAGCTGGGACTACAGGAATGCACCACCACACCCAGCTAATTTTTGTATTTTTAGTAGGGATGGGGTTTCACCATGTTGGCCAGGATGGTCTCGATCTCTTGACCTCGTGATCTGCCGCCTCGGCCTCCTAAAGTGCTGGGATTACAGGCATGAGCCATTGTGCCTGGCCAGGACTTACAGTTTTAATAAGGAGAGCCAAGACATTTTTCTGTGGCTTTTCTTGAAGGTGATCTCACTGCACTGACTGATGATCCTTCCCCATTTTTATAGCAATCTGGTGGTGATATCACAGCAAATAAATTTAAGTGACATGTTCACTTCAATTGCAGGCTTTAAACTCTAACTAAGCACTGTATTTTATTTTCCTGAAGATGTGGCACACAGCTGATTCACCTGTACTCCTGAGTCATATTTATAGGACAAAAGCTTTCTTGGCAGCAACGTGAATCAGTTCATGATCTTCAAGATTCATTGCAAAAGCTGGGTGCATGTGGCTTTCTATCTGGAAGGGCTGAAGTCATATTATTCTCCCTCATTGATACAGGGTTCACTGCCATGTGGGCTCAGGCTGCCCACCTGAGGTGCTGTTCTCATTAAGGAGATTTGCCTCCACAAGCTCTAAGACTGCTCAGAAGATGTGGGGTCATTTGAAAGGTATTACTGAATTGCTTCCTTTGGCCCTCTTCTGCAGATCCTGAAATTCCATTAGAGTGTCTCAGTTCAGTTTCATTCATTGACATCCAAGCTGGAAGGGACCTGAGAAAATATCTAAATTAACATTGTCATTGCACAAATGAGAAACAGAGGCTTCTACCAGGGGTGTGTCTCGCCTGTGGTCACACAGCTAATGACAGAGCCAGAACTAGGACTTAGAACTGTTGGCTCCTCCTGGAGGGCTGATTTTGCCACATCCTGTTGTCTTCTCAATTAAACAACACCTGATAGAGTGCTTATCAGGCTCTGGTGTGGACAACGCAGCCACACATTCACTCGTTCAGCACACTTTATCAAATTCCTATCACATGAGAGGAACTGTTCTAAGCTGTTGGGAGCAGGGTGATGAACATGATAAAGGGTTTGATTTTATGAACTTCTATTCTTGGGAGAGAGATGAACTGATAAACTAATAAATAAGTGGGCAAACAGATAACATCAAAGACTTAGAGGTACTATTTTAAAAAACAAAGCCACACAAGGACTTAGTAGGAGAGAGAGTGATGGTTCTAGGGAGGTACTTTGGCGAGATTGTCCAAGAAACACATCTCTGTAGAGATGGCTTTTGAGCAGAGACAAAATAATAAAGCAAGTCATCTGAAGAGCTCCCCGGGCAGGGTGAAGAGTGGAGGCAAAGGCCTTGAGGTCAGAATTAGCTTGATGTACTCAAAGAATAGAAAGAAGATCCATGTGACTCTAGTAGAAGGAATAAGATGAGAGTCTTAGAACACGAGTTTACAGAAATAGGCATGGGCTAGATCTCCTAAAATAGAATCTTTTTAAAAATTAGCTTGTAATAATTGTACTTATTTATTAAGCACAAGTGATATTTTGATACATATACAATGTATCATGATCAAATCAGGGTAATTGGCATGTACATTGCCTCAAGCATTTATCATCTCTTTGTGTTGGGAACACTCTGAATCCTCTCTTCCAGCTATTTTGAAGTACACTATACATTTTTGACAAAGGTGTGAAGTACATGTATTTGGGAAAGAAGAGTCTCTTCAATAAATGATGCTGGGAAAATTGGATATCCATGTGCAGAAGAATAAAATCAGATCATCCCTCCCCATCTCTAACATAGAATCTTGTGGCTCATGATAAAGCATTTAGATTTTATTTGTAATTGATTAAGATGATCTGATTAACAGTTTTTAAAAGTCCCTCTAATCGTTGCCAGGAGATTTTCATATAAGGGGTTTGGTAAGGAGGTTTTGCAGCAGTCCAGGTGACCGTGGAGGCAGTAGCGAACTTGGAAAAATGATGTGTGCTCAAATTCTGAGTGTATCTTGAGTGTAGAGCTAACATTCTTGCTAATGGATTGGATTAGGGTATGAAGGAAAGAAAGGAGATAAAGTTGCATTCTTTAATTGAATGAATGGAATGCCACTTATTGAGGTGAATAAATATGTGGAAGAAATGTTTATGTGAGTAGGGGAGGTGGATGAAAATATGAGTTCTGTTTTGGATGTGTTAAGTTTGAAATATTTGGTCAACAATCAAGTGGAGACAAAAGTAGGCAATTGATACATGGGTCTGGAGTTCAGAAAAGACATTAGGCTTAAAAAACAAAGTTTTTAAAATTTTTTATAGTTTGGGGCTTAGCAAACTACAGCCTGCAGATCAAATCCATCTGCTGGCTGTTTCTTGTAAATAAAGTTTTATTGGAACACAACCACATTCATCCACATATTGTCTGTAGCTGCTTTTGCACTACAACAGCAGGAGTTGAAAGACCATCTGAGTCAAAAAACCTACAATATTTGCTAGTCTAGCCCTTTATGGAAAGTTTACTGGCCACTGTAATAGTTAATATTTAAAACTGTGAAAGTAGATAATAGTAAGAAATAAGTGAGAGTATAGACAAGAAAAAATGACAAATAACTGAGTCCTGGGGCATTTCACCATTTAGAGGACTAGAAGAGAGTGGGGACCATCAAAGGAGATTGAATGGAGTGACTGGCAAGATGGAGGAAAGGATAGTGTGGTGTCCGTTATGTCAGATGGTGTTGATAAGCAGAAATAAATGAGGTCTAAGATTCAGCCTTTGGGCTTGGCAAGATAGCAGGCATCTGTGACCCTGAAAGGGGCTATTGTATTGTAGTGGTGGGAATAGCAGCTCAACTCAAATAGCATTAGGAAAAAAAAAGGGGTGAAGAAATAGAGACAGTGGGAGCAGATATCTCTCGAGTAATTTTGCTGTAAATGGGAGCATAGAAATGGGGGTGTGGCTAGAAAGGGATGTGGGGGTCTAGAGAATTGTTCTTAATTTGGGAGACATTTTGGCATAGTTGAGGGTTGATGGAAATGGAGGGAGAAATTGGTGACACAGAAGAGACAATGAATGTTGGAAGAAACGAAGTTCTTGGCTAGAAAGCAGTGTTCAGAACCCATGCTTGGGCTGGATAGGACGGCCTTAGATGGGATCAGTGCTATGGTTTCAACATTTGTGTCTACTTCAAAATTCATGTTGAAACTGAATCCCCAGTGCAATGGTATTAAAAAGTGAGGCCTTTTAGAAGGTAATTAAGTCATGATGGCTCTTCCCTCAAGGGTGAGATTAGGACCTTATAAAAGGGCTTGAGGGAATGAGTTTTCCTTTTCCTTCCTTCTACCATGTGAAGACACAGCATTCAACCCCTCTGGAGGAAGCAGCATTTAAGGCACCATCTTGGAAGCAGGGAACAGAGCCTCTCCAGATACTAAACCTACTGGCACCTTGATCTTGGACTTCGCAGACTCCAGAACCGTAAGCATAGATTTCTGTTCTTTATAAATTACCCACTCTCAGCGGGAATGGACTAAGACAACCAGGAATAATTCTTCCATTGTAACAGAATGAAAGCAGATAGGTTGGTTGATTTGAGGTGGGAAGATTAAGAAGGTTTTTTTTTTTTTCTTGTTGCTTCTATACTGTTTTCTTAGGGAAATAGTAGGTAAAACCCACTTCTACATATACATCTGAGAGACATTAAAACATACATCCAATCAAAAACCTGTACGTGAATGTTCATAGCAGAAGTATTCATAAGAGTCAAAAAGTGGGAAAAACCCAAGTGTCTATGAACTGATGAATGACTAAATAACATGTGATATATCCATACATGGGACTATTACTAGGCACTAAAAAATAAAGTATGGATACATGCCATAACATAGATGAACCTTAAAAACATTATGCTAAGTGAAAGACGCCAGTCACCACTAAAGACCACGTAAGATTCCACTTATGAAACATCTGGAACAGGCAAATCTATAAGGACAGAAAATAGATTAGTGGTTGCCTAAAGTTGGAATGGAGGTTGGGGAAAAACATGACCGCTAACGCATATGACGTTTTCTTTTGAGTGACGAAAATGTTTTAAAACTGATTGTGGTGATGGTTGTACAGCAGCTCTAGCAAACTAACACAGGTTACAAGGATAAAGACATTCATCTGGCTGGAGGGGAAATAAGTTCTTCCTTAAGTCTTTCAAAAATTTGGACCCATGGGGTGTGACTAGAAGGGACATGACCTAAGAGCTCAAGGGATTTGAAAACATTGCGCTTGCTCACCTACACCCATCTAATCTTTGACAAAGCTAACAAAAACAAGCAATGAGGAAAGGACTCTCTATTCAATAAATGCTGCTAGGATAACTTGCTAGCTATATGCAGATTGAAACTGGACCCCTACCATTCACCATATACGAAAACCAACTCAAGATGAATTAAAGACTTAAATGTAAAATCTAAAACTATGAAGACCCTAGAAGAAAATCTGTGACCTTCAGCAAGTGCAATTATTATTTTTTCTTTCCAACTTTTATTTTAGTTTCAAGGGGTACTTGCTGAGGGTCACAGGGTCCAGAAGAGTCTTTGAAATGGAGGTGGAAGATTTCACAGGTGTTTGTGTGTGTGTTTCTGTGCGTGTGTGCATATGTGTGTGTGTGTGTGCATGTCATGTGCACATTTGTGGGCCAGAGTGTTATGGGAACAAAGTCATGGAGACAGGAGAGCATGAAGTGGGTTTGGGAGCAGTGAGAGTTTCAGTTTGGGAGCAGCACAGGGATGAATGACAGGATTAGGCTGGGGAGGCAAGCTGGGGCTTTGTTTCGGATACTGCTCCAGTGGGTGGCCCCATTTTTTAGGGCTAGATGAAGATAAGGAAAGTGGGAGACACTGTTTCCCCACAAGTTTCCAGGAGGAGAGGATGGGCCAATTAGTGGTTGTCCTGGAAGTCACAATGAGCCTAGAGCCCATGTGTGAGATATAGACAAGGAAAAGTCACTTGGGGCAGTTGGGAATGTCAATGAGGTAGGAACCTTCCACCCTAAAGGTGTGGGAAACTTAGGAGAGGTTGGGTCCATGCAAAGAGGGTCTACTTTGGGAGTGGGTACATTGGGGAGGCGCAGAATGGAAGTGATAAACTAATGAAATTAGTATCTGCTGAGCAGCTTCTGTGTCCCAAACACTCTACTAGGCCTTTCAGGTGCGTTATCTGAGCTCCTTCTCACAATAGCCCAGTAAAAATGGTACCATTACCCCATCTTCCACATAAGAAATAGGCTCAGAGAGAGGTAGTCACATGTCCAAAGGCAAACAGCTAGTGGCCAGGCTGAGCATGAATCTAAATTTCCCTGCCTCATTTTTACACTCTACCATACCTCTGCAGTCATTTTTGAAAGGACAGATTGCCTGGCCAGATGGGCCATCTGCTCAGTTGTTGTTGACCACATTCCACCCACCCCTCTGGCATAAACATGCCTTGTTCACCCAAGCAGAGGAGCTTGGATACCATCTACGCCTCCTTGGGTTCTTAAAGACCACAAGAATAGCCACCCAAGATGAAATGGTGATGCTTTTGCCTAAAGCAGGTGCCTCAGTGGGCTCAGAGACCGATGGGAATGTGTGTGACAGTGTGTTTATCGTATTCAAAGGGAGACCTTTCTGATAACAACTGTTGTATTGGGGACAGTTATTTTCAACCAGGGCTCTTTCAAGAAAAGATGGACAATAAACTTCAGGTGCCCTTCAGCTAAAAGCATTTTACTTTAACCTTCAGCTACAGAAAGCCTGGGGAATATGACAACGGTTTTCATTCATTGACCACCTACTGTGTACCAGGGGCTCTACACATATTATCTTGTGTTGTGATGGGAAACACAGGGATGGTGCATTGCCAGCCACTGAAGCCAACGTAGCAGAAGCATGAGAGCCCTTGTCACATAGGTGAGCACCAGGGCAGTAATCCCCAAAGTCTGCTGGGTGGAAAGAATGGGTGGTCCTCTATCTGGTGTGCTCCCTGAAGCCACACAGATTGCATTTCTGGGACACTTGCTATGGTTTCAATATGTTCCCCAAATTTTATGTATTCGATACTTAATCCCCAAATTTATATGTTGATGGCATTTGGAGGTGGAAACTTTGGGAGGTAATTACCATTAGATAAGGTCATCAGGGTGGGGTCCCCATGATGGAACTGGTAGCTTTATCAGAAGAGGAAGAGGGACCTGAGCTGGCATGCTCTTGCCATCTTACCATGTGGTGCTCTTTGTGATGTTATGACATGATAAGAAAGCCCTCACCAGATGCAGCCCCTCAACCTTGGACTTCCCAGCCTCCAGAACTATAAGAAGTATTTGTTTTCTTCATAAATTACCCATCCTTGCGTATTCAGCCATAGCAACAGAAAAAAGACTAAGACAATACTGTGATCTGCATTCCTGGAGAGGGGCAGAACATCTGAGATTTCCACGTCATCACAGCCTCTGCCAAGCTTCTCTGATAGTTTCTGCTTTTCTGGCAATGTCAAGCAATCTCCCCATGGGCTCAGTGGTTGCCTTTCTCCATTCTGAGAAGATTCTGATTGTGAATTCAGCACAAAATCAAACCGGTTCTCCTTGATTTTTCTCCTTCCTTTACTAGGGAACTTTCTGTTTCATTAGAGCAATTGATACTCTTCTACCAGCAAGATTTTGTGTGCACAATGATTCCACTGGGACAAGTGTCCAAATAGACCTTATTTTCTGAGCTCGTGATTCACTGGGGGTAGATTCAAGGAAATTGATGAGCACATCACCACATGTATGAGAGTCCGTGACTCTTGAAATTGTTAGCTCATGTCCTGCTAGTCTAGATCGCAGCCTTATTAACTCTTCCTTGAACACAGCCTCTAATGGCTTCCCCACTTTCACTGCCTGTCACTCACCTGGAAAGGCTCAGTGAGGCTGGGGCAGGCAGAACAGAAAAGGCCATTGCAGAATCAAGGGGTAAACATAAAAGATGCCAGGGAAAGGGGAGGGTAAGTCTAGGACTAAGAAGGCTTGTGGGGTGGGTGAGCTGGAAGGTGGCAGAGGAGCTGATTTTCTGAGAATCTTCTACATACCAGACACTACTCTGAGCCTTTTAAGCTTAATATCACAGTGTAATCCTTCTAAAGCATAATTCTGCTCTCATCACTTCTCTGTTTAAAACCCTTCAAGGGCATGTTGACACCTGTAAAATAGAGATCCAAACCACTTCTTATGACATAGAAGACTCCCCAGCTCCAGTTCCTGCCTAATCTTGCACCACTTTTCTTTCTAATACCCTGTAGTCATACACTGGCTGCACCTACAACTGACACTTGCCGTTTCCCAATGACTTCCTCTCATGCCTTCAAGCCTCAGCACGTGCTGATCTCTTTGGTCTGATACCCTGTCTTCAGTGTCTTCATCTGTTAGATAAACAACCTGTATTTGTTCTTTAAATGTCTCTTCCTCTAGGCCAGGTGGGTGGTTCATGCCTGTAATCCCAGCACTTTGGGAAGCCGAAGTGGGTGAATCACCTGAGGTCAGGAGTTTGAGACCAGCCTGGCCAACGTGGTAAAACCCCATCTCTACTAAAAATACAAAAATTAGCCAGATGTGATGGCGCATGCCTCTAATCCCAGCTACTGGGGAGTCTGAGGCAGGAGAGCCATTTGAACCCGGGAGGCAGAAGTTGCAGTGGGCCGAGATCACGACATTGCACTCCAGCCTGGGTGAGAGTGAGACTCTGTCAAATAAATAAATAAATGTGTCTTCCTTTGGACACAGCCTTTTGTCTTCCCCAGGCTTGGACAGCTGTCCTCTAACTGGGTTCTCATATGTCCCATTGCAAGTCCTATCCTAGACACATTTCACCACATAGTAGTTATCTGTTGCCCCACCGGACAGTGAGCTCCTTCAGGACCAAGTCTGGATCCCTGAACCCTCAGCAGCCTGCATGATACTGAGCATGTGGTTGTCCCTCCAAATACATCTGTTGTGTGAATCCATGTCTGAGTCCATTTGCAGATAGGCTGGCAGGATACCAAATTTCTTTCAAAAGCAGTGTCAGAAAGCTTCTAGTAGCCAGTTACTTTTTGATACCCAGGAATGCAACTGTAGAACTTTGGGTCCTTTAAAACCAAGTCAACAGAAAACTTTAGTGGGTGAAGACATGGAGGGACACACATTTCCAGCAAGTGCAGGAGAGGAAACAAAGAAAATCACCAGAAGATCTGACTTCTGAGCTGTTCATGCCTGGGCAATTCAGAAGGCAGCAAAATGCTCTGGGCAAGGCCAGAGTTTATTTATTCTGCCAAATTCAAGCCAGTATTAATAATATAATGGCTTTAAAATGGTTTGGTATTCCTGGCATGGCCTTCCTCACCTGTGCAAGCCCAGAATGCCCTGCTCTCTAGCATATAGACATTCATTCACCCATTCATTCATTTTTTTTGTTTACTCATTGAACATATCATCTATTAAGTGCCAGCTCTGTGCCAGGGTTTATACTAGTGCCTGGTAATTAAGAGATTGTCAGAGAAAATGAACCTACTGAGGGATGGGAAAAGTACGTGGTCTCTTTAATACAATGAGTGGTATAGTGGACTTAGCACAGAGGAGGGCCCCTGATCTAGCCAGGGATTCAAGGAAGACTCAAACTTGACAAATGAGGAAAGAAGCCTTTACTAGCAGAAAGAATAGTGGGGCCAAGTCCTGGGGGTGTGAGAAAGAATTATATATTGTTAGGACTCCAGGTTGTCCATCACTGATGAATAATGATGCCAGAGAGGAGGCAGGGCTGAATCTAGGGGGCCATGAATGACAAGTCAATAGTTGTCACTTTAACCTTTGGATGATGTGAGCCACTGGAAAGCTTTAAGCAAGGAAGGACAGGATCTGATTTGCAGTGATTGCCAGGCTGCTATTTGGAGGATAAAATGAGGTTGGAAGTCCAAGGTGAGGGGCAGAGAGTGACTATAATCAGTGAAGGAGCTTGCTTCAATTCTGGTGCAGATGCATTTGAGGACTACTTCCTCTGCTGCCTGGCTCAATGCAACATTCAGATCTTCCTTCCTCTCATGGAGAGTTCATAGGTTCAGAGGCATCAAATTCTTTTGTTAGGTGACTTGTGCCTTTTATATGGTCTGAGGGGATGTGCTGAAGACCGATTTCATGCCCACTTGTCACCAGCCTGATGTCTGTTACACCCTCAAAATTCTATGGGCTTCACAGAAGTGTAAATCAGCTTCAGGGGCCTTGGAGACCATATAACCAAAGCTCTGTGCTGACCATACCTCCTTTGTCTCTTTCATTCCAGCTTATTTGGGAGTGACTTGAAAAGTACCATGACTATAACACTTCCCTGAAGCATAGGGACCAGCCCCTCCCTTCCTCTCCTGCTTCCTCTCCCTCAGCATTTTTTTAAGGAAGAATGTCTTAATTTTTCCTTTATTCTTGAGGGATAGTTTTGCTAGATATAAAATTATTGGTTAAGAGGTTTTTTGTTTGTTTGTTTGTTTGTTTGTTTTTTTCAGGACTTTAAATATGTCATCCCACTGCCTTCTGGCCTCCTCGGTTTCTGATGAGAAATCAGCTGTTATCATATTGAGGATCCTTTGTACACAATGAGTTAGTTCTCTCTTGTTGCTTTCAAAATTCCCTTTGTGGCTTTGGGTTTCCACAATTTGAGTGTAATATGTCTTGGTGTGAATCTCTTAGAATTTATCTTGTTTGGAATTCATTGAACTTTATGAGTGTGTAGATTCATATCTATCATCAGGTTTGGAACTATTTCGTTTTTGAGATGAGGGGTCTCATCTCAAAAAAAAAGTGAGATTGGCCTTTTTTTTTTTGAGTCTCACTCTGTCACCCAGGCTGGAGTGCAGTGGCACAATCATAGCTCACTGCAACCTTGAACTCCTGGGTTCAAGCAATCCTCCTGCCTCAGTCTCCTGAGTAGCTGGGACTATAGGCATATGCCACCACACTCAGCTCATTTAAAAAAAATTTAGTAGAGATGTGGTCTTGCTATGTTGAGCAGGCTGGAGGTTTAGGAAGTTTTTAGCCACTATTTTCTCTCCGTTCTCCTTCTGGGATTCCTATGATGCATATATTGGTACCATTGATGGTGTTCCACAGGTTCCTCAGGCTCTGTTTGTTTGTCTTCATTTTGTTTTCTTTCTATTCCCCAGACTGGATCATATCAATGGCCTTATCTTCAAGTTATCTGATCCTTTATTCTTCCTGCTTAAATCTACTGTTGAAGTCCTCCAGTGAATTTTTTATTTCAACTATTGTACTTTTCAACCAGAATTTCTGTTTGGTTCCTTTTTATAATGTCTATCTCTTTATTAATATTTTCATTTTGCTTATACATTCCTTTCCTAATTTCATTTAGTGCTTTGTTCATGGTTTTCTTTAGCTCATGGAACACATTTAATACAGCTGATTTAACGTCTTTGACTAGTTATGTCTGGTCTTCCTCAGAGATGGTTTCTGTTAAGTTTTTTTTCCTGTGATTGGATCATACTCTTCTGTTTCTTTGTAGGTTTTTTTTTTTTTCCTTGAGAACTGGATATTCTGAGTATTATAATATGGCGACTCTGGAAATCAGATTCTTCCCCTCTTCAAAGATTGCTGATTTTTGCTTCTTGAAGCCTAGCATTATCTGTTTGTGACTTTTCCAATTTATTTCTGCAAATTACATATTCCTTGTTGTGTCTGGTCACTGAACTTTATGTTCTATTTTCTTTGCAGTCAACTAGTGACCTAACAAAGATTTTTCTTAAAGATCTGGCTCTAAAATGATGGAGGAAAGGGTTCTATCTCTCTAAATCTTCCAATGGATGACACCAGGGAAGTCACTGATGACAAGAGACTGTACCAGTCTCTCAAGCCATGACCAAACCAACCAAAATGTACAACTTCAAACTTTTGGAGGACAAGTCTCACTGCCCACCCTCTCACAGCCAGCTGTGCCAAGAACATAAGCTTCTATGCCCACAGGTGTAGTGGGGCTGAGAAATGGAGGAAAGTACTTGGTTTGCCCATGCTACTCACTTATGAAGGATCAGCAGCCTCTTCCTTTATCAAGAATTCTATTGGGTGTCATTAATGTCCTCAAGTTCCAGAGTTCCAGAAGAGTTTATTTCACTTACTCTTTTCAGCTTAATGTTTACTTTGGGGAAAGGGACTGGTCTATAGAACTATTTGCACCATGATTTTGGGTGATATCATGGTATCACTTGGAAGAGCTTTCTGAGTTCCCCTATCTGGGAGGAAGGCATTTGGGGCTTGATAGAGTGTCAGTGGTCAGTTCAGGTCTCAAAGAATAGAAGCAGGGATTTGACCACTTAGGCTTGGCTCCAGGCTTGGACTCAGAGTGAGAGGGAGGGGTGAACTGGGGTCTTCTTTAATGCTACTCAGCTTACCTACTTTGGGCAGGATGAAGTAGCAACTGACGTCTATTGAGTGCCTGACATTTTTTCATTAAAGCCTCACCAGTCTGGAATAACAAATTTTACTGTCCTCATTTCATAAATGAAATGACAGAGGCTCAGAGAGGTGATGTAATATTTCCCACACCATATAGCTGGTAATGGTGGGGCCAGGATTTGAACCTAGGTCTGTGCGAGTCCACAGCTTAACCCCTCTCAGCCTATCGTGCTTTGGATGGGGAATCCATGTAGTAACCCTGCCTAGAAATAAAAATGTAGTATTTGATTAGACCTTCACCTAGGCTGTACCTCTCAGAGGCTAAGTCAACTGGATCTCAGTTTCTCCATCTTTGCAGTGGGAGCTCAAGGCAGTTAATCTCTGAGATTCTATGGAATTCAAAGAAAACAGGGGCCCAAAACAGGCCCTGTTAAGGGCCTGTTTGTAAAGCCCAAGTTAAGACCTTCCCAGGCCTCAGAGAGAGGATCTGGGTCCAGCCTGGCTGGGGCGGGGCATATTTCCTCCACAGAGGAACAGTCCTTTCTCAGTAGTACCAGGCTGGCCCTTTCTCTGCTGAGGTGCCAGTTGGCTGAAGAAGCTGCTAATCTCTGCTTAGCATCCTGGCAGGATAGGGGGCCAGAGAGCCAGGGTTGGAAGGAGCTGCATCTTCCTTCAAGGAGGGCTTCATTACACCCACACCTTGGGCACTGCAAGGTGATCTTCTCTCTGTTTTGTTCCAAACATGGCCAAAGACTGGCCTTGGCTGAACATGGCTTATCTTTAGAGAACACTCTATGCTCAGCTGAAATTAGAGCCATTTTTTTCTTTGACACTGTCAACCCCTCAACTTTTTGCTGCCTACCTGCATGTTGGCTGCTAGCCTATGCTTGCTGACATTGCAGATCCTACTCTTCAGACCAGGGCCATTTGCTGTGGGGAGTTAGCCTTTCCATGGAGCTGCATTTCCTGCCTCTCACCCAGGTAAAATCCCTCCTAGTGGCCTTGCCCCATGGGAAAAAAGCAAGAGTGGTACTTCCTCAGCAAAACTAACACCAGGCACCAGTTGGATACTCGAGGCAGGTAAACTCCATCCTGATCCACACTCAACACTTCCCTGCCTTCATTCAGGTTGTTCTTCCTCCTCTTTTGTGTTATCCAATCAAAGAGCAGGGAGCTACATTTTCCCCTTCTCTTGCCTTCCCTCCAAACTGAGTTCAAACCAGCAGATACACAAGGGTCCTTGCTGTGTGTCAGGCACCAAGGCACCAAGATGAAAGAGTTGGTCCCTGGCCTCAGGAACTCATAGTAAATGTCAACTGATTGGCTGAGGCCAGAAAAGCTCTGAAGACCCAAAATCAGAGAGGTTATGGAAAGGTTCTCCATTTTTCAAACCAATGAGGGATGGAACTTTCCCTTATTGGGAATGAACCAGGAATGATCCAGGGATAAGGCATGCAGCCTAGATGCTCCTGTCTGTTGTGTCAGAGAAACGGAACCAATAGTTTCTCTCTTTCTCTCTCTCTCTCTCTCTGGTATGTGTGTGTGCAGAGAGAGAGAGAGATTTATGACTTATATAGCAATTGACTAACATGATTACAGAGGCTGACAAGTCCCAAGATCTGCACTCTTGCAAGCTGGAGACCTGGGAGAGCTGATGAGTAGTTCCAGCCCTAAAGCAGGCAAACTCAAGACCCCGAAAGAGCTGATGTTTCAGTTCAAGTCTGAAGCAGGAAAAACCTGATGTCCCAGCTCAAAGGTGGGAAGGCAAAAGAAGCTCCTTCTGACTTAGACTTTTTGTTCCATTCAGGAGGGCAATCTGCTTTACTCAGTTTACCAACTCAAATGTTAATCTCATCCAGAAACACCCTCACAGACACACCCAGTGTAATGTTTGACCAAATGTCTGGGCGCTCTGTGGCCCAGCCAAGTTGACACATAAAATTCGCCATCACAGGGAGAATCTTTCACTGGTTTCTGTGTGCTGAGTCTCACCATCCCACAGAGTGATTCATCATTTGATGGGGAGAATGTAGCAGAGACATTAATGGTGTGGACTCTGAGCCACTCTCAGCATTTGTGCCCTGGATTTATCACTTTCTCTCTGTGTGAACTTGGTCCCTTTGTTTAACCTTCTGTGTCTAAGTTATCCCGCCAGCAAGATGGAGCTATTAATAGAAACCATGTTTTGGTGTTGTATCAGAAGAGAGTAACTCTGTAAAGCACTTAGCGCAGTGTCTGGTGGGTAATACCTGCTCAGGACTTGTGAGTTATTGTCATTACAGACTTTTTGCCTCTTCCTCCAGAGTGTGTGCTAACTCAGCACAGAGAAAAGTTCATGGGGTTTGGACCCAGAAAGGCCAAGGCTGGCTCCATCCCGCACATCTAGAGCAAATCGCCAAGGTTCTCTGTGCCTGGCACTCCCTGTGTGTAAGTGGGGAGGATGTGATCTCAATAGATTGCTTCAGGGGTTAGAGAAAGTGTCCATACAGCATCCAGCCCACCTGAGCTACTCAACAGTAGCTGGTTCCTTTTCCACCCCTAATGGCAGAGACTGCATCTGTCTTTCATTAGCATCCCCAGTGAGCACCACACTCTTAGTAAGTGCTCATAAGAGGTTGTTTGAATGCAGTGGCTTTGCCTGATGAGAAAATATGGCCCTACCTATTCCCAGACACCCCTTCTAGAGATCAGATCCAACAGGTGCTCAGTATCACATTGTCTCCACACAGTCTTCTAAGAGGAAAGTCTGCCCCAGGTACTTGTGAAACTCCTGCTGCTGCCAGGTCTAAGCGAGCTGATGGAAGGCAAGAGAGATGGCTGGTGGGAGAAGAGCAAGGCTGTTTCTCAACTCTGGGACAATGGGAAGTGAATAGAAAATAGAGAATCAATTGCACTTGGGAGTGATTTAGAGTAAATTGCCACTGTGTCCCCTGAGCCATCACCCCACTGACCAATGGTCTTCCTTATGTCAATTTAGTGTTTTCCATTTGTAAAGTACCCGGACATCACCACATCCCTGAAGACAGGCTGGGCAGGGGCAATTATTCTCATTTTTCAGAAGTGGAAACTGAAGCTGAGTAGAGGAATTTGCCCAGGGTCACACAGCTCTCCTCATTCTCAGGCTGGTGTTTTTCTCCATGGAGACAAACTAGAGTCTTTTCAGAGTATCCCTGGTGGCTGGCCAGGCAGAAAGCACAGCCCCACAGGTATGTCTCAGGCTGGCAAACATCCCCGAGTGGCTGGAGATGAAGGATTTCTTCAACAGTAAATTGAGTCTATGTTATTGTAAACAAGAGTTGTGCTTCTGACTCCCAAGGCAGCCCAAATGGTCAGTCAGGACATGGGTCTTTCTCTCCAGCCCTTGTCAGTGGGTGCCAAAGTCTCTTTCTTCTCTTCTTCTTCTCATCCTTCCCCTGCTCCTTGTCCTTCTTTATCTGCTCCTTCTCTTCCTTCTTTTTCCATAATCTCTTTTCTTGACCAGATTGCAACATGCAGCTTCACATTTTAATGGTCTGGCCTTGGGATAAAGTCATCAATATTCCAAGAAACCATTTCAGGGATTTTTTTTTCTTAGTCTCTTTTTAAGTCAGGTGTTTTTAACCTGATGCCATGGACAGTGATTGACTCTGAAACACAGAGAATATTTGAATTGATATTAAATTTTTGTGTCTTTTTTATGCGAATTGGGGATGGAGGGCATAGCATTCATCAAATTCTCAAAATGGCATAAACACAGAAAGGGTCTTTATTAAGGGCTTATTGACTCAGACTTAACACACAATGATGACAAAATGGTATGATGTGGGCTTCCTGATCCATGGAAAAATGTCAGAATCTAAGCAAGAAGACCCCTGCACACAGCAGGGCCTAAGCCAAGTTGTCTGATGTCTGTGGACATGACAGATGAAAAGAGTTGGTGTTTGTCTTTTGAAATTATTTGGTTCAAGCTGAGTGACTCTCTTTATGGAGAAGTGATCAAAGAAGAGTCTATCAGCCTGCAATCCCAGCATTTGGGGAGGCCAAGCCATGTGGATCATTGAGGTCAGGAGTTTGAGACCAGCCTGACCAACATGGTGAAACCCTGTCTCTACTAAAAATACAAAAATTAGCCCAGCGTAATGGCACACACCTGTAATTCCAGCTACTTGGAAGGCTGAGACAAGCGAATACCTTGCACCAGGGAGGCAGAGGTTGCAGTGAGCCGAGATTGTACCACTGCACTCCAGCCTGGGTGACAGAGTGACACTGCCTCAAAAACAAAACAAAATAGTCTATCATTGCACTGAATTGTTTTACAGAGAAGAGGTGACAAATTTTATTCTTGCAGAAATATCACATATCTGGAGTAGAAACATGGAAGAAGTTTATTTTCCTTTTCTAGAGAGCTTCCCATCAAAAGGAATGGAAAAAATGGAAGCTTTGAGAATTTAGTTGGACAAAAGAAAGAACTTCTTGGATTCAATACAATTACAGGGTAATTTGGCCAAGAATCTATCTTTGGATTGAGCTGATGGCTAGGAAACTTAGAAGTTATTAGTCACCCTGGAGTTCAGTACACAGGCTGATGCCTATTGGAATCCTTTTCCCATCATCATATCCCGGTCCTGTCCACACAAAGAATCATAAGTATGATCATTAGGTGATACCAACATACGGGGCTGTTGGGTTTAATTACGAGAAATCCCATGTTCTAGTGGAAAGAGATCAGGCTTTGAAGTCATAAAGTCTCGGGCTCACTTCTTGGCTGCACTGCTCATCAGCTGTATGATTTGAGGCAACTTTCTTCACTCTGTAATTTTCTCATTCCTTGAGCATAAAGTGAGGGTGAAGACACTTGCCTTACCATTTGGTTATGATGATTAAATGAGATAATGTACAAAAAATACCTCAGCCTGGGACCCAAAGTGTTAATTCCCTTTTTCCCGCTGAAAACGTGTTTATCTAAAGATCCAGCTCCAGGGAACCCAGGCGTCTCAGAACAGGAATCTCCAAGCAAGAAGGGAGAGTCCAAGCATAAACAAAAAAGTTGTGACAAAACTCAAGCACTGAGCCCTACTCAGCCCTACTGGTTTCCATTTTACCCATATGCCCAACTACTTCATGATTTAGTTTTCTAGCTTCTAGTTGATTAGAAATTGAATTAGAATTGGGTTAATATTCAGCTCTCTTTCATCTTTGGGAAAAAAAGAATTGGGTTCATAAAAGGAGAAACTATTATATTCATACATAAGATTACCAAGAAAAGATTTTGAAAAAATATAAAAAAGTAAACCCTCGATGTGACTAGCAAGGGCAGTATGTTAGCCCAGGGCTGCTGTAACAAAGTACTATACAACGAGTGGTTTAACCAACAGAAATTTATTCTCACAGTCCTGGAGGCTATAAGTTGAAAATTATGGGACAGGCAGGATTGGTTCCTTCTAAGGGCTGTGAGGGAGAATCAGTTCATACCCCTCTCCTACATTTAGGGTGATTTGCTGTCAGTCTTTCAAGCCATAATAGGCATTTCTTGGCTTATAGATGCATCACCCTGATTTCTGTGTTCATCTCCACCTGGCATTCTCCCTGTGTGTGTGTGTGTGTGTGTGTGTGTCTGTCTGTCTCCAAGCTTCTCCTTTTTATAAGGACACCAGTCATATTGGATTAGGGTCTCTCTCTACTCCAGTATGACTTAATATTAACTCATTATATCTGCAAAGACCCTATTCCCAAATAAGGTCACATTCTGAGATACTGAAGGTTAGGACTTCAACATACGAATATGTAGGGTGATGCAATTTAATCTATACTAGAAAGAAATCTGGGATTATTTAGTTTAGGGGCAAGCAGTATCTGCTTTCTGAAAGAAAGACTGTATTTTGCCCCATACCCAGAACGATGATCCCTGGGTCATTAAGAAGACACTTAAATTTTGTTCAGCATCTTAATCATTTTAGAAAGATCTGTAAAAATGACTAACGTGGAAGATGCGTGGGGCTCGATGCTCACTGATGCAAACTCGCTGCTCACCAGGCACAAATGCGAGCTACAAGCTGCCTTTCCAGAGGATTCCCAAAGCAGGCAGCTGAGCACCCACAACAGCATGAGATCAGTTTTGTGGTTTTCACCTCAAGCTTTAGGACCACAGGGTCTCTGCTGAGCTGACTTGCAGGCGCTCGGACTAGAAGCAGAATGACTTCTTCTGCTAGGTACAGGTCACCTGAACTAACCAGGGATGTGGACCAGGCTCTGAGCAGATGCTCAAAGGAGGATTCCACAAGATCACTGGCTTTCAGGAATCACTCCTCCCTAGGGAGTGTGTTAACGTCTCTGGCTATGAAATATATATCCTATGCAGCAAGGCATAAAACAATGGCACCTACTGTCTGCATCTCCGGACTGAGTGTTTATATATGCATCAGAGGCAGTCTGAAGTAGCCTAAAGAGAATCAGAAAACCTAGGTCTGAGGCCCAGCTCACTAACTTCCTAGCAGAGCGAGCTTGGCGAGTGCCTTGCCCTCTCTAAACATCAGTTTCTAAATCTGCAAAATAGTGATGACTTCCACACAGGGTGATGTAAATATTGCACGGGGCAATGGGTGAGAAAGTACCTGGAACGCTTTAGGGTGTGCCATAGGTGCACTGAGTCATGCTGGTCTCCACCCAACTCCTCTTGGGGGCTGTGTTCTCATTTCCCAGATGCAGTAGGTGTTGGCTGCCAGCAGCTCATGCTTGCATCCTTTTGGAGGTTGGCCTTTGGTTGATGGGAGCTACTTTGCCCAGGGATGCCTGGGAGGTATAGCCAAACCCCCAGGAGTGACTTGTGGCCAGCAGTGGATTGAGAAGGGGTGTAACCACCCAGCCCTCCTGCCTCTGCCAAGACAACTTCTGTGGTGCATCTGAAGCTCCAGAGCTCCCCATGGTGTCAGGAGGCCAGACTCCCCCTAAACCACACATTTGCCTAGCTTGTCCCCTTCCCATATTTCACATTTCTGACTCCTTCACAGGTTTCTCCTGAGAACACTTCCCTTTAAATTGCTCACACAAGAATCTCTGTCTTAGGCTCCATTTCTAGGGAACCTGACCTAAGCCAGGAGGCCATGCAAGAATCACTGGTTGGTCTTTCCATCTTGCAGTGTTTCCTCTTTCAGAGGTGACACTAACTAATCTGACTCTAAGATCTTTGCACAGTTCTTTACTCTGCCCTGAATATTCTTCCCCCAGATCATCAGCCGGCTGACTCCTTGTCAGTCAGATCTCCGTTTAAATGTCACCTGCATAGAGAAGCCCTCCCTAACTGTGCGATGTAAAGTGGCCATTTAAATTCCCCACGTAGCCCTTGGCATACTCTGCTTCTTGCGATCTCTTTGTTTATTATCTCATCCCTCTTCCTTCCCCTGTCGTAAGCGAGCCTTGCTTTTCATCTCTGCGATAGCACATTTGAGCTGAACAGTCTCTGAGGGTCCTTCCTGCTTTGGCGTTCCACTTTTTATGGGCTGGGATCAAAAGCAAAGCATTAACATTCCATTAGCAACAGCAGACAAGTGATAGCATGAGAGTTCCACGGCTGCCTCCTGCGTGACCCAGTGCAGACTCCTTCCCTCCCTGAGACAGTTTCCTCACCTGCTGCACAGAGGTAGGACAAGATGACCTCCAGCTGCAGTCCTATAATTCTGATGACATGTAGTATGTATTGTTTCTGGAACCTGGGGACACACTACTGCAGGACTGCTTGTGTTGAACCTTCTTTGTTTTCTGTGCTTTCTTAAAACAGTTACAGTCAGCTGATGTGAAGGCTTGCAAGTGCCTTTTTATTATTTTGGGGAGTATGCCTGGCTTCATTTTATTACCATTGGGCCTGTGTCCCTCAAACCTCATCCTTTCCAATCACAGATGCTGAAAAGAAACCTGTTTCTCCCTGTCATCCATAGGTGCATGGGACAAATGAGACATAGTCCCTACACCAAGGTGCTCAGTCTCTCAAGTGACTGTAATTATAGCACATTGCATTCATTCATTCTTTCCTGCATTAATTCATACATTTATTCAACAAATACCTAGTGAATGACTATTATCTAGGCTCCGAGGACTCAACAGTGAACAAGATAAACTGCCTGTCCTCAAGGAGCTTACGTTCTTGTGTTACCTGCCATCACAAAAGTATTTCAGGGTGCTCTCAAACACTGAAGAGGAGGCAACCAGCTCTCTCTGCTTGGATAGACTTTGGAAGCCTCTTTGGAGGAGAGAACATTTGGGCTGGGTTTTGAAGAATAAAGAAGAGTTTTCCAGACAAAGAAGGGGTTCATGAAGGCATTGCTGTGGCTGAGTTGGAAGGACAGTGGCAGGGAGACTAGGGGAGGAGGCCAGAGAGGTGGACCAGGCAGAGCCGGATTGTGAATCATCCCAGATAGTTGCACTTTATCCTGAATATAATGGGGAGTCACTGAAGGTTCTTGCGCACGGGAAAGATGTGGTTGAGAAGTGTCTTGGCACTTGGGCAGCATGGTGAAGAGTATTCATTTCCTACAACAGCTGTAACCAATCACCACAGACTGGGTGACTTAAGACAACAGAAGTTTATTTTCTCACAATCCTGGAAGCTGTAAGTCTGAAATCAAGGTGTCCGGTAGGGTTGGCTCCCTCTGGAGGGATCAGAAGGAGAGTCGGCTCCATGTGTCTCTCTCAGTTCCTGGCAGTTACTGGCAAAGCTTGGCATTCCTTGGCTTGCAGTTGTAACACTCCTATCTCTGCTTCATGTGGTCCTGTCCAGCCTGTCTCTGCCATCACACGGGCTTCCATTCTCTCTGTCTCTTCTCTTCTTATATGGACACTGGTCATATTGAATGAAGGGCCCGCCCCATTCCAATATGACCTCATCTTAACTAATTACATCAGCAACGATCCTATTCCCAAATAAAGTCTCACTCTGAGGTACTGAGGTTAGCACTTCAACACATCTTTGTGAGCACGCGGTCAGCAGGAATAGGGCCACAGAGCCGGGGGGGCAGCATGAGGTGGACACTCTGCCTGTAACAGCACCTGTGTCACCAGGTGAGGGACTTGTGGGCAGGGATGTGGGTTTAGGGTATTTCCATAGCCCTCTCTGTAGGACTGAAAACCATCAGTTGTCCATAACGAAGAATGGGGTAAATAACTGATAAGGCTATGGGAGACTAAATCCCATCCTCCAGTCACTCCCGAAGCAATCACTGCCTTCTCTGTGGATGGTTCCTCCCCTCTGATAACGCACGTCACCACTGGGAGCAACTTGAAGAGCCTCTCTGTACTTTTACGTTCTAAATTATGTACATGACCCATGCCTGGGACAGCCATGCCCAGCGCCCAGACACTTAGCACCCATAGGTGCCGCAACTCCAGCCCACCTGGAGGACCTCTAAGCAGGGCACCCAGCAGAAGTTGTGCAGACTGCAACCCTGTCTGCAGCTTGAAGATCTGGGGTTTCTTCTGGAGCCCTCTCTCAGCTGTGATGGATGTGGAATGTCTGCCCTCCCCACACTCCTAAGCCTCCAGTGATATCTCCTGAGGTGTGGGCTGGGCAACAGAGCCTGTTTGGAATGTTGTTAGGATTTTTTACTGCTAGTATCAGAGGAGCTATTGTAGATTCTTCTCGCATTTCACCTGACCCAAATTTTTGAGGGGGGGGGGAGGTGGGGAACTTCCCCTTCTCTCAATTCCCACAGCTCTTGATTCTCATGTTCGTTCTTGTATTCATTCATTCATGCACTCATTCATTTGACACCTTCAGCAAATATTTAATGAGCACCTATTCAGTGCCCAGCTGTAAACAAAATAGAGCAAAAGCCCTGTCTCACAGAGCTAATATTTGACAATTATGCGATGAGTATCTTTCACGTGCCAGGCACAAGGAAAACACCTGCCCTTCCTTTTGCCAAGTAGCATTTCAGTGATTAAAAGCTTGGGCTGTGGAATTCAAGAGCCAGGTTTCAAATTCACAATCGGTTACTTGTAAGCGAGGTTAGCTGTGGCCATATGTTATAATCTCTCAGAGCCTCTGTTTCTCTCTATGAACTGAGGACAATAATATCTTCCCCTGGACAGTTATAAGATCAAATGAAATGATACATGAAATGTGCACCATAGAGTCATGAGTGTATAAAAAATGTTCAATGAACATTCACTGTTATTATAATTGATACTATTACTACTAAATATTACAGTTACAAGGCAATGTGGGTTCTCTCTCTCCACCTGGTTGTATGTGCACATCAGCTCATCTTCAGAGTTGAGAGCTTGCAACAAAAACATGGGTAAAATAATACTAAAAACAACTCAGACAAGAAACAGAAGAAACGGGACAGATTAAAAAACTAAACAAAACAAAACAAAACCCCGAGAAACCACAAAAAGCACAGGAGGGAAGAGAGAAAAATGACTGAAAGGCTATTTCAGTAGCTGATTTTCAAGTAGCCTGCCTTCTACCACAGTAGAAAGAGTCTGGGCAAAGAGCAAGGCAGGCTCTGATGTTTGTAATGGAAGCACAGGCTGTTAAGTGGGTAATAAATGCTTCTGACTTTGACATCAGAGTGGGATGCATCCCACAGGTCTTTTTACAAGAGACATATAGGATGATGCTCTTCAAAGCATTTGCACCAAAAAACTGCAGGGTTGCTCTTGTTGGAAGTCTGAGGGAACCTATTTAATCCCTCCTCTCCCCTCTGGGTGTGTAACTGATTGAGAACGCACACAAGGAGCCAGGCAAGGCTCAGTATCAGTGTTGTTATTGATGATGCTGTATTGGGAAGCTTCCCCAAACTGCATTCACCATAACAGAAAGTCTGGAGCAAGGCAGGCTTCCTTGCCTTAGCAGCAAGTCTGGAGCAAGGCAGGCTTCCCCTCTCAGGGAGTGCTGGCTGGGTGGGGGTAATCCTAGAGGGAGCCTGGGCCTCACAGACTCCACAGTAGGAACATTGGCAGAACTTCAGCAGGTGTGGCCAGAGACCCATCTCTTTCAGGTCTCTCACTCGCCAAGGGTCTCAAATTCATACCTTCAGTGTTATCTCCAAACAAGTTATATTAGTTTGCTAGGGCAGCCATAACAAAGCAACACAGACTGCCCGGCTTAAACAACAGAGATTTATTTACCCACAATCCTGGAGGCTGGAAGTCCCAGATCAGGGTGTTGGCAGGGGTTCTTCCCAGGCTTCACCCTTTGGCTTGCAGATGGCTGTCTTTCCCTGTTGTCCTCACGTGGTCTTCTCTCTGCGCATGTCTGTGTCCTAATCTTATTTTCTTACAAGGACACCAGTTATATTGGATTAGGGCCTACTCTAATGACCTCATTGTAACTTGATTGCCTTTTTAAAGGCTCTATCTCCAAATACAGTCACATTCTGAGGTACTAGGAGCTAGCACTTCAACATATGAATTTTGGAAGAGACATAATTCAGCCCAGAACACAAGGTTAGGCAGACAGTCAGGGAAATATTCCGGGAGAATATAAAAATGTTCATCATGCTGCATTCTTTTAAAAACCATTTATTCTTTTGAATATATGACACATTCACATGGTACAAATTTGAAATGCTAAAAAGGATATGAAAAGAAGCATAATTTTCCTTCCTCCCTGACCCCAGTCCCCATAGAAGCCATGTGATTTATGTTTTGTGTTTGACTCTCCAGAGAGAGTCTTTGCACATATGTGTACTCACACAGAGCACACTCTCTGTTCTGCACCTTGCTTTTTCAACTAAAAGTGTATCTTTGAGGGGACTTACTTGCCTAAGAAAAAAAGCAGGTGCACTTTCCTCTATTCATCCTGTTAAGTGCAACTAAAAGCCTAGGCATTGTATGCAAGACAAACATACAGCGTTCCTGCAAGACAGAGAGAGGAAGGCCAAAGGCTAGAGACCTCAGAACCCAGGGAATAACATGGCGGTGGGTTCCTTGGGTTTTCTTTTTGCCTCATATATCCCAGAATTGGATGTGAAGAAGCCAGCACTCCCAGAAACATGAACAGGAGCAGACAAAATCAGAAGCTCAAACAGAATCTGCTCCCAATAACTACTCTACATTAGCCAAACACTTTACACACAAAAACTTGAAACCCCTAACCTTACTCATGACAGAAAAGGGCAAAAGAAGAGCCTAGATTTTCAGTCTTATGATGTTTTAACAAGGCACTCCAATACTCCTACTGATGTCAGAGGTGGCCAGTTAGGAAGCCAGGAATTTCATTCCCACCAGCTGACAATGAGACCTCCTTCCCAACAATATCACTAGAGACCACGTGGGGAGCCTGGACTTTCACTCTCACCCAGCAAAATGTAGAGCCCCCTTCTCAAGTATCAATAAAGCCAAATGTGAACTCAGGACTTCTATATCTGCCTAAAAATGACAAGGCAGTGTCCCCTCTTCCCCTGCTACAGCAGTCATTAAAAATAGCTAAAACACTCACATTCATAGCCTCATTGCATAAAACTAAAATGTCCAGATCTTAAAATAAAATCACTTGTCATATCATAAGCCAAGAAGATCACAGACTGTATGAGGAAAGACATTTAATAGATACCAACACTGAAATGACAGAGATATTAGAATAATCTGACAAAGATTTTAAAGTATCATGATAAAAATGCTTCAACAAACAATGATAAACAGGCTTGTAACGAATGAAAACATAGAAAGTTTCAGCAAAGAAATAGAAAGACAAGGCAAAAGTTGAAAGATATAAAGAAGAACTAAAAGGTAAACTTAGAATTGAAAAATACAGTAACCAAAATAAAAAGTTCAGTGTTCAGTGGATAGGCTGAACAGCAAAATGGAGGGGATAAAGAGAATAATTAATGAACTGGAAGATGGAACAATAAGGATTACTCAATCTGAACAACATAGGAAAAACAGAATGTAAAATCATAAACAGAGCCTCATGGACCAGTAGAACCTCAACAAAAATCTAAAATTTGTATCACTGGGGTCCCAAAAGGAGAAAGAAGAATTGTGCTGAAAAAGTAGTCAAAGAAATAATAATAGCTAAAACTCCCCAAAGTTGGCAAGACATACAAACCTACAATGTCAAAATGCTGAGCAAATCTCAAACAGGATAAACCAAAGAAATCCACACCAAGACACATCATATTTTAAATTTCCGTAAATCAAAGACATGAAAAAAATCTTAAAAACAGAGAAAGAAAATATCTTACTTATAAGGTAAAAACAAATAGAATAACAGTGAATTTCTCATTGGAAAATATGGAGGCCAGGAGGAAGTAGCACAATATTTTCAGGTGCTAAGAGCAAGAACTGTTAATCCAGAAACCTACATCTAGTGAAAATATCCTTTAAAAATAAATGAGAAATTAAGACATTTTCAGATGAAGGAAAATTAAGAGAATTTGTCATCAGCAGACCTGCCCTAAATAATGGCTAAAGACAGTTCTCTAAACAGAAAGGAGACAATAAAAGAAGGAATCTTGGAACATCTGGAGGGAAGAAAGAACATGGCTAAAATATGGGTAATAAAATAGGTAGTCTTTCTCCCCTTTGGTTTTCTAAACTGTGTTTGATGTTTGAAGCAAAAACTCCAGTGTTGTCTGATGTGGTTCTAAATGTATGTATAAGAAATAGTTAAGAAAATTATTAACCTAGTTTCTCTCTGTGTCCCCACCCAAATGTTATCTCTAATTGTAATCCCCACTTGATGAGGGAGGGACCTGGTGGGAGGCTACTGGATCATGGGGGCAGTTTCCCCCATGCTGTCCTTGTGATAGTGACAGTGAGAGGGTTCTCACAAGACCTGATAGTTTAAAAGTGGCAGTTTCCCCTCTGCATTCTCTTTCTCCTGCCACCTTGTGAAGAATGTGCCTGCTTCTCCTTCACCTTCTGCCATGATTGTAAGTTTCCTGAGGCCTCCCCAGCCATGCAGAACTATGAGTAAGTTAAATCTCTTTTTTCAAATAAATTGCCTAGTCTCAGGTATTTCTTTATAGCAGTGTGAAAATGGACTAATACAATTATATTATACATGGGGGAGAGTTAAGGGTCATTAAGGGAAGTGAGGTATCATCCTTTACTCAAACTCTAAAAATGGTAAGAGTAGACTGTAATAAATTATGTATATAAAGTAATATCTGGAGCAATCCTAAAAAAAATACCCTACACAAAGAGATGCACTAAAAAACACTATAGATAAATAAAAACTCTACATCTTTGTATATCTAAAAATGTCCACATAACCCACCAGAAGGAAGAACAAAACAGAGAGAACAAACAGAAAAATAAGACTTAAGGCCTATCATGTAAATAATCACACTCAAACGCATCAACTGAAAAACAGAGATTAGTAACATGACTCAACTATATTCTGCTTGCAAGAAATTCACTTCAAGCTAATGATACAGGCAGGTTAAAAGTAAAATGATAGCAAAAATACATATCCATGCGAACATTAATCAAAGGAAAGCAGGAGTCACTACGTGAATATAAGATAAAGCAGGCTTCAAAGATAATTATCTGAGCTAGCAAGGGATATCATACAATGATAAGTCAGTTTACCAGGAAGAAATAGTCATTCTAAATGTGTATGTCTCAAACAACAGAGCTGTAAAATGTGTGAAGCAAAAACTGATAGAGCTGAAATAAGAAAGAGACAACTCGTAGTTATAGTTGAAGAATTCAACATACATTTCTGAACAATCGATGGAACTAGAAAGAAAACCATCAAGAATATACAAAAACTCAACACAATCAACCAACAGAATCTAATTGGCATTTATAGAACACATTGCCCAACAAAAGCAAAATATACATCTTCTTCACATGCTTAAAGAATATACCAAGATCAACCACAGCCTGGGCTATAAAATAAACCTCAACAAATTTAAAAGAAATGAAAACATACAGAGTATGTTCTTCAAACACAATGGAATTAAACTGGAAGTAAATTACAGAAAGATAACAGATAAAATCTCTAAACATTTGGAAACTAAACAGCATACTTCTAAACAATTCATGGTTCAAAAAGGAAGTCTTAAAGGAAATGAAAAATTACATTGAAATGAATGGAAGTGAAAATATGACCTAAAAATTTGTTGGACACAGCTAAAGCAGTGTCGAGAGGGACATATTTAGCAGTAAATTCATACTCAAGAAAAGAAGAAAAGTCTTAAATCAATTATCTAAGCTCCCACCTCAAGAAACTAGAAAAATAAGAGCAAAAGAAACCCAAAGTAAGAAAAAGAATGAAATAATAAAGACAAGAACAGCAATCAATAAAACTGAAAACAGAAAGCAATAGAGAAAAGTCAATAAAACAAAGAATTGGTTCTTTGAAAAGATACATAAAAGTGACAAACCAGTAGCAAGACTGACCAAACAAACAAAAAACTAAAACAAAAAATAAAGATGACACAAATTAGCAATATTAGAAATGAAACAGAAAATAACACTATAGATCCTGCAGGCATCAAAAGGATAATAAGGAAATACTTTGAACTCTACACACATAAGTTTTAAAAGTTAGTATTAATAGACCAATTCCTGAAAAACCCACAAACAACCGCTATTCACTCAATATGAAGAAAATAATTTTGTTATACCTATAACTATTAAGGAAATTATATTTGTAATTTTAAAACTACCCCCCAACATCTCCAGATGTTTCATTGGAGAATAGTATCAAACATTTAAAGAAGAATTAACATCAATTCTATATAAACTTTTCCTAAAAACAGAAGAGAAGGGAACACTTCTCAATTCATTTTACAAAGCTAATATTACTCTCTATTCGAATTGGACAAAGCCAATACAAAAAAAGAATGCTAAGACCAATATCCTTCATGAATACAAAGGCAAAAATCCTTAACATTACGTAGCAAATAGAATGCAGCAGTTGGGCACAGTGGCTCACACCTGTAATCCCAGCACTTTGGGAGGCTGAGGCGGGTGGATTACTTGAGGTCAGGAGTTTGCGACCAGCCTGGCCAACATGGTGAAACCCCATCTCTACTAAAAATACAAAAATTAGCTGGGTGTGGTGGTACATGCCTGTAATCTCAACTACTCAGGAGGCTGAAGCAGGAGATTCGCTTGAACCCAGGAGGTGGAGGTTGCAGTGAGCCAAGATTGCACCATTGCACTCCAGCCTGGGTGGCAAGAGCAAAACTCCATCTCAAAAAGAAAAAAAAAATTCAGCAGCGTATAGTAGGACAAAGTGGGATTTATTCCAAGTATGTAGGGATGGTTCAATTTTTAAAAGTCAATCAATGTAATACACAATATTAATAGGCTAAAGAAAAATACTACATGCTAATACTATTCCACACAGAGAGAGGAATATGATAAAATACAACCCCAATTTTTGATTTAAAAATCTTAGGAAAATAGGAATAAAGGAAGGAAGAAACTATAACTAACTTTATATTTAATGATCAATAACTGAATAATTTTTCCCTAAGATCAGGAACAAGGTAAGTATGCTCACTCTCACCACTTGTATTTAATCTATTGCTGGCAGTTCTAGCCAGTACCATAAGACAAGAAGTAAAAATTTAAAAAGCATACAGATTGGAAAGAAAGAATAAAACTATTTTTATTGCAGATGACATGATTGCCTATGTAGAAAATCTGAAGAAATATGCCAAAAAAACCTCCTAGAAATAATAAGAGAGTTCAGCAAGGTCACAGGATGCAAAATAAACATAGAAAAATCAACTGCCTTTCTACATACTAGCAGTGAACAACTGGTTACTGAAATTAAAAATACAACAGCATTTACAATCACATAATAAAAGAAATAGGTGTAAATCTAACAAAACATGTAAAAGACATTTGTGCTAAAAACTACAATACACTGATGAAATAAATCAAAGAAGATCCAAATAAATGGAGAGACATACCATGTTCATGAAATGGAAATAGTAAAGATGTCAATTCTCACCAAACTGACATGCTGGTTTAAGGCAATTCTCATAAGATTCCAGAAAAATATTTTGTAACTATAGACAAAATTATCCTAAAATGTATGTGGAAAGACTAAGAAACTAAAACTGCCAAAACAATTTTGAAAGAGAATCAATCTACCCAATTGAAAACTTAGTATACAGCTACAGTAATCAAGACTGTTTTATTGGCAGAGGGACACACACCTAGATAAAAGGAACAGAATAGAGAACCCAGATATAGTTTACATAAATATTCCCAAATGATTCTTGAAAAGGCACACAAGCATTTAGGAGAAGAATAGTAGCCTTTACAACAAATACTGCTGAAGCAATTGTACATACATAGGTAAATAAATAAACCTTGACCTATCTGACACCTTATACAAAAGTTAACTCAAGATGGATAATGGACTTAAATACAAAATGTTATGCTATAAAATTTTAAGAAAATAAACACAGGAGAATATCTTCAGGATATAGGACTAGGGAAAGAGTTCTTAGGCCTGACACCAAAAGCATAATTCATAAAAAGGAAAGTTAATAAATTGAACTGTATCAAAATGATAAAGTTTTACTATGCCAAAAGTCTGCAGAGATCATATACTAAATTCTTATAAGTATTTTGGCCTATTTCTGTAACACTGATCTGCTTTTCTGTTCATGCACCAGTAGCACAGTCTTAAAGACTAATACAAATTTAAAAAGGGACAATGAATATAGACAATGAATAAATGAACCCTTAAAAATTACGTATTTTGTTTTGTGAATATCATAAGTATATGTCATTGCATTTTTTACATTCAAGGTGTTGGTTTAGTTAATATATGTATTTAAAGTACAGCATAATTTTGGTAACTGTTATAGGATTTCCTAGTTTTTTAACGTGTTCCCCAAAATATGTAGAAGTTTCCTAGTCTTCTTGGTCCCTGAGATACCTTGCTGGAAAAATGGTATAAAAATGGTATAATAAGAGAATAGAAAACAAGAGGAAGTGATGCATGAGCAATGAGCCCTTAAATACTAGGGACTAAAAACACGGCCCCACAAATGCTAGGCTCCAGTCCACACCCCTGATAGGACCTTAAGTTCTTTGTTGGTCTATCCTCAGCACTGAGAATTGTACCTGGCACATAGCAGGTACTCAACAATTTTGTGTTAAATGTAATTTCCTGGGGAAGAAATGCATCAGAAGTAAGAGAAAGGCAGAGTCCACCCTAGCACTTCCACTGGGGAGGGAACTATTGGTAGAATTTCCTCCTTTTCTATAGAAACGGGAGAAGTAGCCTTGCTTCCCCTCCAAATTTGCAGGTGGTCTTTCTCACTTGATCTGAGGATAAAAGACAAGGAGCTCATAATGGGTCCCAGCGTCTTAAGGGCAACTTTCTAGTGTGTATATGGGGGTGGCTAAAACTAGGATTAGAACTGGCCTGATGATATGATTGCTGATAATCTCACTGGATAGGGGGTAAAACTTGGAGCTCACAGGTTTTTGAGAAGTGGTGTGCAATGTTGAAAACAGCATGGGCTCTGGACTCCGAGACATCCAGGTTTGAAGCTATTTTCTGCCACTTAATAGCTGTGTGTCTTTTATTTCTGTCATCTAACCTCTCTGAATCTTTGTTCCTTTGGAAGAAAAATTATCTTAACTTGATCTGCCTTCTCAGGCTACGATGAGAATAAAGTGAAATGTTTGTAAAATATTTATATACTTAGTAGTCAGTCAGCAAATGCTTGTTAAATTCGGTAATGGAACAAATATGAAATCTTTATCATTTTAGGTACTGATTGAAAATACATGGGTTCAAAGTTGAACTGATGAAAGTTCATCTCATGTGTCTTTCAGGATTATTTAAATAGACTCAAACTAGACTGAAGAATAAAGAATAAAGAAATTGATTATCCGACTACCCAGGAAATCTAGAGGGAGGGCAAGCATCAGGAGTGGTTGGTTCAATGGTTCAGAGACTCCACCTCTTCCATCTCTGCTTCACACTAGCTTCATCCTAAGGGTGGCTCCCTTCATACTCCTTAGATTGCTGCATAGAAACCGAGGTCACACATGGAACAACATCATTAGCTCAGGAGACCCTCACCCCACGCAAGTCATATGCTCACCCATGGGCAAGCGGCATAGCCACCAAACAACACATGTTGCTTGTTGGAGGTAGTGATGAGTCATGGAGCCAGGGATGGTCACCTTTCCCTGCGGGGACAGAAAATTACATGGATAAAATTGGGATTCTATTAGAAAGGAGAAAGGTGGCAATGGTGCCGAGTGGACGCTCCAAAGTTTGACCAGCTGAAACTGTAAGCAACTTTAATCTCCTGAGATTTAGTTTTATTATTTGTAAAATAAAGAGTAAATCAACCCTACAATCTCTCACTGGGTTTTTTAAATGATTGCATGAGAGCATATATATAAAGCGCATTGCCCTGGACCTAGAATGTAGAAGGTGTTGAATAAATGCATAGATATTCTTATTCTTTAGGGTAGTGAACTATGGTTTCCAGAGCAGTTAGAGTTCTTAATTTCCACATGGGAAAACTGAGTCTCAGAGACATTGTGTGACTGTTCATGGTCTGCACAGCTGGTAGAACACGTCTGACACCAGACTGCTAGATCTATGGCTCCTGGTGCTGTGATCCATGTCCTCCAGTTCCCCCCTCTTTCAGGGGGCCCCAGGGGAGAATGTGAAGCTCCTAGTGGGTGGGGGATGGCTGCAGCAGCAGGCAGGGAAGTCACAGGATGGCCCTTTCTTGTTTTGGCCCCACAGTGAGTCTACCAAGGAGACGCTGACAGCCTCTCTCAGCAGCTCAGAGCATATGAGCCCCAGGAGTCCCAGGCTGCCCAGATCTGCTTACTCAGATAGGCTTCCCAATCCTTCCAACGCCTGCCCAAGAAAGAAAACCTCCACATAAGCATCTCGCTATTGCCTTCATATTCTGCTCAGGAAGTGGCCCTTGGGGAGCAAACTCCAATAAACCACCTTCAGAAAATGGAGCTGGTGACTGGGGGAGAGGCCAGCCTGTGCCCCTGGAGAATATGCTCACACTGGGCTTCCTCCTGCAGTGACAACATCAATCAGACCCTCCCACACTCCCACCAAAAAAAAAAAAAAAAAAAGCTGAATTCATCTAAGTGAAGAGTCTCTTCTGAGGTCCCGCTTCCCATTGCAGGCTGAGCCTGCCCTTTTGGGTACTTGACCCCTTCCTTATTACCTGCAGTCCTTTCCCACAGTGGGAAATAATCTTGGCTTTGATTTGCCATCTGCGCACAGGGAGGCATGCTGGGGTGGAGGAAAGAATGCAGGAACTCGATTGGGGTCAAATTGTAGTTCTGCTACTTCCTAGCTGTTTGACTACAAGCCAAGTTACTTAACCTCGAGCCTCAGTTTTCTTGTCTCTACAATGAGCATAATAATTCTGCCTACTTTTACCTAAGTTGTTTCACATCGTGCCTGGCAATTAGCAAGGGCTCATTAAATAGCATTTTTTTAAAAAAAGGAAGTTCCATATTTGGCCTTATAATTTATATGTGTGTTAGGAAAATCCACTATCTATTCAACAGGCATTTATTGAATGCCTTCTATGGACCAAACATTGTACTAGTCACTGGGAACATTATGAGAAAACAGTTATTGAGTCTTGTTGGGGAAACCGTATTATTCAAATAAACACAAAGATGTTTATTAAACAAATGTGTATTTAGGCACCTAAGTGCTATACAATTGTTAACTCATCTGATCCTTATAAAAATCACACGAGGCAGGTACTATTCATTCCCCCACTTTACAAAAAAGAAAATGGGGGCATAGATGGATTAACTTGCCCAAGGTCACTTGTATCAGTTAGCTATAGCCACATAATAAACCAGTCCCAAAAGTTAGTGCCTTAAAACAACTATGTATTGGTTCTCACAAGTTGTTGGCTGGGTATCGGCTCTGATCTAGGCTGGGCTCAGTTAGGCGGTTCTCCTGTTCTCATCCATGTGCCTGTGGCCAGTGGGGGCTTGACTCTGCTCCACATGCCTCTCCTCCTCTTCTGAAAGCAACAGGCCAGTCCAGACATGTCCTTTTTATAGGGATGGCAGAAGTGCAAGAGAGTGAGCAGTAGGTTCAGAGCTGGCACCCTGTCATTTCCCCCCTAATTCCACTGGTTAAAGCAAAGCAAGTGGCCAAACACAAGGGCAGGCAGCAAGCCCTGCCCACAGGGGAGGGTACTGCAAACTGGCATGGTAAGGGTAAGCAGGGATGAGTGAGGAACCAGGGTAATGATGCAGCCCCGCACATCACCTGCCTGGTAGGTGGTGGGGCCAGGTGTGTGCCGGCAGTCTTGATCCTGTGTCCTGCTCTTATGCATTAAGCTGAGCTGCCTCTCGTGTGTGTACAAATGAGATAAATGCTGGGAAAGACAAGCATGGGGTGCCATGAGTATAAATCACAGGGGAGTGCTGCAGTCTGGGTAGTCTGGAAAAGGTCTTTCTGAGGAAGTCATGTTTGAGAGGAAAAGGATGCATCCGGGTTAATGCAGCAGAGATCACACTTTGTGCCAAGGTTGCAAGGTGGTTTCACTTTCTAGCAGGGGAGGGAGGGCCTTTGCAATGCCCCCTGACTACCCTTTGCAGTCCCCCAGCCTCCAAATATGTCCTCTCATCCAACGAGCCTGTGCTCTGCCTGGCCACGCAGGACTGCTGACCTTCCAGAGACAACCCTGGGCCTGCTGTCTTCCACTGGTCAACGCTCCCTCCTGGACTCCCCTTCTTCCTCCAAGGCCAGGCTCAAAGGCCCCCTTTGTGGAGCAGCCTGCCCTGATCCTCCAGGTAGAATTCACCCCTTGCTACCATCAGCCACCCCACAGTCATACATTCTGACCACAGAGTGCATCACACAGCTTTGTAGTGATTGGCTTTACGAAATAACGCAAAAGATGGTCATTGAGCACGTACTGGTTGGACTTCCACACTGGACTCTGAGCCTCTTGAAAGTGTGGGCACATACACACACACACGCACACACGTGTCCACACAAATGCACACACACACACAATGCACACACACACACACACACACGCACACACCACGAAGAGGTGATGTGAAGAGGAAGGTGGAGATTGGAGTGATGTGACCTCAAGCCAAGGAAAGCCTGCAGCCACCAGAAACTGGGGGAAGCAAGAAATGGTTTCTTTCTTGATTCTGGACTCATGGCTTCCAGAATTTGAGAGAATACATTTTTTTTTGTTTTAAGCCACTCAGCTCGTAGTGAATTGTTACAGCAACCACAAAAAACTAATATGCCCCTCTTTGTCCATTAAAGGAAGAAAATTCCACCAACATTTTAGCCTTCTTGGAGGAGCTGGGGAAAGGACTCAGCCTCGGCTCCACCCGTTCAGGCAGAATGACTAATAGGATGGGCCCATCTTACCCATGGGTGCTTCAGAAGCAAAAGTAAATCAGGCTCTTCCCTCTCTTCCCAGCCCTGCGGGCCCCTGCCTGCTCTCAAGGGAGGTATGGCTGGTTCCTCTTTCCTGTCCCAGAAAGCTAAGCCTTTGTTCATCCAATTCCAGTGACTCCAGAGAGATTCCCCAGCTCTGTAATCAGAAACACCTTGTGGTGTTGTGGCCTTGTGGCCATCTGGTCTTTGCAATTCCAACTCCAACTTCATGGAAGCAAATGGTCAGGTCAGACCACCCTGTCACTAGAGAAGGGAAGAGGCAGGAAAACCAAAGCCACATGCTTTGGCGGAGATCCCAGGAGAATGGTCCATCAGCCTACTCAGACGCACACTCGTGTGTGAGGCTCACCATGGAGACAGGTGCAGAGGACTCTGTTCCCTGTTTGGGGAGCTCACGGATCAATAAGGCATCGCCCAAGCATCATTCAGTCATTCATCAAATATGCCTGGCAAGCCTCCTCTGTGCTGAGTACTGCACCAGCTGAGGCCAAGGGAGGCCATGGTTAGAGCAGGCTCTGGTGCCACACTGACTGGGGACACGGTTCTGCCGTGACAGCCCTCGGTTTCATGTCGCAACATGGGGACAATAATAGCACCTGCCACTGGAGGTTGGGGTGGGATTGGTTGCTTACATCCCCTCACTCAGCCCCTTTCCCTCCAGGGTTCCTGCCAATGGATTCTGCACACAGGACACTGAACCAAGAGAGGCAAATATCAGCTTTGTTATCTTTGTAGGGCACAGCACTTCTTGGTACACTGAAAGTGGCTTGGCCCTCGGGTCAAAATGCAAGTCTTCCCCATGAGCATAGGGGCCTTCCTAGCTGCCCTGCCTGCTTGCTGGTGGAGATGCTGGACCCAAAGGGGCAGAGGCTGGCTTTCAGCCCTGTGAGCAGAAGAACATGGGTTCTTATTCTAGGCACGCTGTGTGGCCTTGGACAGGTAACTTAACCTCTCTGAGCCTCAGCTTTCTCATCTCCAAAAAGATCATTATGTGGGTCTTCCTGTGTGGCTGTGATGACAAAAACTGAAGAGAGGCTCTGTGTGGTGGCCCTATCCTCAGTGTCCCCCACAAACAGGTGCACTGCAATTCCCTCCGTCCTCTCCTGAGATAGAGTCTGAGCCAAGGACACTGTCCCAGGCTGGCAAGGCAGGGGTGCTCCTGAACTCGTCCCTCCACCCCACCACCCACCTCTTTCCTACCATACCCCAGTTCTGACCCTGCTCTTTCTGTTTCAGGCCTTTCCCTTCCGCTTTTCTGCAGCTCCTGGCTGGGCCCCTTCATCTTGTAAACACTGCAATGACAGCCCTAACAGCCCCACTGGCTCCCTGGAGAGGGAACAGTCACCGAATAAGAAAATGTCTATTAAGGCTGGGCTGGAGCTCCCATCATTCACATGGCATCGGCTGCATTCAGCAAATGGGCTTAGACTGTGCTCACATCCTTTAATGGGAGACTGGGACAGAAATAAAGCAAGCAGGAGCTTTAGGACAGCCTGGGGGCAGAGAGGGAGCTCAAGGAGCTCTGCTGCTTTCTATGTTTGTGATCATGGGCACCTCTCTTATGTCTCTGCACCTCAATACTTCCATCTGGGAAATGGGGCAACCCCCTTCACTCTGCTGCATTAATGTGAGGCTTTGACCATGTGCTTGAAAAATCCTTGATTTTATTCCTTGAAGACTCTATGCATTCAGCAAGATCGTTTGTCCTGAGAGTGACTGAAAGGCTGCCCCCGGCCCCTGGGGCTGCAGAAAGGGTGGAGAGCCAGGAGCCTTGGTTCTGGGTCCCACTCCTGGGCCTGCCGCCTAAAGGAATGACAGCTCAGCCCTGCCCTTTCCTTCAGGGTACATGGTAGGAACCTCCCAGCACAGCCAGCTTCAGTCTCACTATCAAGAGGTCCTCTAGGCCCTGCATTGTGCCCAAGCAGACCAGGGAATGGCTTCCCCTCCCGGTCTCCGCCCCTCCCCTCCCCTCTCCTCTCCTCTTCTCTCCCCAGGCTGCAGCACACAGCAAGCCCCTCCCCCAGGGTGCTTCTCCTCCCCCCGCTGGCCGGTTGAGGTAGGGGTTGTTGTTGTTTTTATCCCACCTCCCTCTGCCATCTTCCCTGTGGGCTAGTCAGCAAACATGTCGTAAGTCTGGGGTCACGCTAATGTCCTCAAATCTCAGTTTTCAGGGAAGTTACTCCTTCCCTTAATGCCACACTTCCTTAGCCAGAGGTCCTCCAGGGTAAGACCAATGAGAGCAAGTCCCAAGCCAGGGGATCCGGGTACCAGCTGTCCTGACTGCAGGCTGTCACCTCTCACTCCAGCTGCTGCTCTGACTTCCTCCCATCACCTCTGGACAGCTTTGAATGGCCTTCGGGGAGCTGCACCTTCAATTTCCAGTCCAAATATGGACCAGAGGCACCACAAACACAGTTGGCTTAAGGCTGTTGGGTTAAGAGACTTGTCTGAGTTTTGAGTGTAACATACAGGAATTATTTTAAAAGAAGCATCTAAACATCAGTATGGGATCTTGCTGCTCCTGATGTTCCTTGGCCTTGACTCTATTTGGAGGGAAAGAAGGAGGTGCCTCATGGACATCTCCTCCTTTTAGTCCCCAGTTGTACCAGGTTGTAGCATCCTGCCCTTTGCCATTTGTGCCCCACCCCACCCCCCAATTCTCTAATTCTGTCACTGGATCCTACTAGAGGAAGCATTAGTTCATGGCAGCAATTGGGTTCCCTGTGAAGCCGTCCCAGAGAAGTTTAGCCTGAGGCATCCCTGAAAGGGCTGACAGCATGCCCAGCAAATGGGCGACAGGTCCTTCCCTGAAGAGGGTTCCGGGCGGTACATTTCCCAGCCCATCACTGCTCACACCTTAATTATGTCTTCAGGGATCACCCTGCCCACAGTTAAGACAGTCTTTGACATTTTTACACGAAACAGTCACTGCATTGGGATTATTCAGCGCTGCTCCAAGAACACTGGGTAAACACTGTCCTTACAATTGTCTGGAGCACCAAAATGACCACAATATTGTACCTTCTGGAACAAAGCTGCAGTCAGCCCCAAAGACAGGGTCGGGTTCCATTCCTAGAGCCACCAAGAGCTGGGAGATCGGAAGTATTTCTCTCCGAAGCTTTGGTGCTCCACGCTATACCCACGCAGACCTCCCAACCTGCATTTCTGTGGAGGCTGTGATCACTGACAGGCTACCTCCTTTTCGCGGCAGTTCCAGGCTTACACCCTATCCTTTCACCAGGGAAAAGGCAGAGGGTTTCTTTGCCAGTAATTTGCATTCCTGTTAAATTTCATTAGCTCTAATTGGTCTGGCCTGGGTCATGTGCCCATTTCTGAACCAATCACTGTAGCTAGAGGAGAATGCCATGCTCTGATTGGCCAGCTATTCATGTTGCTATGCCCATCTCAGGAGAGGAGAATGGAGAACAGAGTGAGAGTCAGAAAACTAAATCTTGGATTTAAGAATGGGGAGGGGTGGTTCTCCAAGGAAATCTGGGGTGCTGTCACTAAAATGAATGGAATGGATGCTGAGCAGGCAAATACAAGAGGAATCTACTTGGTGGTTGAGCCTTTGCCATAGTGAAAGCAGTTGGTGTGGAGTGGATCCTCAGAACTAGGTGCTCATCCTTCGGTCTCCCCATTACCCTGGCAGGTTTTCTGGAGGTACCTTCAGGTCCTGTCTCAGCTCTGGCTTGGGATCTCCACGGTGTCCGTACTCACTGGGGACTTCCAGAAGTTCATGCTCAATACCGTGAATCCCCAAACCTCGAGCAACTACTCAGGGTTTCTGCAGTGTCTGCTAGCTTTGGGTGAGGGTTAGGTCACTGATTCTGTTAACGATCTATTTTAGGCTGCTAGCATTCCTCCACAGGCACAGGATCCCACCAGCCTGGCCCACAGGACTTGTGATTAGGGGAACACAGTTGTGCAGTCAGCAGCAAGGCCCTAACGATTGCTCAGGCAAGAGTCATCCCCTTTCTGAGCCTCAGTTTCCTTCTCTGAAAGATTAAATGGATGGTCACTGTGCTCCATCGGCTCTGAGATTGATGGGCCTCCCAGCTTGAGGGGGAGGAAGCTCACACCTCTTGAATAGCTACTGTGTTGGCGTTATCTCCATATATAGCATCATACATTCCTCACAGTGACCCTTGGAGAGAAGTATTTAATCTCTCATTTTCAGCTGAGAAAACAGAAAGAACAGTTTAGACAACTTACCCTGGGGTTATAGAGCCAAGCCTTGAACTTAGTGTGTCGGCTTCCTTGTCAGGAAAGCACCGGCCAGCTCAGAGATGGGGCTCTGTCAACCCTCTTCCCATAACTTCTCTCTCCCTCTCCCTACTAGAGAGAGCTCCAGGAAGAGTTGCAAAGTGGGAGAGATTTATGCCTCCTGTCCTCTTGGGCAGGCCCTGTTCCTCTCTGGTGACAATTGCATTTGTGGCATTTCCATTTCCCTCCTGGAAAGCAGCCTTGTCTTATGTGTTCTCTCACACTTGCCCTCTTGTTCTTTAGTTCTTTCTTGCAGAGTGACATTAATCCAGTTTGGGGGCAGTGATAGCTGAAAAACAGTCAATGTGAGGGCTGGAAATAGCCTAAGAAATCAGCAAATGCCATCCCCTGCTTTTGCTTCTCTGCACCTGCTGGAGGGAGAGAGCCTTCATTATCACACATGTAATAAAAATAAATGTTTATTGACTGTTGACTGAGTGAGGACAGGATTCATGGTGGCTAGAACAGACCTTATCATTTAATTCAATACATTGTCATGCAGTTTAATCAGGATGGGTGGGTGACCAGGGCAGGCTCCTGCCAGCTGGGAAGTGGCACAGCAGGGACAGGAGGAGGTATTCAAGCTCCTAGCACATAGAATTACATCAGAAAATGCACAAAAGCCAAAGTCGAAGTCATAATTCTCTGCCCCTTATTCCCACTCCCAGTCTCTTAGCATTTCAGATGCGAGAAAACAGAAGAGAGAAAAGGAAATCCAGCCATAAACTCCTGATTTGGAAGCAAATGTCAATCCCAAGAACAGGGCAGTCCCTCTTCCCGGCTTTCAAAGTAACATTCCTGAATGGAATATTAATCAAAAGCCTGTATAGCAGACAGATCAATCAGTTTGCCTCCCACACCCAACTTCCCCTTCTGACTTAATCAGCTCCACTTCCTCTGCAAAGAGCAGTCATGTGGCTCTGCCACAGCCAATTGGACCAAGCACGACCACATGACTCAAGACTGGCTTGTTTGTGGGCTGGACTGAGTCAATGAAACGCTCAGTGAGAGGAAATGAGTCACAGAGGTCAGAGGTGGTAGCTATTCAACAAGAAGATCTGGAGAGCTGTAGTTGGGGGTGGTGTCTTGCTAAGCCAGAACCATGAGAGATGGAGTAGTGTGGTCGGCAGAAACAAGAGGGTATACAGGCTGTGAGAGATACCAAGCTGGAAGGCCACGAGGCCCTAGAGAGAAGGGGCTGAAAAAGCCAGAGACTCCTCTATGTTTTCTGAAGCTCTGTCCTATAAATAAGGAAGGTGTTAAATGCATTCAATGACCCTTCCATTTACTGGGGCTGGATAACTGGTGTATTAGTCCATTTTCATACTGCTATAAAGAACTGTCCAAGACTGGGTAATTTATAAAGGAAAGAGGTTTAATTGACTCCTGGTTCAGCATAGCTGGGGAGGCCTCAGGAAACTTACAATCATAGCAGAAGGCAAAGGAGAAGCAAGACAATTTCTTCACAAGGCTCAGCATAGGAAGAAGTGCTGAGCAAAGGAGGAAGAGCCCCCTATAAAACCATTAGATCTCACGAGAACTCACTCACTATCATGAGAACGGCATGGGGGAAACCGCCCCATGATTCAATTACTCCCACCTGATATCTCCCTTGACACGTGGGGATTATGAGGATTACAATTCAAGATGAGATTTGGGTGGGGACACAAAGCCTAACCATATCAACTGGTTTTCATGATAACCAAGAGAGCTCTGCCTGGGACAGCCTACCATGAGTCAGGTGTGAAAGTTGATCATATGCATTGGGTTATTCCTTTTATTATTATTTTTTTTTGAAATGGAGTTTCACTCTTGTTGCCCAGGCTGGAGTGCAATGGTGTGATCTCGGCTCACCACAACCTCTATCTCCTGGGTTCAAGGGATCCTCCTGCCTCAGCCTCCCGAGTAGCTAGGATTACAGGCATGTGCCACCACGCCTGGCTAATTTTATGTTGTTAGTAGAGATGGAGTTTCTCCATGTTGGTCAGGCTGGTCTCGAAATCCCGACCTCAGGTGATCCGCCTGCCTCGGCCTCCCAAGGTGCTGGGATTACAGGTGTGAGCCACCGCACGTGGCCCTCTTTTTTTTTTTTTTTTTTTTTTTGAGACAGGGTGTCACTCCTGGAGACAGCCTGCAAGGAATGACAGATTCCTAAGAAGGGAAGAAGAGACCGCAAAGAGAAGGGTCCTAGGACTGACCCTGGGGACACACAGACTTTCAGGGCAGGAGAGAGTGGTCAGACAGAAGCAGGGGACCCAAGGGAGTAGAGACTTTTGGAAGTCAGGGTAGGAGAGAATGGCATGTCAAGGAGTCAGAACAGAACCACGCCACCTGCTGCTAAGAGGCAAACAAGAAGAGCATGGTGAAAATGCTTTGTGTTTTACTCCATTGAGTGAGGTTGACTCAACCACCAGCACTTAGTTGTTATAAAATGAGGCATAGCCTACTGTTCTTTAATTATGCAATTTAATTAAGTACCTTTTTCTCCCCTTTACCTGTTTGGCTTGACAATCATATGCCATCCAAGACTCTTTGCTTAAAAGACGCAGTGTGGGCCCGGCACGGTGGCTCATGCGTGTAATCCCAGCACTTTGGGAGGCCGAGGTGGCAGGTCACAAGGTCAGGAGATCAAGACCATCCTGGCTAACATGGTGAAACCCCGTCTCTACTAAAAATACAAAAAGTTAGCATGTCATGGTGGCACGTGCCTGTAGTCCCAGCTACTCAGGAGGCTGAGGGAGGAGAGTCGCTTGAACCCGGGAGGTGGAGGTTGCAGTGAGTCAAGATTGTGCCACTGCGCTCCAGCCTGGGCTACAGGGCAAGACTCCGTCTCAAAAAAAAAAAAAAAAAAAAAAAGATGCAGTGTGCTATTGAAATCCATACTTTGCAGGGCTGGTTCCCACTTCCGTCACCCTACTGTATTCCCAGCTTCAGCTCCAAAGATACATCTCAGGGCTTGGTTTAAGACTGTTAACTACCCCCAAATTAAGATACATTACACTCCTCCCCATGTTCCTCCTCCACTATGTCTGCTGGGCTGAAAACAAAAGAACCATTTCAAAATGCAATAAACACTACATGCAAATTAGTGCCCCAGATAACTTTGGGTAATCATTTTGGAGAACCAAAGCTGCTTAGAATACCAATGCTGTGCTGGCAGGTTTGCATGAGGAAAGAAATCCCAGGTGGCCCTGTACTAGTTTGGCTAAGAGAGGATGGGTAAGTCAAAGGAAACCGTTATCACAGAGACCTGAGGCTTTCCTTGAAGATTCTCCAAGAAAATACCACCAGTCTACAGCTTTATTTTATGAGCTGAGTTGGGATTCCCACTTACCAATGGGCACCAATAAAGTCTCAGCCCATCGATGATTATGGCAGCTATTGGCTGTCCCCTGCCTGCTCTCCAAGCGCTGTGCTGTGTGTCTTCACAATCTCTATCTCACTTAGTCCTGCATGGGAAAATATAACCTCCGCTTTACAAATGACTGAACTGAGTTTCTGAGCTCTTAAGTAGAACAGGAACTCAATTTCAAACAGCCTTAACCAGAAATCTTTATCTTTAGGTGGCCTCTGTCTGAGTAGATTTTGTTTCATGTTATATATTTGTTCAATCCCTAGGTTTAGAGGGGACGATAGAGTGGGGTGAAAAGGATCAGAATGGGGCATTTGGAGAACTGGGTGTTGGCACCAGCGTGGACCTGCTTTGTGGTTCTGGGGGAGTCACCTCATGTCCATGTCCATGGGCCTCATTTTCTTCCTCTATGAAAATGAGGGGATGGGCTGGTCCCATTGTGACCTCTCCTACTCAATCTTGCAAAGGTGGCAGGATAGAGTTTAAGTTCCTTTGTAGCCTCACTCATTCTCATCTCCCACCCCTCCCGGACACCCTTTCACTGCTGCTGCAGCCATGACAAAGGTTGGAGGTCCCTGGACAGCCCCCAGCCTTTGCACCTGCTGTTGCCTCTGTTAGGGGGCCTTCCAGCTTTTCTGGTTGGCAAGCTTCTCTTCATCCACTGAAGCCCCAGCTCAAGTGTCCCCTCCCCTTCACAGTCTCCCTGACTCTAAAAGGAAGTTCTAATAGAGCCGTCTCCCCCTCTTATATCCATAAGAATCCAGTTCACAGCTGTCCCTTGGAGCACTCTGAAGTGCTGGGTCATTGTCTCCCTCCCTTTTCCATGACCTAGGGCAGGAGATGGGCTGCACTGGGGCACCATTGCGTTGCCACCCCCAGGCCCAGCATCTAGCATATAATGCTTTCTAGATGGTGACAGAATGAATGCCCTTTCAAGGCAAACCTCATCTCTGGCATCCTAAGATGGTATGAATTTAACTGTGCTCCTGACAGAACTGAAAATGCCAAAACGAGAGATAATTTTACCTTCCCTGTCTATTTCTGTTTCTCTGTGTCATTGACTTTCACTCCTACACTCCAGCTCCTCGTCAGCAGACAAGCCATCCTGTGAGCATAAATAAACATCAGTCATAGCTGGGATTCCCTCTTCTCCTAAAACAAAGCCTCCATGAGCCTGCGTTGGAACATGGAAGGGCCTGATATCTTTGTGGCTAAGATTATTTTAATTTGGAGATCCAGTCACCCATCAAAGCCCCCCGCTCCTAAATATCCACCTTATTGGGAAGCCATGGTGTCTCAGGGCACTGTTAGTAACTTACAGTGAGGAAATTCTCTGTTCAATGGACATGTCATATGGAAAAATATCAAAGCCATTAACTATCATTCAGAAGTATTTTGACTCACTCATCATTCATCTGTTTATTTATTCATGTATTCACTCATTCAGGAGTTACTATAAACTGGGTACAAATCATTTTAACTTCACTCCTGAGAAAGGTTCCACCATGGCTTATTGACCCAAGGTTACCAATTAATATAGTAATAGCCGATATTTATGGAATGCTTATTGTTTACTGGGCACTGTATTAAAAACTTTATATATGTTAATGTATTTAACCCTCACAACAACTCCACTAGATTGGTATCATTTTTTATCATCTTTATTTTGCAGATGAGAAAACTGAGGCACAAAGAGATTCTTAGCTTGCTTAGGACCACATGTCTGGCAATCAGCAGAGCTGGACTAAGATCATCATATGCTCTTAACCACAACCTGCACCCTTAGGATGGGAAGGGACCCTAAGAGGCAGTCATGTCCCCAAGGGTCTCAGCAGTCTAAGGAGCATCAGACAGGAGACAGAACCCGTGACTTCCATCCAAAACTATGCCCTTGGCCAAGTATGTCACCTTGGCAAAGCACTTGGCCCTTTGAGTAACAATGTGGTTTTGTTGTTCTTGCTGATTTTCATTAGCCTACTAATATTTTTAAAGGAACTTGGATTAGAAGATGACTAGTGAAGCCAGAGGGCTCTCCAGCTTCTACAATTCTGCAAACTAGATCTTCCCCACCCCCTGCAAATTATTATCGGTACTGTCAAGGTGGCTGAGGCTTAATGTCTGAAATCGACATCAGCATAAGACAGGCTGTGCTCTGGGCAGGCTGCTCTAGAGGCCCTGACACCTTGTTTCCTGGGGCTATAATGAAGATGGGGGTTCTGTGGCTCCAGCCTGTGATTAAACCACCTCCAGGAGGGTGTAGGGAACAGAGGCCTGAGGCCATGACCTTGGAGGAGGCTGTTGAAAATGCACATGTTCCATTTTCACAGTGTGTCCCTTCCATCCTGTTCCCAGCTCCAACTGCTGGCACTAACACTGGTTAGAATCTCAAGGGTGGCTGGAGGGTCTCTCACACGGGGCAGAGTGATGCTGGCCAATGGGGTTTTCAGTGCGCAGGAGACACAGGAGACACAGGGGAGAATAATGCACATGCAGAGTCAGGAGAAGTGGGCTGGACGGTGTCATTTTTCAGATCAAGTGACAAGGTATCAGGTCATTCAATGTTAAGGACAAGGTCTTCGTATATCCCAGTGCTGCCCCAGAAAGGCCGTGTGACAGGGCGGAGCGAGCACAGGCCCTCACAGCAGTCACACAGACTTAAATCCAAGTGCTGCCTCTCATGAGCTGTGTGTCCGTGAGTGGGCTGTTGGCATCCATGAGCCTCACTTTCCTCTTCTATAAAATGGGGAACTCTCTCCCATTTTCAGGGGTGTAGCAACAATTAGAAATGATGTTAGTCAAATGCTCAACTCTCAACTCAGCACACAGATGCTCAATATTTGTTTCGTTTTGTTTTTTTGAGACGAAGTCTCGCTCTGTTGCCCAGGCTGGAGTGCAGTGGTGTGAACTCGGCTTGCTGCAACCTCCACTTCTGGGTTTAAGTGATTTTCCTGCCTCAGCCTCCCAAATACTACAGGTGTACACCACCACCCCCGGCTAATTTTTTTGTATTTTTAGTAGAGACAGGGTTTCACTATGTTGGCCAGGTTGGTTTCCAACTCCTGACCTCAGGTGATCCACCCGCCTTGGCCTCCCAAAGTGCTGGGACTACAGGCATGAGCCACCGCTCCCAGCCCAATAAAGTGGAGTTCTAAGACCACTGCAGCAAGTGCCAGTCATTTTGTTCGGCTGAAGTAGAGGTGTGTAAAGGGGAATCAGAAGATGGGGCTGAAAACACGGCCAGGGACCATTCCCTTTTTCCTATATTCATTCCATACAGACTTTTTAGGTACTGACCTTGAGCCAGGGATAGGCTCTGGTACATAGCAGACACAGTTCTTGCCCTCGGGCATTTTTCTTGAATACATCTCTTCTTTGTGTTAAGGAAGTCCTCTTCTATTTCTATCTTGCTAAGAGGTTTTTATTTTTTAATCATGAAAGGCTATGAATTTTATGAAAGGTTTTTTCTCATCAATTGAGATGAATATGTATTTTCGTTTTTAATATGTACCATTTAAACTAAAATCTTAGATATGGAATTTGGGGTTAAAGAGATTAGCCACTCACAATGTTGGAGACATGTTGCTAAACTGTCCTTTAGAATGATTTTAACCACTCGTACCCCCCATCATGGTAGATAAGCATGCCAACTTCAGCACACTGTGATAATCATCAGTTATTTTCATCATTTCCATCTGACAGGTGCAACATGGAGGGTTGTTGGTTGAGTCCTTCTGAGAAGCAGATGTTGAGATGGGATTAGACGTGGAGAGAATTAGTGAGGAAGGGGAGGGGCTGGAGAGGGTGGAAAGGGCCATAAAATGCAGCCTCAGTAAAAGAGGGGTGAGTAGACAGAGTATCAGACTGCCCCACAGTTCCAAGAAACTTTCAGCCAGGCCAACTTGGACTCCAACCAAGTCACCCTCAGAGGAGTGTCTTGTCCCAGGAAGAGACCTGCATTCCTGTTCTTGGCTTTGAGCAGCCCTGGGAAGCATGGCCTTGGGACAAATGTGTTGAATTCCAGTCAAGTTGAAGCTGCCCATCAATTGTGCCCCCACGGTAGGAGAGCTGAGTGCTCAGTGCATGTTCTCACGGCAGCCAAGGGCTGTTTGTTTTATTCTTACTAATTTGTTGGAGTTTATAGATTATGGATATTAACTAATGGAAGCATTGCAAATGTTTTCCCCAGTTTATCACACGTCCTCTGACCTAGTTGGAGAGAGAGGGAAAGATCGTCATAAAGGAAGGGAATTCTAAATATTTAGACAAGAAAAGCTAACTGTTTTCTAAATATTTTTTGGCTTTTATTCCCTTCCTTCTTTCTTTCCTTCCTTCCTTGCTTTCTTTTTTTTATTTTTTTTGAGATGGAGTCTCGCTCTATCACCCAGGCTGGAGTACAGTGGCGCAATTTCGGCTCACTACAACTTCCACCTCCCGGTTTCAAATGATTCTCCTGCTTTAGCCTCCTGAGTAGCTGGGATTACAGGCACCACCCACCACACCCAGTTAATTCTTGTGTTTTTAGTAGAGACAGGGTTTCACCATGTTGGCCAGGCTGGTCTTGAACTCCTCACTTCAAGTGATCTGCCCAGCTCAGCCTCCCAAAGTACTGAGATTACAAGTATGAGCCACTGCACCCAGCCAATTCTTCCCTCCTTCCTTTTCCTCTCTTTCTCTTTCTCTTTCTTCTTCTCCTTCTCCTTCTCTTCCTCCTCCTCCTCCTCCTCCTTTCCTTTCGTCATGTCAAGGAAGGCTCTTCTTTCCCCTCACAGTTTAAAAAAATTATTCTTGGCTGGGCGCCGGTGGCTCACGCCTGTAATCCCAGCACTTTGGGAGGCCAAGGCAGGTAGATCACCTGAGGTCAGGAGTTTGAGACCAGCCTGACCAATATGGTGAAACTCAGTCTCTCCTAAAAATATAAAAATTAGCTAGGTGTGGTGGCTTGTGCCTGTAGTCCCAGTTACTCAGGAGGTTGAGGCAGAAGGATTGATTGAACCTGGGAGGCAGAGGTTGCATGGAGCTGAGATCATGCCACTACACTCCAGCCTGGGTGAAAAAGTGAGACTCCATCTCAAAAAAAATATTATCTTGTAAGTGTGAACTAAACCATATGGGCTAAGCCGAATTGGATGGCCAGTCTGCAAAAATGCAGGGGTGGAGGCACATGCTCGGTGACACCACTGCACATAGTCAGTGGAACCCAGACAATAGGAAACTGCACACCAGTGACCTGGCTTCTTCAACAGATAATTCACAAGGATAAAGGGAAAAAAAGGGGAGTCGTGGGGTAGAAGGGACTCGAGAGCCGTGTCAGATAACCTCAGTAAATGGATCCCTCTCTCCGGAAAAGTGAAACAAGAAGGGAAGTTTGAAAACCGACTGAATATTTGCTATAAAAATATAGTTATTTGTTAGAATGATGATGGAACTGAGATTATGTTCAAGGAAAGATGCCTGTGTATTTTGGAGCCACATGCGGGGATATTTGCACATGAATAAGTCTGCGATCTGTTCCAAACTCACCCGAAGTGGACCCAAGTGTGTGGGCATATGGATGAAGTGGACTGGCCATGATGGTTGTTTTAAATGGAGGGTGGTACATACATCCACAGGGGCTCATGGTACCATGTTCTCCATCTCTGTATATATTTAAGGTTTTCCATAATAAAAAGATAAAAAGTATAATCTACCAGAAACACACACACACAAACACGTGTACACACACAACACACACACACACAAACACACACACACAAAAAGAAAACAAGAGAGCGCCCTGGAGTCCAAATTTCAGGGTTTGAATGTCATCCCCACACTTGCTAGCTGGTGGCCCTCAATGGAGTTATCTAACCTCTTTGTGTTTCTGTTTCTCATACATAAAATATGGGAACTATTATATCCTGTGTCATATCCCTGTTTTGAGGATTAAATGAGAAAAAAACAGATAAAGCACTCCTCTATGGAGAATCCAGCACATAAAAAGCATTGCGTTAACTGCTATTCCAAATGTTTACTGAGTGCCTTGAATGTGTCAGGCACTGTGGCCGGCACAGAGGCTATCTAGTCTTTTCTAATTATTAATAACCAGCATTATGATTTTGTGATACTATTTCCTACATTTCCATCTTTTTCCATCTGGATTTCATTTTGGTATAAGGAAGGATGCAGGGAACTTTTTATTCAAATATTTTGTCAATTATCCAACGTAATCATTCATCAAATAGTCCTTTTTTCTCCACTGATGTGAAACATTCTCTTCTTCATATTCTAAATTCACATGTCTATTTCTGAGCTCTCTATGTTATTTGATGCTCTTCTAACAATGTTTTTGTCTGATCACCTTTAGGAATCTGTTTTTAATATTTGGCTAGTGTAGATGAAGAAAATATTAGTTAAAAAAATTTTTTTTTCTAATTTAAGAAAGCATAATATTTTTATTTCCACTTTACTTAGAAAGGATTTTTGGTTTCTGTCTACTAGGTCTTTCCACAAAATACAGAACAAATTGTAGAATGATCCGCTGAACTCAGAACAATAGGAGAAGAGTGATCCATCATCGGAGCTGACCGGTGAGAAGGAGGGAGTTAACTGGGCTTCCGCAGGTAATACCCAAGTAAGGCCATAGTTAAATCCACAGTCCCTGCCTTTTGCATCTTTGCCCAGGGTTTTTCCCACTTATTTATAGGAATAGTTAAGTTCAATTTTTTTTGCTTTGCGTATTTAAAAAATTTAATTGACAAATAATAATTGCATATACTTAGGGAGTCCAGTGTGACATTTTGACCTATGTATACATTGTGGAATGATTAAATCATGCTAATTAACACGTCTGTCATCTCACATATTTATCATCTTTTGTGATGAGAACATTTGAATTTTACTTATTTTTAGCAATTTTGAAATATACAATGAGTTATTATTAACTATAGCCACCGTGTTGTGCACTGGATCACAAAAACTTATTCCTAGTGTCTCACTGAAACTTTGGACCCTATAACTGATAACTCCCTCTTGTCCTTTCTTCCACCCCTAGCCCCTGGTGGCAGAGCAGTACATCAGAGCCGTTCATCATTGGATTGTTTTAATGATTCTTTAAAAAACAAATGCAGCTCCGATTTCTGTGTATCTGTGCAAAGTGTCTGAAGTTTCTGTGCCTGTCTATGACAAGCAATTCTTATCTTTTCTGATACAACTGCAGGAGTGGATAAAGTTGATCCTTATTGAGTGCCTATTATAAGCATGATACTTTGTATATGTATCAGTGACCTTTTCCCCTTGGGCTGGCTAAACTTTTTTTGGCTGTGAAAAGGGGTAGAAGAGTAATTGAGGTGGCAACCCACTACAGTTGCCCAAAACCACAATAGTTACACAAACTCACATGGGCCACCAAGACTATGAAATCTGCCTCCCCGGCCCAGGCCCCGCTATGGCAATACAGTAAGCAGGGCACTTGAGGCAACGTAGTTTTAGAAGCAGGTAGCTTCTTTCCAGTTCACAACCAACCCATGGGGGAACCAACAGACATTCCTGAGATGCTCTCAGGCAGGCAGCCCAACTCTCTGTCTCTCTCTCTCTCTCACACACACACACACACACACACACTTCTATGATGTACTCAAGTCCTTCCAAATATGTTCTCCTGTCTCCATACAATTTCCCTTTTCATCTTCTATCAAATGCTACTCAAGTCCCACTCCAGTGCCTTTTCCAAGGAGGAGCACTTGCTCTGTCCCCATCGCTGTTTACATCACCTGTGTGAGGAGGAACCCCTATGCAGGGAAAGCAGGGTGGATGCCTGTAAACCTTGGTCTTAAGCAGATTTTCCTGTATCTTTGGTTGACATTAACTTAAAGTCCTGGCTAACATCATTTCTGAGGTCACAAGAAGGCCAGCACTCTGCAGCCTCCTCCTCTCCCTTATCTTACCTGTATTTTCTTATATTTTACTGACCATGACATTGCCTTATCCCTAATTTAGTACTTTATCTTCCTACTGCCACAACGGAAGAAGTGTTTCCAAGTGTGCACATCCCATAATTTCACAAACTTTCTACTACTTTTCATAGACTTCTGTAGCAGTGAAACAGCAAAGAAGTGACATAACTGACTCCACTTTTTGTTTAAGGGTTCTTTACCCACTGCACATAGGCAAGGATAATTTTAGAGCACTGAGATAATATGCAACAACAGCAATCATGTGGTTTTTCAAACTAACTTTAGAGTTAAAGGGGAAGTATGTAAACAGCTATGTCTTGTTTAAAGATTTATAGGAGTACTGTGAAATGACCAAAGACAAAAAAGTTCTTAGCCTCCTCAGAAGCTTGCCAGTCCCCAGATGCCTGCAGTTGTTGGTCACCTCTTGATCCCAATCCTCTACTCTTCCCCCTGCACTTAAGAAGAGCCTGAAATTTATACTCACTTGAGATGTTCTTTGCAACACCAGTCCACCATCTCCTTAAGTTGCCAGCTGTTGAATAAACCTGTGTTTCCTCTCATCACCTCTTGTCTCTGGTGTTTGGCTTTTGAGCAGTGAGCAGCTGAACTTAGGTTCAGAACTTGAACCTACTGCATTTAGTTTTTCCGATGCAGTGGTTTTCCTTCCTGCTCAGGAAGTAGGTTTCCTACCCAAAATGTGTATAATGCTTTTTTTTGAACTCTTAGAACCATGAGTCACTTTGCAAGATACAGAGGGAAAAATGAGGCTCAGAGGGGTTAATTCAATTACCAGGGTTGCTTGCCAGATAAATAGCAGAATTCAAGTGTATAGATCTGACACTTGATCTAAAAGTCAGCATTTTCCACTCCAGTTTTCTGCCCCTACCTGCCCTGCCCCCATCACTTATGGCATCACTTGTAGTAAAGGGATGCAAGCTAATGGCTTGGGATTTCTGGGCATGAGAATTCTGGAAACATGGTTTGGGTCTTGTTCTTTATATTGGTGTTATCTGGATCAGATGTTTTGAGTCTTCTGAAAAAGTCCAGGGAAATTTGATCAAAGGCGCTTACCCCAAATATAACTAGTCAGTGAAGTCCTTGAGAAGTAAAATCAAATCCTCTACTTGAAAAATTCACTCATTAGAAAAGACTTTGAATTATAAATAGAGTCAGATAATGGATCTTATGAGGAGTTGTATGTATGACAGGATTTTCTCTTATTAATTCATTTTTTTAATGGAACTAAAATGCACATTGATTTTCTTCTTATCATTCTTTTAACAACTCTGGCTAAATGGGAACTGAGCAGATGAATGACAAATGGAATGCTCCAACCTGTCTCTGGGCTCATGAGACATAGTCAAGTTTACAGTTTTGGGAATATTCTTAGTATATGACAGAAATTCATTAGGCAACTAAGCAGAACACAGTGATTTGAGTGGGAAGAAAGCTGTCTTGCTCTGGAGGGCCAGCACCAACCAGCAATAACTCCTTTGCTCTCTCCTGTTCCCTCCCTTCATACAAAGCGTAGTGACATGAAGGCTGAGAGGTCAACACATGTTTCCATTTGAGCTGGGTGTGTGCCCAAGTCATCAGAGCATGATCCTATGACTGCTTTGTGAAAAACTTGCTCCAGCACATTAGGCAAGCCACCCCGTCTCAATGTCCCCATCCCTATCAGTTTCCTGGGGCTGCTGTAGCAAATTCCCAAAAGCTAGGTGGCTTGAAACAGCAGAAATTAATTCTCTCATGGTTCTGGAGTCTAGAACTCCAAGATCAAGGTGTGGGCGGAGTTTGTTCCTTCCAAGGGTTGTGAGGGGAGAGCTGCTCCACGTCTCTCTCCTGGCTTTCAGTGGCTGCTGACCATCCATCACTCCAATCTCTGCCTCCATTTTCACAGGGCCTTCTCCCCTGTGTCTGGGTCTCTGTGTCCAGATTTCCCTCTGCTTCTAATAACACCAGTCATTGGATTAGGGCCTACTCTAATTCGATATGACTTCATTTTAAATGAATTACGTCCACAAAGATCCTATTTTCTTTTTAAAATTTTTTTTAATTTTTAATTTTTGTTGGTACATGGTAGGAGTATATATTTATGGGGGTACATGATATGCTTTGATACAGGCATGCAATGTGAAATAAGCACATCATGGAGAATGGGGTATCCATCCCCTCAAGCATTTGTCCTTTGATTTACAAACAATCCAATTATAACCTTTAAGTTTTTTAAAAATGTACACTTAAGTTATGATTGACTGTGGTCCCTCTGTTGTGCTATAAAATAGTAGGACTTATTCATTCTAACTTTTTTTTGTACCCATTAATTGTCCCCACCTCCCTCTGCAATTCCTCCACTACCCTTCCCAGGCTCTGGTAGCCATCCTCTACTCTCTATGCCCATGAGTTCAACTGTTTTGAGTTTTAGATCCCACAAGTAAGTGAGAACATGTGATGTTTGTCTTTCTGTGCCTGGCTTATTTCACTTAACATAATGAGCTCCAGTTCCATCCATGTTGTTGCAAATGACAGGATCTCATTCTTTTTTATGAGTGAATAGTACTCCATTGTGTACATGTACCACATTTTCTTCATCCATTCATCAGTTGATGGACATTTAGATTGCTTCCAAATCTCAGCTACTGTGAACAGTGCTGCAACAAACATGGGAGTGTAGCTATCACTTCGATACACTAATTTTCTTTTTTAGGGGTATATACCCAGCAGTGGGATTGCTGGACCATATGGTAGCTCTATTTTTAGCTTTTTGAGGAACCTCCAAACTGTTCTTCATAGTGGTTGTACTAATTTGCATTCCCACCAACAGTGAGGGTTCCCCTTTTTTCACATCCTCATCAGCATTCGTTATTGCCTATTTTTTGGAAAAAAGCCATTTTAACTGGGGTAAGATGACATCACATAGCTTTGATTTGCATTTTTCTGATGATCAATGATGTGCACCTTTACATGTGCCTGTTTGCCATTTGTGTGTCTTCTTTTGAGAAATGTCTATTTACTTTTTTTGCTCATTTTAAACATCAGATTATTAGATTGTCTTTTCCTATGGAGTTGTTTGAGCTCCTTATATATTCTGGTTATTAATCCCTTGTGAGATGAGTAGTTTGCAGGTATTTTCTCCCATTCTGTGGGTTGTCTCTTTACCTTGTTGATTGTTCCCTTTGCTGTGCAGAAGCTTTTAACTTGTGATCCCATTTGTCCATTTTCGCTTTGGTTCCTTGTGCTTGTGGAGTATTGCTCAAGAAATTTTTGCCCAGACAATGTCCTAGAGATTTTCTCCAATGTTTTCTTGTGGTGATTTCATAGTTTGAGGTCTTTAATTCTTTAAGTCTTTAATTTAAGTCTTTAATTTAAGTCTTTAATCCACTTTGGTTTGATTTTTGTATGTGGCGAGACATAGGGATCTAGTTCATTTTTCTGCATGTCCCTTATTTTCAAATAAGGTCACATTTATAGACACTGGAAAGTAGGACTCAAACATACTTTTTGGGGGGTGCCATTTAACACACAGTACCATTCTTAATTGGGGATATTGGAAGAGGTGTTAATATAACAGATGAGTTCTATTCTGCCAAGTAGTCCGGCTATTTTATCCTTAGGTCTAATTACAACAAAACATGCTTAAGGACTGTCAGAATCAGAGGGCGAGAGGTTTTCAAAAATCTAGACGTGGGACTCTTTAGGTGTACAGTGTCACGCTGAGGCATAAACGCTGGAAAGGGCAGCCTTGGGATAATTAGATTTTGACTTGGAGTTTGTTTAGCAGGAAATGTCATATTTGTACTTAAGTTTAGAAGTGATAACCTCGCTGACCAGTTTGAAATAAAAAAGGGTTCATCATTTTGGCTCAAGTGCTAGTGCTGACCTGATTGTTGAAAAGCATTTTTAAATAGCATAAGATAAAGGTCAAATACTTCATAACTCTCAAACTTCTGCCAAATGGGGTTGGGAAGTTTCGTGATTCCATAGCACACAGGGAAGGTGCTGAATGCTCTACGTACTGCTGTCCTGGCTCAACCTCTCCAGTCATGACTCCTTATCTCTGGAATGCCCTGTCACGGAAAGCCTCCACCTCACCAGGCAGCCTTCCTGGCATATCTTTACCTCTGTGATTTGTTCTTGCTGGTGTTCCTTTAGCTAGAACTCCAGTCCCTCCCAATATATTTCTTCTGCCACTGGCCATCTTCCACTCCCTTCCTTGTCCATTTTTCCATGCAGGCCACGCTCAAATGCTGCTGTTTCAGGATACAGATGTTCCAATCATTGTTGACAGCAGAATCCTGACGTCAGTAGCCAGGGGAGGTCATTCAGCAATCAATCAAGTATTTTCGAACCCCAGTTATGTGGTAGACACAGTGCTAGGTGTAGCGGTGACCATAGAACCTGACTACCGCCTCATCTTTGCCTGGCAGATCTTGAAGTCTAGTAAGGACTCTAATAACACCTGAAAGAGTTCTTTTATCTCTCAGTGCTATAAAGATGCCATAGAAAAGTTATTGATGTGAGCTGAACTCATGATATGGAATTTACTTAATATAGAGTTTACTAAAGAATTAACCTTAGCCCAATTTCAGTGACAAGTTATTACATTGTATTTCCTGGAATATAAGACCCTGTCTTTTCAAATGTCAATGGTCTTGAAATCAAGCTGCAGCTTAAAATTGATTTTTAAAAGAACTTGTCTTCTGTACAAATGTTGCCTCTGCCTGTCAGGTGCTGTCAACTAATTTGAGTTATTTGACTTGGCAGCACCACCTAGAGTTGGATTTTATCTTAAACTGAATCCCTAATTGTCACTTGCAATGTCTTCAAAAGGATTACATTCTAGGGCAATGTTAAAACAGAAGTTATTACAGGGAGAAGGGCCTGAGTACAGATCTGCAGGAGGTAAATTTACTAAGAGTAAAGCCAATATTTATGGCCAGAGGGGTCCCGCACTTTCTCATTGTCTTGAAAAGCAACAACCTTTCCTCTGGGTGGTAAGGATGCTAATTCACAACCTATATAGCGAAGCCTTTGTCTTGTTGTGAGACACATAAAATGATGGCACGGGTCAGGCAATGCAGTTAGCTGGCAGCAAGAAAAATCGACTGATCCCTTAGAATGGATTAGAGAACAGTAAAGCTGGGAGAGTTAGTGTGACCGGCCCATACTAATGAAGGACGGTGACTTAGGAGTCATGAGTCAGAATCTTGCTGATTTCCAAGAGAAGCTTTCTACCTTCCAGCAATAGAAACTCAATTAAGAAAAAAACACAATGTTGAGTTTAACCAAATAGGAAACTCTGACAGAGTGCCAATGTTCTTCAATATGCCTTGAATTAAGGCATTAAAGAATGAAGGTCATGAACAGAAATTATGGAAAACAGCATGTTTCCACACTGCTCTGCATCAATGCCAATGGCCTAAGGTGAGTGAAACTTCAGACGCTGACTTATGTAAGCCCTGGGCTTAAACTTGAATTAAGAAACTAGAGAAGAAGGTGGCATAAATGGGTGACATTGTCATCTAAATTTTCTTTAATGTACATTCAACAGTGCTACTTAAAAAACAAATATTAATGAATTTAGGGATATTTTATAATGGTTAAAACTACAGCAATTCCATTTCTGAGTATATGTATATAAATATATGTACATATATGTATATATGCACACATATATGTACATATACACATATATGTATATATACATATATGTACACACACACATACACATACATATGTATATACACACATATGTCCAAATTCATTGACGTCAGGATCTCTAAGAGATATCTGCACTCCCATATTCATTACAGCATATTCACAATAGCCAAGATTTGGAAACAACCTAAATATCCATTGATGGATAAATGGATAAAGGAAATATGGTATATCCACACAATGGAATATTATTCAGCCTTTAAAAAGAAGAAAATCTTGCCATGTATGACCAAATAGATGAACCTGGAGGACATTATGCTAAGGGAAATAAGTCAGCCACAGAAGGACAAATACTGCATTATTCCACTTATATGAGGTATCTAAGTAGTCGAACTCATAGAAGCAGAGAGTAAAAAATGATGATTGCCAGGGAGAAATGGGGATTTGATGATCGGTGGGTATAAAGATGCAGTTATGTAAGATGAATAAGTTCTGGAGATGGGATATAGTGCCTATAGTTAACAATACTGCATTGTGTACTTAAAAAAATTAAGACAGAGGCCAAGGCGGGCAGATCACAAAGTCAGGAGATCGAGACCATCCTGGCTAACACGGTGAAACCCCATCTGTACTGAAAAATAGAAAAAATTAGCCAGGCATGGTGGTGGGCACCTGTAGTCCCAGCTACAGGCTGAGACAGGAGAATGGCGTGAACCCGGGAGGCAGAGCTTACAGTGAGCCTAGATTGCGCCACTGCACTTCAGCCTGGGTGACAGAGCAAGACTCTGTCTCAAAAAAAAAAAAAAAATTTAAGAGAGTAGATCTCGTGTTAAGTGTTCTTACCATAGAAAACAAGGACAACAGGGCATGAGGAAATTTTGGGTAAGATGGATATGTTTATTGCCTGATTATGGTAATGGCCTCAGGGGTGCAAGCATACGTCCTAACTCATCTAATTATATACATTCCATATGAACAGTTTTTGTATATTAGTTATACCTCAATAAAACTGTTAAAAACAAATTAAATTAAACAAAAAATGCAAATTCTTGCTGTATTATACTCATATTATTAGCATTTATCACTTAGGGATTTGCATTTGAGTGATATGGCAGAAAATCCAAATATCAATGACATAAGCAATATAGGTTTATTGTTCTCATAAAAAGGTAAGTTCAGAAGTAGAGAGTGGCCAGCATTGGTTCAGGGCCAGTGACATCCTTATGTTCTTAGTCTAGTCTTGTTTGTATGGTTGCAATATGGTACAGTAGTTCCAGCCAACACATCTGTGTTTCAGGCAGGAGGATGGAAGAAGAGAAAAGGTGCAAAGGAGAAGAATTTGCTCCCTTTGAGGAGCTTTCTTGGAACCCACCCCAAAACTTCTACCTACATGTCACTGACTGGAACTCTACAAAAGAGTAGCTGGGGAATGCGGTGGTTATTTGTAAGCTGAGTTCCTTGCTATCTTCTAAAAATTGAGTTTTTTAAGTAAAGAATTCAGGGATAGTGGATATCAGTGGGCAACTAGCAGCATCATAGGACCTTCTTATGACACTACAGAGTGTTTCTGTCCATCTGTAATTGCTCAAAGGTCACAATTCAGGAAGAGAGTCTTCCCTATTTGCGGCTCATATTTCGTGGTTTAATACTACACAGATGTACTCAATGATAAAAGCACAAATTAGTTTGTCTTCCCCAATGTGCAGACTTTTCTGCACTGCACACTCCACTGTGGTGGAGGGAAAGTTCATGTATCCCTGAGTTTGGCAGGAAGGACAAAATTTTGAAAGTGTTTTAGCTGGAAAAAAAATCTTTCTCACTGCACAGAAATCAATGATTGAAAAATCCCTGTTGGATTGCACCATCAAAGATCTCCTCTGGCCCTGACACTTGGAGATTTATCTTTAACCTTCCATTTTGGCTATTTATGGAATTGAACTAGCCTCTCCACCAAAATAGAAGTTGCATCATTTGATTGCTGAAGTTCCTACTGGGTTTACAATTGTGTGATCCTCAGTGTTGGCATTCACAGTTTCCTCTTATAGGCTTCTTTGTCTGTTAATCTCTCAGCATTTCTTTATTTCTGTCTTGTGTGATAATTTTCACGTTTGCATCCACACCATACTGTGGGCTGTTTGAGACCAATGATCTTCGTTCCTTCATTCCAGCAGCATCCCTTCCGTGGGCATCTTTTGGATCCTTGTTAATACTGCCTAAATAAATAGAGTCCTCTTGTGGAGTTAGGTCCTTGCCTAAGGATGCTGTGGACTATTGAAAGCCTATTCCCTCTGCGTCTCCCACTGTTGTTTCTGCCCATGATGATGGTTAGGATGGCAACACCAATAGATTAATGACCACCGTGGACCAAGTTATAAACTAGGTAGCAAACATTCTATCTAATCCTTTTACAAACCTGAGAGGCAGTGACAGTTGAGAGGGAGCCGATTCCCAGAGAAGTTTAGCCCCTCAGCCAAGGTCACACAATGAGCACTTGGCAGAGCTGGCAAACAAACCCAGATTTGACTTCAAAGCTCTGTTTGAGGCTGGGCACGGTGGCTCACGCCTGTAATCCCAACACTTTGGGAGGCCGAGGTGAGCAGATCACAAGGTTGGGAGTTCGAGACTAGCCTGGTCAATATGGTGAAACCCCATCTCTACTAAAAATATAAGAATTAGCCAGGTGTGGTGGCATGCACCTGTAGTCCCAGCTACTCAGGAAGCTGAGGCAGAAGAATCGCTTGAACCCAGGAGGCAGAGGTTGCAGTGAGCTGAGATCACGCCACTATACTCCAGCCTGGATGACAGAGTGAGACTCCGTCTCAAAAAAAAAAAAAAAAAAAAAAGGCTCCATTTGATTGAACCCAGGATAGCTCATCTTGCATTTTCATGGACTAGACATTGACTTGTAGTGTGTTGTGGTTGTTGCAGAGGAAATGGAGACATTCCTTCTGAACCAAGGGCTAGAAACAATAATGGCTTGGAAGGAGAATTCATATTTGTTAAAATGAACTCCTTAGCTACAATCTCATACTGTTTCCTAGAAAGAAATATCTTGAATACTGTCAAACCTCCCACAAGGATTTTCACATGTCTCCAAAGCTTAACAAATAAATATCATTGTCTTATTTGACATGCTGATCCCACGTGTTTTCTGGCTGGTGAAAATATCTAACTAAGGAAGTCTGGAGCATTTTAGTTCAAAGATGTCTGTCAAGGCCCCCAGTCTCTGTAGAGCACCTTCAGGGAAGAGGGAATCAGCCAAGTGATGCCCGTCGTGGTGGATGTCCAGCACTTTACAATTCAGAAAACACCTTGCGTCCAATATCTCTGTCGTTTTCTTCCCTTGAAAGGTAGAAAGGTCATGAGAGGTAACAGTGGGTTGAACAATCTATTCGTGGGCATAGACAGAGTAAGAGGCAGCTTTTGCCACAACTCAGCTCCAGGACTCCAACTCTCACGGTCTGTCCCCACTCCAGGATGCTGTGGCTAGAGAAAAAAAAAAATTCATGGTCCTGTGAAACTATCTTTGTTTCCTCAGTAAGCCACATACAGAGAGCAAGCATAAAAGCATTTTTCATTTGAGCCTGGGTCGCCTAGAATCCCTGGATGTGGGCTGCCCAGGTGGGGTTCTGGGCACCTGTGTGTATGTGGCTGACCTGGCCCTCGGCTGACCAATTGCTATACAGCAGAGCTGGGCCTGAGCAGAGCCCGGTGGACCAGGCCAGGAAAATGAAGAGGTGGCTTCAGTTTTGTGTCAGCCACTAACTCACTGCGTTACCTTGAACAAGCCCCTCTCTTTCTGTGTGTCTCCATCTCCTTATCTGCAAAACAAAGGGTTTATAATCAATCCTGGCCAAGCTTCTTTCAGCTCCGACAACCCACAGTACTGGGACCTGATCCCAGCTCATGCTTACCTGCAGTGGGAGGGAGGTTGGCCTTCCGGGCTCTCTACCACATGCAGATTCCAATCACAATACCTGCCTCTCATCTTTTTTCCCATTTTCCCCCCACTCTGCTCATAGCAGAACCTCTCTAGTCTTTATTTTGATACTTCAAGAGCAAGTAAGAGAAAACCTGACTCAAACCATTTTTAATAAAAAAATGTAATGAGTTTGTGCATCTGAAAAGTTCAGCAGCTCAGGGGACACAACCAGGACCCTGTTTCTCTCAGTATCTCCAGGTTCCGCTTGTTTGGTGTTTGCGTTCTTCTCAGGATGAGTCTTTCTTCAAGGTTTCAAGATAGCCCCTGCCTCTTGGGAAGACGTGCTTCCTCATTTATCCTCAAAGATGGGAGGTGGGGGCGCAGTGAGAAAGCATCTCCTTGTACTACCATCCAGCAAAACCCTGGGCTTTTGGCTGGGCATGGTAGCTCATTCCTGTAACCCCAACACTTTGGTAGGCTGAAGTAGGAGGATTGCTTGGGCCCAGGAGGTCAAGGTTGCAGTGAGTTGTGATCGCACCACTATACTCCATCCAGCCTGGTCAACAGAGCAAGACTTCGTCCTGATAAAAAATTAACAAATTAACTGGGTATGGTGATGTATACCTATATTCCCAGCTACCGGGGAGGCTGAGGTGGGAGGATCGCTTGAGCCCAAGAATTCAAGGTTGTAGGGAGTTATGATCATGCCGCTGCACTCCAGCCTGAGCAACAGAGCAAGACCCTGTCTCTACAACAAACAAGCAAAACCCTGGGCTCTCACCTAACTGGATCCATGTATGACACATGCTCAGTCCTGAGCCTGAAGAATAACTGTACTAATTAGTTTAGGCCTAATCCCTGTGCCCTCCCCTAGAACCAGAGGTGAACCTGTCTCAATGAAACACAAGCTCCACTAAGGAGGGGGTTCAGCTAAACAACTGCGGTGCAGGTGCCATCAGAAAAGAATGGGTATTGGGTGGGTCTGATCACCAGATGGGCCTTACAACGGCCCTTGGTTGGTATATTGGTACCAATACCAATTGGTACCTTGGGTGGTATATTAGTTTCTGATGCTTCTGTTGAAAGAAGTTACCATAACCTTGGTGGCTTAAAAAAAACCCACAAATTAATTCTCTTACAGTTCTGGAAGCCAGAGGTCCAAAGTCACTTTCACAGGGTTGAAACCAAGGTGTTGGCAGGGCCGTGCTCCCCTGCAGAGGCTCTAGGAGAGAAGCTGTGTCCTGGCCTTTTCCAGATCCTAGGGCTGTGTCCCTCGGCTCATGGCCCCTTCCTTCATCGTCAAAGCCAGCAGCGTAGCACCTTCCAATCTCTCTCTGCTTCTGTGGTCACATCACCTTCTCTCTCTCTCTCCTCGGACAGTCCTGCTGCCCTCTAATGAGGCCCTTGTGACCATGTTGAGCCCACAAGGCAATCCAGGATCATCTCCCATCTCCCATCTCCCATTCAAGATCCTGAACTCTATCCCATCTGTGAAGTTTCTTTTGCCATATGACATTCACAGGTTCCAGGGATTAGGACCTGGACATCTTCTTTGGGGGCCATTGTTCCATCAACCACAGGTGGCTCTCCTGCTGCCATGGGCATAATTACATGTACCTTCTTGGTGCTTCCCAGGCCTTTCTTCATACCTGTGCAATGGCACTTATCACATTTACATCCTGGAATCCTGTATGTATTTACAGGTCTGCCCACTGGGCTGTGAGTGCCTTGGTACTATGAACTTTCTATTTATTTCCCCAGTAAGCATAGCAGCATGGCTGGTCAGAGCAAGTTCTCAATGAGTGAATAGATAAATCTCTTCACCCAAGCAATGTAATGCAAATTGAAAGCACAAGACCCGAGGGAACCTGGAACCAAGGACAACTCAGAGGCAGCATGGGGTTAACGCAAAGACCCTAAATCCCAGGCTCAAATCTCTAGGCCCCTTCTGCTGCCTCCCTACTGAGAGAGTTAGCCAAGCACATCTTATTTCCTGGAACCTATTTTTAAAATCCCTCAGTACTAGCGAGCAACATTGTAGCCATAAATAGAAGCCATGGATTTTATGATCAGGGAAAATGAGTCCATCATATTATTAAAAAAATACCCACACACACTCACTATTTATAGCCCAAGGATTTCCACAGCTGAGCATACTCACTGAGAACCCCCGGCTGATTTTCCTTCCAGCCGAACAGGGCTTGTGGAAATGTAGCAGGCAGGGGGAAAGTATGTCATCCTAAATTGCATTTATTTTTGAAAACCCGCTTTCTAAAGAGAAGGGGATCATGCAAAATGTATGAAACTGACAGGAGTCTTTTAGGAAAAAAAGAATCACATTGCTGGTCGTGGGGTAGCTCAGGGTTCAGAGGGTGAGGGTGAAGGATCCAAGCAAAGACATTCATTGTGAAACGTACCAGCTAGGCCAGAATATTCAGGACCCAGTAAGCCCCTCTGAAATGAAAGTAATAGCCAGTCTGCACTGAGCTCTTACTGTATGCCAAGCTCTGTGATAGGGACCTGCATGTATTATTTCCTTTCACCATTTCAACAGACACAATGTGCTAGTCCTATTATTATTAATCCCTTATTTCACATGGGTAAACCAAGGCGTGGAGAGGATGAGCATGTGGGATTGGAGAGGGAGCCAGCATTCTGAAGCACAAGTCTAGACTGTCAGCATCATGGTTTCAGAGAGCACGGAGAAGGTGGGTGGAGACCTGTCTGCACATGTTTTCCATTTGGTGTGCAAGACCTCCATCATCAGCCTCTATCTGACTCCTGGGACACCCCTTCCTTCTCTTTCCAACTCCTTCTCCTTCCTCTCTTCCCACTCAGCAAATGCATCCTAGAGAGGGAGGTCATTGCCTTACTGGCTTAGGCTCAGGATGATGTTTATCATATTCACCCTCCAGCCTGGGAGGCCACGGCCAATCAGGACAGCTGTTGACCATAAACAGCCAGGGCCACCATACAGTCCTGTTCTGCACCCAGGAAGGTTTCCTTTCTTCCAGCTAGATGCCCTCCTTATTTCTGTACCCCATCCAGGCCCACTACTTCCTAAGATGGCTTCCCTAATTACCCTTGCCCTTGCCACTTTTCCTCAACTGGCCTCTGTCTTCCTAGAGGACCATATCTACTAAAATCACCCAAGTTGCAAGACCCTAAATGTCCTTGGAAAAAGCAGATGCTGCAAATATCAGGTGTCAGCTTCCAGGAAGCAGGCATAGACACTCACAGAGCTGAGGCCAGAGGAACATGAGCTCAAGTCTTAGACTGGCTGATGAAGAAACTGAGGCCCAACTCAAGGGAACCTCCATCCCTGGCCACTGGTGGAACCAATGCAGGGTCCAGTTTTCCCAAGAGTGCGCATCAAATGTCATGTAGGAGAATTCTGAGCATGGTAATGCCTGTGGGCAAGACATATCATCTGTCAACTTTCTCTTTTGGAAAATGAGCATCTAAAATAAGATTTTGTAATTACTGCTCAGTAAGATCTTCTTTATCTCCTCTACCACGCTCTTGTCCAGGTCAACATGAGATCTCCCCTGAGAGCAGCAACACCCTCCCACTTGGTTCCCTTTTCTTTGCTCTGTCCTTTCTCATTCTCATTCGTTCTTCACGCTTCAATCAGCAAGGTCTTCCAGAAACTCAAATTAGGTGATTTCATCCCTGCCTTCTCTCTATGATGTCATCCCTGCCCTGTCCCAGTCCTCCAGGTAAATCATAAACCTCCTACGACCGTTCTTAAGGCTTTTCATGGTGTACAAGGCCCTGTCCATTTCTCTAGTCTTTCCTGTTGTTGCTACACAGGAGGCTTTTGCTCCAGCCAGAGCAAGTCACTTGCTGTTCCCTGAACCCATCTGCTCTTTTGTGGCCCTGGAGTCTTTGCTCAAGTTCACAGGAGTTCTGTGGAAACAGAGACTGTGTTTTTCATCTCCTTATTTCTTGGTTTGTAGGATATGCTTAACACCTGTTAATGGAATAAATGGATGGATGGGAGGATGAATGAGTAAATGAATGTATGAATATCATTTTCCACCTCTGGAATCCACCTGTTTTCCAAGACTCCTTCAGTGCTTCCTCACCTTCAATCTCACCTCTATTGTAAAGTCTCTCCTGGACATCACCTCCAGTATACGTCTGGTACAATTTCATTAAGCTTTTCCTGATCCCAGTTACTGCAGCCCAGTATATATTTTCTGTATCTGCCTTCCCCACTAGACTGTTCCACCCAAGAACAGAGACACTTTTTTGAATGTGGGTTGATTCCCAGTGCCTGGCATGAGCTTTAATGACTGAATGCACTGAAAAGCTGTCTGGCCATATGCATGAATGAAAAAGCTCTGTGACACATGCCCATGGTCATACAGAGATCTAGGGGAAGAGCTAGGGCCAAATCTCAGTGATCAGGCTTCCAGTTCTCTGTTCTTTCCAGCATGTCCCAGTGTAGATAAGAAGCTGGGGATTTCACTAGTTTTAGAATTTTTTCCAGATCTCTGGAATGCCACAAAACACACCAAGCAAGTAGGAGTCATCTCAAAGTAACCAAACCAGAATTTGTCTGCCCGTGATGCCAAACTCAATCACTCATCAGTGGCTTTTCTTCTGGAAGGACGGTATCCAGGGCATTGCTAGTTTCACCTTGTATCCTGAATGACTGGATTACAAAACAAGTGATGATGCCTTGGGAGGAAGGTGTTGACAGCAGGAAGATGGGAACAGATTTCAGAGCTGGGAGTGGTTTAGAGTAGCAACAAGAGCCTCAGACAAGAACCTGCATTATTTTTTCAACTCTGTTACTGATTTACTGGTCTGTCTGGGCCTTGGCTTACATTTCCACAATATGATGGAAGTAGAATACATTTTCTCTAAGGCCCTTCCAAGTTCTCAAGCTCTGTGTGTTTAAATCTCTAAAGCTCATCTGAAAAGACACAAATGATTTGAAGCCTAATAATGAAGACAGAACTTTTCCAGTAATGTGACAAGTAGTAGGCTTATTTTCCAAGTGTTCAACAATCAACAACAAATGTAACAAAAATAAAGATAAAATTTGGAATGTTCCTTAAAAACAAACCTACTAGATTCAATGTGAAATTTAATCACTTACAAGTAAGATCCTAACTGTGATCCATCCCCATTACCTGGAAGACCTTTGCTTCTGCTGATCCCCATGCCTTCTTCTAATAGAAATGCACTTACAACTATTATTTGTAGTGGGGTGGGGAGAAAGGCAAGAAGGAAGGAAAGAGGGAGGAAGAGAGGGAGGAAAAGGGGGAGGGAGGGCAGAAGAAACCCCTTAAAAGATTACAAAGTACTTTTATGTAGATTAATTTAATTTGTCATAAGAAGCCTCTGAAGCAAGTCTATGATCCCCATTTTACAGATAAAAGAACAGAGACGTAGATAAATCTCTTGCTAAGGTCACACTATTAGTAAAAGGTAGAAATATCAATCATGGTCATCTTGAATTTCCATTCTATGGAGCTGACAATAGGATAGGAAAGAGAAAGATCAAAAACCAGTATTAGCCACATAAGGGCCATCATCCCCCACCAAAACAAAGTGATGTTGAACCTGCCTTATCAGATAACAGTCATCAATGTAGGTCAGTAATTTCATGTGACTGAGTCACAATGACAAAAGCTAACAATGGCTCTCATCTTTTGGAAGATGTGGCTTTGTTTAAAGCATTCAAAAGAGATTTCCCACACTGAAATTCCTACATTAAAATTTTAATTAAATGCTACATAGCGTAATAAAATAGCTACCCATTTTGTCCATTCCTTTATCATATTTCGTCTTCACTGCTGCCATTTTAAAGATTTTCAGTTTTCTCTGTGAGTTACACCAATTTCTAATTGGCATCATTTTGAAGTTTTACAACTTCTGGTATTTCAAAGGAAATCAAAAGAGAAGGAAAGAGAGCCACAAGATGTGATTGATGGAGAAAGTAAACTCAGCCCTTCCACAACACGCATAACTGCTCAGTTTGAGTGACTTGGCTTTAAGAGGCATTCATTGCAAAGCAAGGAACATTTGTTATGAATCTAGTGTTTGGCACGGAGAAGGGGCAGATGAAAAGATGAATAGACTTTGAGGAGTTCAAAATCTGCTGGCAAAGATGGACCCAACCCCATTTAGTGAGTTCTATAACAGTCCTCTCCCAGCTTCTTGTACTGAAGTACCATTTTTAACCATCTGTGCAGCCATCTCTTTTGTGGGTGTGTCAAATGAAAAAGGTGCATCTGCCCCCAGGTCTGTTAATAATAAATTTCACAGCAACAATACTATTATTGCTAACAAGGACGATTAACATTTGTGTCATGCTTTAATGCTTACAAACCACACTCACACTCAATGTGCCTTAAAACTGCAGAATTAGAGAAGTGTGGGTCAGGTAATATTTTTCCACTGAAAATATTTATGTTCAATTTTCTACAACTAGCAAATTTGAGACATTATTAACTTTTTACAAATATTGTAAAGAGAACCCCTTGCAGGCCATTTCCAACTATGCCAAAATGTGTGCTGACATCCTTCAAATATTAAAAAGAGCAAGCAAAACATTTCAACTATTTGGACTATGTGAACCAAGCCAGTGGGGAATGCACATGACTCTGCAGAAGCAAAGAACATTATTCAGCAAAAAAGACATGCATTCTGCATAAGGCTATAAAATAATTTTTTCCTAGAGCATATTTTTAGATCATTGTACTGCAAGAATGCTGATTTCTTTCTAAAACAAATTGATTATCAAGAATCACTGAACTTCTGTAAAAGAATAGCAACTTATCTAAATTTCCTGTTTTGACAAGCATTAAGGAAAATTATGTAGTACTCACAGCCACAAGAGGAATGTGCTGTATAGTTCTTATACTGTTGAGACTGTTAATCATATCAAAACAAATAATTTCACTCAGCTAAGTTTGTACTTGGTAGAGCAGATATTCTTATTGCAATACTTAATTCATGGACTCAAGCCATTGGCCATTCAAGGCTAAGGGCATAGAGGAGCTGGTACATGCAAGTCGCTCTCCATGGTACTGAGTTGCCCATCCTCTCACGTTAGGGTCTAGTTGTTTTTCTTTCCTGCTGAAAGGACCAGATGCAGAGTCAGGATTTAGAACTCTGTTCCAGCTCCATCACTACATAACTAATTGTGTAGCCAAGGTCACATTATTCACTTGTTTTCTCTCACCCTCAATTTCTTCAGAATGTAAAACGAGCACATTAAAAAGAGGGCTCTATGCTCCAACATCCTATGATTTGGTGACTTAAAATTGCCAAAGTAGGGCGGGCACGGTGGCTCGTGCCTGTAATTCTAGCACTTCGGGAGGCCGTGGCAGGCAGATTGCTTAAGCCAGGAGTTTGAGACCAGCCTGGGCAATATGGTAAAACCCAGGTTCCAAAAAAAATGCGAAAATTAGATAGGTATGGTGGTGTGCTCCTGTGGTCTCAGCTACTCAGAAGGCTGAAGAGGGAGGATCACCTGAGGCCCAGGTAGGTTGAGGCTGTGGTGAGCCATGATTGTGCCACTGCACTCCAGCCTGGGTGACACAGTGAAACCCTGTCTCCAACAACAACAACAACAAAAGATATTGCTAAAATATTTGAACAACTGGCAGGGTTCTCAATTTGATTATTGACCAATTAGGGTCATCTCTCATATTTCATGTACTATGCTAGGTACTAAAAGTACAATTACATATTAGTTAGAAATTTTTGGTTGAAATGGACACAAAACATACTGGCTTATGTGGGGAAAAAAAAAGGTAATACCATCACGTAATTTACTGGGTCATGAACCAAACTTGTAGGATTCCAGCTGGGAGTCAGGTACAATTGGAAAGAGAACCTGCAACACCCTCAAATCTTTATTTTTTTCTGCTTTATTCTTTTATTCCAAAATGACTTTTACCCAGAAGGTGTGTGGCAGACAGAGTTTCAGGTGCCCCCCAATTATCCCAGCCTCTTAGCACTCCCAACCTTATACAATTCCCTATCCTTAAGTATGGGCATGACTTGAGAGTTACCTTTCACCAATAAATATGGCAAAGGTAAAATGATGTCACTTCTGTGATTACATTACCCAGGACTGTAACATATTTCTTGCTAACGTGTTTTTTCTTGTTGGCTTGGATGAAGCCAGTGGGCCTGTTGGGGAGGCCCCAGTGACAAGGAACTAGGGGCAGCAGCCTCTAGCCAACAGTAATGTAGGAACTGAAGGTAGCCTCTGGCCAACACCAGCCAACAACAAACTGAGACCTTTGGGCCCATGGGCAACAGCATCCAGTTCTGTCAACAGCCATGTGAACTTGGAAGGGGATCCTTCCCCAGCTGAGCCTTGAGATGAGACAGGGTCATCAGTTCCCACCTTGATTACAGCTTTCAAATGAGGCCCTGGTGCAGAGGATCTAGCAAAGCTGTACTCAGATTTGTGACCCACAGAAACTGTGAAATAGCAAATGTATGTTTTTTAAGCCACTGAGTTTGTGGTAATTTGTTATATAATAGATAAATAACATGAAGGGCATGGCCACTAAAATCCCTGCACCTGAATCTCAAGCTTTGGAACCTGGGCAGAGCTGAAAACCAGTTTTTCTCCTTTCCTGTTGAAAATTCCTAATGGAGAGCTTTGATCATCCCAGCTTGTGTCAGGTATCCAGACTACTAACCACTGAGGCCAGGGAGGTGGAAATCGGCAGGAGGCAGCAGCCTTTATTCTGGCTGATTGAATTGGATAGAACATTTCCCATGACAAGAGAAAAAGTGCAATTATGGGCAGGCCAAACAGTAGTTGCCCACTGCAAATGGTGAACAATGTACACGTTCTTTGCCCATGATCTAGAGGCAGTTGTATGTGAGTTAATTGCCTATTAAAATCAGTTGTTTCTGCGCTGCAGTAAGGGAAGTACAGATCTGGAAGAAGGACTTTTACACAAACCTGAGAGTCAGGAAAAAATATCCAGGGAAAGTGACACTTAAGATAGCAACTGAAAACTGAGTAGGAATAATACAGGTAAAAAAAGAACAACTAAGAATGCCTCAGACATGGAAGACATGTGAAAAACACCCAGGCACTAGAGAAAAAAAAATGAAGTATCTGGTTGATTCCAAACATCTTTAATATACTCAGATCACAGTATGGAGAGTATGCTATGGAAGTGCCAAGAAAGAGGCTGAAGAAATTTTCCAGGGCTGGGACATGAAAGACCTGGTATTAGTCAGAATTCCTAGTGACATACCACAGACTCCATTCTTAGTTGGCTCACAGGGTTAAGACACCATGCAGTCAGAAACTCTGCAGCCATGGTGAGACCCAGCACACCAGAACATCATGGTTGCCCATCCCCACCGTTGGCACCAGTCATCCCACACTGGATAACAAAAGCTCTCCCAGAGAAGTTAGATTTCCCACCGTTCTGCCTGGTAGGAGACTATCTCCCAGCTCACCACTGTGTCTGCTGCCTCAGGTAACACTTTGGCATCCAGCTTTCACAGTGGGGGTCTGATTGGAAGAAGCCAGGTTGCTTGCCTGCGTCCGAGCTGCAAGGAAGGCTGGAACGTGTTATTGCGGATGCTGATTTTATTCCATCATGGGAATGTGGGAATCATATATGGGAACTGTCAAGGTGTAAAGAGGTTGTTCAAAAGATAAAGACATCCATAAATGACAGCTGCCCATGAAAGGCTTCATGAGCCAACCGAGAATTTTGCCTTTGTCTCGGGGAATGTCATCAAAGGGGTTTGGGTAAGGGAATGGCATGCTTCCTCTTATAGTTTAGGAAGTTCACTCAGCATAGAGGTTGGAGGATGAATTGGAGGCAAGGAGGCCAGGTGGAAACCTGTTGAGGCATTCAGGTGAGGAAGTCCAAATGCTGGGAATAAAGTTGAGGCAATGGGAATGGAGAGAAGGATACCTCTGGGTGGATCCTAGGAGGCACATAAAAAAGTATTTTCTCTTAATTAGACAAAAATACTTAATAAATTACCATTCTTTTCTGCACACCCACCCCTCACCCCCCACCCGCATCTTAGCAACACTTGGGGATATTCCTCTCTACCTAGGGTTAAATTCGGATTTTTAAATGCATTTTCCCAAAGAAATATTACAGTGGCGGGCCATGTGGGAAACCTATCATTTGTAATACAGCTTCTCTGACAAGTGTCTTTTAAATATATATTAAGCATGGAATCTTTCTTCAAATGAAATCTAATATAAAGTCAACGAGGGCAGATGTTGGGTGAGTGTGGTGTTTTTCAGTTCAGAACTCTGCCCTCCCTTTCTTTCCAAAATATCAGCCTGGAGGAAGATCTGCAGAACCCTGGGGTATCATGTTGCATTGTTTGAGAATATGTGCCCCTTGAAAGTGTGTCTTGAGCTTACACAAAAAGTGGAACTGACTCTCAGTTGCTGTGATGTGCTGCTATAAGTACTAGGTGGATTCACTGGGGAGAGAGAGGAAAAGGAATGCAGGAGCTACCAGAGCAGGTTTCTTGGAGGAAGGTGGCTGGTGCTGAGCCTCCAAGGATAAGAAAGATGTGCCAAGGAGAGAGTAGCAATAGGAGTGCTCCATGAAGAGCTGATGATGGCAAGGGCACTTACTGGAATTAGATGAGTGGTATGGTGGGCAGACTATAAGATGTCCGCACTGGTCCTTGTCTCCTGGGATTCACATCCTTGTATAAGCCCCTCTTCCTGAACGTGAGCAAGACCTTCTTTTAACAAATAGAATACAGCAATGGTAATGGGATGTCACCTCTGTCATTAGGTTACATGAGATCTTGGTTTCCATCTTTCTTGCAGCTCTCTTTTTTGTCTTCTTGCCTAGCACACTTTGATGAAGCAAGCTGCAATACTGGAGAGGCTCATGTAGCAAAGAATTGCTGTTGGCCACTGGCCAACAGTCATCTAGGAAGTGAGGCCCTCAGTCCAGCACCCTCAAGGAGCTAAACTGTGTCAACAATATCCTGAGAAGAGGCCTGCAGTGGATACATCCCCTGTTGAGCCTTCAGATGAGCTCCCAGCCCTGGTTGACACACTGATTTCAGCCTTAAGAGAGACCCTGAGCAGAAAGCTCAACTGAGCTGTGCCCATCTAACTGTGAGATCATAAGTGTGTATTGTTTTAAGTCACTAAGTGTTGTGAATGTGTTACATAGCAAAAGATAGCTGATGTAGTGACTTTGGGCATGCTCTTCACATTCCTGACCCTCAGCTTTCTACTCTGTAAGTGTGGGGAATATGTGGACCACCTTTCATGTTTGGTGGAGGGATTATATAAAACAAGACACGGAATGCCAGCATTCTGTAGGGCTAGCTATAGATGTTCAATAAGCAGTAGCTACAGCCACCACCACCACTAACATCAACCATGCATAAAGGAGAAATAACCCTCAGAAGATTTTCGCAATCTGTGCATGTCTGTCACTTACTGGAAGAACCAATATGGCCCCGTGAACCTCTCCCAGAAATCTAGCTCTGGAATAAGAGTGAAAGACAGACAAAATATCTCTAGAAGCTTTAAACCCCACAGTTTCTAGGGTTGGCCCTAACCATGCATGCGTCTTGATCACACTGCACCAAGGAAATCCCAGGTTCAGTACCATGGCTGGATCTGTAATATACATTCATGAGCTGATCTTATGTCAGGGGAGAGAAGGGCAACATTGTGCTAGTTTTTTAAGGCAGCATTTCCAAGTTAATGAAAAAAAGTCTGCATTTTCTTTATCATTCCTCCATCATGTTCAACCCCCAACAAATATCACAACCTTCAGATATTAGTCACTCTCCAGTTGTAAGAGTTAAGATTAACAGGGTAAACAGATATTCAGTACTGCTTTGCCAGAAAAACTTGGCTGATCCAACAGATTTTAACTCTGTAGGACAGATTTTGCTGTATTTGTGCTTTCCTTTTTTTGTTCTGTCCTCCCTAGAGGAGTATTAACTCAAAGTCATCACAAGAGACCCGTCGCTGCTTCCTGCTTTTTATATTATCACTTGCATCTTTCTCTTTTATAATTTCTCCAGCCATTTGATTAAGCACACACACACACGCACACATGCACACCCACACCCATACACCCAGAGGATGCCATCCACTTCTAAAAAGGCAACAATTTGACTGGAAAATGGAGAGTGTATAAAAGCATCTTCATATCCACACATTTCACTTTCATCTACCTTTCCTGGTCTACTCAAGCCAACAACAGGACTTTGCTCTTTAAATGTAATGGCTGCTGTGAAATGCAGTTAGTGACCAAACTTAGAAAGGAATTAAGAAGACTGAAGTGGGTTGGAAGCTAACAGAGAGGTACCCTCTGGACTTGTATTTTCAGTGATGTCTAAAAATGTGATGGATTCCAATGATGTTTTAACAAGGTTCCTGATACTTAAATCTTAACTGTTTAGAAAAAAACAGATAAGAGATGAAAGAACATTTTTTTCTTTGTCCAAAGTAGGTACAGTGACTGTGTTTTGAGTGGGTGAACTCCAAAAATAACAGTAATTTGACACACCAGCCATTAAGAAGGCAAAGAGGTAAGTCTGTCAGCCACTGCTTGTTTTGTTAGTCTGAAAAGTGAGAAACTATTTCTTGAAAGTTCTGCATTTTTGTTCATTGATGTGACAGAAGGTGTTGCAATTTATTAGCAATAGCCTTTGCCTAGTTATATATACGTATATCTTACTGTTAGCTTTTAATTAATGGCTTCTAACAATTGGAAATATTCATTAGCTAAGTTTGGATCTTTGAAGATTAAAAAATAGCCTTTTTCTGTCACTGCTTTTTCATCTGAAAAATGTGAATCATGATGTGAGCTTGTGGTGGTAGTATGAATTTTAAGTAGAAATAATATACATGAAAGGGCCTGGCACAGAATAGAGGCTCAATTAATGCTGGCGAGGATGATGATGATGATGAAACTAAGCAGAGATGTATAATATACTGATTATTCCTATGGAAAGCATAAGCTTTCTTTAATCAATGAAATGGCTTTAGGCATTTTCCTAGATGGATTATTAATATGGTCACCCTAGCAATTCAACATTCTGTGTTTCATGAGATATTTGTAAGTCATCCAAAGCCCCTCCTTCCTTATTTATTTAGAGGAATCTAGTGCAAGGAACTCCAGCTGGATTTGGCTTTATGCAGAGCTTCAGACAGGCCAAGTCAGCCTATGGCTGGTTTGTGAGAATAAAAAGTCTTAGGAAGGATCTAGATTGGAAAGACAAGATGAGGAGCTCTTTGCCTTCCTCATCGTCCATTAAGAGGCTCTCCTTCAGCGTGACGGAGGCAATCATATGACAGTTTGCTCCAAACTTAGCAGATGATGTGGTTGACTGTGGAGGGGGGTGGGGGTGTGGGTCGAGAAATGGTCTCTGATCCTAGTTCAGCTCTGTGGCATGTCATCTCTTAATTACCATGGCTTCCCTGTCACTGGAGAATATTTGTCAGCTTTTAGAACAATTAATATTATGGAGAGTTGAGACTAAGAGGAAGAACGAGGGACTTCAACAACCTTTACATTTTTAGTAATTTTATGGATATGTTTATTTTATGTACAATCTCCCCAGCAGAACTGAATTACTACATTAATATTTATCCTTGGAATAAGGTAATGTGTGCTTGAGTGTACACGGAGCAATTAATTTAACAAACAATGCTCTCCAATCTTACCTTGGGAGCTGAAACCAAGCATGCTGACATCGACTAATTATAAATAAAATATATAGGAATCATTTTGTTTGTAATTAACTGGGGACAAGGCTATTACTACCTTGCCCCGTGCATTGTAAGTTATCATAAAAAAAAAAAAAAACAAGAACCACCTCTCATTTAGGAATTCAACACTGTCCAAGCTATGGCTGGGGGAGATAAATAAAACAAGGCTAAGGTTTGTGTGTCCTGTGGCCTGGTGGGGAGGTGAAAGGGGAAGGTTGGGCTAGAGAGGAGACCTCAGCACTGAGATTAGACAATCTACATCACAGGCAAAAATGGGAATAGAAGATGAAGGAGCATTGGGCTGAGGGTATCCCTGTGAAGGCATGAAACATCTGTGGCATTTTTATGTGATGCTTCTTTCATGTCTTACCAGGTGGACATCCCCAACACTTTCTGTGGTCTTTTAAAATTCTAAATAAACACAGCCATGACACCGAGATTTCTCCTAGCTGGAGAGCAAGCATGAGTTTGGTTCAAATAGGTTTTGAGCATGATTAAGTGACTGAGAGTGGATGTGTTAAGGCCTGAATAATATCTGAATGCTTCTCAGGTGAAAACCTCTTAGAGGTATCTGTCTCACAGCTGGGGAATCCTGCCAATGGCAACCAACCACCTTGATTATCTGTCACCTGCAAACAAAAACAGCAGCAAGAAAAATGTAAAATGTAAAAATGTAAAATGAGTTTGTTGCTGCTGTCTTACTTTGATGGGAGAAAGGAATGAAAACTCAAAGCAATGAGGGCTTTAGAAAAATCAGTGCCTGGAATTCACCGTGGTGTGGACTGGATCGAGCCATTTAGGATGAGGGAAGCAGTCTTTGTGCAAAGACAGTAAAAACAGGAATTAATCAATTTGGCCTTTGCCGATGCTATTCATAAGGGGACATTATTCGTTTCTGGTTGGGAAATCTTTGCTTCAGCACGCAGGCTGTAGATTACTGCATAAGAACATTTTGTTTCCAACACATCACGGTGTTTGCAAGACAGTCTGAGATGGGAAAATGGAACCTGTTCGTATTCAATCTGGTTGAGAAAAAGATAATGAAACAGCCACAGCCTTTTTTTTTCTAAGAGATGATTTTTATTTATTTATGTTTCTGTGTGTGATCCTACTTGGAAAGAAAGCAAATTTCAGTTAATAACATTGTGCAGTATCGTTGCTTTGCTAGCTAGATACACCACCGGCTGAGTATATCCCTCCTTGCCTTTGGAATCTACCAGGTCCTCATCACATTCTGGCCAAGCTAGGTGGGGCCGAGAAGACCAGCTCCTCAAGGGCAGGTACTTTGTCCAGTTCAAGGTCTGGCAGCGAGTTTGCTGAATGATGTCCCCAGATACACCAACAGAAGCCCAACAAAACTAATGTCGCTGATACCATACCTAATCCCTTTCAAACACATAGTAATGTGTGAGCCACATGGATATAACGGTGGCCCAGAAATGATCCACGCAGTTACTCATTAATGAGCTTATTCATCAATGAGTGCCTCTTTCCCAGTGGGAGAGGCTTGGGTGTAAAAAGATTTCCAACATGTTCATCCTTGAGATTGCCTGAATTTGTACCTCATCTATCTTGTCATATTAAACAGGCAGAGAAAGCCACTGCTCACTTTGATGGGCATTGGATACTGGCATGAAAAACTACAGTCCTGAAAGCCTGCTGAGGCTGCTTCATCGATTATTCATTTATAGTTGTGACTATTGTAACAGGTAGACAGCAAAGAAATTTGAATAAATGTCATTAACTGTTGGACTCTTAAAATCTCAAAGGGACCTTACAGGTTACTCAGACCCTTTTCAACATCACTGCTTAACAAGGCTTCAGCTTTTGCTTGAATGCCGCAAGTGACGGGGAACTCACTACTTACCAAGAGAGCTCATTTGTTATTTGGATTGCTGTGAGTCACGAGTCGGAAAATTGTTCCTGTAAAGGGCTGGACACTAAATGCTTTAGGCTTAGTGGGCCATTCAGTCTCTGTAGCAAGTACTCATCTCTGTTCTTGCAGCACAGACGAGACAAAAACGAATGGGTGGGCACTAGAATCTTGTTTACCGAAGTGCTCAGTGACTTAGATTTGACCCATGAGCTGTGGTTTGCTGGCCACTGCTCTAAGGGTGAAGGTGCTCCTTCTCATCTTGAAAAAAAGCAATTGTCTTCCTCGTGGCCTAGTTCCACCTCTTGGGGCCACCTGTAAGAGCTCATCAAGCTCTCTCCTATAAGAAAACCCTGTAGCTATTTGAAATTGATGGTATCCTCTTTCCAAATTATCTCTTTTGTGTTTGCCACTTCTCTCAGCTCTTCCCAGCTGCCCCAATTTCAATCTTTCACCACGTCCTTGGTGTGGTCAGTTGGGGATCTCATTTTGATAACCTCTTGATATGGGTGTTGCACAGCAAGATTTCCGACCTGAAAGCTGATCCTAAACAAATGTTTGAGTGCTCTTCACTTCATTTCACCTGTGCTTTATGTCACTCTTTACTCAGGCCCTGCCACTGACACAGGCTGTCCTATTCGCATGAATGCATATGAGTCAAACTGCTGCTCAGCCCAGAGACGGCAGTCTGTCTGGATAAGCCCAGCCAGTCACCCTTCTGGCTTCCTGCTAACCAGGGAGCTCTGCTGGACAGACGCTGCCCCTCCCTGGGCTACCATTTTCTTCCTTTGAAGCTGGAGATGCTGACAGAGTCAAGTGAGCTCAGGGAGATGGACATGCATTGTGAACTGTAAAGAGCCATATGCAAGTATTAAAAATTAACAGGACCAGGCTGGGGGCGGTGGCTCATGCCTGTAATCCCAGCACTTTGGGAGGCTGAGGTGGGCAGATCACGAGGTCAGGAGATCGAGACCATCCTGGCTAACGCGGTGAAACCCTGTCTCTACTCAAAATACAAAAAATTAGCCGGGCGTGGTGGCGGGCGCCTGTAGTCCCAGCTACTCGGGAGGCTGAGGCGGGAGAATGGCGTGAACCCGGGAGGCGGAGCTGGCAGTGAGCCGAGATCGTGCCACTGCACTCCAGCCTGGGCAACAGAGCGAGACTCCATCTCAAAAACAAAAAAAATTAGCAGGGCCAGACCACCCAGGGGGAAGCCCCAGGTTCAAGTCACAGGGTCTGTCAGGTATCAGCTTGGAGACTGAGGAATCCTCCAGACCAAACCCCCATGTATATGATAAGAGCCAATGAAATGTGGGAAATGAGAGGTTTTGAAAACCTCAGAGCACTGTAAAAAAAAAAAAAAAAAAAAAGTCATTAATAGTAGAGATACTGATTTTTAGAAAGGAAGGATGCTTCCAATCTTCCCTGAGCCATTTCTAAAGAAGTCCTTTCTCCCTCTTGGGTCCTACTACCCCCAACCCCATATCATACACCTGTCTGACTGCACTTCACATAGTATTTCTTCTCTAAAAGGAACAATTAGGTTTGAGCTTTCTCAGTGGGCTCTAATGTTTCAGTATTTGAAAGTCTTTGCAAGTGCTGCTTCTGGACTTGAAATATTTCTGCTCCCCAACCCCCAAACCATTTCCCTTTCATTTGACTGACTCCCACTTATCTTTCAGACTCATTTTAGAAGTCTCCCTCACCCCAGGAAAGCTTCCTCAATCTCCTAGATCCAAGGAAGGGCCTCTCTTCTGTGCAACCACATGACCTAATAAGTGCTCAATTAAACACTTATTAACTGAATGCCTGCACAAATGAATGAATAGATTGTGGATCCAATAGGCTAATATCTGCAAAAAGCTGGAAACAGATGTACTGTTTATGTGTCTCATGCAAACATTACACTCACTACCGATCGCCAAGCCCTCTCACCCAGAGGGACTGGTGAAGTATACTGTGTGCCTTGCCACGTCCCTGCAAAGTGTGGAGGCTGGTAGGGATCAGGACCCCATCGTCCTTATGAATGATGGGAGGAGCCTCAGTCAAGCACAGCCACTAAGTCTTGGCTTGGGTGGCTGTCTGGAGGCTGGATCCTCTTATAGCTACCTGCTCCACTGTCTCACACTCACCACCCCATAGGCCAGACTCAGCAGATGGCCTCGCCTGCTCCTTCAGGGAGGAAACCAGCACTAACAGGAGGCATGGGCTCCCCTAGCTCCCTCTCTACTTGCCTCCCTGAGAGCTCAAAAGAAGGGCAGTCCCTGCAGTTTTGAGACTTTTCTTCCACCTGTGTCCTTCAGCATCCCTAGGACTTGCTCCATGTCTTCAACTTCTTGTCTACCTGCCTTGGGTCTCTCTCAGCTCCTGCACACAAGAGCTGCTTGTTACCAGCTCTGGGATTTCCCCTGCATATTCCTCCTGATTAGCTTGTTCTTGCTTCTGCCTTATCACCTGGCCAATATTTACGGATCCTTGGGGACCCAACTCAGATGCCACCTCCTCTGGGCAGCCAGCTGTAGTCCCTGCAGATAGGTATAGTCACTTTCCTCTATGCCTCCAAGAATAGTATTTGGTAACCTCTATAAGATAGAGCATAAAAATTCACAACTATGAGGGTCTAGTGATGATAATAACTATCTTTTTATCAATAGCTCACTCTGTTCCAGGAACTATGCGGAGACTCCACGCACACATCTCATTGGCAATCCTAAGTCTCAAGCAACCACTAGCTATGTTACTATTATTCTTTTTTCCTTTAGCCTGGCAGACAGTATAGGAGGTTAGGAACTTGGGCTTGGGGTTAGGAAGACTGGGTTACAAATCCCCAAGTCCATCATTTGCCAGCTTCATGACTTTAAGGAACTTACATAACCTTTTTGAGCTTCCCTTCCCAAGCAAAGATAATGGACCCACTTTACAGGGTTTGGTGAGGTTAAAATGAGCTTTCCTAGATAAAACTCTTGGTACCTGGAGTTCCTGGCATGGGTTAAGCCCTCAGTAAAAGCCCCTATGAGGACCCAGAAGATAGAGGACTTATCTAAGTCATTTTTGCATCCCTGGTGCCTAACACTGTGCCTGACTTCAGTAGATACTCCTTACAAATTTAAGGTGATGTTCTTCCACTGCATTGCTGAGGAACAATCCCTGTGTGGCCACAGGGATCATGGGCTTCCTCAATCCTGGCTTTCCTGTGCCTTCCCCACTTCCTATTATTTGAGAAAAACATGAAGAATGACTATGTAATGTAGGAGTCTTCCCTGCTGCCTTTTTCCTCATGCATACACACACCAATAAAAGATGTATGTGCCAGCTTTTGCTATGCTCAAACAACATTTTTCAAATCTCTGCAAACCATGAATGAGACACTTGTGCCGTCAAATCGCACTTCCTTACAGGCTGCTTTGTTTCCTGGAATAGTGGGACGCATGGAATCCAAGCTCTGAGGTTTCATTTATTGTAAGCACTGGGCTCCCTGACCAAATTAGGTGTCAAACTCTACCCGCAGATTGGGAAATTGGGGCTGAAGAAAGAGCCGGCTGCCAATTTGGCACATAGAAATAGTCCTTCTGGAGTTTCTGGGGACCAGCTCCCTGTCTGCAACTACCCATAATAACTGGTTGGGAAATTCAGAGATATTGCTCCCAATTTCGCTGGAAAATGTTGGAATGCAACTGTTATACACAGGCTGGGATGCAAAGTGCCTTTCTCAGAAAAGTGTGGCCTTTGGACCCTGGTTTCTTAAGACACATGGCTTCTGTTTCCATGGACTTGCAGGGTTTTTCAACAGGAGTTACTGGCATCTCAATAATAATAATAATTGGAGGAAATGTCTTGTCACTAAGCCAACAAAAACCACTCAGACTCTGCTGTTTCCCAAAGCCCCTCATGGAGGGACTCTGTGCTGTAGAGCTGCAGGGATGGGGTGTGGGTGTTCCTGGGCAGGCCTGATTCCCCTAAATCTCTGCTGAGTCTCGTCTCTACATCTTTCTCCCCACATCCATACCAGAGAGGAAGACAGAAAGGCCAGCTAGGGAGGGTATGGGTTGGTGCTGTGGGCGAGGTGGTAGGTGATTCCTATTCTGTAGCAGGGATGGGAGGGAAGCAGCCTTTTGGTAGGCAGGAGGATCTTCTGAGAAGTAGGGGCAGGAGGTTCCTTGCACCATCCAACTCGGGAAGGGGCACACAGCGGTGGGCCCTGGGAACCTGCTAACCAGAATGTCTGGGTTCTTCCCCCAGCTCTGCTTCTGAGGCACCCAGCGGACCCGGGTAATCTGCCCCCTCGTCGATAGAGACCATGGTCGCTGCTTACTCTGACCATATTTCCCCGCACTTGCCTTACTTCCCTGGACGTTGGGGTGGATTTTGGTGAGGTCTCAGAGAACCAGGAGACAGGCTGCTTATCTTCTAGAAAATCATGTTCACATTCATGGAAGGCCTTAGGTACTAGTACTTAGCTATGACCTTTGGAGACAAGGACTCCATCTTCCTGAAGACGGTAAAAATGTCCTGCGTACTGAAAGCAATTGGAGGGGCCTGGATTTGAACCCTTCTGTGTCAGAGGTTCCAAGTCTTCCAAGAAAGCAGAAGGCGCCCCGAGGCAGGTTATAGGGCCTACAAGGCGGGCAACTGGGCATGGGGATGGGTTGGGGAGGCGCCAAACGGCGGCAGGGATTGGGGGTATAGTGGTTTGACCACGACGTAACTACCTTCAGCTGCCAGGCCATCCTCCCGTTCCCTGGAAAATAGGAGGAGCTGGGAGTGGGGGACGGAGCAACCTGGGCTTCCATGATGAAGAAAGAGACAGCGCAGGAGCAAAATGTCCAGGAAGGACGGAGACAGACCAGAGGAAGGAGGAGGCGCCTCTTTCACCTGCGTCCCCAGGTCCCCATGTACGCCACGTGGGTGGGAGCGTGTCCCACACACCCACGCACCCACAGCCACATTCGCCACGCTACCGCCGCGGCGGGCTCACCGCGCGCCTCTGGGTGCCGATCCTCCACAGGCCACATAGCCGCCACCTGCTGCTGCATCCCCACTGCGGGGACAGGGGCATTCAGTGCCTCCCTCCGTCCCCCCGCCCCGCGAAGGCCTCCCATTCTCCAGCGCCAGGCGGAGGCCACGTCTTTCCCGGGCCCCCTCCCCAACGCCGAGAGGGAGGCGGAGGGAGGAGCTCGGCCCGCAGCCGCCGGCCCTACCCGCACTAGAGCTCCCCCTCCCCTCCCTCCCCTCCTTCCCCTCCCTCCCCTCCCTCCCCGCCCCTCGGCTGCCGCAGCCCGGCTCGCACCGCGCGTCAGCGTGGGCTCCCCGGAGCGAGTCGCTAGGTAACGGGGCTGGCTCCGCAGACCCGGGGCCGGGGAAGCCCGCGCGCGTCGTCAGCAGCGGCGCCGCGGGGCGAGGGGCGCACAGACCCTCCCCCATCCCGGCCTGCCAACACCTGGCTCGCGCGCAGCCCCGGCCCAGGATGCCTTAATCTGCGCCGATTGCTGCCGCCGAGGTGCCCCTACCCTGCAGGGACCCCGGCGCCGCCAGCCCCTTCCTCCTTTCCCGCAGGTGCGCACTGTTCTGCTTGCGGCCGGGTGGGCGCCCCGCCGCTGCGGTCGCGGTCTCCGCTGGTAAGCTGCGCTCTGGGGCTGGGGCAGGAAGCAGTTGGGGGCGCTCGAAGAGCAGGGCAGCTACGGCCACCGCGGCCGCCGGACCAGCCATGTGCTAAAGTTTCTGGGGCTCGGCGCCCCGCTGGGCGCGCAGCGCGGGGCGCAGAGGCGCTGTGGGTGGGGCAGCTCGGTCCTGCTGGCGCCGGCCCGCCCCCGGCCCGCGCGGGGTGCAGCTCTGCGCGTTCTCATGCTGTCTCTTTCTCTCTCTTTCCTTCCGCGCTGCCTCCCCGAGGTCCTCCCGCCGAGCCCCGGCGCGGGGCATGAGGAGACCCCGGGTGCCGCCTAGAGACGAGCAGGCTTCGCGCACACCTCGCCAGCGGCAGACGGGGACATGAGCAGCGCGCACGGGGTCCCGCGCCCGGCGGCCAGCCCTATCCGGCGGCGGCCCACGGGTCAACGCTGCCCGGGAGAATGAGGCAGGAGCGGGCGGCAGCCTCCTTTTTTTCCTCCTCCTCGCCTTCCTGCGGCTCCGGCGCTCCGGGTCCGGGCCGGGCTGTGGCTCTGCTGCGTGCCCCGCGCGCCCCTCAACCGCCTCCGGATGCGCTTCTCGGTAAGCCAGGCCCTCCGCCTCGCGAACAAAGCTCCCCTCGCAGGGCCCGGAGGCCGCCTCCGGGGCCCTGTCCTACCCTCCTTCCCCACTTACAGCCTGGAAACATTCGGGGCTTCCGATTGAATCCTTCAATTTCCCCTGCCCCGAAGCCCCGCCAGGAGGCAGAACTGCCCGGGCAGACCTGGTGCTTTCCTCTGCCTTCTGGAGAAAGATGCGGGTTTGACATGCAGGCGGGAGACCTGTCTGGTCTAGATAACGGCATGTGTATGCAGCTGGGTTCAGACTTAGCATTTGGGGGCAAAAACTCTTATTTAGTAGGTGTCCAGGCCGTGCCGGGCAGTGTCCCTCAAAGCCACTCTGGGAAATAGGTCCCCGTTTCTCCTTGGCCCAGATGAGGAAACTGAGGCTCAGAGAGGTTGAATGACTTAATCAAGGTCACAAGGTTAGGAAGTGGGAGACCAGGATTGGAAACCAGGGTACTCTACTTCCCTGCCAGACTGTTCCCTTTGTAACAAACACACCTGTCTCATTTCTTCTACTAACTGCTAACGTCTCAAGAGTCATTGCATGTGTGTGAAAATACTTGCTCCAATGAGTATCTGTTCTGATGAAATAAATTGCCTGTAGCAAGCACTTTTTGTCCATCCTGCCATCACGTTGCTGCCAGCCCCTAATGTGTACTCCAAGTGTAAAGCTACTTTTTAGTTCAGGTGAGAGGATAATATGTTTTCCTAGGTGTTCTCTTTCCTGGGGTTCTGTTTTCCCAGTCCTCTTGAAGGATGGAAAGGACAGTGGTTCCTCCTGTGTGCCCAGCACATGCTAGGCCTCAGAACTGCATCCTAAACCTTTCCCTGGGGGCAGGGCTCATCAAGGTTACCTGCCCCTGGTTTTGTAAATCTTGGAGATGATTACTTAACCGGAGCGGGGACTGATCCCAGATGGCCACTGTACAGGGGCTGGCCCAGTGTTGGCTCATATTTGCCAGCCCTCAGTGTCAGCAGAACTTCTGAGCCCCAAACACTTCTGAGCCCCAAAGAAAATGAGTTTTAATGCAGATACGATGCCTGATGCATGCCCCCAGTTCTCTGGCTTGCCACTGTTAGCTGTTTGCTTAAGTGCATTTAGTTAACTGTTTGCTTAAGTGCATTTAGTTCAATCCTGAAGGGGCAAGCCACATGGAATCAGTTGGTCCTGGTCTGAGGGGCTTGTTCCATTGGTGGAGTCACAGTGTTGAGCTCAGTTGTCTACACGTACATTTGTGTTGGTGCAGAGAAAGTCCCTTAGCAGTAGGGGCCTCTGTGTCTCTGTTAGTAAAGAGCAAGGGTGGACTGACCAGCCCCTCAGATCCCCTTCAGCTAAATGATTCTATGAGTGACAAAACTAGTAAGTTACAGGTTTGAGCTAGGGTGTCTTAGTCCAGTCATTTGGACGAACATTCTACACTGAATGGGTTGTTGATTTCCAAGAAGAGGACTTGGTTTCCAGGGAGCTGTGAGATTCAGGTTCAGCCCAAAAGTGGTGAAGCTCGAGCTGTGCTTAATAGATTATTTATTGGGCTAACACATAGTGGCTATAAAATGTTCCAAGCTACCAGATTGGGGTTATGGGATAGGTTAGGCCTTTCAGTAGGAGAGACGACATTAGCTCCTAAGAGCTGATGACATACAGTGCATTAACAAGATGCCCAGCAGGCTAGAAAGCAGCAAGCTGGTGAGCTTTTCCTGCCCCTCCCAAAAATAATCAGTCATATTTGCATAGGTAAAACATTCCCAGCACAATTACTGCAAATAAATAAAGTGATTTTTTTTTAGACTCTTGCAACTCCATTGGTTGCTGAGTATATTAGCGATGCGTGGAGCCGGCCTTAGCTTGGCTGTAGAGGGGCTGGGACAAGGAAGGTGGGCTGAAGGATGTTCAGACCCTGAGTTAGTTTTTGGCTGTGGATTAGAGCTAAATCCATCACTTTGACCTATGGGTCATTAATGGGGTTGTCATTGGTCTTTTTAAGATGTGGATTAATGAGCCTCTTAAAATGTTGCCGAATCCCAAATGAAACGGGCACGTCTCACCTTTTTCCCAGAAACTCGGCTCTCAGCGGGTTTTGTGACTGTTTAAATTCACAAAACCAGAGCAAAGCTTTCATTTTTGACAGGCTTATAGGGGTCTGCAAAGGAAAAATAATGCATCTTGTATAGGGATATTAATCTCCCAGCATTGTGTGTTTTAGCTTCTCATGATTAACTGGTAAGGTTTTGAATAAAAATGAATGCAGAGAAACAATCTTCATTAAGTTGCTTTTGAAAATGCTGAGGTAATTATGGAATAATGATTTTTGTGTCATAGATCATACTACTCATAGCCAAAGCTAGATTACATCACAAAACATTACTCTTGTTACTGATATTTATTTTTTAATTCATTAGTTTTCTCATATTTTTTGCTTTTTTTCTCCCAGTGTGAAAATAAGCCATCAAGAATAAATTCTTCCTTTTCAGTTTTTCTTTGTCTTAAACCCAGTTTTTTTTTTTCTGTGAGATCTCTAAAGCTGAACTCTTCCACACCATACATATAATGGCCTCATGTTAAAATATGTTTTAAGTGCCTCGGATTTCTTTTGGGAGAACAAGAGGGCTATGTATCATAAGTGAATAACAACGATGAGATATTTCCCTTGTTTGCTTACTATTCTAAGTCAGGGATTGAGACCATGCCCTCATGATTGCAGCTGCCACACTTAGCATCATGAGGACACAGCCCGAGTGCTGTGGCGTTTCTGCATCAGTGAGGATGCACACCTGGACTGATCGGAGTGTGGAGGAAAAGAACAGCTTCCAAAGGCCAGAAAACCTGGGGTTTATTCCTGACTCAGTTGTTAATTGGCTTTGTGGCCTTGGACAAATTATTTCCATTTGCTGGGTCTGGGTTTACATATATGCAATGGGTGTGTACGTTTGCACATATATGTGTGTGTATTGGTACCAGATGTCGCCCTCCAAACTCTAAGTTTGAAGAATCTTCAAAATTTGGGTATAGCTGGTTATTAATAGCTCCAGAATGCTCTGTACTTTAAGGTTACATAACATTCCAATTAGACATTCCTATAAACAATAAGAAATTGGTGATTATAGAAGATATGCTGTTTATTACCCTAAGTGGAGACTCCGTACCCTGAGTGTGTGAAGGAGGATGGAGCTTTGATCTTAAAGGTGATCATGCCGGCTTCCCTATCAGAGTCCCCTTGCACGGTAGAGGCTCAGCACAAATCTGAGAGCACTAGAATGAGCCATGACCCTCTCTAGGATCCGAGTGGCAGAAGATGCAAGAACCATTATGTAATTTGGGTCAATGGGGTAGGAAGAATATGACATTATATCTGTGTAGCTTTAGGGTTCAGGGGACTTGGAGATTTCACCTCAATCTCAGGCTGTTCCTGGAAGGTAAGGAGGGGAAGTATGTAATTACTGTTTGCAGTTGTTTTGAAAATGGAGAGTACTTTAGTTAGAGCCTTGAACTCAGCTGAAGCTGGGAAATGGCTTGGAAGAAGCTTGTCAATTTGGCAATGGTATTTTTTGCCAGGTTTTGTGTGCAGGCTTCCCTTGTAACATCTAAGGAAGTGTGTTGTCTGAGGTCAGGCTCCCTGGTGAAGCTGCAGTCATTTTCAGATAGAGAGGGCACGAGGAAGGAACCGCCAGCCCTTCAACATTTTGTCCTTGCAACTCCGCAAAGCAGACATTATGAACCCCGTGTTCTAGATGAGGAACCCAGGCTCAGAGAGCTGAAGTGTCTTTCTTAGTCTCTAATAATTATCAAATGGCAGAACCATGCAATGTTTTAAATGGACTCTGCTGGGGTTAAAATCAACCCGTGCTGGACCTCATTTCCACTGCTGCTGCCGTGTGTCTGTCTGGCAACCAAATTGTGTCCTTCCTCCCCAATTTCTAGATAACCGTGGCACTAAAAAAGCATGCAGATGATTTGACGTAAGTAACATACGGAGGTGATTTTGCTGTCAATAAACCTCTAAATTCACAGGATTTTTGTTAGTACATTAGATTTCTTTTAACTACACGAAGTCAAACGTGTCCATTTCCAAAAAGATTCCTAAATAAGCCAAGAGTAACCCTAAAAGGGTTAGTGCTAGTGATTCTTTGGGAAAAGCTAAAAGAATTCTCCTGGGTCCTACATTCATTCTCCTGGGTCCTGCATTCATCCCCCTGGGGTTCTGTGGGAGGTGAACACAAACTGACATATGCGACGTCAGTCTGAGGAGTTGTCGCTAGGCTGCTCCTCCTGAAAAAGGGACACAATAAAAGTTATGTAACAGAAGCTTTCAAAAGAACTGTTTCTCCCCCTCCAGGATGCCCATGAGTTAATCCTCCCCCAAACAACAGACTAGAGAAGGTATTCAGAGGAACACATGTAAGACCTTCACGGTTCACCTACAGCTCTTAGGAGTTTCTGGGACTCGGGAGGAAAGGTAGGTCTCAAAGAACTTTTCACGTTACTGAGTAGAGATGCCGTCGTAGCTGATGTTGGGGACAGCCTTCGGAAGGTCACCCATGTGAGTACAGCTGCTGCTGTTCTTCGCTGTAAGTGTGCAGAGCTGGCCAAGCATCCACCATTCCCAGGACCGGGTATTCCAGAGTCCTGTCGGTAACACTCAATTTACAAAGAGCAAAGGAAAATCCCTGAAATACTCTGTCGCCCCATCGCGTGGCTTTACATTCTGCTAATGATACTCAGGCTGGGTTTCTTCACCAGCAGTTGAGAATGCTTCTGTCTCTGACGCTGGCCTTGCCTGTGTCATGTGAGTGACGTCTTCACCAACAGAACTCTCCTTCCATCTCCCTTGGATCACTGAGCTGCTTATATGCCAAAAGCTTCAAGTTTCTTGATAGGTGATGAATGAGAAAAAGCAGACAGAATGAGTTAGAAAGCTTGACTATGCTTCATCTACAATCTTTAAAATACCACATCTCAGCAGTCAGCACAAGTTTTTGATTTGGTAAATGAGGAATAACATTGCGTGTCCTCGGTGCGGCCCATGGAATCTGCATCTTCTGCCCCCAAACTTTGAAAGAACAGGTGCCCCAGGGCTTCAGCTCTGGGCTAGATTTCTAATATGTGTAGTTACTAAAAAGTAGAAAATGCAAGAGTAGCTTTGCAGAATCACCAGAGAGGATAAGATAAGAAGACAGAGAAGTTCATAGCCTCTGATACATGATTACTGTGAACACTTATTCGGAGCATGGTAGTAGCTTATTTCCAGCAACGAGAAGCACAGAATAAATTCACTAAGAAATTTAGCTGTGTTTCTTGTTGTCTTTGTATGTGGCTTATGACAAGTACAGACGGCACTTCATGTAGTTAAAAACCTCCACCTTCCTAAGTCCTTCGTGGTGGCTAAGAGAGGCTAGGCTAAATGCCTTGGCGGACCCGCATTTTTGAAACCTGACTCCCAAGGTCAGGTGGTGGTCTTGGGGAGGGTCAATGTATTTCCAGGTGCTTCTGTTTCTTAATAATCTGTGATGAGCTGCTGTATGTACCTCATTTAGCATCACCAAGCAAAAGAGCAAGCAGAGAATGCCCAGGGCATTTTTCCCAACCTGCCACATTTCTCCGCCTCTGTCTGCTAATATGGTCTGGGGATCCTGATCCACTTCTTGATTCTTTTAATTCAGAAAATGGATGATAATGACAGTCATTTTTTAAATGATCAATATTGATAAGTCTTATATTTTTACATAAAGTGAATGCCCCCGAGAGCATCACGTGCAAGTTTAAAATGATTTATGAATGAATACAGTATCCTTTAACTTGTTCAGAGGGCTTTACTGAATACTTCTAAAACAGTACGTCCATTATCCTTTAACTTGTTCAGAGGGCTTTATCGAATACTTCTAAAACAGTACGTCCGGTTTTGCAGTGTTCAAGTCTAAAGGTGGAAGTGAAAGCCACATCCTGTGTTCTTCATCTGAAAAGGAGGAGTGGAAAAATACACCCGGCTTCTAAAAGGGAATGTTGAGACTGTTCCTCTCTCAGTTTTACTGACAAGATAACATTGCTTCGGTCTGAAAATTCTCTGTAGATGCAGCTTCTGCAGCAGGGCTGGTTGTCCTCCAGTCTGCTCGAGGACGTCCCTGTGGCAGTTGAGAGTGGCTCTGTCCATTTGTGCAGGCGTGGAGCCATCTCCTCCACAGAGCATGCCTCTGTCTGGTCCTGTCTGGTTACTAGGATCCACCCCTCCACACACACACACCATCATCCTTTCCTCAGACAGATGTCAGGGGCAACAGTTTAACAAACAGTTATGGAGCACTAGCTCTGGTCCAGGCACTGCTAGGCATTGAGGCTGCAGTGGTGGACACAGACAGCTGTAGTATGTCATAGGCTGCTACTGTTTCAGTAGGCCTGGGGCGTCACCCTCTGCCCTTTTTAAGGGGTCTGTTCAGAATCTGGAGGACTTAGCTGTTGCAGACTTGGAGGCACCCTGGGGCTGGTGGGGAGAGCCCAGGCTGGGCGGCAGGGGGCCTTCTGTCTCCTCTCACCTGGGTGCCTAGGGCCAAGCCACCCACCCCCCCACTCTGACCCTTCACTGGTTTCAAGTGCAAAGATTGGGTCACTGCAGGTTTTTTCCAAGTGTGATCCAGGGACCACTTCCATGGAAACACCAGGTGAGCTTATTAAAATGCATACGGGTGGACCTTGCTGCAGACTTGCCAAATTAGAACCTCTGGGGATGGGGGTGCCCAGAATCTATATGTTTAACACACTTCCAGGTCACTCTCACCTCGAGCACAGTGGTGTTCGAGAAGCACTCGTTCTCATGGGTGGCGGATCAGCAATGCCCCTCCCTGCTCTAAAGGACTCAGAATGTGGCACTCACCCCCATGCTGGCCACTCTTCCCACCTTCACCCACCGCCATGCTGTCCAAGCCATTCGACTCTCTCTTCACCACACTTCCCGCTCCTCCTCCTCTGCGCACTACAGTTTGTTTCCCATATGGTAGCCAGAGTGAGTCTTTTAAAGGATCTCATTTCTCCTCGGCTGGGAGATCTTCAGTGCCCCCTGTGCCCAATAGCCAGGGACCTTAAGGTGACCCTCAGGGCCCTGCACGATCTGGCCCTCCATCTCACCTCCTCTCCCACCACCTGCCCCCTTGCTTTCCTCTTCATGTCACAGCCCTAGAACCCACCCAGCTGCCAGGCATTCACTCCGAGGAGCCACAGGACCTGGGGACTGGCAAGGCAGGGTGCCAGCCCCGGTAGGTGGGGCAGAGCCCTGTGAAGCTCTGTTTTCTGTCCTGCCACTACGCTGAAAACCCCTGCAGACTGACACTCTTAAGCCCACTTGGGCAAATCTGTTTCTGGGCCTGCCCACCACCATAGTAAAAGTAAATTTAGAAGCAGCTCTTTAATTCCAGGCACCGTGTTACAGGGTGACTCATCATGGGACCGCATTGTCAAAGTGGCTCTAGAACTTTTTTCCGAGGAAGTTTCTGGATGTAGACTGCAGCCCTCTTGGGCTGGACTATTAACTCAGCCACTTTTGATCCCAGGGCCCTGTCATCCCTCCTTCTCTTCTTTCCACAAGTATTCACAAGACACCTGCTACGTCCAAACACTGTGGTCCCCACAATCTGTGTCTGAGTGGTTGTGTCTCCGACTGCCGCTCTTGGTTACAGATGAAACGATGTGGTCTGGAAAGTATTTCTCTGGCCTTTTTTTTCCCTCCTACTGAGAAATAGTTGCTCTGGCCTGTGTATCAACAGCAGCCCTCTTGGGGCCCAGGTTAAGCAAACTGCACTCGAAAGTATCAATCCCTTGGCAAGTAGGAGGGAAAGATGGACCATGTTGTGAGATTCACCTCCAAGGTGAGCTGAGTGCGTAACTGGAAGATCTGTGGGGTCTCTCAGATGGGATGCGTGCTCAGCGCGTGGAGCCAGGGCTTGGTTTTCTGAAAGCCAGCCTGCCCAGCAGTGCAAACGAGTGAAAAAGGCTGGGACAACTTCAGACGCTTTTGGGTCTGACATTGCAGATGCTTTACCTTGAATCATAAGGAGGGAAGCATTTTCACTCTCAGCATCCATCTTCTTTGGGATGCTTTCTGTGGACACATTGACCAAGCCTTCACTGAGAGGCCATTAGCAAAGTGGGGTGGAGGATGAAAGTAGAGATGTTCCCTGCCTTTTATGGATTCAGAGACAGTTGGGGAAAACGTGTTACGTAACTACCTGTAGCTAATTAGAGTGACTGACGTGCTCTGAGAAGACAGAGATAGGAAAGATGGGTTTGGTCGGGGGAGGGTGGAGGCGTTTGACTTGAGCCCTGAATGATGAGAAGGAATTTCTTGAGCAGAGATGAGCGGGAAAGGCCTTCTAGGTAGGAGGGCAAGTGTGAGCAGAAGCACAGAGGCCTGTTTATTGGGGAGAGGGGACTGTGTTATAGGTCTGTAGAGTCAGGCTGAGGCTGCGAGGCAGGGACAAGGCTGGGTCACTCCTGCTTAACTGGGAGTGGGTCTTGAATGCTAGATTAAGGAGGGTTCCATGTCTTACAGGTGACAGGGAGCTGTGGGAGGGGTTTGACTGAGGATTTGCATTAAAAAGATAGCTGGTAGCCCTGTTTATGACCCCCCATACCCTCTATATTATAGGATAGTGAAGATGTGTAAAACGTTCAGGAAGAAATACTGTGTGGGAATGAGCGTGGTTGTCCCGGGTATAACCTCAGGTACCGTTTCTCTGATTGCAGTGTCTCTGCTTGTCTGTATCTATTGACTAATCCTCTGGGCCCTGCTGCCCAGATCCCAACTCTGCCAGCCCTGCTGGGGCTCGGAAGGAAAGCAAGGTAGCCGCTGGCTTCAGCACTTGCTGCCTAGCCATCGTGGACTCTAGCCAACAGGAAATGGAGCGGGCAGTGTCCCAGCCTGATTCACCGAGCCATGGGTCTCCCTGTGCCTCTGCAAATGCATTCAGGCTGCTCCTGGCCTGAAAACAATGCTCCCAGACCTACATCCACAGCTGACAGAATCCAGGGCACACATTTGCCGGCCAGCTTCCCTGAGCTTCCCACAGTAGTAGGCTCAGTGGGTAGGAGAGGGGAACACAGTCTGGAATCAAGGCGTGTGCCACTCAGTGACCATTTGCTTTGAAATCAACGTGCTCGGCAGGGCCGGTGACTTTTGCAGGGCTGGCTGGACAAAGGGAACATGAAGAAGGGAAGAGTGTCTCAGGGTCACGGGTGGTTATACTACCCTTGAACTTCACCTTCTTATTGCTAAGGAGGAGAGAGAGACAGAAAAGCGTGTTCCACAAGCCAGTGGGCAAATTCTTAGCTGTTTTCTGTGGAGTCTGGGCCTGGCAGAGAGCCCTCTTCCTGACTGGCTGACTGCCAGATGGTGCCAAGGGCACGGCATCCCAGGCAGTCAGCCTCCTAGTGAAGATTGCCATCCTCTGGAGGGTTCCCCGACCCAGGACATGGGCCTGGAAAGGGAATGCAATTCCATCCTCCATGGGTCCCATTTACAGGTCAACAAATTGAGGCCAAGAGAAGAGAAGTGGAATTGTGGCCGAGTAGCACATGAAATCATTCGGGAGTCGGTCATGATCCTTGAGGCCGGCCAATGCCCAGTGCCCATTGCTGGCAGCAGTCCACCTCGAAATGGACAGTTTGCCCTCACACTGCCTTGCTGCCCACCAGGCATGGAGGATATGGCTTTCTCCTTGTTCATCTGTCTTCCATCTTGGAACCCAGTCCCAGAGCCAGGGGGCTGGGCATGACCCCTAGATGTCTGGCCCTTTGTTTGCTTCTTGGTTTCTGATGCTTGTGTGGAAGTTGAATGCAAGCAGAGAAAGGAATTTAGTAGCAAGTTATCAGAGCAGATTAGAATGGTTGTCAGGATCTGGGCATGGAAATCGATGGGGCTGAGTTCTCTGTTTGGAGCTCTAGGGCTCCTGAAATGCACCATCAGGTCCGGGAAAGCCTTTCATCCTGGTTCTCAGAGCCCCTAGTGCACACTTACGTATATGCATAAGTTTAAGCCAAACCGTCTCGTGAGATCATCATCACTGGCTCCATCTCCTTCTTTCAACTGTCTATTCCCTGGATCCTCAGTACCTGGGGTGAACCTTGCTTGGCACCTGGAAGTTACTCCTGGCCTGTTAGTGACTGGATGGGGGATGCAGTTTGCAAAGGGACTTGTGCAGCGGTCAGTCTGGCTGAGCTTTTGGGGCAGCCTGGTGCTCCTGACTGTTTCTCACCTTATCAAGGAGGTTCTCCTAAATGCATGAGAAGCTGATGACAGCTCTGCTGGCTGACTTCAAAACAGTAAAACCTTCAGGGCTTTATTCGGCAGATCTATAAGTACAGTTCCTGCTCATAAAATGCATCCATTACAGCCCCGTGCAACATAAAGGAATTGTTTGCAAACTTTCCCAGGTTATTACCCCCAAACTTAGTAAATATGTGTATTGGATAAATAATCTTGGGAGGCCCATAAATTATTGCAGTTTTGGACAGAACTAATCTACCTGCTGGCACATTTCATAGGTTTCACCACCTTATTGACTCTCATTTTAATGAAAGAGGAGAGCAAAGCTATAAAAACTATCCTCATGGGTTGGGGACCCGACCAGATGATGGATGACAAAACAGTGTAGAAAATGTATGAGTTCTGTGTGGTTATTCAGGGTAATCATTATTAAGACATTTTGAGCATCTGACCTCAGTTCCTTTTGTTTTCCTGGGCAAGGACCTAGTACCTCCCAGATTCTGCTGCACTTGGCTGGCGACACTCTGTCCCTGCAATCTCACCATTGGAATGGCAGTTCTTCAACAGGATTTTGATGGCTGTCACAGTCACTTTGGGGGACATGCACCTTTTATTTGAAGCTGTTCTTTGAGTCAGATTGTGAGGCACTGGACAGACCTGGATTGAAATCTGAGCTTATCCTCTAACTCCCTGTGTGATTCTTGGACAATTTGCTTCAGCCTTTGTGAGTCCTGTTTTCTCTTCTGAAAAATGGGCATAATAACAACAATTAATGGTAATCCCAGCTTTGATTAATATTTGCTGGGTGCTTAACGAGGTAGGGACCCTGTGCAATAAGTCCTTTCCATGGACTCTTTCACTGAATGTGTACAGCGCTTGATAAAGGAGTTACTTTTATTATTTCCATTTTACAGATGAAAATACTAAGCCTTCGAGTATGTATTGGTGCATACAAAAACACCTCAGATAGTGGTTTCGAACATGAGTGATCACTTATTTTGCTCAGCTAGGTGGCCTTGCTGCAGGCCTCATGTGAGGCTGCAGTCAGACTGTGGCTGGGGCTGGAATCGTCTGGGAGGCTTCCTCACTCACATGTCTGGCCCCTGAGTGAGAAGGGGCGCACAGCCTGAGGGTGGGAGCGGGGAGGCTGGTACAGCCGAGACTCTCCATCGCTCTGTGGATGCTTCGTGTGGCTGGGTAGCTGTACTACCTACCTGTAGCCTAGGGCTCCATTGCCCCAAGAGAGGGCAAGAGGTTGTAGTGGGTGGGGGTGTCTGTCTCTATCCTCTTAGGTGATTGAGCCTCAGAAGTCACATAGTATCACTTCCAGCATGTCCTTAGAAGCAAGTCCCTAAAGCCAGCCCATATTCAAGGGGATAGGGGGGCAGTTAGACTCCATCCTTTGATGGGAGAAGTGCCGAAGGATGCCAGTACGTTTGAAGCCACCACGGAGTGCTTAGGTGACTTACACAAGGTAGACCGTTGCAAGGCAGCAGAGTGGGGTGTCGGATCCCGAGCATGGCCGTCACCCCTCTGCAGTGTAAAGTGTGAAGCACCACGGGCCCCGTGAAATAGGACCTCTGTAAGCATGTGAGCTGTTTCCCCTTCAGATGTCCTTTCTGAAGAAGGAAGCAGAGCTGTGTGCGAGTCCAGCTGCTGCTCCTCAGCTTCAAAGAGGCCTTGATCAAACCCTTGGGGCAGACCACCTCCCTTCCCCTCCCCTGCTGTCCCTGGCCTCCCTTCCCTTCACCTGGAGCCACATTCTCACTTTCTTGGGTCCTGGGCAATTCTGTTTTCATGGGCCTCTTCCTCCATAAAAAGAAAAATTAAAAATTATTTCTTAGGACTGAGCTGATATAAAGATGAACATATTAATGTTATATATTAAAACATTTTCTTCCACCCAGAAGTTCATTGTTTTCCTTCTGATTTTAAATTGGAACATTTCTGTGGGCCCTGGGCACTGTGCCTGCTGCATCTGAAGGAGAAGTTGGCTTGCCCTTCCCCCTCCACCCTCACCACCTCCTCCACCCTCACCGCCTCCTCTCCCTCCCTCTCCTCCTCCTCCGCCTCCGCTATTCACTCTCCTGCCCTGGCCACCACTTAGCAGGCTGCTGTCCTCTCCTAGGCTGTGAACTTTCAGGTTCTCTGCACCCTGGGCAAGCCCCATGCCTGGGAGCTGACTGTTCCCGGTAACTCTGGCTTTCCTGTGTCCTGGTCCTTCACCAAGGGTAGACCTCCCTCGTGAGGAGTAACTTAAGCAGAGACTCATCTTCCCTGTAAGCCCACGGAGCCGTCACCCCTGTCTGGCTTCTGGCTGGTCTCTCATAGCAGAGTACGGGAAGTGCCTCCCTTCCTGTGCACCTGCAGGGGTGGTGGCAGCGCAGAGATGGCTGCTCTCCTGGCTCCTGCGTCTGACACCCCAGCCAGCCCATCCATCCATGAATCCTCCACTCAACCATTTAGGAAACAGCTTTTTACTGGTGAGCATTTCATGAGGCCTATCTTGTCTCCTTCCTCATGGAATTTAGAGGGGCACAAAGACAAAAAAAAAAACTGACAAATGATTCTAAGCAATGGGAGATTTTTTTCCCCAAGGGATGGGGTCTCACTGTGTTGCCCAGGCTGGAAGGCAGTGGCTATTCACAGGCGCAATCATTGCACACCACACCCTTGAATTCCTAGGCTCAAGCACTTCTCCTTTTTTAGCTTCCCAGTAATGGGAGATTTTTTTATAAGAAATTGGCATTTCATGGAAATTGAAGCAAGAAGTGTAGTCTGGCTTCGTGAAGGAGAAATGAAGCCATCAGCGACAAGGATGTCTTCCTTCCTCTGTGTCTGGAGCCCCAGGTCTCACCATCTGGTCCCCTTTGTCTCTAACCTTCCTCTCCCTCTTCGGGTTTTTCTTCTTGTCCTCTGAGCATATGGCCAGACAATGGTCACCCCAGTATGGCAGCCCCAACCCTACATTTGTGTGGTCTTAAAGCTCGCTCCATCTCCCTGGGGCCTAACTTCCCAGGAGAGAAGTAGAGTGGCCTGGCTTGGTGAGGAGCCCTCTGCTCTAAACAGCTGTGGCTGGGAGGTGATGTCACATGGTAGGGAAAGCTGTCCCTTGAGGCTGTCACTGGGACAGTTTCCCCAGGTAGCATGTGCAGGAGGGGAGAGAGAAATAGCATGTTTGCTACACCTTTGCCTCAAAACCAATTTCTGGTTTAGGGTGGTGTTTGCCAGCCTTTTGATGTCCACAGAAGAGGATATTTGTTTAGTTGAGAAATTGGTATAAGATTGCCCAATTTTAATCTGCCCTCTCTCATCAGCATGTGATAAATAATTTAGAAAACAGGAAGACCTTAATATTAGAATCATAAAAGTATTTTAAATTTATTCATTCATCAAATTAATCAAATGTAATTAAATTAATCAAAGTGTATTGTTGTTGGTTTTCCCATTTCACCTCTGACAGCTGAGACTTTGGTCACAGAGCTGAACAGGTCTGTGGGCTTACACCGGGACCCGCAGCACGTGGAGTCCTCAGAGATCATTTTTAACAATAATAATACAACCCCGACAGCAGCAAAAAGAGTCGACCTGTATCTGGAGCCTGCTGAAGTTGGGGGGCAGGGAAGCGACATGATCTAGTCTGTGATTTAGAAAGATAGCCCGTCGGCCATGTGGAGGTTGAACTAACATTCGCAAATTAGAAATCTGTGTTGGCAAACACTTTTAAATAGAGCAAATGTTTGGCATATGCAGACACACTCAAACTGACTGATTTCTGAAAGTGCATCCCCATTCGGAAGCTAGAGCCAAGGTCCCACTTGCTCGGGGGTTTTCCCTGGAGCTTGAGAGGAACCTGTCACTCACCCACCTCTGAGTCTGAAGACACAGGCTGCCAGCGGTCGTGTTCATGACGTCAACTTTGATGGTTGATTCCTTTTTTTGGAGAAAACCACTGGCTTGTGGAATAATTTTCACCCTCTCTCCACAAGAGCCCTGCGATTCATATAAGTTCTGTTTATAAAACCCCTTCGTGGGCACAGGTCAAATTTAGCAAGTCTGGGATAGAGCAAGGCTTACTGGCCCAAAATGGCTGATGAGGAAAAAGGCTTAGATACCCGCAGGAGCCTGTCCAGGGCCACACAGCTCCTAAGAGATGGAGCAGGAATTGGACCAGAGTCTCTGCTGCCAAGTTCATCTCCCTATTACTATACACTCACTACACATGCAGTTGGGAGGCTGTTCCTGATCTTGGCTCTGTTGTCTGTTACGTGTCCTAGCTGGGTGCTTAGTCTCCTAGGGTTGCCATAACAATACCAAAAGCTGGGTGGATTAAGACAACAGAAATGTATGGCCTTGTAGTTCTGGAGATGGGAAGCCTGAAGTCCAAGTGTCAGCAGGGCTGCGCTCCATTGGAAGGCTCCAGGGCAGGATCCCTGTCTCCTCCCGGTTGCTGGTGGTTGCCCGCAATCCTTGGCATTCTTGCCTTGTAGCTACACCACTCCAGCCTCTGCCCCTGTCTCCCTGTGCATCTATTTGTCTGTGTCCAAATCCTCTCTTTTTCTCTTATGAAGACGTTAGTCATTGGGTTTACTCACCCTGACTCATGTGACCAGATTTTAACTTGATTGCATCAGCAAAGGTGCCATTTCCAAACAAAGTCACAGGTACTAGCAGTTAGGACTTGAGCATATCTTCTGGGGGGACACAGGTCCCCTATGACACTGATGCACTGCCAGGGGGCCCCTGGTGGACCATGCTGTTACCCAGAAGTTTCTGTGCCTGGTCAGTGTTCTCCCGTCCCTGGGTTCTCCTCAGTCCCCTGCTCAGGCCCATGAGATGCTTCCAGCAGGGGCTGTGCTCATGAGTCCCTCTGCCAGGAGGGGCATGAAGTCAGCTGCTGCCAGCCTGGGGACGGGTTGTGCCGCTTTCGCATCTGTTTGAGATGCTGCAAGTGCGTGGCCTCAGTGAGTGGGTGGCAGTGCGAGCACATTGTGTGTTCTGGGGAGCCGGGCCACCTCCGGCTGGATGTGTCGCCTTCCTCAGGGCTCCTGGCAGCACCTGGTGCATTACTGGGTCGGGGTATCATTTTGATCTCAGGGTGGCCGAGGAAGCTATGTTTGGGGAAGTGGCATGGAGCTTAGACATTCGAGCTGGCCTGATTCTTTTTCCCCACCAGATGACAAGCATCTCTAGGGCAGGGATGCCTGGCCATCTCCATTTCCCCTCCAGCAGTTTCAGGCTCATGGGAGCTGCCATGTTTCTGCAGCTTTAGTCCCACATTGCTGTGACCCTGTGAGGCTCCCCTGGGCAAGTCTCTTCACTCTCTGAGCACCCTGCAGGGCTGCTGTGGGGTTCCATGAGATGATGCATTTTAAAACCATGCACGACTTGAAATGCCCGCAGCTCTCCTTATTATCTTGGAGATGCCTCAGGACAAAGTGGCAGGACCTGATTGAAGAATAGGGTTGAAGACAGCACCTCGATATGTCTGGTGGTACAGGGATAGGTGGCCATGTAGCCCCAGTGGGAGCCACTTATAGGAAAAGGTGGTAGATTTGGGCAAGGAGGTGGCCCCTCTGAAAACCTGTTGCAGTTTCAAGTGAATTTCTGAAGATGCGTCAAGTTTTAGATCTACTGAGTCTGCAGTGACTGTGGCCAATGGGATGGGAAAATTTTCTCACTAGAGACCAGAGAGAGGGAACACGGACTCTCCAGAGAGTTTCATGAGGGTCCCTGCCAAGGACTAGTGGAAACCCAAGCAGTTGGGGACAGGGATAGTGGGAGAGGTGGGAGGCCACATGGGATCTTGGAAAAGAGGAAACTTCCTTTTGTCAGCATGGGAGGCAGCCTGGGAAAGTTAGGGTTGCAGGATGGGAATCCAGGGTTTCAGGAGGCAGGAACCTGCAGCAACATGGCTGGGCAGTGCTGTCAGCAGACCCAAGAATATTGACTGCTTGTCCTGTGAAGGAAAAATTTGCTGCAAAGTGGAATCAAAAGTGACCAGGGGCCAACAGGGAAGGGGCCGCCCTCACTCCTTATGGCTCTAAGGGGTTGGGTCTGTCCTCAGGTTCTGCGTGTGTCCCTGATTCCTAAAGCCACCTGGATGCTCCCTGAGAGCAGGAGCTGCTTCTGAAAGACCATGGATCTCCCCCACCACACTCCCCGTCAAGCAGCCAGCGGAGTGCCAGGGGCATAGCAGGTGCTCATTTAACAAAAACAGACAAGACCCGTTGCCAAAGGCAGCTTTTGCTCAAGTGCTGGAGTTCTCAACCCAGCTGTCTATGAGAATAACCTTCCCAGGAGCATTTGAAAAATGTGCATGCCCAGGCCTCCTCACTTTGTATGAATGATGCAGTTGGTCTGAGCTGGAGCCTGGCACCAGGCATTTTCAAAGCTGTTCATGGACACCACATTCATTGTTAAGATTCACCACCAGCTTCGAATTGTGGCTGCACTATGTGGGCACATGCCCGGTCTTTCTGGGCCTGTTCAGTCATTTGCAAATAGCCTTGCAGAAATGTACATGGTGGGTCCAGTGTGTGCCTGGCACACAGAGCCACCCTGGCTAATGCTGATTCAAATTCGCAAGATGATTTTGCCCTGTTATGGTGGATAGCTCCCCTGTGGAGATGACTGCTCAGGGAAACTGGCAGATTTCCAGAAGAGGGAAGAGGAGCAGCCATTGCTGATTGGCTCATCCAAGCTGGGTTAGCGTCTGGCTTCGAGCACTGGTTTAAGGTGAGCATTAAGGTCCCGTGGGATGTTGAGCGTGTTTGAGGAGGAAGAACACATCTCCTTGGTCTAGGGCTCCTTTCAATGAAAAATGCCATTTTGTCAGAAATTCCCCTCTTTTGGGATCAGGCAGTGCATTTGATGTTAACAAGCTCTCATTGAACACACGCTATGTGCTGCATCTGTGCAAGGGCTTGGGGACCCCCTAAATGAATTAGACAAATTAGACAAAGTCATGCCCTGTTGGAGCCCAGTGGCTTTTGGGTCCCCCTTCCCCAGGCACCTTAATCCAGGACAGCCACACTAGCAGGAGGAGGGCGGGGAGGGAGAGATTCACACGTGAGGATCAGGATTTGTGAACTTGAAGAAGAGCAGGGTTTGCGGGGCCCCTGGCAACAGTCCTGCTTGTCGAAACACTTTTTTCTTGGTGTAAACTGTTCCCAGTCGATTGAGAAAGAAGATTTGGAACCAGGCCCATGACCTTCTGCAGGTGCTGAGCTGTAGGTCTATAGATTGTCGGAATGTTACATAAAACAAAAAGCCCCTAAGGCCATGCCTGGAAGAGCAAGCTCTCCCACAGGTCGGCCTCCTTGTCTGCATATTGCACAGCTTCAAGAGATCTTAAAAGAAAGGACTGTTTTAAGCAAGGGTCAGATGGGATTGGGATGACGCACAGGGAAGGTGTAGATGCGATTGCAGTGAAGGAGAGAGTGAGGACCCAGAGACCTCCTGTCCTCAGCCACAGGTGGCTTCCTCTTGGAGTCCACAGCACGTGCATATTGGTGCAGGGCACTGCGGGATGGAGTGTTCATCCCCGCCACACGTTCCTGCTGGGCACCACCTCTCTCCTGGCGATAGGTTGGAGCTGAGGGCACAGAAATGGCCAAGGCAGGGAGTCAAGCCAGACAGCCAGCATCTCCAGAGAATGGTGACAGATGTCTGCCAGTTAAGTGCAGGAAGTGCAGAACCGCCTTGAAGCTGGATGAGGGTCATAGAAGGTGCCCCAGAGAGGGGACATCTTGAGCTGCATCTTAAAGGAAGAGTAGCAGTTAGCCATGTGCAGAAGGGCAGTCCAGGCAGGAAGAACAGATGTGTCTAACCCAGGAGGAGAGCATGGGCCGGTGGGAAGGGCAGGAAGCTTGGACTGGGCAAGATAGAAAGATCTGCCTGCTGGTTTGATAGAGTGAGGGAAGTGTGGGGCCCTGTTTTAGCTCAGTAGCCAAAGACCTGAGTTCCAGCAAAGCACACATGTGTGCATGTTCTTAGAGTGTGTGTGGTGCGTGCGTGCGTGTGTGTGTGTGTGTGTGTGTGTGTGTGTGTGAGGAAAGGGAGCGGAGAGTTGTCAAATGAGGCAAGCCAAAACCCAGGCGGTGGGATGGTCATGTTAACATCTGTTTTACAAGGGGTTCCCGACGCATCCTCTAGGATCATGGTTCGCTCAGCCTCACATTGCTACAAAATGGGAATTTTACCAATGATTTAAAGCCCTTCCAAGGGCTTCCAGGGTCTCTGATCTTCCTGGCAAAGCTCTCTGGCATCTCCCTCACCCCCAGCACCCTGTGCCCCAGACCTCGGGAAGGTGTTTCAGGCCCAGTTTTTTCTTCCTTTGAGCCATGGCACGTGCTGTTGCCTCCAATGGAACACTCTCCCACTTCTCTTCCTCCTTCAGATCTTAGCCCGCGGTCACCTTCTCTTTGACCCTGGTCCCTCCCACTGCAGGCTCTTGCTCTGGTGTCTTTGGGCTGCTCCACCACATGGTGCCTGCCCATCATAGTATCCACCACCAGGTGGCCTTTTTCTTGGTAAGTTCCTTACAGGCATGCAACATGCTTTGTGCACCTCCCAAATCTTCAACACCTAGCATGGTACCTGGCCCCAGGTGGGCACTTGGTCGCATATTTGTTAAATTATTGAATCCTTGAGAAAGCCCAAGCTCAGCAAGGTTAAAAAACGTTTCTGCCAGTGAGTAACAGAGTGGGCATTCAAACCGGCCTTCTCGCTGGCCCCACTCCTGTGCACCTCTCACTGCACCTACCCTCTTGCTGCCTTTCCTACCGATCTCAATGATTATGCAGTCAGCTGTGGGAGAAATGGGGCTCAGAGTCCAGTCTTCTAGAAGGTGGGCACTGGAGTGAGCCAGGCAGGGTGTCAGAGTGTCAGTGTTCAAGCTCAATGGGGAAACTGAGGCAGAACCCCAGAAATAGAGATTGGGCTGTTCCAGCTGAGTAGGGGCAGTGCACAGACATGACCCCGTACCCACTGGAGATTTCGTTTGTGGCAGCAAGGCTCACTGCAGCCCCACCTCCTGGGACGAAGCACCTCCTGCCCTGTTTTGCATGGAATAAAGCTGGGACTTCCATGAAGGGACTGGGCAGGGTGAGGGGCAAGCCAGAAGCTGCACTACACCCTCTGGAGCTCTAGAGGCCATTCCAAACCACACTTGTGTTTCTTTTCGCAAAAACAGAAGTAGAAAGCCTCTGCTCTGTTTGCCTTACTCTGCAAATAAAAATGGAATCAGGAGAGTAGCAGTTTGAATCCCACTTGCAAGCAGTTTGTAAAAAGTGCCCAGGTGCCCCAAAAGGTGGAAACATTTATTTTCCATTTGCAAAAAATAACACTGTTATGTCAATATCATGCGGCAGCAGAGTACTCTGCAGTTTGCAGCTTGGGAATGCAAAGGGCAGGGTCTCCTTGCAGGTCTGGCTCTGGGAAGCCTCCTCACCACAGCCCTCCATATTTTCCATGACACTCTCCAGCTCCCACAGCGGGCTGCCTTGCCTGCTTAGCGGGCTCTAAAATCGTACTTTACAGTTTGTGCCATGATTTGGGCTTGCGTTGGAATCTGTTCCTTCAAATAGCTCTGTTTGGCATATGTTTTTATTTCACAGTAAAACCATTTTTAAAAATTAACACATGCGCATTTTCACAAATCAAATTGTATAGGTGAGTGTATCATAAAAGCCCTGACACATCTTGAATGCTTGCTTTGTGCCAGGCACTGTTCTGGGGATGTTTTTCCTATAAACTCGTTTAATCCTCATCAGAACCTTGTCCCCACTTTGTGTGATCCAGGATTTGCACCCAGACAGTGCATTGATCGTCTTTGAGCCCCAATCATGGACTTCGTGATGTGGAAGAGGAAGCCACTGCCTTACTAGTGGCTCTTTCTCCTCCTCTCAGTTTCATCCGTGCTTATTAAAGTGCTTCTATCTGTTACTTTTTAATCTTTAGATACATTTTTCTCCAGCACCCTTGCACAGTGCGTCTGTTTCCTTACTTCATAAAGTGAGATTGTTAATCCATATTGTTTCTTTTGTCTTTCCTCTCAAGCTTCGGTGCCACCCACCTGCTACCTTCAGGCTGACATTCCTTCAAGGTTGCTGAAGTTTGCATCCCATCCTGAACGCTCTAGCGTATGCATTGTCCATAGTTTGACTCTGAATGTTGAGAACAGTAGGTGACATTGCTATAATTATTGCTACATCAGAGGTGTCTAATGCTGGGTTAACTCATGCACTGGGATGACCTTTTCTTCTCTGGAGTTCAATGTCAGAACCCCTAGACCACTCAAAGCAGAATGGCCCGGAACAGACTTGAGTGGGTTCTCCCACCTACACAATGTCAGTTGCTTGGAAGCATGCCATATTGTAGTTTGCTTCATCTTTGGATCATGACTTTATTGCACAGGATATTTTTTCTGGGATTTCTGGTTGCCTTTCTTTTTTTCTTCTTGCTTTATATGCCTTTTTCATACTCTCCCGTTTTTCATACCACCTGTTCCATTGAGCCTTTCCCCATTGATTTTTTGTTTTGTTTTGTTTTGTTTTCTTCTGGAGAGCTAACCCCTCTCAGGATGCTCTCCCCTCCTCTACCCAGGGTACTGCATCCTCTCCAAGGCTGCTACCCCCAGGTCATCTTGGGCTCGCCGTCATTGCTTTCCTGGGTTGGAGGTTCTGTTTGCTCAAGTTACCTCCTAAGAAAAGGTACATGGAAAGTAAACTGTCTGAAAATGTCTGTATTTTATGCTCACACTGAAGGTCAATTTCCAGGTTCTAAATCATTTGCCTTCAGAATTTTGAAGACTTTAGAGTTTTCCTTGTTGCTGATGAAAAGTCCGATTCCTGGTTCTTTGTAGATTACTTATTCTCTATTTTTCTTGTCCAGAAGATTTTAAGAATTCTTCTTCATTCATGGGGTTCATGTATTACATGAGGATAGTCTCCAGGGTGGGTCTTCACTTATTCATTGTTCTGGATGCCCAGTGGACCCCTTTCATCTAAAAGCCCACATCCTTCAGCTCTGGGAGATTCTAATGGAACTGATTATTTTAAAACCTTCATTTGTTTTCTGTTCTCCGTATCTGAGCCTCTTACTTGTCAGCTCTAAATCTTCCAGAAAGGGATTATATTCTTCTACATTTTTCGCATTTCTTTGCCTTTTTGCTCTTTATTCTAGATTTTGTTGACTTCATTTTCTGGTTTGTCGTTTTGCTTTTTTTTAACTTTTAAAAAACATGTTGGCACTAACATTTTAAACCTCTGAGAGCTTTTTCTTGTCTCTGATCATTTCTTTTCCTAGAATCTATTTTCGTTTTATAGATACTGAGTGCTGGAATAGTAATTAGAGCATTTTGTTTGTTTGTTTGCTTTAGTCCATGAATTATTTCTGTCTCTAAGGTCAGTTTTTGATTGTTTTGACTCTGCTCTTCCTGCCGCTCACTTTCTCCTGTGCCTTTTCGTTTCGAGTTGAAAAACATCTAGCAGCTGTTGTGAGATTGTTCTTTGGCCAATGAGTAAACAGGCTGAGAAAGACTGGGTAACTGACCAGGGTCACCCAGGTAGAAATGAGTAGCTGGTAACCAAACCCCAGTCTTCTGATTTCTACTCTGCTTCTCTTCCCCCCAAAACTTGATTGATTTCAAGTGGATTTTAGGCCAAGACTTGTCCTACTTTGCTGATTGCATGGAGGCTGGCATCTCTCCGTAACTGGGGCTGTGGGAGACGCTGACTTTCCCATTTACCATCACTGGTCTGTGCCTCCTCCGTGGTACGCTGGAGGCCCCAGGAGTTCTGTGGTTGTCAGGAGACCATGCAGCCACATCTGGGATGGTTGGTGGCTTCTCATTGGCCTGATGTCTTTTGTCAAAGGTGAGGCCCCAGAATCCACTCCCAGGTATCTCACAGCCCCCCACAAAAAGCTCAGACTTCTCCCTCTCAGAACAGGAGACCCTCAGCTCTGAGATGGGGACCACAGTGGAGCAGCACCCACTAGAAGGATTCCTGGGTCCCCGAGGCTTGGTTAGAAGTAAATCTTCACCTGCATGCGGAATAATTCAAGGGGGTGTTTGACTGCAGGCAGGCTGCCTGTCTTCGTCCATTTGGGCTGCTATAACAAAATAGCATAAATTGAGTGGCTTCTAAACTACACACATTTATTTCTCACAGTTCTGGAAGCTGGGGATTCCAAGATCAAGTTGCCAGTAGTTTGAGTGCCTGGAGAGGGCCCGCTTGGTGGTTTGCAGATGACCGTCTTCATGCTGCCTCATCACCTAGTGGAGGGAGGGGTGGAGAGCTGTCTTCTGGGGTCCCTTTTATAAGGACACTAATTCTATTCATGAGGGCTCCACCCTCATTACCTAATCTCCTTCCAAAGGCCCTACTTCCTAATACTATGAACTTGAGGGTGAAGATTTCAACATATGAATTTTGGGGGGACACATTTAGATCATAGCAGTGCAAAATTAGGAAAATGTGGAAGGAACCATTAAACCGTAGATACTTTAGCTCATGTCACCCTCATCTGCTCCTGGAACTTTCTCCTGTAGAATATTCCGACTTGCAGAGAGAAACAGTGAAATCATTCAAAGGAAGTTCTCGGTCCTCCAGCTTTGGGATGCTCCTTAGATCACATGGAATCTGAGACTGAGCCATTTATTGGGAGCTTTTCTTTATTCCTTTTTTTTTTTCCATTTATTCAGCAGATGTATATGAAATCTTCCTGTAAGCATAAAACGATGCTTAAATACAAGAGGTGAGAAGGGTGCAGAGGCCATTAAGACGCGGCGTCTGCCCTCAAGGGCCCTGCAACTCAGAGGGAGAGACAAATGTGTAAACAGGTGCACTGTGAGGCGAAGGGAAGGCTGCACTGCTGGGATGTATAGTTAGTGGGCTGCATGATTGCGGGGAAAGGAGCCATGAATTGTGCTGGGGGGAGCTGAGGCAGACTAGAGCAGAGACAGCACCAGGACTGGGCTGGACAGTAAGCTGAGTGTTATTAGATGGAACCAGTAAAGCAAAGCATGGCTTGAGCAAGAGCCAGGGGTCAGAGGCTCACAAGTGCCAGGCCCGTCCCAGGGCTGCTGGCCCCAGTTGATGGGAGTCCAGGGCAGCAAAGGACTTGGCCATGTGAAGGTTTGGGTTTCTTGTCTGGTGAGGGCACAGTGCCTCCTTCTTAGGTCTGTGCTGGGGAGTAAATGAGCCAGCTGGGGCAGGAGGTGGGCTCCATGATGGTTGCATAGTAAGCCTTAATCCAAGTTAGCTGTCATTGCTTATGACAAGGTGGCCAACAGTTCCACATAGCCTTGGAGCGCATACTAGTTTGGAGAGCAAGTGGTGCCGGGTTTCGAAGAACCGTGGGCATTAAAACAGTTCATGGCAAAAGAGGAGAAGCAGATGCCCTTAGAAGGGGTGCAACCACCTTCTCCACATCGCCATTTTGTGGACAGGCAAACAGGCTCATAAAGGACAGATATAGCTCATTTATGTGCGGTGAGACAGGACTGAAGGCATGTGGTTTATAGGTGCCTTTTGCTTCTTTTTTTGTTTATTTAGTTGGCTAGTTATTTTTGCGCCCTTTACCTATTTTTTAGGAGCGCATTTTTCCCTGCTTTTTAGTTTCAGTACTCATATATAGATTTCTCTCTTTTCTTTTCTAGCATAATGTTTGAGATGGGTAAGAGACAGTCCAGGCAGCAGCTTCAGAAGGTGTATGTTTAACAGAGAAGCAAGCAAGTGCTGTTGTCTGGCTCGGTGTAAGAGCTTTCTGACCGGCAGAGCTGACAGGAGCCATTGCTTATGGACTGCTTTGGGAGGTGATTCATGCAGCCCCGGAAATGCTCAAGCAGAAATCTGGGCAACCATCTGGTGAACTAGTAGAGAAGGGAATGAGGGTTCAATGAGTGGTCAGACTGGAAAAGCCTGAACATTCTCTTTCTCCCCAGAGAGTTGGGGGCCAGGGATTCTGCTCATGTATTCAGACCCTCCTTCTGTAAGCATTTTGTGAGCCTCTCCTGGGTGCCGGGCCCCATATAGATGCCAGTAATAAGGAAGTTAAGGGACAGAGGTGGGAGATGTAAATTTTGCAAATGTAGAGCACAGGAGTTAATCTTGTGGATTTGGGCTCAGGACAGCCCCAAGGGTTGACAGCCCTGGCGCCTAGCAGGGCCATCGTAGACTAATTAATTAACCCCAGGGAACCACAGCTTCCTTTTCTGGAAAATGGGCAGATACTCATTCATTGAGCCTCTGCCATATGGCATTGTTCTTGGCACAGGGGCTGCAGTGAAGGACACGATTGCTGTCAAGTGGCTTCTCTTCAAAGCAGGGAGGAGAAATGAAAAAATAACATACTTTGGAGTAGGGAATCCTACTTTCTTCAGTACTTTGATGAAAATGAAGTAGGGTACATAGCTGGAGAGTGATGGGAATAGGGGACCTTTATAGACAGGGTATCCTGGAAGACTTCTGCTGCAGGGACACGGTATCTGAGCAATCTGAATGCTGTGATGGAGCCAGCCAGTGCAAAAGTTTGGGCAAAGTGTGTTCCAGTAGAGGAGACAGCCAGTGTAAAGGCCCTGGGGTAGTATTTTCAAAAAAGATGAAGGATGTTCAGTCCTTTAGTTGTGATGGGATTGACAGAGAGGGGAGAGTAGCAGGAATTTAGCTAGCTAGGCAGCAGTAGTATCAAGTGTATTTTTCCAGTGTAGCACCTTATAGCAAAGTCATTTTTTTTCAAGTTTTTTTTTTTAACCCCTGTTAGTCTGGACAAGTATTGGATCAAAATTGTAAGCTTGACTTCTCCCTGCATGTCAGCCGCAGTTTCTTCAAAAAGTTATCATTCAGAAGGATGCTATTTCCAGGCTGGACGCAAACACAGTTGGAGGGATCCATATGCAGAGATGAGAATTTTTGTATCACAGAAGATGGTAAAACCCACCCAGCTGTCTAGTCATGTCGGAAAAAATCACATTAAAATGCAAATGCTCATGAGTAAGTGAAATGTTGATGGGTGCAGCCCGCCAAAGAAAAATATTCATGAAATACAGGCTGTTGATCCACAGCTAGCATGACTGAGCCATTTTCTCAGCAAGACCTGAGCGCTAGGAAATCACAATTACGGGAGCTGTTCTGTGCCCTTAGCAAACCCTGATCTCCCCAGGGGTATTTGGAAATGGGGACGCTCGAGTGCTGGGTAATCATGGGGATGGGGTGGGGGAGCCTGCTTGGTAAAAGGACAGTCTGGCCACATCACTTTCATCATCTATTTGAACCTCTCAGCATGGACCTTGGGGACAAAGACTAGAGACGGTGTCACCTCCACCTTCCCAAGAGGAAGGGGTCTGCATTTCCCTGCATCGTTTCAACTTCTATTTCTGATCCTATCGGGGACTCTAAGCTGGATTTCCTTAAAAAGCATTCTCCTTTCATGGGTGGGTCTTTGAAAAAGCATTGAGAACATAGATTTTCTTAGTAAATATCTGTTATTTGCAACTTTGAGCCATAAAACGTAGGAGTGGAGAGAGAGAGAAAAATGTGTACCAGACATCATGACTGTTTCCCATTGAATCCATACAGCAGTAATCGGGTGTTGTTATTCCATTTTGTAGACAGGAAAACTGAGGCTCAGAAACAATAGAGTGGGGCCATTCAGAGCATGGCCTTGGTGAAAATGAGAGAATCCCAGCTCTCTCACACGCTGAGGAATGGGGAGCTGTTTCTCCCACTCGCTGACTCCACTTTGCCCATTTATAAAATGTGATGATAGCGCCTTCCTCTCTTCTGTTGTTGCAAGCATTAAAATTGTTGATGGACATAAAGTGCTTAGAACATTACCTGGCCCCTGGGAAGCAGTCAGCAATGCTAGAGGCTCTGCTGACTGCTTTAAATGTGACCACAGTCACTCAGCAAGCCGAAAGTAAGAGATGATGACATCAGCACGATTGTCCCTGTGCAGGAAGACTAAGCTCGAAGCCCAGAGACCCCTTGAGATCACCAGCGACAAACATTCAACACAGATCACAAATGATCATTGTCCTGCTCACACAGTTCTTGCTCAGTTACCTGTGGAATTATTCTCCCCACTTTATAGATGAAAAAAATTGATATTCATAAAAAGTCTTCTTTTCCTTAAGGATTGCAAACAAAAGCCTCTTTCAGCCAGTGTTCCCGTTACCTACTGCTGTGTTACAAGCCAGTCTAAAACTTAGTGGCTTGAAACAGAAAGTTGTTATCTCATGGGGTTCTGTGGGTTGACTGGACTCAGCTGGTGGTTCTCATTTTAGGTTTCCTGGGTATTGGGGGCAGATGGTGGCTGGGGCTGGAGCCACTGGCTGGCAACTGGGCTGGGCTGGCCGGCACAGCCAGGGCTGTAGGGCTTCTCTGCCCGTTTCTCTCCACCTGGCTAGCTGGGGCTTCCTCACAGCAGGTGGCCTCGGGGGAGTTGGATACTGACATGGCAGCCAGCTTCCCAAGAGGGAGTGTTCCAAGACACAGGAAATGAAAGCTGCTGGGCTGTATGGCTGGCCCAGGAACCTGCTTGGGCTCTCACCCAAGGGGAGGGAACTTGGACTCCTGCCTCATGATTAGAAGGGAGTGGCCATCTGTAATCACCCATTGCTGAGCAAGGTGGATTTTGCAGATCCTGGAGGGCTAAGTATGTAATACTTCACTCCCCTGTAACATGGGTTCCGCTAGGTCCCTCAGCACAAACCTGGAGCCTTGCTTGATCCTGCTGGAGAGAGAGGCCATCACTGGCTCCTGTGGGGGGTGCCTGGGTGGTTGGCTTAGACTAGAACCTGCCTCACTGGGGATCTGGGAAAAGGTCACTCTGGCAGACAGACTGAACCCAGGCAAGCAGTCAACATGCAAGGCCTGTGGAGGACGTGCTGGTGATAGGCAGAGCACAGTGGGAGGGAGTGAGAGAGGAAAGGTGGGCCCTGGAAGGATTCAGGAAGGCAGGCAGGCTGACCTCCAGTCCTCAGGAGCACAGCCAAGGCCACCAGGCAGGTGCAGGGCAGACCACTCTCTCTGGCGGGTGAGGGACAGGCATGAAAGTCAGTAGCCCAAGCAGGTTCCTGGGACAGGAGCTCAGCCAGAGGCCGAGTCCTAAGAGGTGGGCCACACTGTGTACTGGTAAAGCCCAGGTGTCATCCCTGAAACACAGAAGCTGGGGTTCCCAGAACCCAGGGCCCTTGAGGCTCAGCCCCAGAGAGGTGGGGAGCCCCTTCCAGGTCTTGGGCCCTGATTGCTTCTGAGAACCAAGGCAGGTAAGGTCTGCAGAGATAAGTGCAGGAGGTGGAGGGGCTGCCTGGGCTGAGTACCCTGCAGGGCCTGAGTTTATATCCTCTTCCCCTCAGGACACTAGCCTCGGCTGAGGACCTGCGCAGGATGTTCCAGAGATCCCTTCAGTTCTGGGGCTTTCTGTAACCAAAGACTGTCCCAGAGCCTGTCACCAAAAACCAGCTCATTCCACCAGGGCCCTGGAAGCTGTGGTTAAAATCCAGCACTCCTTAGCCTCTGTTCCCTGCATCCTCTAGAGGGATTGATACTAGAGCAAATCCTTAAGTGTGGCTTAGCAAAGGCCTGGTGGTTTGGCCTAGGTGTTTGTGAAATCGTTGAATAAGGGACTTAAGCATTACCTCTTTATAAAATTTTGAGCTAATATAGAAGTCGTTTCTGCACCCAGTGGCCCCTCCAGTGAACATCCTATATAACCCGAGTGTAATCAGCAAACCCAGGAAGTTACCAATGTGTAATACCACTAACTCAATTGCACACCGATTCAGATTGCACCAGTTTTCCCACAAATGTCCTTCCGTCCAGGATCCCGTTCCAGATCCCACACTGCTCAGTCACCATGTCTCCTTACTCCCCTCCAATCTGGGGCAGTTCTTCAGTCTTTCTTTGTCTTCCGTGACCCTAACACTTCAGAAGAGCACTTGTCAGCTATTTTCTTAAATGTCCCTCAGTTTAAGTTTGTCTGAAGTTCTTTTTTGGACTGAGGTTGTGCACTTTTGGCAAGAATCCTACAGAGCTGATGTGACCTTCTTGGTGCCCCCTATCAGGATTCATGGTGTGGACATCACTGGTGACATTGACCTCGATCACTGGGTTAAAGGGATGTCTGCCAGGCTTCACTGTAAAGTTACTATCTTTTCTTCGTAGTTGATAAATACCTTGGAGGAAATACTTTGAGACCATGTGAATCTCTTTATCCTCAAACATGAGCTCATTAGTTTTAGCGTCCATCGGTAGATCTTGTCCACAATAATTATTACTGTGGTGATTGCCTACTGGTGATTTTTCTGTTTCTCTCTCTCTTTGTAGTCCTACATTTATTTATTGGAACTCTACCGTAAGAAAGAACTGGTCTTTCTCCCCCATTTATGTATGTGATTATTTATTTATGTCAATGAAAACTCATAGACATTTCTTTTATCCTGTGATTTATAATCTAATCCTGTGGTTATTTATTTGCTTGCTCAAATTATCCCAGCTTTGGCCATTAGAAGTTCCTTCAGGTTTGCTCTTGTGTTTTCAACCAGCCCCTCCACCCCCACCTGTTTTTGGAACACTTCCTTAACTTTCTGGTATCACAAGATGTTCAAGGCTTATCTTGTATGTTCCCTTCCTCAACTCTGGAATCAACCACTTCTCCAAGGAACCCTGGTTCATTTTATTGGAGAATGGCATAGAGAAACCAAGGTTTGGGTGCCAGGTATGTTTATTGCCACTGAGCTATCATTGCTTTTAGGCCTTTTAGGGGACATAGCTGGGAATGACATGGACAGGCACTAATCCACGCATGCACACTCATCTGTATTTCTGTGTCCGCCTACCTGGATGTATATTAAAAACCACGTGTTTATACTGGTCTCTCTAATTCTAGTCCAGCATCACAAGGCTCATTTTAACTTTTTCCCTTTCCTGCAATTTTTTTCCCCAACAGCAAGAAACTCAGCTTTTGTCAGCTAAAATATACTTATTTAATTCTAGTATACACTAAAGTAGTTTCAGATTTATTAACCCGTGTCCCCATGAGAAGCACATTTACCCAATTACTGAGTAGGTGATAGCATTTGTGTACAGTCTTTTTGTCCTCAGCCTTACACTATCCAATCAAAATACTGTTTTCCAAAATTACTTAGGTAAGTTATTTTCTTTCCCACCCCCTTCAGGGTGGTAATACTATTTATTTGTAATAGTTTGGTCCACTTATTAATGTTTACATTCCGTTTTGGGTTTCCTTCCAGTCTTGGTAGGTTTGAATTGTTTTGTGTGGACATATGAAAGACATGCTAAACATCGCAATGCTCCTGAGTCAGATCTATAGCAAAAGATACACTCAGAGAAGCATCACTTCCTCCCCATCCTCGCCATCGTGATCCTACCCCCTCTTCTCTGCATCCCTTTCTCTCCTACCTCCTCTAGGGAACCAGTCTCTTTAATTTCTAGTTTACCCTTCCTATATTTCTTTTGCACAAGTGAGCAGATGCATGCATGCATTTTTGTAGCCCCTTTCTTGCATGAGGTGTAGCATACTGTTGTATGTTACGTGTCTGTAGCATGCACTTTCACACTTTGCTTTTCTAAGTCAACATTGGGTCCTTGAAATCTCTCCAAGTCCATTCATAGGGTCCTTCCTCCTTCCTTTTTGCCACCACATCATACTCTGTGTGGACGTGCCATGGTTTATTCAGCCCTTCTCCTATATCTGAGTATTTAGGTTGCTTTTCGTATTTTTGCATTTATAAATGATGCTGCAGTGGATGAACTTGCATGTGTGTTTTTGTAGCATTGGAGGTTATCTTCAGGGTAGAGTCCAAGAAATGGAGTTGCATAGTTGGAAGGGAAATGTATATGTGGTTTTGTTAAGTGTTGCCAATTTTGTTTCCAGAAAGCTTTGCCTTTAAGAGTTGGAAAATACTTGTTTCTTGTTGGAAGTCAATGGTAAGCGTAAGGGGCAAGGTGGGGGTATTGCTACTCTTGTTACGGGATCTTTAGGACGTTGCTTTTCTGGCCAGAAATCTCTGTGGCCAGTGGTGCCTTTGCCCAAGTTCTCGTCCAGCATCCAGGAAGAATGAGGTGTGCAGACAAGTGGAGAGTGAGCAAGATGAAGAGGTGCTTTACTGAGTGGTACGACAGCTCAGAAGAGATCTGCAATGGGTAGCTCCTCTCTGTAGGCAGGTCATCCCATTGAGTGTACAGCTCTCAGCAAAGAAGAGGCCCCTGGAGTGAATGGCTCCTTTATGCCAGCAGGTCGTCCCACCATTTCTGCAGCTCTCAGCAGAGAGGAGGCCCTGAAGAGGGTGACTCCTCTTTGCAGCTGAGTCACAACATCTGTGCAGATCTCTGAAGCCCTCAGTAGAGAGGATAGATCCTCTCTGCAGCTGGTCCTCCTGTGGTCTGTCTGTCCTCTCTGACCTCTGCCCTGCTCCAGCTGAACCTGGGGCTTTTACGGACCTCAGAGGAGAGGAAGTGTGTGCCAGTTCGTCCATGGGCAGCCATGGGTGGGCCTGGAAAAGGCACCACAAGTCCCCAGTTTGATCTGCAGGACTGGCAGCCTGGCCCCCAGCCTTCAGGCCCTCCCTGGCCTTAAGGTGGAGCCTTCCTAGGGACCCGCCTGCTTCTGCTCAGGAATCTGTCTGCCTCCTGATGCTGTTCATGGCACCCGGGCTTGGCCCCCAGTTTTCTCCGAAATCAGAGCAGATGCCAACAGCAGGGTGAAGTCAGACAGTGGGGAAGAGGCACTTCCAAGGCTGTGAGGGCAGGGATGACTTCCCAGGTCCCCAAGAGTGCAGGGAGGCCTGAGTCTGCAGCCATGGTTTGGGCAGCTGCAGCTGCACCCAGTGGGGTGGGGCTCCTGCCTACTCAGCCGCTCCAGACGACCTGCCACTGCCATCACTCTGATGGAGGCTCTTTCTCACCAGGCAACGATCTGTCAGGCAAAGTGCATCCTCCCATCTGTCCTCTTAGCATCGAGGAAGGGCAGATGCTGGTCTCTCCCTGACAGCTTACTGAGGGCTCTCATATACACTGCCTCGTTTTGTTCTCTAACAACCTCATGAAGAATCTGGGCTTACTCTACTGTTGGCTCCATTTTAAAGGCAAGGAAACTGAGGCTAAGAGAAGTTAAGAGATTTTCCCTTGGTCACAGAGTTAGCTGGGATTACAAGAGTCTCAAAATCAGTTTTCTCAGATTATGGCCTTCTTCCCCTCTCCATGTACACTATTGGAGCCATAAGAGGCCTTGGCTGTCACCCAGTTTGAGCCCATCATGAATCCATTACAGGTGAGGACCAGAGAGGGAAGTTGATGTATTTTAGGTGACACAGCTCAGTGAGGGCCATACCTGGAACCCAAATCCCTGGGTCCTTCCCCTACTCCCCGTTACTCCTGGGAATTGGAGGTAGAGTCCCCCTGGCAAGTGGGGTCCATGGCCCAGTGGAAGTGGCAGGCAGGCAGGGGGGTGACGTTGCTGGGCTGGAGGTCTGTACCACAGGCCTGCGTCTCATCTCCACTGTTGAAGCATCCTTTCCTCAGAGATACCTGATGACTTGGGTTCCTCAGGGAAGTCTAGACTAACAGAATTAACTTTTCCCACAACTGAAGAACGTGTTCTTGTTGAGCAAAGGAAATACTGATTAATTTACCCTTAAGTGTCAGTACAGGGAGCTGTTTTTTCTCTCTTTAGATCAGTATTTAAACTTTTCTCACTCAACACACAGTAAACTAATCCTCCTCTCCATCAGACTTCAGGGGGAGAAAGAAAATAAACAAGGTTATCCTTGCTGCCATCTCTTTTTTTTGTTTTTGTTTTTTGTTTTTGAGATGGAGTCTCTCTTTGTCACCCAGGCTGGGGTGCAGTGGCACGATCTCGACTCACTGCAACCTCCTCCTCCTGGGTTCAAGCGATTTTCCTGCCTCAGCCTCCCGAGTAGCTGGGACTTCGGGCACCCGCCACCATGCCTGGCTAATTTTTTGTATTTTTAGTAAAGACGGGGTTTCACCATGTTAGCCAGGATGGTCTCGATCTCCTGACCTCGTAATCTGCCCGCCTCGGCCTCCCAAAGTGCTGGGATTACAGGCATGAGCCACCGCGCCCGGCTGCTGCCATCTCTTTATAGGGAAATCCAGCTAGGCGGGCTGGGCTAGGCTGTCCCTACCCCCCCATCTCAGCTGCCTCTCAGGGTGAGCCAGTGCATGCACTCACTCTCAGTACTGAACACCGTGGCTGCCCCAGGCCAGGGCAGGGGCCAGAGGACATAGAGGTGAATCAGACCCACCCAGGCTTGTCCCTCCAAAGGAGCTCAGTTTAGTGGGGAAAGACCCAAATCAAGAGATCGTCACAGGATAGGGCAGGAGTTGCCCAGACATCTGAAGACAGGGTCCTGGGAAATGCTACCAATGGAATCGAGCCTCAAAGGGGCAGCAGTAGTTATCCAAGCCAGGAAGAGCATGTGAACAAACGCACAGGGGTTAGAGCCCCAGCAGGCGGTGGTGGGACTGGAATGTGGTGGGCATTTGAGGGCAGGCAGGACATGGGCAATACCTGGGAGTCATGTCGGCTGCATGATTTAAATCGCAACTCAGTTTATGATTATTTCTTTACTTTTTTCACTGCCATATCCCTAGTACCTGCAGACTTCCTGGAGTGTTGCAGAGCTTCACTAATTATTTAAGTCTCAATTCCTTTTCTCTAAAATGCAGATAATGCTTATTTTTGTCTGTGCTGTCGCTGTGTCTCTAGAATAGGGTCTTGGCTGGGCACGGTGGCTCATGCCTGTAATCCCAACATTTGGTGGAGGTGGGCAGATCACTTGAGCCCAAGAGTTTGAGACCAGCCTGGGCAGCAGAGTGAGACCTCATCTCTAAAAAACAAAATAGAATGGGGCCAGCATAGATTAAATACTAAGTAAATATTTGTTGAGTGGGTGAATGGATGGAGGAACTGTGTATTTACTAATTAGTAGCTATGACTTTTATCGTCATGTGTGGCTGGATAGTAGCTACTGGCCCTATCATGACAGATATCAAGTACAAAGCTAGATCCAGCAACATCTTGGCAATTAGGGAGGGGAAGCACTGTAAGTAATACTAATCATTGTGAACCTCCGTTGATCAGACTAAATGCTTTACAGATATTTTATCTCTTCACTGGTTCTTTGGAACTCCTGGGAGTAATTCCTATCACCAGGGATGGCCTGGCTGCCGTCTCCCTTGAGTGGCTGTCTGATGACAGCCGGGCCGTTCTATGGCTGCCTGTGCTGGGCATGGGCGTGTGTGGAGGAGCTTGTCCTTTGGAAAACCCTTGCCCAGCCCCTGACAAAGACCTTGCCTGGGTTCAGACTCTGTCACTCAGAGGCTCCCAACTCATTTCCTGAAAGCCTGGAAGGCAGCTGTGGAATGTTGCCAGAGCTGGCGGCCACCCTGTCCAGACATTTAGTCCTGGAGAGCCGGTTACCCATTTTACTTACTGTGGTTTGATTTTAGGAGCCAAGTGAATTTCAAAAATTTAATATAAAGTATCCAATGCATACAAGAGTATACATAGTGTATATGTGTGATTGAAAAAATAAACAGGAATTGAACATGCATGTACCCATTGCATCTAATGAATAAATTCCACACGTGCCTTGCATGACTTACAAGGGCCTCTGTTCTAGTCCCCGCTTCCCCCTCCAGCCTCAGCTCTTAGGACAACCCCCTCACCATGCTGCTGCGCCAGCCCTACTCGACGTAGTATTCCTCACTTCCACATTTTCTTCACATCTGCCAGTCCCTTGCCTTGGTGCCCTTCTCCCACCATCAGCTGAGATGGTCCTACTGGCCTTTGATGTGTCAGCTCAGACCTCCTATCTTCTGGAGACAGTTCACTGCATGCCCTCTCTGCATTGCCCTGGGCCCTCATCACCATAGTGATCAATTTTTGTTTTCCCTTCACTGGCCCGTGAGCTCATTGAGGTCCAGAGCCCTTGTCTTCCATTTGTATATGCCCATTGTTATGGGCGGCTGTGTTTTGGGTGACCACTGAGGTCTCTTCTTGGAGGGGAGAAGTTGATGCTTCCTCTGTGCTCTGGCCTCATCTGCTAGATTTGTCAGACAGCTATGCTAAATTTCCAGGCAGGAGCTTGCCCTTGTAGATAGGATCAGCGTGAACCTTCCCTGCTCCAAAATATGGAAGTGTTCTCAAGATGGAGAAACACTCAGAGTTACAGTTGAGCCTGAGCCACTCCATTGAAAGCAGCCAGCAAGTAATAGAAAAAATTTGGATAGAATAATCCCTGTCTTCCTTTTCTGGAATGTCTGGTACCTTTTAGCACATCAGGGAGCAAAGATTTAGTTCTGAGACTGGCATTATTTTGACAAACAAGTTGGTACTAGAATTAAATGACCCAAAAGCCAACTCCCATTCAGCCTGAACATCTCTGCTGCATTGTAGAAAGGCTGTCAGAACCTCCTTCATTTGTCATTTTTCACATACAGCAACGACCCCTTTTGGTTTTCAAATTCCAGCCTCTCAAGCAGAGAGATACTGACACGAAGATTTCTCCTTGCACGCTGGCATTGTTCTTGTCACTTGGCTGGTGAGGTTCTTCGAGGATTGTTGGAAAACAGAAGCACTCGTAGTCTTCGTAGTTTTATTTATTTATATATTGATTGCTTTGAATGTGATAAAAGTAAATTAACATAATCAACTATGTTATAGAACATTTCTGAATTTTTCCCCCAGCATGTTTTTCCTAAACAAGTAAGTTTTTAAAAATCTTACATGCACTATATTGTACTTTGTATTTTTATTTTAGTCCCCATAATCTGAATTTATGTGATCATTGATTTTATTTAATATGGAAAAGCAAATTTCTTCTTAAATTTACATTACCTAATATTCTCACTGGCTACGTTCTGCATTCCACACTGCCTTTTATTGTAATATTGTCTAAATAGATGCAGAAAAATGGAATTTTCTCTATTAAAGTATTTTACATTTGAAATATAAAAGAACTAGATAACAGTTTTCTATTCAAATGTGTTTATTTTAACATTGTTTGGTTAAAAAAGATAGATGAAGTTCCAATCAACCACTTTTCCCCCCCTGAAATTTCAAGATAATGCTGTATTAACTTTTCTAGATCTAACACTAGCTTATCCTTCCCTGTTACAAAATTGAACTTACTGAGAAAATATTCCCATCATTAACAAAAATAAACTATTTAATAAAAAAATTATTTGCAGTCATAAGTAGAACTGAATTTTAATATCCTGTGTTTTTCCCCTTACCACATTGTGGGCATCTTCCTTTTTTTCTTTTTTTGAGAGGGAGTCTCGCTCTCTCGCCCAGGCCAGAGTGCAGTGGCATGATCTCAGCTCACTGCAAGCTCCACCTCCCGGGTTGACGCCATTCTCCTGCCTCAGCCTCCCGAGTAGCTGGGACTACAGGTGCCTGCCACCACACCTGGCTAATTCTTTTGTATTTTTAGTAGAGACGGGGTTTCACCGTGTTAGCCAGGATGGTCTCGATCTCCTGACCTTGTGATCTGCCCGCCTCGGCCTCCCAAAGTGCTGGGATTACAGGTGTGAGCCACCGCGCCCGGCTGGGCATCTTCCTTTTTTTACCTCATGGTCTTTGTCACCATCATTTTCTTTCTTTCTTTCTTTCTTTTTTTTTTAAATTCTACTTTAAGTTCTGGGATACATGTGCAGAACCTGCAGGTTTGTTAAATAGGTATACATGTACCATGGTGGTTTGCTGCACCTGTCAACCCATCATCTAGGTTTTAAGCCCCGCATGCATTAGGTATTTGTCTTAATGCTCTCCCTCCCCTTGTCCCCCACCCCCCGACAGGCTCCAGTGTGTGATGTTCCCCTCCCTGTGTCCATGTGTTCTCATTGTTCAACTCCCACTTACGAGTGAGAACATGCAGTGTTTGGTTTTCTGTTCCTGTGTTAGTTTGCTGAGAATGGTCACCATCACTTTCAGCTGCCAGGTAATGCATCAGTGAGTCGTAATCACACGAATTTTTCATTCCCCAATTTACTATTGATCACTGAGTGGCTTGGCAAGGGACAAACTCCATTTCTTAGAATTGGCTCTGAGAAATTGGTCTACAGAAGTAATAAAGAGGAAACCTCACCAGCAAATAGAGGCTGCAGAAAGTGCCAGGACCCAGCATCTTGGATATTGCTCAGCCATGGTCTGTCCAGCAGGGTCACTAACCTAGAGACCTCTTAAGTCCTAGATGGACTGGACTTGTTTTTTTTTTTTTTTTTTTTATTTGAGACAGAGTCTCACTCTGTCACCAGGCTGGAGTGCAGTGGCACGATCTCGGCTCACTGCAACCTCCGCCTCCCAGGTTCAAGCGATTCTCCTGCCTCAGCCTCCTGAGTAGCTGGGACTACAGGTGCGGGCCACCACACCCAGCTAATTTTTGTATTTATAGTAGAGACGGGATTTCACCATGTTGGTCAGGATGATCTCGATCACTTGACCTTGTGATCTGCCCGCCTTGGCCTCCCGAAGTGCTGGGATTACTGGCGTGAGCCACCGTGCCCGGCCCCTAGGTGGACCTTATAGCAACCTTGGATAAATATGGGCCAGAGGAGAAGGCAAACAGTAACCGATTGACAGCCTTGGAAGAGTGCTAATGAACTAGTTGGTATTAAGCTGGAAACCTAGTCAAAAACTGGAAGGTGAGTAACTGTATGGAGAGTGTGCACATCCAGTGTGTGGATGATCTGAAGCTGGGAGGACAGTGACTGTGTAGGAAGACAGTCATCTAGGAGCCAAGGCAAACTCAACAGATTGGCACAGTGGGCAGAGGTCAGCCCCCTGGACTGTAATGTAAATACTAAGTCCTATTCTTGGGTTAAAAATGCTCACCTTCCACAAACAGGGAGCAATGTGATTTTGCAGCATCATGAGTCACGGCATGGTGTGGTGGCCCCAAAGTGAAGTGGTTCTTATTAGCATCCATGGATGTGCCACATCCAGGAGGGAGAGGACAAACCTGCCCAGTTTGGGCTGAAAAAACTTTCCCTTATGTTTTCCTTATGCATGCTGTGATTTTAGGGTGGGCCTTCCCAGGAGAAGGGATCATGATTAGGAGTGGCTATGTGGACAAATAGGGAACAGAAGGTGCTTAGCTGGACAAAAGGCTTTTGAAGTCATGAGAATGAGCCTCTGTCATCATCATTGTCATCATCATCATCAATCATCATCATCACCACTTAATCATAGTGGCTGCCATTCATCAAGCTAGGAGACTTACAACTAATGTCTTTAATCCTACAAGCTACTATTATCCCTACTTTATAGGTGAGGAAACTGAAGCTCAGAGAGATGAAGCAGCTTGCCCCAGTCACATAGCTGATAAACCACTGAGACAAGATTGGATCCTAGCTATATCTGAAGCCAGAGCTGTCGTTCCTTCAGTATCAATTTTTCAAAAACCGTGGTGCTCCCTTGCAGAAGATAATAAGGACTTGCTTTTGTTTAGTTCCTGGTTATAAAAGTAGTTCCAGTGGGTGCAAGCTAAGCGAGAATATTTTGTTTTAAAGCAAAGGGCTTTCCTGACTGAGCTGTCAGCAGGTAGAATATACTTCCTGAGAGGTGGTAAATTCTAGAATGATAGGAAGTCTTCAAGAGGAGGCTTGGTTAGCACTGTGTGTTCTTCTAGGGGGAGCTCAAAGAAGCCAACAAAGTAAACTTGAATACCCCTTCTGTACAAGTAAAAGCTCTGGTTGCATGCAACAGATAATGGTAAGAAATGGGTTCCAACTGCCTTAAGCAAAAACACTGTTTTTTGCAGGGATATGGGGTAGTTCATGGGATAGAAGAAAATGGTGAGCTGAGCTTTAAAAAGGGCAAAAGTCAGCCTAGCTCCAGGCATCCAGGCGGCAGCAGCTAATGGAACCTCATTTCAGCACCGTGGCTAGGATGAGTCAGTGTTTACCGTTAACCCACCTGCTATCACCCTACCTAAGACTAAGCTCCAGAGACAGAGCATCTTATAGGCTTAGCCAGGATCCGGACCCATCCCCATGGCAGCTTGATTTACAGCCTCCATTGGGAAGGGTAATTTTCCAAAGGAAAATCGAGACACTGATACCCAAAGAAAAACTATGAATGCTGGGCAGGCCCAGTGAGCCATGACCTCAGTACCTTCTAGCCCTGACCGGCTGGGATTCCACACTGAACCCTGAGTCCCCCTGCAGGGCTCTCCCTAGCTGCCCTGCAGCGTCTAGGCCCAGGCCACACACGGCACTGTGTCACTGTATACTCGTGGTTTATTATCCAAGACATGCATCCTAATTAAGCAAATGATTAAAAACTCTCAAGTGTGCTCATCGGAAGCAGCCCGGCAGAGGACTGGCTTGCTGGGAACTGTGCTTGAAAGTGAGTTGCCCATCCCTTAGCACAGTAGGGGTGCTGATGAGGAGCACTCTGTCTTTCCAGAAAAGTGGCTCCCTTCCTGGTTACCATGCAGGGCTTCTTTTGGCATTCAGCACAGCACTTAATATACCCAGTTTTTAAAACCCTGTGTTTTTTTAAAAAAATTGTTTTGGCTAATTAATTTGTTTTAATATCAGTATTGTTTTATTGTTAATTATGCAGTTAACTAGTAAGTATTAAATCACTAATTAACTTATTAAGTATGGAATAAATATGAGAAGCATATTTAGAATGTAAGTATAAAGAGCAAGCGCTCATGTACCCACCACCAGCTTGAGAAATATTACCAGGGCTTAGAGAGTCCTGAGCATCCTCTCCATCCTGTCCACTTAGTGGGAACCACTACGTCGGCTTTGGGATTATTAGTCTCTCGTTTTTCTTTGTGTTTTTATCACACTTGTATCTCCATATGAAATATTGTTAGAATCTCCTTGTTTCTGAACTTCCCACATAAGTGGGAACATCCTTTCTGTGGTCTTTTGCAACGTGCTTTTTCACTAGATATTGTATTTGCAATTCATCCATGCGATGGCACGTTCCAGCATTTCATTTTTTCCTCGACGCTGTGTGTTTTTCCAGCATGAGAATGTACAACAGTAGATCCAGGCCACTGTGGATGGCCATTGATGCTGGGTCCAGCATTTCGCTTATGCTGACATTGCTGTCTTTAAATGCTCTTATCCATGTACCCTGCTGCTCATTTGCAGGTGTACTCGGTGTGTATCTCAAGGTGGCATGGCTGGGTCACTGGGGCGTGAGTATGTTTGGCTTTACAAGATAATGCCATCCTGTTTTCCAAAGTGACAGTATCCACTGATACTCCTGCAGTAGGTATCTGAGAGTCCCTGCTACCCTACAGACTCTGTCAGTGTTCGGTGGTCTTGTCAGATGTTTTAGTTCTTGCCAATCTGATGACTGTTTGATGGTAGCTCACTGTGTTTCAATGGGCATTTCTCTGATACTGAGGTTTAGCTTCTTTACGGCTGTTTACTCTTTTGTAAACCATGCCTGGACATGGTTTTGCCCAGTTTTCTACTGGATATTTATCATTTTCTTACTCATTTGAGACTAGAATGATGTATAGTGTATATCCCAGTTTGTGGCTTAACTTTTCACTTTTGATGATATTTTATTTTTTTGATAAACAGATATTGAATTTGAGGTCATCGAATTTCATAATTTTCCTTATAGTTTGAGCTTTTATGTCTTGTTAAGATATCCTTCTCTACCCCAAGGTCACACAGATACTCCTTTATATTGCCTTATAAAAGTTTTGAAGTGTTCTCTTTCTATCCTTATCTATAATCCATCTGGAACTGATGAACTACTGGTTTGACTTCATTTATTTTTTCATACAGATACTTAGTTATTCCAACACTGCTCATCAAAGACCCATTTTCCCCTGTGGATCAGCAGTGTCCATGTGTGTGTGACTTTGTTTTTGTTTCTTTGGCCTATTTGTCTAAGGCTTGTATAAGCCTTAGACCTAAGACATATTGATGCCCTATGAGGCAGATCTCCCTACCTTATTCTTTAGTAAACATCTTGGCTGTTATTATCCATTTGCTCTTTGATATACATTTTAGAACCTACTTGTCAAATATCACCAAAAACCTCATAGACAGTTTGACTGGAACTGCAACAAACCTATAGAACACTTTAGGAAAAACTGATGTTTTTAGGATATTGAATCTTGCATATTGAATCTAGCATTCCATGAAGATGGTATGTCTTCTTTTTCGTGTTGGTCTGCTTTTATGTCTTTCAGTAAAGTTTTACAGTATTCTTCATCAGAATTTCACACATCTTTATTAGGTTTATTTCTGGGCACTTTATATTTCAGATACTATTGTGAATACTGTTTTTTAGAAATTAACATCTTGATTGAGATATAATTCACAAACTACAAAATTCATCTATTTGAAGTAGTATGTTTAGTGTATTTAGAGTTGTGCAACTGTCACTAAAAATCTAAGTTTAGAATATTGTTATTACTCCAAAAAGAAACGCCTTTACTGTTATCAGCAAATCCCTACTTCCCCCTCCACCCAGCCCCTGGCAGGAAGAAATGAGTAAATGATTGAGTGGATAAATGAATGTATAACCTTTAGCAAGCTTTATGTCAGACATTGACTGGCCCCAGCCTTTGCTTGTTATTTTTAATTTTTTTAATTTTATTTTTTAAGTTTTAATTTTTGTGGCTACATAGCGGGTATATGTATTTATGGGGTACTTGAGATGTTTTGATACAGGCACACAGTGTGAAATAACACATCATGAAGAATGGGGTATCCATCCCCTCAAGCATCTATTCATTGAGTTGCAAACATTCCCGTTATACTCTCTAATCCATTTTAAATGTGCAGTTATTATTATACTTGTTGCTTATTGTTTCTGTTTTCCTTTTCCATCTCTGTCATTGTTCTGGTTTCTAGGCTAATCTGGATTCTGTGCGTCTCCTCCATCACTGTTCGTCCTCCAGACCCTGGCCAGACAACTTTTTCCAAAGAAAACAATATTCTAACTACTCCATTTAAGGAAGCCCTCAGTAACTCCCCTGGGAATCAAGCCACACTCCCAACGTGTTACCTACAGGGGAATTTAAGTTTCCAAGTTGATGACTTAAGCAACTTGGAAACAAACACTCGAGATGCAACTCTTCTGTGAGTCGGAGGAGGTCTCTTCTAGGTCTTTGTTTGCTTCAGAGTCCTCGGAAAGTAAACACAGCTGACCTGATTATTCCCCTCCACTTCCTCCTGAGTCAGAGTTATCTCGAGATAACTCAGGGAAGAGGCTAAATTAAGCCTTGAAACCAAGCAGCCTCCATGACAGGCACTTTGTTTTGCTTGAGTGACTGTGATGATGGGTCTTTGGTTATAAAGGCAGCACTAATTGCATCTTCTTAAACCAACCCTGGCAATCTATTCCCTGGCCTGCAGAGACTGGGAGATGCCAGGTTGCCCCAGAGCACCCACTCATTCATTCAGCACAATTTTCTTAAGTGCCTGCTCCATGCCCGGCACCACGCTTGGAGGTGGGGATTCAAAAGTCCTTCCTCCAAGGGCTTGCAGTCTTTCTAAGAAGACGGATGATAAACCAGAGACTCCATTAAAGAGATGACTAGTGCTTGGATAGACATCTGTCCAGGGCAGTAAAGGGAGTGGATTTCTAAGGTTCTTACAACTGACTTCTCGTGACTTTGTGCAAAGTTTGAGCCATGGAGTCACCAAAATAAAAAGGGGGGATCCACTAATACCTACAAACGAGCAAACAGACACAACCACTTTGAAGAGCTGTTTAGCAGTATCCACTAATGTCAAACATATGCATACCCTGTGCCCGGCAGCTCCTTGTCTAGGTATGTATGTAGTCAATAGGAAATGCACATGTGAATTTTACATTAAAAGAGAAAACTGTAAATACTGAACTGTAGTTAAAACATGCAGCCTGCTGCAGTGTTTACGGGGAAATGAAATAATATCTGCAGTTTATGCCAAGCATGGTGTCTCACACTTAGGGAAGTGTGCACATGCACATGAAACTGTGCATAAGTGAACAAATGAACACCCTAAAGACACCAAGTGTCTCACACATGGTGATCCCAGCACTTAGGGAAGCTGAGGCAAGAGGATTGCTTGAGCCCAGGAGTTCAAGACCAGCCTAGCAACATAGTGGGACCCAGTCTCTACAAAAAGAAATGTAAAAATTTTAGCTGGGCGTGGTGGTGCACGCTCGTGGTACCAACTGTTCGGGAGGCTGAGGCAGGAGGATCACTTGAGCCCAGGAGGTCAAGGATACAGTGAGCCGTGATCACCCCACTGTACTCCAGCCTGGGCAAAAGAACAAGAGCCTGTCTCAATAATAATAATAATAATAATAATAGTAATAATGATATTAATAATAGTAATAATGATATATGTAGTTTAAAATGCACCCAAAAAAGAAGATAGATGAATAAGGAATGGGAAGATGTGTGACAAAGCAAGTATGGGAACATGTTAGTGATGGATTTGAGATGGTGAGTTTATGGGTGCTCACTGTAAAATTCCTTCAAACTTGCTGTATGTTAAAAAACTTCATATGAAATATTGGGAAAGATGTATATATATGCTTGCCCGAAGATGTATACAAGAATGTTCATAGCAGTGTTATTCATAATAGCCCCAAACTTGAAGCAGTGAAAATGCCCATCAACCATAGAATAGAGACATAAATTTTGGGTGTAGTGATCCAATGGAATACTGTTCACATATAAGAGTGAATGAGCCACAGCTATACACAACGACGTGAGCAAAGCTCACAAACACAGCATTGTGAGTAAGAAATCAGACTCAAAAGAGGACATACTGTACGATTCCATTTACGCAGAATTCAAAACCAGGCAAAGCTCATCAATGGTGTTAGAAGCCACGATAGTGGTTTTCAGGAGGTAGGGATAGTGACTGGATGGGACACTGTGGGAGGCCCCTGGGTGCTGGAAGGCTCTGTTTCTTGATCTTGGTGCTAAACAGATATGAAGATGTATCAAGCTGTACATTTAAACTTTGTGCACTTTGTATGTTTACTATACATCATTAAAAGTATACGAGGGGAGAGAAAGCAGGAAAACTGAACGAATCCAACTAGAAGCTTTCCCTAGCTGAGCTATGGGAGTAGGAACCCACTGTAGGCCTATCTAGTAAACAGCAGTTGTGAAGAATATGAAACTTGCCTTTAGGGTGTTCATTTGTTCACTTATGCACAGTTTCATGTTGCATCAGTTCCTCCATTCTTCACTGATGTGCTTGCCTCTCCTTCATACAGATATTCATTCACATGTACTGTGCTCCGGATCCAGGGCCGCTCTGTAAGGTGCGAGCGACCTAGCACTTTCAGGGGCTCACGTGCACAGAGGGAGGGCATGCAGACATTTCATTTCCCATCTCATTTCACATGCCTGCATTCCTGGATTCCCGTTTGTGATCCTTCCTGGATATGTGCCCTAAGATAGCATTCGAATGAGAGAAACAGAATCAGTAAGATATATATAGGTGTATATAAAGAGATTTATTATATAGAATTGACTCATGTGATTTCGGAGACCAGCAAGTCCTGAGATCCGCAGGGTGAGTCAGCAAGCAGGAGACCCAGGATGGCCAGTGGTGTGGTTCCATCTGAAGCCCTGCAGGCTCAAGGCCCAGGAAGAGCTGCCTGAAGATCGACAGTTCGAGTCCAAAGGCAGGAAAAAGCCATTGTCCCAGCTTGAAGGCAGGCAGGCAGGAGGAATTTGGGGGAATGTCAGCCTTTTCGTTTCATTCGGGCCTTCAGCTGATTGGTCAGTCACCACCCACATTTAGGACAGTCTGATTTCTTCAGTCTCCCAGTTCAAATGTTAATCTCATCCTGACACACACACCCAGAATAACACATGACCAGCTATCTGGGCGTGCATGACCCAGTCAAGCTGACACATAAATTTAACCATCATCAAACCCTGAAGTGTGAAAAGCCTTCTGGCTCTAAAGGCGCAGCCCTCCAATGGAGGAAATGTAGCTATGGGGCTGGCCTGATGCACATCACATCACAAGTGGACAGGCTGCCACCACCACACACACTGATCCTATTTTACGTATGGTTTGGACCAGCAATTGGTGGGAAAGAAGGCTTTGGCTGCCCAGTCTGCCTCCTGGATGGCCATGTTTTCTGTCTTCGAAAATAAAAAGTTATTTTGATTATTGCAATATATATCATGCATACAAAAAGAGTAGCTGGAAGATATGCCTGCAGTTTAAAGGAACAGTTTAAAGCTTAACAGATGGCAGATGACTAGTATCTAAGGCCACTGGTGCCCCTCCCTCATGGCAGCCTGCTCCACTCTTGCCTGGAGAAAGCCACTCTCCTGAGTTTTGCGCTAGTCACTTTGGTGCCAATCATTCCGTTACTTTTTATGAAAATCAAAGAGCACATCTCTAAAACAATAGATGACTTGGTTTTGCCTGTTTTGAGCCTTTGTAAATCAAATTGTGCTGCACAAATTTGTCTGCCATGTGCTCTTTCCCTCCGCTAAGTGTCTGGGCTTTGTTCTTCCTGTTGCATGTAGTTGTAATTCATTCATTTCACTATCATATAATATTCCATTGTAGAGACTGACCACCACATGTTCATCTGCTCTCCTCTCGGTGCATATCTGGGTAACTTCCAGTTCTCTGCTATGGCAGATGAAGCCCATGGGAGCAGTCCTGTCCACGTCTCCAGGTACACAGAAGTGAGGCCTTCTCTAGGGTATAACCTGGCAGAGCAGGTGCCCAGTGGTAGAATATGTCTGTTCACTTTTCTAGCTAATGCCAGGAAACTTTCTGGAATGATTGTAGCAATATCTATTTCTACCAGGGATTATAAGAATTTCTCATGGTGCTACTCATCCACACCGTGCATAGACCCTTTACCATCCTGCTTGGTCTCAATGAATCACCTTCCCTGGCTTCCAGCCACCCCTACCCATACCACAGTCAGAGCTTTAGCATGGTAGGACTGTGATGCCCCATACACACTTCGTGGATACTCAGGACAGCATGTTTCTTGCGTGTAACCCAATATGTGAGAGTATGTGAAATTCCCACCACCAGGACAGGGGGCACAGACTTTAGTTTCACTGCAGTGCAGCTGACCCAGTTTCTCCTTCAAGGGAAAGGGGGAAAACCAGCTCAACAAAGTAGGTGATGCTCGGGTAGACTTCTAGGCTCCTCTCTCTGTACCAATGTCAGGACACTCATCTTCTAAACCAATTAGCCGTGTTCTGCCATTTTCCCATGGCCAAGAGTAAGGTGTCCCAAGATAGAATCCTTGTGTGATTTGTCATTCTCCCACCGTGGTCTGACCTGCAAGCAGATCACTACCCACTGCAGATCTGCCTGGCTATGGAGAGCATGCTTATAAATGATCATCTTTTGTGCTGCCTCTTTCCAATTACAGGTTAGCCTGGCAAGGAAAATAAAGACATTTGCAACCAAGATGGTAATCACGAGTGGAAATGATGAAGACAGAGGAGGTCAAGAAAAAGAAAGTAAAGAGGAGAGTGTCTTGGCAATGCTGGGGATTATCGGGACCATTCTGAACCTGATTGTGATCATATTTGTCTACATATACACCACCCTGTGAATGGCCCAGAGCGTCCTCAGAGGCCTTGGAATGGCCAAAGACGGAAGTCCTGCGTGTCGGCGCATCACTGACCAGACCCTGCGAGAACAAGCAGGCTTGACCCACACACACCACCCAATCAAATGCACCTTCAGACTTTACAAAAGGTCACACAAATAGACCGATCCTCCTGCAGAGAGCAGACACTAAAGCACAATGATTCCAATAAAACTCATTCACAGCACTAGGAACTCAACGTCTTTGGCAGAGGGCCCAGAAGAATGCTTGGAAGACCAGCCTCTGACACCATCGGTGAGCGGATGGGTGCAGAAATTCATTATTCCAGATCGCTGACGGATATCACATATTTGAAAAGATGAATAGGGTGGACATGGCTCAGATGTGTGTCTCCCAGGACAAGTGTTTCATCTTCACTTGACGAGCTATTTAGTGGAAAAACCACAGGGGCAGCCCTTTGACAGGCATCCCATTCATCAAAAGTGTCTAACTATTTGATACCGGGGAGATAACTTATTTTTCTTTTTTCATTGGCTTGACATGTGTATCTGTTCATATCAAGGTTTATAAATATATATTTTTAATAAATGTGCTCTATTTTTTAGCATGAACCAAATACTTGGAGAGGCGCTGCCAGATCCATAGAGCTTTCCTTAGTTTTATCTGCTTTGTCCCCTTCTCCCCCAACTGCAGATGTTCTATTGTGGAACCATTCTAGTCCTTTTGTCTCATCTTGAATCTTTTACTTTTGCGCTCTTGTCCTTTCTCTCTCCTTCTCTCTCTCTCTGCCTCTTTGGTCTGAAGGACATTTTCCCATACTGTCAGCCATGGTTTTGGGTGCATGTTTTAAGATTGTCCATTGAGTGGCTTTTTGTTGTTATCTCGGAGATATAAAATGATTGTGGGCATGCAGACCCTAGATGCACCCTATCTTTACTGAGAATTATGCATGAATAAGGGCTGAGTGATAGATCAGCTTAAAATTAAAAGGACTACCGTTGAGGAAGAAGAGCGTGGCTATATTTGCAGATGAACTTTTGAACAGAATATTCAGCTTCTTACTGGCAGCGTTATTGTTTCATTCTCTTGTGACCACTCGTTTATCAGATTTTGATTTTAGCCATCATGTACCGTGAGAGTTGGGAAGAACAAGGTGGAAAGCTCAGTATTAGGTGCATTACTCCTTCCTTTGCAAGATACCTGGGATCCTCTTCAAAAGCAGGTGGGGTATAAATGACACAAGAACTCCCCCATGAGAGCTCATGGTGGTTCAGGCTATGAGGACAGCCCTGTGACAAGTGACTTTTCAGGGGCATGAGGAGGGGATTTAATGATTGCCCTAAAGGACTGCTGTATTTTTAAAGCCCCTGGTTTACACCCACATGAAGCTACTTCGTCTCTGGCAGGGATGGTTGCATAAAAACAAATTAGCTCCCTTCTCCTGGCTCCCTGAAATGGGCCCTTGCCTGGCTACGGTGGCATGACCTTAAAGAGAGGGTTAGTATTCCTTCTGCCACGCCAGCTGTATTAGTCTGTTTTCACACTGCTGATAAAGACATCCCCAAGACTGGGCAATTTACAAAAGAAAGAGGTTTATTGGACTTACAGTTCCACGTGGCTGAGGAGGCCTCACAACTACGGTGGAAGGTGAAAGGCACGTCTCACGTGGTGGCAGACAAGAGAAGTGAACATGTGCAAGGAGACTCCCATTTTTAAAACAGATCTCGTGAGACTTATTCACTATCATGCAAACAGCATGGGAAACCTGCCCCCGTGATTCAGTTACCTCCCACCAGGGCCCTCCCACAACACATGGGTATTCAAGATGAGATTTGGGTGGGGTTACAGCCAAACTCTATCACCAGCCTTGCCCCTGGGCAGAAGCAGCAGCAGTCTGCCTGGCTGGATTCAAATGATTCTGAGGCTTCTAAAGTCTATGCCTCCAGATCTCTCCCTCACCCATGTTATGGTATCTGAAATTCCACCATTAGAGAGTCATTTCTTGGGCTCTGTTAAAGGGACCAGGCTCTTTTATAAAGCAAATGCCCCTGAGAAGCTGGCTCTGGCATTGATTTATCAGGTATCTTCTCTTCCCTGCCAGAAGGAAGGAAGCTAAGGTGCATGTAGGTTACACTGTGTGCCCAGGCACTGTGCCAGATGCTTTGGATACTTGGAGTCATTGAATTCTCATAGTAACCCTGTGAGAGAGGGAGTCTTTCCCCCACATTGTAGAAGAAGGAAAAAGGGCTCAGAGAGGTCAAGAAATGTCCCTGAGATCACATGGCTCCTAGTGGAGTCAGGATCCAAACCCGATGTGTCAGATTCCTTAGCCCTTGGGGGTCCAGAGGCTGCTGAACAAGAAAGGAGGTGGAGAGGAGAGAAAGCTGCAGGAATACCACTGCACACCCTTCTCCCTTCCCTGTAAAAACAACCCTGGGAACTCCCTGGACACTAGCAGAATATCATACACTAAGGACAAGGGACGAGAGGAGGCTGGTTAGAAATAAAGCAGTGTCAGGGGGAAGGAGCTACTCAATAGGCTCTGTGTGATTTTAGAAAGACTGTATGAAAATTCTGAACAGTGAACAGAATAAACAATAAAGGTGCAATGGAAAAAAAATACTCGATGTCTTTTCTTTCAACATTGTGGGATATAAAACATTTCAATGTCATTCCTTTGCCTATACATAGTGTTTATTTAAAAAAAAAAAAAACTGAATGTGGTGCTGTTAAATGGAGACTGTTTTGTGTGGACTATAGAAGCCTCAGTGGTTTTTCAAGTATACGAATTTGAAATGTATTGAGGGGGAAAAGTGCCTTTCCAATCCTCTGTTCCCGGGATGGTTCTTCTAAGTTGTCCTAATCCACAGCCTGGAAATAAAGCTGCCTGTTCAATGTTGAACAGAGCAGGGACACCCTTTCCCACAGCTCCGGCATGCCCTGTCTTGTTTCCTTTCTAATTTAGTAGAGACCATGAACACACACTGGGCAAACTCATAGCTTCCCCCAGATCTGAAGCCATCACGAAGGGACGTGGAAGGGAGAGGCTGGCAGTACCTCTCCATCTTCAACATCTGAGTGAGCCCCGAGCCCAGCCTTGGCCAGCAATAGCAATACCTGAAACAACGCCAGGGCCATCTACTCTACCAAGCACTTTCTACTCATCCTGTTGGGCACAGAACAATCCCATGAGATGTGTGTGTGTTTATCCCCACTTTACAAGATGAGGAAAAAAAGCAAATTGACTTTTCTGAAATTGCACACCCAGAAACCAGCAGAATCAGGTATTTGCCACACGTCCACCAGCCGTCAGCACCTTGCCTGGCCCAGGTGGTGTGATGAACCATCTGGCTAGCTCAGTCACGATATACAGATTCCCATCAGCCCTGGCACTTCTTGATCACAATACAGCTGGCCCTGTATTGATCACAATACAACTGGCCTTTCACCTCTCCTCTGGGAAGGCAACTTTGAAAGGCCGGATCCTAACCCCGGAGGGCCAGCCATGCTGCTGGAAGTGTAGCCTAGTGGTTTGGAGCCACAGGGCACTTGCCCTATGGCCAGAAACCTCCTGGTCCTGAGTCCCATCTCTGCCTCTTTCAGTCTAAGTGATGGCAGGCAGCCCACAAGAACTCTGAGTTTCAGCTTTCCTCATCTGGAAGAGGGGTTAACAACAGTCCCACCTGGAGGAGCTTTGTGAGGATTAAAGGAGCCTGACCAGCTGAAGCTGCCAGCATCACCAGGCCTGGCCCATAGCTCATGCTCAGGTCATGCTAAGCTCCTGCTGCTACATGAAGGCAGTCAGGGAGCCGTTGGGCATACATTTTGGGGGCCCCTCCTGGCCTTGCTCCCTCCAGTCTGCATGGTTCCCTCACCTGCAGGGAGGACCAGAGAGGGGCCTTATGCCAGCAACAGAAAGGGAAGGTCACATGGCAACTCGGTCCTACTCTTCTTGTCTTTTCATAAATCACACACTCATAGTCACAGTCAAAAAAAATTACAATTCTAAAAACTCTATACAAGCACTTTTTAAAATTAAGCTAACTCCCGAATCTCACCACTCAGAAGCAACCACTATTAATATTTAGTGTGTAATTTATAGAGCAGGTGGCTTGTGTATCTGTTTGGTGAGTCCATTTTTTCTTGAATCTTGAAATCTCTTTGTCTTTTGGCAGGGCACACTCTTCGGCCACTGCCCCTGTGTCCCCTGCAGTCTTGCAGTGGACAGTTCTCCACATTTCTGTAACTTGGGTCACAAGATGTTCTAGATGACATCCTTGAATGGCCATCCAGACATTGACCTATAAACAATAGATTGGATATTGTAATTTACAAAAAATGGCCTCATGCTATGAGCGTTGCCTCCAAATAATTTTGTCATTGGCAATTATGAATATGCTTCCACATCAATGGATCTATATGGGCAAGCCCTCGTGATGGTTGTTCAGGGTTCTGTGGTTTAGACATACCATCACAAATTCCCCTGTTCTCTTACTGCTGACCCTTAAGGTCATTGTCAGTGTTTTGCTATGAACCATGCAGCTTTGCTCGTTAAAGCATCCCAACCATTGTCCATATCTCCCCCATGATCCCCTAGAGTGGTGTCACGTAGTGTCCTTCACAGCAAGCTTCAAGGACATATCCCTCTTTCCTTCCCTCTCTGCCTCTCCCTCTCCCTCCATCCCTCTCTCCCTCTCCCTCCATTCCTCTCACCCTCTCCCTCCGTCCCTCTCCCTCTGTCCCTCTCTCCCTCTCTCTCCATCCCTCTCTCCCTCTCCCTCTCCCTTTCCCTCCATCCCTCTCTCCCTCTCCCTCTCCCTCCATCCGTCTCTCCCTCTCCCTCTCCCTCCGTCCCTCTCTCCCTTTCCCTCTCCCTCTCTATCCCTCTCCCTCTCCCTCTCCCTCCATCCCTCTCTCCTCTCCCTCTCCCTCCCTCCTTCTCTCCCTCTCCCTCCCTCTCTGCCTCTCCCTCTCTCTCCCTCCCTCTCTCCCTCTCCCTCCATTCCTCTCTCCCTCTGCCCCTCTCTGCCTCCCCCACCTCCCTGCTTCTCCCTCTCCCTCCCTCTCTCCCTGCTTCTCCCTCTCTCTGCCTCCCTCTCTGCCTCTCTCTGTCCCTCCCTCTCTCTCCCTCTCCCTCCCACCCTGTCTCCCTCTCCTTCTGTTCCTCTCTGCCTCTTCCTCTTCCTCCCTCCCTTTCTGCCTCTCCCTCTCCCTCCCTCTCTGCCTCTGTCCCTCTCTTTATTTATCCTTCTTTCTCTTTCCCCTTCCTCCTCCTGTAAATACCAGGGCCTCAGCTCACTCTCCTCTCCTTTACATGTTGCCACCCCCATGCTTAGCTCAGGGCACCTTCCCACCAGCTGCCTGCAGAGCATGAGAAAGCCCACCCGCTTCCCTGTCTCATTGTTCTCCACACCAACAACCCCGTTGGCCATTTAGGCACTTTCCTACCAGTGACTTCATGAGCCCAGACTGGCTAGGAGCATGCCACGCATTAGGAAGAGAAAGTTCCAGAAGCCAAATTCCTGATTCCTCTTCCAAAAGAGCTCACCTAGGAGACTTCTGTGGCCTCCATCTCCCTGAAGGCAGGACCCCTATAACAGGACACCTCCAGAAAGATCCCCTTGTGGACCGGGAGACCTTCTGGCACCACTATGCAATGATTCCTCCCTGTCATGGGAAGCAGACGGGATGAACAGACTGTCAGTATTTTCTGTTGTTCATAAACATGTTACATAAAACTGTGAATACTTTTCCCAGAAGATGGGCTACATGTTGCCAGGAGAAGCGAGATTACATAGCTGTAAATTTTCTCTTAAAAGACTCTTTGTTTGTTTTTTTTTTTTTCTTTTATTATTATTATTATTATTATCATTATTATACTTTAGGTTTTATGGTACATGTGCGCAATGTGCAGGTAAGTTACATATGTATACATGTGCCATGCTGGTGCGCTGCACCCACCAACTTGTCATCTAGCATTAGGTATATCTCCCAGTGCTATCCCTCCCCCCTTCCCCCACCCCACAACAGTCCCCGAAGTGTGATGTTCCCCTTCCTGTGTCCTTTGTAGGGACATGGATGAAACTGGAAATCATCATTCTTAGTAAACTATCGCAAGACTCTTTGTTAAGAGCTGTATTTGTTTACTTTCTCCACTTCCATTAGGGAGTAATGGGGAAACTTTTCCAGAATGGGGTAAGAGTCATGGTTGCATGTCTCCATGGGAAAGTAATGGAAGGTCCTCACACCTCCCTCCCTGACACAGCAGCCGCCAGGTACATAGACAGATGCTCAGCTTCAAAGCCGAGACAACCAACACTGTCATCCGCCCCTGACTACCAAGAGGACAGCACAACTCAGCATCCTGTTGGGGCAGCAGAAACATCCCACCTCCCAGCCAAGAGCAGGAAGCAGGGGGGTCATAGCTGAATAGCCCCAAGCATTGTAGTTAATCAAAAATAAGAGGACAGCGCTTTAAACTTGTATCTGTCTCATTGAGACTAAAAGAATCAAAGTTAGAACAAACACAGAGAGGTGAGTCAGCCTTAATTCTGGCAAGATCCAAAGCCTACACTTTATGTCTCCCTTATCTCATCTTTCTCTTAACCAGGAAGGGGTTGTTTCTAGCACGAAAGGCCAAAGGCACAGATTGACTGACCCATCCATGTGGTCCAGCCACAAATCAAAGCTGCCAAGATGCAGACAGGCTGTTTCATCTCTGAGACCTCGAGCCAGGGAAGGTTGATTTCAGGCGCTTCCTCATGAGCTTGCGCATGCCAGAATGAACAGTGTAGCTTCTATTGGAGTGGATATGTGGTTGGCTTGCCTAGCCCCTCAGTCGGTTTCCAGAGAGATTCATAATTCTCAGAACAGAAACCGGGCAGCCTCCACAGTGCGGCGTCCTGCCCACGGTTACCATAACTCTCTTCCCCTTCTTGCCACCCGAGCTTCTGTTGTCCTGACCAAGGTCAGCCATGTTCTTTCTTGTTTTCGTTTTTTCTTTTTTTTTTTTTTTTTTTTTGAGACAAGAGTCTCACACTGCCGTCCAGACTGGAGTGCAATGGTGTGATCTCGGCTCAATACAACCTCCACCTCCCGAGTTCAAGTGATTCTCCTGACTCAGCCTCCCAAGTAGCTGGGGTTACAGGTGCCCACCACCATGCCCGGCTAATTTTTTGTATTTTTAGTAGAGACAGGGTTTCACTATGTTGGCCAAGTTGGTCTCAAACTCCTGACCTCGTGATCTGCCTGCCTCAGCCTCCCAAAGTGCTAGGATTACAGGTATGAGCCACTGCGCCCAGCTGTGGCCATGTTCTTTCTTTGGTAACTTTGTTTTCATTTCTAAAGAGCTCGCTTTAGTGTTTTTAGTTCTAAAGACTATACCATAGAACTTTGGGTTCTGAAGTTCTGAGACTGCCTCAGTATTGAAGAGTTGTGTGAACTCAGCTTCAATTGGCTGTTCTGGTTTGATATTGGCTTGGCCACCCAAGCTGCTGATAGTTCTCACCTATCCTATTTTCCTCCAGAAAAGTTGGTGGATAATTCCATTGCCTGTGAGTACTAAAGCAATAAGTGTGTGCAGAAAGCCGATCCTCACTCTTCAAGGGCCACCCCCCTTTTTTTCTGAGGGCCAGGAAGTTATCCAGAAATGGAACTGGGATTCAGAAGCAGAAAACCTGTGTTCAAATCCCAACACTGCCACGTATTGGCTATTGATCTTGGATCACACCCTCAATGTTGCTGAGCCTTCATTTTCTTGTTTTGAGTTTAATAATTCTGGTCTCTCAGTGTTGTGTAGATTACATCTTTATATATCATTTGGGGAACTGAGAAATATGTGCTTCTGCTAGCAGTTAATCACAGAAATTACAAATTATATAGAGATGATAGATAGTTAGATAAATAAAAAGTAAATACATAGAGATGAAAGAATATATAGAGATAGATATATTTAGATAGATATGTGTATTTAAATTTTTTCACTGAAGAATGATAAAGATACAAGATTCAGATGCAATAATGTTTCAAAATCCTTTTGTTGTCAAAATTAAGTGTAGTTTCACCTGGGTTGGTAGCAGAGGTCTATGTGATTGGAAAACTAAATATTAGGAACTTGGAAGTAGCTACATATTGAAATGTGAGCACAATGATCTCTTCATCAGTGATTTGAGATTTGAACTCTATCTTCTATCCACAAAGAGAACAAGCAGAGATATATTTATTCATAAGGCAAAGGTGTGTGTGTTGCAATTTCAGAGCCCTCTGTGTAGACAGATACCTTAACCCCTTTGTTCCAGGTGGTCCTCAGAAGAATCTTTGTGGAGTGGATGGGACAGGACACCATGCATCAGTCATAGTCAGAAGTTAGCCATATCCTTCCTGTGCTCCCAGGCCAGTGCCCACGTCTCCTCCTGTGCCTCTTACTTTTGCAGAGGAAGACAGAGACATAATCAATCACAGCTGCTGGAAGAGGTCGCCATAATGTTCTGGGTCTCTTGCAGCAGCCCAGAGGGCTAGGTGTGACCAGCTTCAAGTTAAAGACAAGCAAACTGAGGCAAATAGAGTGTAAGTCATGTACCAAATTCCACAGCTAGTGAACGGCAGAGCTGGGACTTGAATCAGCATTGTCTGGTCCAAAGGCTTTGAACTTTGGACTCATGTTGCTAGAGAATTCCAGCAGTTGCTCCTTGGGGTGAAAGGTGGGCTTAGACTGACATCACAGGACTATGGGCACACATGCATTCTGGGAAAGAACCCAGTATCTCAGTGTCTATGGAATGAATGTTTGTGTCCCCTTCAACCCCCCCACAAATTTAAATGTTGAAGCCCTAATTTGCTAATCACCAATCTGAAAAGGTGGGAGCTTTATGGAGTTAATTAGGTTTAGATAAGGTCATGAGGATGGGGTCCTCATGAGAGATTACTGCCCTTATAAAAAAGACCTCAGAACTGTGAGAAGTAAGTGTTAATTGTTTAACTCACCTAGTCTGTGGTATTGTTTTTTGTTATAGCAGCCTAAACTAAGGCACAAGTGCATATATCTCTTTCATCACTTGTCATTTTAGAATTCCAGCTGATGCTCCCTACTGTACCCAGAAAACACACACAGCGGCTTCCCATGGAATTTCATACAGACTCTCAGTGAGCCCTCCCCCAATACTGAAGACAGCTTCCTCTGAGATGATAGGGTTTATTGGCTCCTTTATTTATTCATCCAACATTTATGGAATACCAACTGTGTGCCAGGCACCATGCTAGGCTTGGAGGCTCCAGAGATGCCTGTGGCATGGTCTCTAGCCATGAGAAGAAGGTAATTCATAGTCTAGTCAAGGAGACAGATATATAACTATCCTATTACCCAAGATGGTTTATTCTGCCTAGGACAAGATGGAAAATCATGAGATCCTTCCTAGGAAAGTTAGACTTGAGGAATCAGTAGGATTTTGTCACGGGATTAAAGGTAGAAGATGTTTGAGCCAGAGGAAACATCAACTGTAAAGGTATCAAAGTGGGAAGGAGAACAAGGCTGTCCTCAGCCCAGGGAAAACTATTGCCACAGATGCCAGGACACATATTCTCATTTCTTTCTCTTTCAGACCTGGTGTTTTGGGGCTTTTTATCTCAAAATTTCCTCAAAGTATGGGTTTTGAAAAAAAATTCCAGGTTCACATGATTTGTCCCAGAGTTGACATTTTGTGATCTAAATGAGTTGCCTTCCATTGGTTGGACATCATCAATGTTCATTAATGTGCCATCATCTCGACAGCCAGCCTCAACTTCTAAAATATTTACGAAGCCTGACATGGGCCCTTATTTACACACTAAAATATTTAACTACCAAAGATGAACAAGACCTGCAAAGAGTAGGCTGCAGCCCTGAGTTCAAACTGGCTCCATTTTGCACCAAAGCAGTCTTAAAACCAGCTATTTTGTTAGAAATCAAATATTAATATAAAGGGTGAATAATTCATTGGTAAGTCTGAATTCCTGAGAAGTTCCACCGAAATCCCCAAGAGGAGAGTTTGGTGCCCCAGTGACTATACAGATTCAGCTCTTTCCATCAAGTTCAAAATGAGAGATGCTGGCTCAGAGCATGGGCTCTGTAACTAGGCTGCCTGGGTTTTCACCCAACTCTCACTTACTTGCTGTGCCAGACGTCTTCTATTTGTCCCTATAAATCACCCTCTACCCTTCACACTCTGCCTTGTGCTCCAACAGGCTGAACTCTATGGACTGCAGCAACAAACACCGTGGACCTGTGGCTTCCAGTTGTTCAATCAATGGAAAGCCCTGGCAACCACTGCAGAAACTGAGAAGAAACAGGCTGAGAAATGTGTTTTCCCAGCTCCCTGTCTCCCTGCTGGATCACTATGGGCTCAACCAAAGGCCACGTCTCCTCTCAGGTGGACTGTCCACAGGGCTCCCTCTCTAGGCTCTGGTAACTACTACCTCCTCTCACTCCTTCAGACCTAGCAGTGCCTCAGCTTCCTGGGTTGCTAGCCCCAGGGTACTGCACCATCACTTGTTGCTTGCCCTAAACTCTGGTCATACATTTGCATTAAGTTCAAACTTATAAAATTGTTATTTTTGAAAGTCAAAAATCAACAAATATTGACAGTCTCATGTTTCAACCTCATATATTGTTCTTTTATTAAACTTGCTTTAATTTGTATGTGTCACCTATTTTCTACAACAACCTTAACTAATACAAAAGGTATGTGACTAGTTAATCGACCTCACTTTGCCTCAGTTTCCTCATCTATAAGATGGAGAGAATAATAGTAGAACCTGCTTTAGAAAGTTGTTCTAAGGATCAAGTAAGCTAATGTACACAAGAAGGGCGTGTAAAACGATGTCTGGCAACAAAAACGTGCTCAGTAGGTGTTGTGGGAAGAGATATTCGAGGTAGAAACATCAGAGGAATGGATTTATGGCTTAACAACAGACTGGGCAGAAAGAAGCTGACATCCTCTGCAACACCCAATGGAGAAGAATATAAATAATGTACATTTATGTACATTATTCTACTGCTCAGAAAATTTATGCATATGTTCTATTTTAACCACTTAATTAAAAATCTATTAGATGCCTACTATATTGCTGCCAGTCACTGTAGAAATATAACAGAGAGCCCATCAGGGACCCTCATCTCCATATCCTCATCTCCTGGAAAGACACAGACAAAGAGGCTGAAAATGACATTACAGAGTCCTACGAAGTGCAATGATGAGAAAAGTCAAAGACGACACAGGGAGCACTGACCACAGATTTGGGGAGTTAGAAGATGGCTTCTCACAGAAGGAAATGTTTCCTCTCTGACTTGAAGGAGAAGTAGGAATTATCCAGACACAGGGTCCAGACAATAGAATAGTATTCCCAAGAGAGGGAACAGCATGCCAGAAAGCTAAGAAATGAAAGAATGTGGAATATATAGAGGAGTAAAAGAAGTTGAGTGTGGCTGGTACACAATAGGTGCTCAATGATTAATGAAGAAACAGAAATTAAAGACACATCTCTAATACATTCACACAAGGAAGACAATATTCTCCAAGTGGAGTGATTTGTCTCCCCACATGTTTATTGGACCTTATTGCTTACCTCACAGAAGAATAGCTCCCTGTACATGTTGGGTAGCCCACTTCCTGCCCACCCAATCACTCATCTTTCCTTTATCAGAATTCAGAAACAAAGATGCAGATCTCTGGAGGAGCTCTGGAGCTCAGGAGGCAAGATTAAAAGGAGAGCAAACTGCTGGAGGCCAGGCCTTTGAGGAAGATCCTTTGAAGGCAATTCACTCATTCATCCACTTACTTACTTGTTGATTATTCACTCATTCAACAGATACTAGTTGAGCACCTGCTGTATGTGCTGGTAGCTGGCCAGTGCCACACCAATAAACAGTATAGATACATAACCCATTATCATGGCAAGCTACGTCTGTGAGTATAAGCCCAGGTGATTAGGTAGAATGGCCAGGTAGGGACAGAAGGAGACAACCAGTGCAGACTCTTGCAGACTGTTGTCTTTGGCTCTGACAGCTAAGGGTCGTTTCCTATGGGAGTGGCCTTGGGTCAGGGAGCCAGGGTGAAACCTACAACTGAATTGCCAGGGCAATATAAAGCATCATCATCTAGTGTAAAAAGTAAGGAATCTGAGGTCAGAAGATCGGATTTAACTCTGACTTCCCTACTTGCTAACTGTGCGACTGACAATGGGTTGCTTCACCTCTGACATTTAGTCCTCTTTTATGTGAAAAACGGGAATAATCACACACCCCTTGCTGTGTAGTTGTGAGAATTAAATAGGATCAGGTATGAAAAGTGTATGGCACATAGAAGTCACTCCACAAATTGTAGTTTTTATAAAACTACATTTTAAAACAGTTTTAATTTCACTTCCATTGACCACAAGCCCTTGCTCCATTTTGGTGACTGGACGGGAGCTCTCCATGGTGCTGATCTATTTTGCAGCAGCTGGGAGCCTGCCCTGTGTTAAGATGAAAAACCTTTGTCAAGAAGAAAAGTGGCATCTACAGCAAGATGGAACACGTATGTGTTCCCGAAAAGATACTCCACCAAGGATTTCTCCCATACTCACTGCTCACATGGAAGTACTATGCCCAAATTGCAAGAAGGAAACCAAAAGAAAGTACCAGTTATACAAAGACTATTCTTGAAAACATCACTGTGATGGGAAGCATCACAGTGAGAATAATAATAGAAAAGAATAATAAGAATAACATCACAACAGTAGGAGTAATATTAAACAGCAAGAGGCAAAATACTATGGTGGTTAAGAATGCGATTTCCAAAGGCAAGACACTTAACTCCAAATCCCAGCTATGTAGACCTTCAATGAGTTACTCAAATTCTCTGAGCTTCCTCATCCACAAGCAGAGTCAAAATAGTACCTGCCTCATAGTGTCATTGTAATGATTAAGTTAGTTACATAGTGTCATGATAATAATTCCTTTATGCCAGACACAACTCTAAATACCTTTCATACATTACGTCAATTAATGTAAGATTAATTGACATTAAGTCAATTAATGTATGAAAAGTATTTAGAGTTGTGTCTGGCATAAAGGAAACACTCAATAAGCATTAGCTCTTAGCACAGTAGTAAGAACTTTTAGCACAATTAGTAAGCAGCGCTGAGTGAAGCATTGTACGCACATTATTTCTAAGCATCTCAACAACATGCAGTGACCAATTATCAACACAGATTGCGTGTACTATATGCCAAGCACTGTCATACTTCCAGGCACCCTGGTTTCCTCAGCTCCTGGCACAGGGCCTTCCACACAGTGAATACTTCCAGTACATGGGAGTTAAAATAAACTGAATTTATCTGAATTAGAAAGAAAATTACCTTCAAATCCAAAGCTACTTGCCAGCATAGCCCACGCACTTAGGAGGAAAATGCCACATAGAAAGTAACCAAAATTCTACCCCCTTTTCCCCCACCACCAACCCCCTCTGGAAGAGGCAGCTGAGATTTTTTTCTCTAAAGAAATTAATCCTGCCAAGAAATAAATCCCCAATGAGCTTCCCAAGGAGACCGTTAGCAAACCACAGTTAGCCACTGGCAGGAGTTTCTTCCTATGGAAGTCCCATTGAGTCACTGCTGAATTCTTTTCTCCTGTGCAGCAGTTTGCCTGAGCCTGAGAGATGGCCAGCAATTACAGGAGAGTAAATACTTCAGCAGCACAGAGTCAGACTTCTCAACAGCCAACAGGAAACCATTTCTCTTTCCTTTAAACAGTTAATTAAAATACAAGGTTAAACCCAGCAAGGGAATACATTTTTCTGCCACCTCCTCCAATTAACAAGCTATTTCCATGCTGAAGTTCTTCTTGCTTTAGCAAAACCTCTGCATAAACTGTAGGAAGAGTGCTTTCCCCTCAGGGGACCATGGGGGTTCTGAACTTGGAATCAATTGGATTCCAAGCCCAACTCTCCTATGATTTAGCTGGGCAACCTTAGGCAAACCACTTTTCAACTGCCTGAATTCAAGTTCAAGAAAATGGGGACAGCAACACCGACCTGCTTAGCTCTTGTGAGATGGTAAAGCATGTGGACGTAGCTAACTTGAGAGCCAGTGCACTGAAGGCAATTGGCGAACTTTGCTGCTACCCAAAATCCACTCCTCCCTTCTTCTCATCTTTTATCTGCAGCCCCAAGGCATGAATCCTGAATGATACATGTCAGTATGATAAACCTATGTCTCTGCCAGGACTGGTTTAAGAAAGGATATAGGGCATAATTTATTGGCCAGTGAGACATGAAGGAAAATCTGTTGGGGAGCTTCTGGAAAGGGTGTCATCACTTTCCAAAGGGATACCTCAAGAGGAAGGACGTAAATGTGGTTTGATGTTTTGTATTACTGAAGTTTGGTGTCTATCTGTGATGTCTGGAAGTGCTGCAGCCATCTCATGACTATGAGGAGATAAGCTTGGGAATAAAAGCTACCACACAAAAATGACAGAGCATAAAGATGGAAAGGACCAGGGACTCTGATGACACCTGAGTGTCTGAGTTAAGCAACACTGACTCCACCCTGCTTTTGGATCCACTCCAATTTCTGGTTATGCAAAATGGTTCCTTTTTTGTTTAAGCCACTTTTAATGGAGCCATCTATTACATGCAGTTGAAATCATCCTAATAAGAACACCAATCAGGAATGAAATATCAGATTTAGGACATATTTTATCATGGAAATGTCACCTCTCTACCCAGCTAGCCAGTGGCCAGCAAATCTTTAATGAACAACATGAACACTTATTATACATGCATAGCTTGCATGTCTACAATGTAATATAAAGTAAGATAAAGAAAAATACCAGGACACCTTTCCTCTCAAAAGAAAAATGAACTTCAAGAAAATAGGGACAGCAACACCCACCTGCCATTTTATTTATTTATTTATTTGTTTTGAGACAGGGTCTTGCTCTGTCGCCCAGGCTGCAGCGCAGTGGCACAACCATGGCTCACTGCAGCCTCAACCTCCTGGGCTCAAGCGATCCTTCCCACCTCAGCTTTCCAGATAGCTGAGACTACAGGCATGCACCACCATACCCAGATAATTTTTAAAATTTTTTGTAGAGATGGGGGCCTCACTATGTTGTCAGGGCTGGTCTTGAACTCCTAGGCTCAAGAGATCCTCTTGCCTCAGCCTTCCAACGTGCTGGGATTACAGGTGTACAGCACTACACTTGGCTCAAGCCATTTTATATCTAAAATACAAATCGTAGAGATGGTGACGATGATGAGAATGAGGATGATATTTGTGCCCATTCAGATTTTAAGTTGCAGACAACAAGGTCTACTCTATCTGGTTTAAATGGAAGAGGAATTTCTTAAAGATTGTTAGGAGCTTGCAGAATCTCCAAGAGGGCCAGAGACTGGGGCCTGGAGACCACATGCCCAGGAACGATTTCCAAATCGCCCCTTTGCACTGCTTGTAGCTCACTTGGATCTCATGGCCTCTGGCTACAGGCCCTGCAGACGCCAAGCACAGGACACAGCTGCTGCATCCTTGGGCTCTGCCAGAACTGAGATCTGGATGCTGCCTCTGCCTCATCCTTCACCATCCTCATCTAGAAAGGATTGCATGTGGGTCTGCGTTTTTATGTTTCCTTCTTCCAAATCAAGGCCTTGCATGGATGCCTCTGATGGCCTGCATCTAGGCAACATTCTCAGAAATGGCTGGGAAATCGACTTCTAGCTTTTACTTGAAGAGGAGAGACTTAAAAATGTGAGAATTTCCCCTAATACAGGAAAAATGTTCAGAAATGTTAAGTGATATGACAAGTGTTCATTATACCATCTATGCAGTCTTTGATTTAGCTGGAAAACTTTTGGACAAGCTGACAGAGGGTTGGGGAGATTATGTACCAATTTTAGGGGTAGTAAGTGGTTGGGTCACCAAACTAAAAAGCTGAAGATGCAGGTTCATATCTTAGCTCCAGCTGGGACCAAGCAACTAACCAGCTGGGACCAAGCAACTGCCTGGACAATTGATGATAAGCTGACAAGCACCCCTGAGGCTCAAATGAGTCAGCCTTCTGCGTCTGGTGCCGTGAACTCTCATGCTCCCTGTCGAGGGCTTGGAGACAGGGAAGCTGAGTCTCACTCTTGCCTTATTGGCTAATTGGCTGAATGACCTTGAGAATGCCATTCTTGGGCCTTAGTCTCCACGCTTTTTAAATAGTGGGTTGAGCTAGGTTGTGTCTAGGGGTTCTTCCTACTCCATTTCTTGTCACAGAAATGTGACACAGAAATGTGTCCTAGAAAGATGTCACATCTGATGACTCTTTAAACTACCTCTGGTTACTGTAGCAATAATTCCCCGTCTGGTGTTGTTCCCTTTTGTAGGACTCACCGAAAAACAGCTTGCCCAAGAAAATTTGATTCTCAGGCATTAGTAAACTTGCACCAAATATTTCCCAAACTTAAAGTGACCAAGAAGTGTTTTGCAAACAGAGCACCATGTCAACACCTTCTAATAATACAGCAATCTCTCCCCAAAGACATGCCACTGACCTGTGGCAGGCAGCTGCCCACTGACTCATCCACCCTCAGAAGACAGATGGCTTGGCCTTGAAGGCCAGCCTCGGCCAGTGATGAGCCACTCACTTCCAGCGTATCCAGGGATGCTCTCCACACGGGCTCCGGGCAACTTTATCTTTCACCCTAGGAAACCCACGCGCTATAAATACAGCAGTCTCTGTCTCTGGCGAACCCAACTCCCAGCCTTTCACAGACATATCACAAAGACTGACGTCTCCATTCCCACACTGACGAGAGAGCACAGACTGCACACACTCCACCCACCATATCCATCTGGTGGCTGGACCATGTTTCACTCAGCTTTCCTGTTTCTGAGCACTTGACAAGGAACGTGAGAGTCCATGGCTCCAGATGCAAAAGACTAACTCCTTTGAAAGATTTTTGACCATGGACAAGTTTCTATGTCTCTTTCTGAGCCTCAGTTTTTCTATCTTGCAAATCAGAGATAAAAATATCCAACACAAAGAATTAGCCAGTGAATGTGTGTATAAGCCCCTAGCCTGGTGTTGGGCACTTAGCATGCGCTCAGTAAATGTAGCTTGCCTTTATTTCTTCAACGTCCTCTTAGTATCTGGAACCCACTCTCTTTTTAGGGGGTGCTCCCATGTGAGTGCCCAACCCTCCACATATGTGGTCCCGCCTTCAGACCTGTCTCCTGGTGCCTTCAAGGCTCCTTCCAGGACTAACCTTCCAGGATCCTCACCCTGCCTGCAGTCAGAGCAGTGACCTGTCCAATGAGCTAAGCAGATAGTTCAAGCTAATTAGTCAATTATGGCAGCATGCATGATGTAAATAATGAATTGTGAGACTGTTCACTGACGAAACATTAACCCAAGGGAGGTAGTGCTGTAGGCCCCCATCCACAGGGCTCATGAAGCCTGTAATTCCAATTTATATATATATATCTTTCTCTCTCTGTGACACACACACACACACACACACACACACACATACACAGAGTTAGGAGGTCCCAGAGAGCTGGCATGGTATCATCTGTGTCCTTATGATGTCTGTGACCAGAAGCTGGGCTACTTATGGGTGAGGGTCTGCATCCACCAAAGTGTGAGTCAGATGGATGCACACACCATGAGAACCAGGAGGCTGAGTCCAGGCCACTGCCCTGCCCTGACTTGCTGCTGCAAGATTTTGGGGAACCACCCTCCTCCTCCTCTCAGCTTCCTTTTCATCTCAGTAACATAGCTGATGTCCATTGAGCATGTGGTATGAGCCAGATACTTCACTGGGCTCCATGTGCATTTGCACATTCAGTCATCTCTGTAGCCCTGTGAAAAGATCTCATGGCCATCCCCATTGACATGAGAGGAAACTGAGGCACAGCCCCAGGTCACACAACTGCTAAGTGCTAATTTAGGGGTCTGCATATATCCAATACCCCATGGCTACACCCACCTACACACCCATCATAGGCAACTGAAGACTCCAGGAGGAGAGAGCGTTCTGTTGACTCCAGTCACTGGAAATAAACATCTTTGCATGACTGATATGGTTAGGCTTTGTGTCCCCACCCAAATCTCATCTTGAATTATAATCCCCATAATCCCCATGTGTCAAGGGAGAGACCAGGTAGAGGTCATTGGATCATGGGGGCAGTTTCCCATATGCGATTCTCGTGATAGTGAGTGAGTTCTCACGAGATCTGATGGTTTTGTAACTGCTTGGTAGTTCCTCCTGCATTCATTCTCCTTCCTGCCACCTTCTGAAAAAGGTACCTTGCTTCCTCTTCACCTTCTGCCATGATTGTAAGTTTTCTGAGGCTTCCCTAGCCATGCTGAACTGTGAGTCAATTAAACCTGCTTCCTTAATAAATTACCCAGTCTCAGATAGTTCTTTTTAGCAGTGTGAAAATGAACTAATACAGTAAATTGGCGCTGCAGAGAGTGGGATACTGCTATAAAGATACCCAAAAATGTGGGAGTGACTTTGGAACTGGGTAACAGGCAGAGATGGGAACAGTTTGGAGGGCTCAGAAGACAGGAAGATGTGAGAAAGTTTGGAACTTCCTGGAGACTTGTTTAATTGATTTGACCAAAATGCTGATAGTGATATAAACAGTGAAGTCCAGGCTGAGGTGGTCTCAGATGGAGATGAGGAGCTGGTTTTTGGGAACTGGAATAAAGGTGATTCTTACTATGCTTTAGCAAAGAGGCTGGTGACATTTTGCTTCTACCCTAGAGATCCGTGGAACTTTGAACTTGAGAGACATGGTTTAGAGCATTTGGCAGAAGAAATTTCTAAGCAGCAAAGCATTCAAGAGGCAATCTGGGTGCTCTTAAAAGCATTCAGTTTTATGGATTCACAAAAGGATGGTTTGGAATTGGGACTTATGTTTAAAAGGGAAGCAGAGCATGAAAGTTTGGAAAATTTGCAGCCTGATGATGTGATTGAAAAGAAAAACCCATTTTCTAGGGAGAAATTCAAGCCAGCTACAGAAAATTGCATAAATAATGAGGAGTTAAATGTTAATCACCAAGACAATGGGGAAAATGTCTCCAGGGCATGTCAGAGGTCTTCACAACAGCCCCTCCCATCACAGGCCTGAGGCCTAGAAGGAAAAAATGGTTTCCTGGTCTGGACCCACTGTCTTGCTACTTTGTGCAGTCTTGGGACTTGGTGCCCTGCATCCTAGCCATGGCTAAAAGAGGCCAATGTACATCTCAGGCCATTGCTTCAGAGAGTGCAAGCTCAAAGCCTTGGCAGCTTACACATGGTGTTGGGCCTGCAGGTGCACAGAAGCCAAGAACTGGGGTTTAGGAACATCCACCTAGATTTCAGAGGGTATATGGAAATTCCTGGGTGTCCAGGCAGAAGTTTGCTGCAGGGGTGGAGCCCTTATGGGGAACCTCTGCTATGTTCCCCTCTGCTAGGACCCCAGAATGGTAGATCCATTGACAGTTTGCACCATGCTCCTGGAAAAGCCACAGACATTCAATGCCATCCTGTGAATGCAGCTGGAAGAGGAGCTATACCCTGCAAAGCCACAGGGCTGGAGCTGCCCAAGGCCATGGGAGCCCACCTCTTGCATCAGCATGATCTGGATGCAAGACATAAAGTCAAAGGAGATCATTTTGGAGCTATAAAAATTAATGACTGCCCAGCTGGGTTTTGGACTGGTATGGCACCTGTAGCCCCTTTGTTTTGGCTAATTTTTCCCATTTGGAATGAGAACATTTACCCAATGCCTGTACCACTATTGTATCTTGGAAGTAACTAACTTGCTTTTGATTTTACAGGCTCCTAGGAAGAAGGAACTTGCCTTGTCTCAGATGAGACTTTGTACTTGGACTTTGGGTTAATGCTGCATTGAATTAAGACTTTGGGGGACTGTGGGGAAGGCGTGATTGGTTTTGAAATGTGAAAGTGACATGAGACTTGGGAGGCTCCAGGGACAGAAAAATATGGTTAGGCTTTGTGATCCCACCCAAATCTCATCTTGAATTATAATTCCCATAATTTCCACATGTCAAGGGAGAGAACGGTTGGAGGTAAATGGATCATGAAGGCAGTTTCCCCCATGCTATTCTTGTGATAGTGAGTGAGTTATCATGAGATCTGATGGTTTTATAAGTGTTTGGTAGTTCCTCCTGTGTTCATTCTCCTTCCTGCCACCTTCTGAAGAACGTGTTTTGCTTCCCCTTCACCTTCTGCCATGATTGTAAATTTCCTGAGGTCTCCCCAGCAATGTGGAACTGTGAGTCAATTAAATCTCTTTCCTTTATAAATTATGCAGTCTAAGGCAGTTCTTTAGAGCAGTGTAAAAAACGACTAATACAATGACACAGGTTTAGGGAATCTCTTCCTGAAAGTGTCACCTAAATAAAAAAGAAGCATGATCATCATGGCTTTCCTCCCACATCTGCCAGGTTTTGCCATGGCTACTTGGCAGAGAGTTTCAGTGCCACTGCTTTGCAGCCAGAGGCACCTGAGCATCAATCCTAACTCACCATGCTGCCCTTAGACACAGGCTTTTACCCTATCTGAGGTTCAGTTTCCCCATTTGTACCGTGGGCCTAATTCTCTATGTCAATGGCATCCTTGGGGAGGATCAAACTTCCTGGTGTGGAAAGGGCTGAGCAAGGGGCCTGCCTCATAGAAGCTACTCAGCAGCTACTGCCATTGTGGAAATTGACTGGCTCTTGCCAGTCATAAAGCAGGCTCAGCCAGTTTTCTGACAAAGGGATGGATTTCCTTAGAGTTTTAAAGGTGAGTTTTGCACTCCAAGACTCCCTTCTATTGGACCCTTCTTTCCCCTCTACCTCCTCTTCTCTTTCCCTTACAGAAAGAAAGCCAGTCATTAAAAAAAAAAAAAAAAAAAAAAAAAAAGGCAGGAGGAAAAATGCCGCTCTTGGCATCCTCTGGATGCCTTTCCTATCCGCTGCCGTTGTCATGGTAACCTAAAGCCATTTGCCTGCCTCTTTCGGCTGTGCCTTCTCCACCAAAAGCTGGGTGTGTGCCTGGCCTTTTCCCTGCCCCCTGAAAGCTACGTTTAGAGTTCCCCAATCCATTCTTAAATTTCCCAGCAGCTCCCCATTCTCCCTGCTTTCTCTGCCTCTTACACTTGAGGGAGAAAGGACCATAGCAAGCAGGTGCCCCATGGCATTCACTCCACAGATGTTTAAGCAGACCTCCTGTGTGCAGGCACTGTGCCAGATAGAAATTTGTCAGTGCCAAAATGCATGAAGAGAACCAATCATTTTATCCTGGAGAAACTGAGGCCCAGAGATGGAAGGAGGAGAGCCCATCTCAGAGCCCCATGTCCTCGTGCCCAGGTGAGTGTTGAGCTTTTGTTGTCATTAGCCTTTGCCAGTGACCAGCCTCATATGGGCCCCAAGCTTTCCATCTGCAAGTGCAATGAAACTGTGGAGCCATGGGCAGAGCTGGCCAGTTTTCCCAAGATTCCTCTTTCCCCTGGTGCAGCTGGGGGGTTAGGGCCCAGACCTCCTTATGAATGTCCTTTTAGCACAGCTAAGGCAGGTCTTCCCCCACCATGGCCCTATCCGCTGCAGCAGACTTCCAGGAGTGCATGGAAGCTCCTGCTTCTCCCACCCTGCCTTGCTCCTTACCATGGGCAGAGCTGGAGAGAGTGTGGCTACAGCTAGCTTTGCTCCACTTAACCTGCCAGCTCCATCTGCAAGCTGACGTTGCCTGAGCCACCACTATTCCCCCCACCCCCACCCTGGCATTTTCTGCTTATTAAAACACACATGCCATCTCCGCTCCTGCACCATCAAGACATTTGCTCAGCAGCACAGACTCAGAAAAGGGAGGGATGGAGGGAGGGAGTCCACACACTGTAGAAATAAATTAATGTGGAATAAAACAGCAGTCCTGGCTCCCATAAGGTGGCTGGTTTGAGAGGCAGATAGATGCTAAAAGGCTCTCATTACTAAATAAGGAACACTTAAAATAAGCACCCATTGCTAATGGCTCACCCTTAAAAGAGGGAATATGACAAAGACTGCACGAAGACCAACTATGGGTCAGCACTCCATCGTCTTCATCACGACGACATGTACACAGTACTTACTATGTGTCAGGTGCTTGACCACACTGGCTAAATCTAGTTTTCATTTATACATCTATTATGCTTTCTTCCATCTCCACCCTCTGCTCCCTTCTCTCACTTTCTGCTCCCCACAGGTAATCCTTTTTTATTCTTTTTGTTGATCCTTTTCAGATTCACTATATCTATAGATAATCTATTTATTAGGGTGACTGACTTGGAGGCTTTCTCTATTGACTTCCTACTATGGAATTTAACCCTCTTTCCTTAGCTCCTATACCCACCACAGACACTTCTGGCCTTCATCCTCCCAACGGGGTCATGTGGTCATTTTATTTAGATCAGCAGCTTTGCATGATCCTGACGATGTGAATATTCTACCTAGATAAGCCATATAGTGTGGTCTGGTGGCCACAAAATGCACCACTCCAGTGTCTTCCTGAAGGGAGTATAATAGACTAACAGCTCAGCTGCTGCCCCTCTGGGCCCATCATTACCTTCACAACAAGGCCACATCCCTGTGGCCCAGTGACTGAGCACAGGTCCATTCCTGCAAGACGTGCAACTTCTCCAATTGGCCTCTTGGGCTGGAGACTCCCCTGTTGTCCTGGCTGCTCCTTTCTGGGAACTGCACTGCAGCCTGGGCTGTCCCCGCCTCATCTTCCTCCCTTCCCTCCCTCCTGCACAGGGGCCAGCCCTGCACTGAGTTCTACAAGTGCTGCTGCCTCTGTCTGGGCTTTCCCACTAGATCCTTCAAAGGTGTTTCCCCCAATCAATCTTTCCAACATCTAATCCCATCTTAGTGTCATTCTCATCAAACCTGTACTCGTATATCTGGAGTCAATCATTGTCCCTCCCTCATACCCTGTTTATTTAGTTTTTTATTTGTCTGTTTGTTCATACCAGTTTATTTATGATAGCTAAAAGCTGAAAATAAGCAAATGAATGGATAAATTAATAGTGGCATATTCAAACATCAGAAGAGTACTCAGAAAAAGAAAAGGCTGAACTACTCATATAATATTATTAATAAATCTCAAAGTAATTACACAAAACAAATAAAACCAGAAAATAAGAGGAGTAAACGCTTTATGATCCAATCATATAAAATTCCAGAAAAGGTAAACATATATATTGTAGGGCAAAATAAATAAATGGTTACCTGGACGCCTGGGAAGGATGAGGAGAGGGATTATAAAAGGACATAGTTTCACAGCTTCATCTGTATGTCAGAATTTGTCCAATTGTGTATGTCAAATATGTGCAGTTTATTACAAGTAAATTGTACCTTAATAAAGCTTTAAAAATTGGTTCAAGATAAAAATCTACATATCCCACTCTCAGGTTGTTTGTTTCATTTTTTATATGCTTATCACTATTCTATTCTGAAGTCTCCTGGTATGTAAATCTTCTCCCAATGTGTGCAGACACACTAGGCAGTCTCACAATTGCATTGCATCTTACAGAAACTTCTCCTGGCTCCTTCTGACCTCTTCCAATCTGGGCTGGGCTCTCTCCACCTGCTGTGCAGCTGACCTCTTGGGATCTTCCTTACCATCATCTGGGGGTCTTCGTCTGTTGCACCCCCTGTTTCCTGTTTTTCATGCCTGGATCTCCTTCGACTCACCCTCATCTTGGTGTAACACATCCTTCAGTAGCTTCCCACTGAAGGGTGGGATTACGCCTGTAATCCCAGCACTTTGAGAGGCCAAAGTGGGTAGATTGCTTGAACCCAGGAGTTCAAAACTGCCTGGGAAACATAGCAAGACCTTGTCTCTACAAAAAACAAAAAAAAATGAATAAATCTCAAAGTAAGACGGAAATTCTGAACCTGTCTTTCATCTATCCTCACACTTTAGCAAGAGTCTGGCTGGACACAAAATTCTAGATGGAATCATTTTCCTTCAGAGTCTGGAAGGCTTTGCTCCCCTGTCTTTTGTGTCATGCAGTGCTGGAGTTCACAAGCCTTTTCTCCCTTTGGAAAGAAAATGGGATTCCTCCTTCCCCCCTGCATCCTGAAAGCTCATGGCCATGTGCCTCATGTAGACGGGTCTGTTGTCCTCCCTTGCTCTGTGCTCAGTGAGTCTTTCCAGACCAGCAACTTGGCTCCTTCAGTTCCAGGAAAGTAACTTGAATTCTTTATGGGTGAATTCCTCTTTTCTCTTTCTTCTCTTTTCCTTCTTTGCAGCTGCTTTTACTTGGATATTGAATGTCCTAATCTGGTGCTCACACCTTCTCATCATTTAGCTCCTATTTTCTCATCTCTTTGTCTCTCACTCTACTTTCCATGAGATTTTTCAACTTTGTCTTGCTACTTATCTTTTTTTTTTCTGTTTTTGAGACAGGGTCTCACTTTGCCACTTGGGCTGGAGTGTGGTGGCAAAATCACTGCTCACTGCAGCCTTGACCTCCTAAGCTCAGGTGATTCTCCCACTTCAACCTCCCAAGTAGCTGGGACTACAGGCATACACCACCACGCCTGGCTAATTTTTTTTTTTTCTTTTTTTGTAGAGACAGGGTCTTGCTATGTTGCCCAGGCTGGTCTCGAGCTCCTGGGCTCAAGTGATCTGCCCACCTTAACCTCTCAAAGTGCTACCTTTTAATTGATTTTTTAAATTTCTGATATCATTTTTTTAATTTTCAAGATTTTTTTTGGTCTTGGAATAGTCCTTTTTATAGCATATTCTTTTTTAAAGCATTCTTCTCTATAAAAGAATATGTTAATAATATTAATTGTTAAGAATAGTAAGAATCATTTATGTGAAGTTCACTCTACCGGAATAGCTTCTGCTTCTTTCAAGTGGCTTTTTTTTTTTTTTTTTTTTTTTTTGAGACAGAGTCTTGCTCTGTTGCCCAGGCTGGAGTGCAGTGGTGCGATCTACAGGCATGTGCCACCATGCTGGCTAATTTTTTTGTAGTTTTAGTAGAGACGGGTTTCACCATGTTGGTCAGGCTGGTCTTGAACTCCTAACCTCAAATAATCTGCCCATCTCGGCCTCCCAAAGTGCTGGGATTACAGTCAAGTAGCTTTTTGTTTGTTTTGATAGCTTTTGTGTTAAGTGCGTTCCCAAAATGTCTTAGCTGTTCAGTGGTATTTACAACTAGTTATTGAGAAGGTAACTAGCAATCTGGGCAAGGTGGCTGGGGAAGCTTGTTATCTGTAGTTACGTTGGGTGATCTGACTGCCTATTTCCTTAGGTAATTCCAGATCTTGGTATCTTTGACACTTTTCTTTTGAGTTAGTGAAATTTCCTAGAAAAGATTCCTAATCTCTTTCTGGATGTCAATAGATTGTGCAGAACTCATTGTCCATGATCAGCATTTTCAACTTTTAGCAGAGTCCAGCCCTCTCCCAGAGCAGGCCCTATTTACAACCCTCTCTTCTATACGAAAAAATTATTCTCAGTAATAATCATGTAAAATCAGCATTAATCACTTCCTTATTTCTTTAGTTTTAAAACAAACTATTAACATAACAGACGGATAAATTTTCATTTTAATTATATTATGCAGATTCAGTAAAGTATTTTATGTAAGAACTAAAATCCGCACTTGCCAAACCAAAGTACTGCACTCAGTTCACACTCTGATTTACTGATTTAAATTTTAAGCATTCATGAAATTCCAAGCAGTCACATGGAATGCCAAGGGTGAAATAATGCAAATTCTGCTTCTTTGTCTTTGCATTCACAATCTCTCATTGTTGCAATCTTCTTTACAAATGCAGGAATATGCCGCACCCCAGGGATGGGACCCAGGTCACAACCAAGGAAGCTGCACAAGATCTGAAGTGTTAGCCATCTCCTCTCAACCAAATACATGTGCTGAGTCCTCATATGCTGGGGTTCTTGCAAATAACTTCCATGCAGAATAAAATGCTTATTAAAGGGTCAGTAATAAAATGTGCTGTTTTGAAGCTTACATCTATACATACTTTTTTATTTTTTGAAAAAAGGGTTTTGCTGTGTCACTCAGGTTGGAATGTAGTAGCCCAATCATGGCTCACTGCAGCCTCAAACTCTCGATTTCTAGTCATCCTCCCACCTCAGCCTCCTGAGCAGCTGGGACTACAGACATGTGCCACCAAGCCCAGCTATTTTATTTTATTTATTTATTTTTTTTGTAGAGATAGGGGTCTCGCTATGTTGACCAAGCTAGTCTTGAACTCCTGGGCTCAAGGAATCCTCCCACCTTAGCCTCTCAAAGTGGTGACATTACAGGTGTGAGTGTGCCCATCTGACATCTGTATTATTGAAACTCAACAGTAACCACACAGTTATTTAGAATATAGACCAACAAGATATTTTTCAGGTAGGAATCCTTTATAAAAACATTGTTCAGAATTACCAGCACATGGTGATAATAAAAAAAACTTGGCTTTTTATTGTTGTAAAATGTACATAACATAAAATTTATCATTATAACCATTTCTTTTTTTGGAGATGAAGTTTTGCTCTGTTCTTCAGACTCGAGTTCAGTGGTGCAATCATAGCTCACTGCAACTCCAAATTCCTGGGCACAAGTGATCTTCCTGCCTCACCCCCTGAGTAGCTGGGACTACAGGCACATGCCACCACTTTCAGCTAATTTATTTTTTGTTTTTTATTTTTATTTTTTTTGACAAAGTCTCACTCCGTTGCCCAGGCTGGAGTGCAGTGGCGCAATCTTGGCCCACTGCAACCTCTGCCTCCTGGGTTCAAGCAATTCTCCTGCCTCAGCCTTCTCTGTAGCTGGGATTACAGGTGTGCACCACCATGCCCTGGCTAATTTTTTTTTTTTTTTTTTTTTTTTTGTATTTTTAGTAGAGACGGGATTTCACACCATGTTGGCCAGGCTGGTCTTGAACTCCTGACCTCATGATCTGCCTGCCTGGGCCTCCCAAAATGCTGGGATTACAGGCATGAGCCACCGCACCTGGCCAATATTTTTATTTTTTTTAGAGACAGGGTCTTACTTTGTTGCCTTGACTGGTCTCAAACCCCTGGCGTCTAGTTATCCTCCTATCTCTGCTTCCCAAAGTGCTGGGATTACGGGCATTTTAACCATTTTTAAGTGTACAGTTCAGTGGCTCTAAGTACATTCATACTGTGGTGAATCACCACCATCGACCTCCAGAACTTTTTCGTCATTCCAAACAAAACCCTGTACCCGTTAATACACTAACTCCCCCTTCTCATCTCTCCCTAGTTCCTGATAACCTCCTCTCTACTTTCTGTCTCTACAATTTTGACTACTTTAGGTATCTCACATAAGTGGAATCCTACACTATCTGTCCGTTTGTGACTGGCTTGTTTCACTTAGCGTAATTCTTCAAGGTTCATCCATGTTGCAGCATGTGTCAGAATATCCTTCCTTTTTAAGGCTGAATAATAACCCATTGTATGTGTACACCTCTTGTATGTGTACACCACTTGTATGTGTACACCACATTTTATTTATGGGCTCTTGGGTTGCTCCCGTTCCTGGCTATTGTTAATAACCACTACTATGCACATAGGTATACAAATATCTCTGTGAGTGCCTGCTTCCACGTCTTTCAGGTATATACCCAAAAGTAGAATTTCTGTACTATATAGTAATCCTATGTTTAATTGTTTGAGGAGTCACCATATTCTTTTCCACAGCAGTTGCAGCATTTTACATTCCCACCAGCAATGCACAAGGATTCTGATTTCTCCATATCCTTGCTGACGCTTGTTATTTTCTGTTTTTTTTTTTTTTTTTTTTGAGACAGAGTCTCGCTCTGTCACCCAGGCTGAAGCGCAGTGGCACGATCTCGGCTCACTGCAAGCTCTGCCTCCCGGGTTCACGCCATTCTCCTGCCTCAGCCTCCTGAGTAGCTGGGACTGCAGGTGCCCGCCACCATGCCCATCTAGTTTTTTGTATTTTTAGTAGAGACGGGGTTTCACCATGTTAGCCAGGATGGTCTCGATCTCCTGACCTCATGATCTGCCCGCCTCAGCCTCCCAAAGTGCTGGGATTACAGGCGTGAGCCACCGCGCCCAGCTTCTGTATTTTTTTTTAAAAAAAATAGCCAGCCTAATGAGTGTGAAGCGACACACTGACTTTTCACCAGCTGTATAATTTTTGGGAAGTTCTCTACAGACAAAGTGTGACTTTGCTACCTGCACCCAAGACAGACTCTTCCACTGTCTGCCCTTGGTACTTCTCAGGCCTCCAGGATGTAGCGTTTTCCAGAATTGTGCCCTTGGTGTCCCAAGTCCAGAGCCTCTCTCTTTATCTTCTCCAGGGAATAAGGCTCCCACCCCTCTGCTGGAGTGGGAAAGGGGCATGCCCAGTAGCATGAAGTGGCTGAGGAAGCTGGAAGTCTAACTGCTTTTTGAACTTTCAACCAATCCTTCTGTTTCTAGCCCCAAATCACTTCCACTTCCAAAACTACCATGCCACCAGGTCCAGAGCCTGTAAGGTGTTCGTTCAGTGATGCTCATCCATTGCTTCTCAGCCTCATTTTGACTTAGGGTTTAATGCCTCCAATCTGCTCAGTTACCACGCATCCATCTGCTTTCCAGCCTGCAATTGTAGATTCCAGATCTGCTGCTCCCTCCTCTCCTTCTCTCTTTGGCCTTAAGGGTCTAAGCCTTCTTAAAAATTCCTTTGTTGTCATTTGGATGGGGTTTCGGGAAGGAGTAAAGCTAAAAACATGTGTTCAATCTTTCGTCTTCAAAAAGCCTCAACTAAACTTTAATATGCATTATTTTACTTAAATTGTACTATTATAAATGAAATTAAACATGAGGATCTGAGCTGTGGTGGAGGTGGAGGGGCATGTGGAAGTTCAAGGAGGGCCCCCAGTGCAGCAAAGCGTATCTCCGAAAGCTCCTCAGGGAGGTAACATATGAGGACATGAACTGAGCTGTGAAGGCAGAGTAAGAGTTTGATTCATTTTACACCTGTTCTGTGCTGAGAACAGAAGCATAAAGTTTTAATAATTCATTGTCCATCTACCCAAACTAACACTTAGCTGCTCTCACCATGTGCCAGACCCCAGGAAAATGCTGGTGAGTCCTCAGCACATGCAACCAGCCCCAGGGTCTCTCCTGTATCCTTGGCTCTCCGAAACTGCCCCACCCAGAAGCCATCTGCTTTCTGTGATCTGGCATCACCTCATCCTGCTTCCAAATGCTGGTAAATCTCCCAGCCTCACCTAAATGTTCAAGCAGCCTGTGTGTAACCCAATCTTTGTGAAATTGTTGGAAAGTCCCTCCCTCCTTCTCCAAGAATGGAAGGTTACATAAAGGTCGTGCAGAAGAACTTGGATGAAATAGAAGTGCAGAATTCACTGTCGATGACAGCCAAGCTGGGGACAGATAATCCTAGAGAAAGCATCAGAACTGACTTGAATCTCTGCCCACAGAGAGGGGATCCAGAATTCAGAGTGTGACCTTGAACAAAATTTCAGTCTGCTCCTGGACTGAATACCAACAGCACATAATTAATTGGAAGTGAGATCCTTATGAGTGACAGGTTGGCAGTGATTAATTATCTTAATATTTGCTCTGGGTTCTGAGGATGTGCAAAGTGATTAAAGAGGGGTTTTGGAAACAGTGACTTGTTTTCTGTCCCCTAATTGTTTGCTAAATGATTCACCGTAATTACATGTAACGTCTCCCTGCTCCCCCAGGTAATACTTGCATAATATGGAAACAAAACTGAAATTCCTAAAGTACAAACACAGCAAGGACTGGGGGGTGGGCTGAGAAGCTCCAGAAGGCATCATGTATGGACCCTGCTAATCCAAGGCTCTGATCTTGTACATTGCCCTGATTTGTAGACACCTGAACTGTAGCTCACGCAGAGCTGTGGAGAAGTATTGTTTCACAGCAGGATATGGAGGGGGTGATTAAGAGGTGAGATTGGGGTTAGGCAAGGAGTTAACCTCAGTGCCATCAGGAGACTGAGGTTCTAAACCTACTGTTGTCACTTTGTGTGCAGGAAAATAATCTGAGGCACAGAGAATCAGATTTAGCCATCATGGGTCTTCCGAAGCTGAATGCTCTGATCCAGCCCCAGCCTCCTCAGGGTCAGACCCCCAGGCTTCCCTGCACAAACAGGAGAAACAAGTCCTGGACCTGCCCTCCTCTTCTGATGGGCAAGGGGAGAGCCACCACCTCTCACTCACCCTCCAGCGCCCACCTCTTGCCCATCCCAGCCATTAGGATGCTTGGCTAAGAAGAGATCAGCTGACTGGGGTGGGGAGTATCAGGGAGCATCGAGATAGATGTTAGGGCTTCCAAATTCCCAGAAATTCCCATCCTGATTTCAGCACTCCTTTACTAGTCAGTACCAAGAACAGCAACTATTGCTTCTGGTTCTAGAAAACACAATACAAAGGTTCAAAGATATGAGATCCAGGAGGGCCTGAGAGGTGGTGAAGTCTAGTCTGTCCCCTTACAGGTGAGGACACAGTCCCAGAGATCAGAGGGTATTTTCCATCACCAAGCTAAGCCCAGGTACTCAGGCAGGCAGGATCTGATGATTCACACTGCGTGCTGCACCTGGGATGCTGCCACGCTGCCTGGACTCTGGGCTCCTTGGAGGAAGGGGCTGGACATAACTCATCTGTGTCCCCACAACCCAGTCCAGGGCCCAGCACAGAGGAGGTGCTCAGTGTACACAGGTTTAACTTATTTGTAAATCCAAATCCTCCCAGGCACATCCCCATAGGCCCAGGCCAAGGAACACCTCCCCTGGGAAAACCACCTCGTCAATGGTGGAGAAAGTGCCTGCAGCTTAGAGCTGATATCACCATTTCACACCAGCAAACCTTCTGTGTGTTATTGCTGCTTTTTTCCCAGCTATATAAATTGTCTCCTCAATAAACCTGAGAATTACTAATTCATATTCTCTGAATCTTTAATAATGCCTGGCATAGATATTTGTAGGATACCCACATGAAATACTGTCCCAATAGAGAGGGAGAGAGAGAAGAGGAGGAGATAGTTAGAGGGACAGAGACTTAGAGAGGCAGAGACATTTTTAAAGAAACAAGAAGAACACTATGCATCACTGTGTCACAACTATTGTTCAGTGGCCCCCAAAGCTCAAGAGGACCCATTTAAGCAAGTAGGGATCACCGGTGAGATTTCAGACTGTGCTTCCTTTAGTTCGATCCAGAAAAGAAGATAAATATTATGACTCATTGTTGGTTTAAAATTAGATTTCCTACCCCCAAACCCAAAACACAAAACAAGCGTGGATTCTATTCATCTTCCCTCCAGCCTACACTCTGGGCAACACCTTTGCATGCACACATCAGTCACTGTCTGTCACTTCCCCGTGGCAGGGGAACATGCTGCTCAGTAAGGCTTCACAGCAGAAAGCTTACATCAGATTTGCAGAATCAGGCGACTGAGTCACAGACAAGGCCCCTGGGCCTTCCCTGCAGACCAGCTGCTTGGTGGAAACGGACAAGGGTTGACAAACTGAAGGACGATAAAGTCAGAAGAGAGGATCCTTCAGCTACGTTGAAGAGACTCCTTCCTAGATGGTCAAATAAAGATCTTCAGACTCCAGATAGGAAGTGTGGTTTTGTAACATGCTGATCTGATTGTATTTGGTTACTATTGAAGACCACCATGGCCCTACTTTGCTCGCAAAAGCTGCTTAACCCAAATAGGGCACCAAGGTTGGGGTCATTCCATGAATGTGGTCTTTGCTTCTACCCCACCCTTTGCTCTAGCACCACCCACTGCTCAGCTAGGCACACAAAAGGTGGCCCTCTAGGGGAACTTGTCCCTCCTAGGAATGCCTTTCTACCCTCCCCTGCCCTAGTTCTGCAATTAGCTGGGGACTCCCAGGCATTTTTCAGGACCCCAGGCTGAGCAAGCTGTCATTCCTCTGTGTCCTAGAGGCAGGCCCTCTGTGGCTCTCCATCGGCTCCTGTATTACAGTGACTTTTTTACTCCTGCCACTACACTGTGAACCTCTGAGGACAGAGTCTGTGTGGTGGACACTGGCTGACTGCCAAATACCCACTGCGATTCCCCATGCCTCCCACTATACAGCAGAATGACACCTGAGAAACAAACTCCAGTCTGGGGATGGGGATGTGTTAGTCCAAACTATTGTGGCAACCTCATCCCCTTGGGCAATGACTGGTCCTGAGCCCAGGGCTAAGCCAGTCAGTGTGTGGTGGTGCCCTGGAGATGCTGTTGGTCAGGGGCAATACAGGCACAAGAGCTGCTCCAATCAGAAGGAAGACTGGGCTTTGCCTGTAGAGTTAGTGAGGAAGAACTCTTTTTTCTCAACTGGCCATGAATGAGGAACTCTCTTCTCTCCACATTGGCCCAATGGCTCCTTGACCATGACGGAATCCAGCCCCAGTGTGTGTCCAGCACTGTGGATGCCAGAGGACAGGATGGGAGAACCTGCATCCTTGTTGGCACCATAGAGCCTCTGGGTCCTCCAATTGCCCTCTGAGTTTCTGACACTGCTAAGAAGTGCATTTCCAGTGTAAGCCAGTCAGGACTGAGTTATCTGTCACTCATAGTTGAAACTCCAGAACTGATATAGTTGGTCTCAGTCACCTTTGTGTGTCAGTACTCAGAAGCATGTGGGAAACAGTAGATGCTCAAATATGAGAGTGTCAGCATTGGGTGCTCAATTCCTGTTGCTGGTCAGGAAAAGAATCAATGAGGAGGAGGAGAGAAGCTTGCTGAGGGCAGTGAGACCATCAACCACCAGACTGGGATGCATCAAGGGCAGGTAATGACAACCACCTATGCAGATTCCACAGGGAAGCCAGCACCCACCCTAGGTCTCTGTGGCTCCAGTGCCTGGCTTATCTCTACCATCTGTCCTGCCTGGTGGTCCCAGACCCAAAGAAGGCATTACTGGATGTATTGTGTATTCCATATTCAAGATATTTTATCAGAAAATGCTTTAAAGGTGCATTTTAATACTGGTCAAACAATATTATTTTATATTCTTTCTTTTTACATCAGCATCACATAAAAATATAAACTCCTTTATCTTAACCCAGCAACCAGTCATATCTCTCCAGAGCCTCTGCTGATCATTGTCAATGTGTCAACATTGTTTTGCTGTCTTTGTAATCCATATATATTCCTGCTTCCTACTTTTTTTAGTTAACTCTTTCATTGACAGGTAGCAAAGTAGCAAAGGACCTTGTCTGTGTGATCATCATATTTATCATTTTAAACATCTGTACCCATTCCATCATACCAATAGCTTGATTTTGCAGTCTCCAGTGGATGGGCCTGAGGACTATATCTGCTTTCACTGGAATAGTCATTGGAGTAATACAGCTGTACTGGTAAACAGTGACTGCCCTTGAGATGTTAACAGCCAGTGAGTAGAATGCAAAGTAGGGATCCCGGGTCTCCACCACTAATCAGTTTCAATCAGGGTGCATTAGTTTGCAAGGGACTGAAACTCACTTAAGCTGCCATGAGCCAGGAGTTCAGTAGGGACAGAGCAAAATATCTGGGAACCACAAAACAGCCAGGCCTCAGGGAGCTGCTAAGAACCATCTCTACAGTTTTTCTGTGTCACCCTGTCTCTGTCTCTGTGTCTCTGTCTCTGTCTCTTTGCATCTCTCTGTCTCCAGATGAATCTCCACAACCAACAGGCCTCAAATCCCCACTGACCTGCTGGTCCAGGGCCCATCACCAACCAACCCAGGGCTGAAATTCTCAGGGGACTGTGCATGTCTGTGGCCAGTGGGGGCTGGGGGAAGGGTGTCATGTGCCATAACCTACACACTGACTTCTGTCTCTTTGGCCCGGACTAAAGGTGAGCAGCTTTCAGAGAAAGGGGTTCTGGGGGAGGGAAGCCACATGCACTCCCTCCACTCTGGCACTTCTATTATTAATACATCACAGAGAAGCACTTTATAAATTTTAAAATTCCCTTCAATGCAGATTTCCCTTTAAAGGTAGGCCTCCTGTATTTGAATCTGGCTCCACCACCCACCACTCTCTGATTTTGGGCAAGTCATGCCTCACACCTTGTGTGCTCCCTGTTCCTAGGTGTATTCACATCAACAAATGAGGGAAGAGAGAGACCCTCTCATATTGTTTTATATTGTTTTATACTCAGTACCTGTTTAAAGAAAAAAAACAAGGAAATCAAAAACAGGCAGCCTGGCACCAGGCCCAAAATTGGACCTGGGCCTGCCTGGCCTAAACCTAGTAGTTAAAAATCAACTCATGACTTAGAAACCGATGTTATTCATAGATTCCAGACATTGTATAGAAGAACACTGTGAAACTCCCTGCCCTGTTCTGTTTCTCTCTGACCACCGGTGCATGCAGCCCCTGTCACGTACCCCTTGCTTGCTCAAATCAATCACGATCCTTTCATGTGAAATCTTTAGTGTTGTGAGCCCTTAAAAGGGACAGAAATTGTGCACTCGGGAAGCTCGGATTTTAAGGCAGTAGCTTGCCAATGCTCCCAGCTGAATAAAGCCCTTCCTTCTATAGCTTGGTGTCTGAGAGGTTTTGTCTGCGGCTCGTCCTGCTACACAAACAGTGACTGCCTGTTCTTAGCTGACATTAATTGAGCATTTACTCTATGCCAAGCGTGGTTGTAAGCACTTCACATGAGTTAACTCAGGGAATCTTCACAGCCTCCTAAGATGAGAAATCTGAGGCACAAAAAGGATAAGTAAGTACTTGTGGATTGGACAGCTATTATTTAGTATGCAAAGAAATGCAAATCAAACTAAGATACCACTTTGCATTCACCAGATTGGCAAAATGAGCAAGTTGGGTAACACTAAGCGTGGGCTTGGATATGAGCAAAGTGGAGTTCTCCTGCAATGCTGATGCATGTGAACTTGGAACCGCCTTTCTGAAGGGCGTCGTGGCTGTGTTTATACTGGATGTATTCATGTTCAATGACCCAGCACTATCACCTCCACGTTCCAATTCCAGAGAAAGTCTCCAGGGCTACCCAAGGAGGCATATTCAAAGATGTTCATCGCTCTGTTATTTACAGTAGCAGAGGACTGAAAGTGACGTAATCTAGGCTTCCCCCACTAGGGGAACGGAAAAGAAAAGGTACAATACACATCTACATAGCTGTCAGCTTGATTTCAAAACCAGAATGAGGAGTGAAAACTGTGAAGAAAATAGAATTATTATTGTGAAAGGAAAATATCTTGGGCTCCTTCAAGCTGGGAACTGCTCAGGGCAAATCTGCCTCCCATTCTTTTCAAAATCACCCCTCTGCTCACTGAGATAGATGCATATCTGATGGCCTCCTTTGGAAAGGCTAATGAGAAACTCAAAAGAACTCAACCTTTTGTCCCTCACCTACCTATGACCTGGAAGCCCCCTCCCTTCTTCTAGTCTTCCTGCCTTCAAGTTGTCCTGCCTTTCCAGACTGAGCCAATGTACTTCTTACTATATTGATTGATGTCTCATGTCTCCCTAAAATGTATAAAACTAAGCGGTGCCCCGAGCACCTTGGACACATGTTGTCAGGACTTCCTGAGGCCGTGTCATGGGCGCTCATCCGCAACCTTGGCAAAATAAACTTTCTAAATTAACTGAGACTGTCTCAAATTTTGGGGGTTCACATTCTCCATATTGTAAACTGTTAGGGACAAACCGACCCAAAAAAGCTTCTTGGCACTGCCAACACCCCTCCCCTTCCCCCAAGCCTTTTTACATTTCTAAGCCCTTATCTAGGCGCCATGGTGAAGCCTGCAGACTTTACCTATCAGGCCTTACTGCGATAAAGCAAATCCCAATTACAAACCATCTGGACTGCACGGGGGGCAGGGGGAGGTCGTAGGAAGCATAAACAAACTTTACCCTCCTGTAAGTTCCTGCTATCATAAATGTCACCAGGTGATATGTGGCAGAGTTAACCAACAAACGACCCCAGGGTCTCTCTCCCCCATATAAAACTCATTTTGTAAGCTCAAGGCTGCCTTCTCTGTAATGGAGCAGCCAGCAGGTTCAATAAACTTAGTCTCCTGAACTTGGGTCTCTCTCTCTCATCCTTTCTCTCAGCTGACCTTACATAAATAATATGCATATATATCCAAAACAATTACATATATGTTAAATATATATGTGTGTATATATGTTCCTCAAATTGTGTAATTTTCTTGAGACGTGAGTAAATCAATGTTTGGCAGGACACACAGTACGTGAGAATGGAGGTGTATGGAAGGAGAGGACAATTGGATTGAGAATAAGGATAAAGAGAATGAAATTGAAATAAAATGAAATAAAACCCTAAGAACTCAGCTTCTCAGGTAATTTAGTTTGGATGTTTGTCCCCTCCAAATCTCATGTTGAAATGTGATCCCCAGTGTTGGAGGTGGGGCCTGGTGGCAGGTGTTTGGGTCATGGGGCAGGATCCCTTCTGAGTGGCTTGGTGCTGACCTTGCCATTGCGAGCGAGTTCTTGCAAGAGGTCAGGTTGGTTGAAAGCATATGGCATCTCCCCCATCTCTCTCTCTTGCTCTTGCTCTGGCCACGTGACATACTGGCTTCACTTCACCTTTCATCATGATTGTGAGCTTCCTGAGGCCTCCCCATGCCAGCACCATGCTTCCTGTATAGCCTGAAGAACCATCAGCCAATTAAACCTCTTTTCTTTATAAATTACCCAGCCTCGGTATTTCTTCATAGCAACGTAAAACTGGCCTAATACACCAGGGCTTCTGAGAATCAACCTGTCAGGTGCAGAGAACTGCTGCAGACACCAGATTGGTCTTTCTGAACTGAGAGATAAGGAGTAGATCCAACATCAGTATCTCCAGGCCCCTGCCCTCCACATCCCATGGTGAGTGCCCTCTGCAAGAGGCATCTCTAAATCTGCCTGCTATGCTTGGGTGCTGCATCAGGTATTCTCGGTACTTCTATCTGTGTTTGGTAACTGGACAATTCAAAAAACGCTTAAAATTCTACGCAACTATTGCAACTCTTGTTCAATTACCAAACATGGGTAAAAGTACCGAGAATACCTCTACTATAAAGACACATGCACACGTATGTTTATTGCAGCACTGTTCACAATAGCAAAGACTTGGAACCAACCTAAATGCCCATCAATGATACACTGGATAAAGAAAATGTGGCACATATACACCATGGAATACTATGCAGCCATAAAAAAGGATGAATTCCTGTCCTTTGCAGGGACATGAATGAAGCTGGAAACCATCATTCTCAGCAAACTACCACAGGAACAGAAAACAAAACACTGCATGTTTTCACTCATAAGTGGGAGTTGAACAATGAGAACACATGGACACAGGGAGGGGAACATCACACACGGGGGCCTGTTGGGGCATGGGGGGCTAGGGGAGGTATAACATTCGGAGAAATACCTAATGTAGATGATGGGTTGATGGGTGCAGCAAACCACTATGGCACGTGTATACCTATGTAACAAACCTGTATCCCAGAACTTAAAGTATAATAATAATAAAAACCTAAATAAATAAGACTCTGCTTGCTACTTTACAAAAAGATGAAAACTCATTTTTTCATATTTTATGTCTCCCCCAGAAGGTCTGGTGGAGAATGGAGAGCTCAGGGGAAAATGGGACTGATTGAAACACACTCACTGGAGGGTTTTGTGCTGCACATACCCAGGGGGCCCAACTACCATGAGAAACACTCTGTTCAGAATGCAGCCTGTTCCCTCCCCCTCAAGGCAAAGCACAGCCCTGGCCCTGGCTCCACAGTGTCCTGACAGCACAGACAGCACCTGGTCCAGCCCCCACGACATGGCTGATGGAAACCGAGGCCTGGAGAGGAAATGTGGGTTGTTGGGTTGAGTGGTGCCCTCCCCACAAAATGGTATGTCCACTTGCAACATGTGAACGTGACTTTATAGGAAAAAAATCTTTGAGGATGTAATTCAGGATCTCGAGACGTGATCATCAGGATTAGGGTGGACCCTAAATCCAATGATAAGTGTCCCTAGAAGAGAAGGCGCAGAGGAGGGGAGTGGCACTGAGGGGAAAGGCATGTAAAGAAAGAGATGGAGGCCGGGTGTGGTGGCTGATGCCTGTAATCCCAGCACTTTGGGAGGCCGAGGTGGGTGGATCACAAGGTCAGGAATTTGAGACCAGCCTGGACAACATAGTGAAACTCCGTCTCTACTAAAAACATAAAAATTAGCCGGGCGTGGTGGCAGGTGCCTGTAATCCTGGCTACTCGAGAGGCTGAGGCAGGAGAATTGCTTGAACCCGGGAAGAGGAGGTTGCAGTGAACAGAGATAGCGCCATGGCACTCCAGCCTGGGTGACAGAGTGACAGTCTGTCTCAAAAAAAAAAAAAAAAAAAAAGAAAAGAAAAGAAAAGAAAGAGATGGAAATTGGATCCTGCAAGCCAAAGGCGGCCAGGGACTGCCCATGGCCACCAGAAGCTGGAAGAGGAATGGGGGTCCACTCCCTCCAGGCTTCCAGGAGGAACCAGCCCTGCTGACTCCTTGATTTTGAGTTTCCAGCCTCCTGAACTGTAGAGAATATGTTTCTGTTGTTTGAGGCCACTCAGTTTGTGAATTAGGAGACCAATACAAGGATCTACTCAGCAAACAGTTGTGACCACCTCCTGTCCTTTGTGCCAGGAGCTGGTAATTCCAGCTGACCAAAGCAAGGGCCTGACCACAAAGAGGCTCAAATTAGGAGTGTGAGTCAGATGCAAGAGTGGCAGACAAAGCAAGAGCCCTGGGGCTTGGCCCAACCCAGAGAGCCCAAGACGGCTTCTAAGAGGAGGTGATGCCTGGGCAGGAAGAGGATTCCAGGCAGAGATAATAAAACCCAAAATAAGGTATCTGAGGGAGCTGCAGGCTGCTTGGTGTTGCTAAAAATTAAAGTCCATTGCATCAGGAATCAAGGGGAGAAGTGACAGGAGATGGGGCATAGCCAAGTCCCTTCCTCAGCACAGCTCACTGTGACTGAGGATGGGACATGGATGGCCCTCATGGGCAGATCCATCCAGAGCCCTACAGGGAAGACATCCTTGCTCCTGGCTTCCTTTCTGTGATGCAGACATTAGAGGGGGGTGGCTGTCATGTCACCAGACCATCATCTGGCCCACAGGCTGTCTGCCCCATGCCCATGTCCCCCTGCTGTCTAAGCTTTGCGAGGCTAGCAAACCCAGGGTCTCATTGTTCACTCCTTACTTAATGTAGCTTCTCATCCAGGGTTTGTGGAATGGATGAACAATTTCTGAGGATTAAATAGTATGCTGCTTTAAACACTTCTGAATGCCAGTGTGTTAGCTGTGCATTGCTTGTTCATTATTACAAGCTCCTCACGAGAACTTTGAAACTAGCCCGACTTGACAAGGCCATCCAGAACAAGAAGCCTTTAGCATGGGCTCCTAGACTTTGGGACAGTGTTTCCCAAAACCTGGTCTGTAGACCCTCTGCATCAGAACCTCCTGACACCGGCCAGGAGGCACAAATTCAAGCACTGGCCCTGGCCTTCTGACTCAGACTCTCTGTGGGTGGGACCTGGGTGCTGGCATATCGAACAGCCCCCAGGATACCCTGTGCATGCTGAAGTTTCAGGACCTGGCAGGAGAATCCTTAGAAAAAGGGAAGACAGCTTCTGGCTACTGCTTCTATTGGGCACTGCCGCCTTGACAGGGCAGGCAAGCCACACACCAGGAAATGGGCTATTTGACCCCACGGTTTGCCTCCACCAGGGTGACAGCTATTGAAGAAAAGTTGAGTGGAGGACCTGCAGAGAGGGTGACTGCCCATCCTGGTCTGCTCAAGACTGAGGGGTTTCCTGGGATGCAAAAGCCAGGAAGGTCCTGAGTAAGCCTAGGGGGGCTCTCCACCTGCCTTACCGTAGCCCAGGCTCAAGGAGCATCTCCGGGGCTCACTGTTACTCACCTGCAGAGAGGAAAGAGATCCTGGAGCCCTACCATTTCCACTAGAGCCTTGGTATCCCCTGCCCCTACGGGAGCTGACGAGTTTGATATGGCAGCTCTACAGTGAGAGGACGAAGCTTAAGAAGCAACTTTCACAGACAAGTAAAAGGACTGTGATAATTTTGACCCTGTAAACTTGTGAAGGGACAGTCTGAAGTGCTTCCCTTACAAACACTTTTCTCTTTCAAGATGTGGCCCCCAGTACTCAAAGGGGCTTTATGGTAGGAAAGAAAGCTTTCAAGCAGAAGCTCTTATCACAAAGCATTTGCCTTCCCCTCAGGGCAAAGGGCATGAGTATGTGTGCATGTGAGCATGTACACACACATACAGACACCCACACACAGGCACATACACACAGCCATTAGAGTTGATTAATCAACGTCCACCCTAAAGCTGCCCATTCTAGCTGCTTCTATTGTAACGGTTTCTTCAAACAATAGCTTTCCACCCGTAATACTAATAATTACAGCCGTTATTTATGGAGTACTCATTGTGCTGGGTACTGACGCATTTCCCGTGCACGATGGCATTGCCTTGCATTTCATTCTGGAACCATCCCCATTTTGCAGATGAGTACCCCAAAGTACAGAAAGGCTAAATAAGTCTCTCCAGTTTATACAGAGGGCAGATGGTGAAGCCAGAATTCAAAGCCTGTGTTCTTAATGACCACACCAGTGGTTCTCTTGAGGGGGTCTCAGAATCGCCTGGGGGTCTTGTGGAAACATGGATTGCTGGCCCCACCCCCCAGAGCTCCTGACTCAGTAGTCTGGGTAGGGTCAGGGAATTTGCATTTCTAACAAGTTCCCAGATGATGCTGATGCTGCCGGTCCTGGGACCACACTTTGAGAACCAGTGCACGATACCATATTGCCTTCATTAATCCAGAAGGGCTGCTGTGTAAGAGCAATGACAATAATCATAATTAAAAATGAATGTTCTGCAGTGCTTATTAGGTTCCAGCCAGTATTCGTAGTGCTTTAAATACATTAGCTCATTTCATCCTCACACCCACACTCCATGATGGAGAGATGGTCATTACCCTCATTTCACATATGAAGACATTGACAGCAGAGAAGCTGAGTAACTTGCCAAAGGCCACACAGCCAATAAGTAGCAAAGACGGGATGCCATCTACCTGGTTCCATATTAAATTGATCAATAATTACCTGTGGTGGATTCAGACCTCATCCTGACTTGACTTGACCTGCCCCACCCTTTTCCAACCTGTTCCCTTATAATGTCTTCTATTCCTGTGATTTTATGTACTCAACATAAAGCAGCCATGTTTTTTTTTCCCTGGGCCAGCCCAGCCTCTGAAAACTGCAATGTGCATGGCGTGGACCCATGGGTTCCCTGTTTAAACAGACAGATCCCTAGAACAGTGCAGGATAAGGCATGAACTCATGACTATGGAATAATTTATCAGAAAAAAATCTCCCTAGAATAGTGATTCTTAACCTTTTGTGGGGTACAGGCTCTTCTGAGACCCTGATGAAAATAGTAACCCTCTTCCCTGGAAGACACACATGTCCATATACACCCGAGATGTTGCATCCAATGCTAAGGCAGTTATGAATGTTCTGAAACCATTCATGGTCTGTATGCCCCCAGGTAGGGCTCTGCCTCAGAAAGCAAAGAACAAAAAGCCAGGGCAAGTGGTTTCCTCAAGTTCAGCCCCTCCTTCCATGAATGCAGCTTTCATCACGTAGATCACATGGTCTTAAAGTCCCCCTCTGCCTGCAAAGCAGTGTCTGACTCTTAGCCTGCCATGCAAGGTGCTCCTACCTGGGAAACAGTACCCCACTCCTGCAGCTTCACCTCAGGAGGATCTCAGGCTACCCTCAGGCCCCAAAGACAGTTGAATTTCCACTGGTCTTTGAAGTGTTCTGTTAAAAATGCAAATACTATAGGAAGGGATCACTGACCACAGCTGGCCCTAATACATATGCAAAGTGTTATGAAATGTTATGAGCTTTAAGATCTTGAAGCTGATTATAAGGAGAAAAGAGGCACCTGCTTAATCCTAGTTGTCTTGGGCCTCTGTGAATGATGCTGCAACAGACATCTTTGTCCATGCGGAAACCGCCTTAGCAAAGATTATGACAGCAAGGGGAGTCTAGCACAGCTGACCCTATCTTGCTTCTAGCCTCACAGGCTGGCTGTCCTTGCTCATTCCTGGGCATAGGCCAAGCTAACTGTAGGAAGAATTTAGTTTATGGTTTAACTTTGAAGCAAGGATGATCATAGTCCCTCTCTAAAACTGATCTCCTGCATGTTTGGGGCCTGAAACTGCTTTTGTAAGACTAATGAAAGGCCACAAGACTATGATTATGAGAGGGGCCTGAATTCTGCTAAAATGTAGGCATACTTTCTATAATCCCTTACTGCTCTGGAGTCAGGTAGCCAGAGGTCACAAGATTTGTGACTGCCCCAATTGCTCCCATAAATAACATTACTATTGTAGAACCTGAGATTGGCCTTTGGAGATGTTTTTCAGACTTCTGAATTCTGGCATCCGACTGACCCCACCTAGACTCATGACTCATGACTCAGTTGGTCCTGTGGTTCCACCAATAGGCAGGCTCAGCACATGAGGACCCCTTTCCACACCCCTGTGATTGTGTCCCCAACCAATCAGTAGCACCCATTCCCTAGTCCCCTGCCCACCAAACTATCCTGGAAAAACCCTAACCTCCTAACCTAGGGGGAGAATGATTTGAGTAATAACTCCATCTTCTGTGTGGCTGGTGTAGCATTAGTTAAACTCTTTCTTTACTGCAATACCGTGATAGAAGTGAATGGTTTTTGTCTGTGCAGCAGGCGGGAAGAACCTGTTGGGCAATTACAATATGAGAGTACATGCCAGTAGTTTCATTTCTATGGAATATATCCCAGGAATGGGATTGCTAGGTCAAAGTTCATTTGAATTTTTAATGTTAACAGTTGTTAGCAGATTACTTTTCTGAAAGGTTCTAACCATTCACACTTCCATTCAAAGTGCAGGAGAGAGCTTTTTGGCCTACATGGCCTCTGGCAATATTTATCATTCTCTTAGATTTTTGTCAGGCTCTGGGGTAGAAAGTGATATACCATTGCAACTGTAATGCTTATGTAGTATTTAAGCTCTTTTCTTAACTGCTAGAGAATTTTAATATAATTCTTGCGCATTTGAATTTGCAGTTGTATACACGGCTTCTTCATATAGCCTGCCCTTTTTTTCTCTTGTATTGTTTGTTTTCATCAAATTTTAAAGCACTGAATACATCATACATATATATGTACATATATATACACACACACACATGCATACATAGAGTCATCTGTGCTGCCAGCATTCTTTCCAAACTCACCATTTGTCTTTTTTTTTTTCTTGAGACAGATTCTTACTCTGTTGCCCAGGCTGGAGTGCAGTGGCACAATCTCAGCTAATTGCAACCTCTGCCTCCCGGGTTCAAGCCTCCCAAGTAGCTGGGACTGCAGGCATGCACCACCACAGCTGGCTAATTTTTGTATTTTTAGTAGAGACAGGGTTTCACCATATTGGCCAGGCTGGTCTGGAACTTCTGACCTCAGGTGATCCACCCACCTAGGCCTCCCAAAGTACTGGGATTACATGCATGAGCCACCACACCCAGTCTATCATCTGTCTTCTTATTTCATTCATGAGTGTTTTTGCCATGTATATTTTAAAATTTTATAGACCCTAATATTCCTACCTTTTCTTTTTTAACATCTGGGTTACTTGTCTTGGTTCAGAAGGTTTTTTCCACCCTTTGATTATACATATTGTTTATCTTGCAAATTTTTAATCTTTTTAACACAAGTCTGTAATCCACCTAAATTTTTTTGGATGATGTAAAATAGTGATTCAATTTTGTTTCCTTCCAAAAGGAGAACCAGTTGTTCCAGCACCATGTGTTCAAGTATCCATTTTCCCAACCAAATTTAGCCACCATTTTTATTACATGAAAATCCTTGTTAAGCAGGACCAGTTTCTGCATGCTCTATTCTGTTCCACTGATCTGTTTAGTCCGATACCAGTGCCACATTGGTTGGGTTACTCTGACTTTTTCCAAAATTCCAGTGTCAGGTAAGATGAGTCATTCATTCTTCATTTATACCTTTGATACGTCCAGGGCATGGCCTACTTTCAGGCCCACGCATGTTTGATGTGTGTGTGGGGACAATTATCAGGCATTTATTTTTCCATATAGATTTATATATTAAATTATTCAATAACTCACTTCAGAAAAATATTACATTTGAAATTCCAATCAAAATTTTATTTCATTTACATATTTATTTTTAGGTGAACTGACATTTTTATAAGAAATATTATTTTACAACCCACTATGTCCTTTCCTTTGATCAGCTCTGTATTAGTTCTATATCCTTCCTTGAGATCTTCTAATGTTCTCCATATAGGTCCTGTCTTTTACAATTATATTTGTTTATAAATACTTTAGAGTGTTTATCACTACTGCAAATAAAATATTTCTCCTCCTTTCCATTTCTGGATGCTTATTTACTGGAAGAGAGAAAGACTATTGATTTTTGTGTTTTATCTTATAACCATTCCACCTTACTAAATTCTTTTTGCCATTCTCTTTATTTTAAGCACTTATTACTGTCTTAAGCATAGTTTTTTCAAACACAGAATATGGTTGCATTTCATCTTTTAACCCAATATGAAAGTCCCTGTCTTTGGGTGGGAAAAATCCAGCCATTCAACATACAGAGTAATTGCTGGTAGACCTTGTTCTATTTTTTACAATTTGTTTTATGTTTAGTATTTGGTTCTCCTTTTTTGACTTTTATTGTCTTAGTTTAGGTCTAATGACCAAGATGTTCCTATTCATTTTACTTCTTCCCATTGTGAATATGGAGCTCTTCTGTCCACACCCATTCCATTAGCATTGACTTTTCCTTTGCTGGCTCTCTTCTTTGATTATACATTTTGCTACAAATATCCAGAAGTAAGATGTTAACTATTCTCTCTCTCTCTCTCTAAAGATATATATTTACTATATCTATATCTAGATAGATAGATACATAGATAGATAGATAGATAGATAGATAGATAGATAGATAGAGATAGATAGATAGAAACCTTCTTTTAAATTTTTTTTTAAGAGACCAGGTCTTACTCTGTCACCCAGGCTAGAATGCAGTTCCACAATCATAGCTCACTGCCACTTTGAATTCCTGGGCTCTGTCAGGCCTCTGAGCCCAAGCCTGCATGTATACATCCAGATGGCCTGAAGCAAGTGAAGAATCACAAAAGAAGTGAAAATGGCCGGTTCCTGCCTTAACTGATGACATTCCACCATTGTGATTTATTCCTGCCCCACCTTAACTGAGCGATTAACCTTGTGAAATTCCTTCTCCTGGCTCAGAAGCTTCCCGACTGAGCACCTTGTGACCCCCGCCCCTGCCCATAAGAGAAAAACCCCCTTTGACTGTAATTTTCCACGACCCACCCAAATCCTATAAAACGGCCCCACCCCTATCTCCCTTGGCTGACTGTCTTTCTGGACTCAGCCCACCCGCACCCAGGTGAAATAAACAGCCTTGTTGCTCACACAAAGCCTGTTTGGTGGTCTCTTCACATGGACGCATGTGATAGGCTCAAGTAATCCTCCGTCCTCAACCACCATGCCCAGCTATTTTCTCTCTTCGTCTCTCTGTCTCTCTCTATCTCTCTCTGTCTCTCTCTCTCTCTCTCTCTCGTGTAAAGACAAGGTCTCACAATGTTGCCCAAGCTGGTCTTAAACTCCCAGCCTCAAGCAGTCCTCCTGCCTCAGCCTCCAGAATAGCTGGGATTATAGGGGTAAGCCACGAAGCCCTGCAGATGTGAACTATTCTCTTTCCCACCAAAGATGCCTATGCACCAAGATTCTCAGCATTGCTCTTACTCTCTCTCGGCCCAGTGAGATGGGTCCTGGAGATATTCTCACTTTCCTCCTTCAGCTTAGTCCTCCTTTTTGCCCACCGCCCCCTCCCTCTGGCCCCTGCAATGAGACTTTGAAGTTGATGTCAATTTGCCCCTTTACTGCACCACTCCAAACTCCTAGGTTTTGCTGTGATGGTTTCACAGTTTTGAACTCTGTGTGATAGTCTCTTCCTTCTGTTTGAGGAGAATTTAACAAGCATATTATGCTACTCCCAGACAGTTTCATCATGTTCATCTGCGTCTAATTGTGCACACACATATATACAATATTATGTTTAACTACATATCACTGAATACCATGTACCCTGCCCTTCATCTCCCCATCTTTAGTCTATCTTTGGGTTCATTTATCATTTAATGAATATTATTATCAAGTCCCTTTTCAGATGGATCATGTGAGTATATTCTTCTAGTGAAGGATGGCCTTGACTGAGTACGGATTTGGTTTCTCCATCCTTTTCACTCAGCTGTCTGTAGATGCAATTACACCATCTTCAATCTTCTAGTTAATGCAGAGAAGTCTGATGTGAGTCTAATTATTTATCCTTTTAGGTAATTTATTTCTGCTAGGAAGCTCATAAAACCTTCTATTTATCCTTAGAATTCAGGGATTTACCAGGATATGCCTACATCTATGCCTTTTCTTATTAATCCAGGCCTAGAACTTGGTACAACTTTTCCATCCACAGACTCCGTTTTTTTCTTTGTCTCAAGACAGTGGTCTTCTGTTATGTCATCTGTTCCTTGATTGTCCTTTCTCTATGTATCCCTTTCTCATTTTCTGAAATGCCTGTAGTTCGTGTATTAAGTCTCCCGCCTCTGTCCTCCTAGTCTCTTATCTTTTCTCTCCTGATTTCAAAGTCATGTTGTTCTGAGATTTCAGATAGTTCATGCACTTGGCCCTCTGAGCCACTGACTTAGGCCTCAACTATGACTGACACCTCCTTTTCCTTTGTTTAGCTCAGAGACTAGTCCCAGGGAGTCTTTTTCTTACTATCACCTGAACATCTTTATATTACTCTTATATTTTAAAATTCAAGTCATCTGCTTCCCCCAGGCCCTCTGTTTCACTGAGTACCTGTTCTGTCTATCTTGGCTTCCCTCTCTCTCCACCTTTGGACCCTCTAGATAGGTTATGGGTTTTTGTTTTTTTTCACCTCTTTAGGGTGCTGGTTTAGTTTGATTATTAATATGTCCTCAGCAGAAGTTTATGCAGGTAAAAAGGTAGAGCTGGTGTAGACCAGGGGTTAGCCCCTGGCCCCACTGCTGAGGCTCCTGGCTAGCAGAGCCTCCCTGCTCTCAAGGCTTCCTGTGCTGACCCAGCATCAAAGGAAGGCAGAACTTAATCCACTATTTCATTGCCTTCTTCAGCAGTTGCTGTCCAAGGACCAGGCCCATAGTGTGGGTAAGTGGTGGCCTTTCCTCCACTCCTTCTGAAGTCCTCAGGTCTCTGAGGCCCAAGTGCTTCTCACTGGGTATCTTAAAATGCCCAGTATTTACCCTGGAACTCCAGGAAGGTGATGTCTGGGCCCTTGCTCAACCTCATAGGGGATAATGATTCATACCTGTAATTAGCACAAAACCAGGACCACCCCCCCACCCCACGCTCTGGAGATTAGCTCCCTCTGGGATCCGTAGACAAGGCAAACAGAATGGAGAAGGGAAACAAGGGCTCAGCCAGTTAACAGACTTCCAGATTCCTCCTCATTAACATCATTAGTATTAAACGTTAGAAGGAGGGAGGATGACACAGGAAAAAAAAAACTGGGACAAAAAAGAGTGGAGCATTTCGCAAATCAAGATGTTTAGGAATTTGAGACTAATATTTATTAAGCATGTACTATGTGCCAGATAGACATTGATACTTTTGTACATTATCACATCTCATTCTCTTATCAATCCTAAAATTAGATATGTTTATCCTCAATTATAGATGAGAAAACAGCTGCAGATGAGAGATTCAGGAAGGTTAGCCCAAAAGTTCAAAGTCTAACGGGTAGAAGAAGTGGCAGAGGTAAGATTGAAATTGGAATAAGGTCTTCCCTATTCCAAGATCATGATCTTTTACTGCACCATACTGAGCACAGGTACTTTCAAATTTTTTTTTTTTTTTTTTTTTGAGACAGATTCTTGCTCTGTTGCCCAGGCTGGAGTACAGTGGTGTGATCTCTGCTCACTGCAACCTCTGCCTCCCGGGTTCATGCCATTCTTCTGCCTCAGCATCCCAAGTAGCTGGGACTACAGCCGCCCACCACCATGCCTGGCTAATTTTTTGTATTTTTAGAGAGACGGAGTTTCACCATGTTAGCCAGGATGGTCTCGATCTCCTGACCTCGTGATCCACCCGCCTCGGCCTCCCAAAGTGCTGGGATTACAGGCGTGAGCCACTGCGCCTGGCCCTCAAATATTTTTCTTAAAAAACAAACAAACCACTCTGTCTAGTAGTGTCTGGTTATTTTACAAGGCGTTGTAACAGTCACATCTCCCAGTGGTGACACTACTTGGAATGAACATGCTGTTTCTGAGCAGGGGAAGAATTCATTTTCCTCCTGTAAGAATCTGCCAGAACTAAGAATAGGCCAGGGACAACCTGTGTATTTAATAGAGCCCTGCATCAGGAGTGCCAGCCTGGTGAAGCATCCCCTTGGCTAATGAAGGAAGGCAGAGAGATGGCTGTGGCAGGGCTGGGATCACCAGAACTTACCTCTCAGAGGTGCTAGACACACATGCAACCTCACATGCACACGTAGGCTGCTATGGTTTGAATGTGTCCCCAGATTTTATGTGTTGGAAACTTAGTCCCCAAATTCATATATTGATGGCATTTGGTGGTAGGGCCTTTGGGGATAAATAGGATTAGAGAAGGTCATCAGGGTGGGGCCCCCATGGGGGGACTGGTGGCTTTATAAGAAGGGGAAGAGAGAACTAGATTAGTACACTTGCTCTGTCTTGCCATGTGATGCTTCCTGCCATGTCATGAGGTAGCAGGAAGGCCCTCAGCAGATGCTGATGTTATGCTTTTGTACTTCCCAGCCTCCAGAACTGTAGAATAAATAAACCACTATTCTTTATAAATTACCCAATCTGTGGTATTCAGTAATAGCAACAGAAAATGGACTAAGACACTTGCATACACACATGACATGTACACATCATGTACACACACACCACAAACATACACACATGCACATCCACAGCAGACATGCCACACATACACCACATACATACATACACATGCACACATAACCATGATACACATACACACAAACAACACACACACATGCACACACCCCACACACATACTTACTGTGCATAAACATACATATGCATGCATGCACACACACCACAGATGCACACACATACACACATACACATGCTACACATACACACAAACAGCACTTATTCATACCACACGTGCACACATCACATGTAGGCACACACATGCACACACATCCCCACATACATACATGCACCACACACATAGACATACACATGGATACATGTGCACACACCACACATGCACACGCATACCACACATATACATATACATGCACACAGACACACAAACAATGTACAATACTATCTTCAACTTGAATGTTTGCTGGAATCAAGTCAAACAGCTTTAGCATAGGAGCAAAGAATAAGAACTTCCCAGTTAATGACTTTGTATTTTTTAAAAACTGTCTTTTTTTAACTCTTGGCTCTTATATGTTGCACAAGTAGCTTTATGCTAGCAATCAAGCAAATGAGAAAGATGGGAAAACATTCACCCAGAATCCCTCTAGTCCAGCCCAACACTTTGTTTTAATTTTTCCACATCTCTCCACATCCCTTCATCAGATGAAGGCATATTTTACAAAGCTCCAGTGTTTTTCCACTTGTCTTTTCCTGTGTTACAACATTACTTTCAGAATTATTGTTATCAGCCAAAATTTGTTCCATCAAGTGGAGATGTCTTGATTTACTTTGTTGTGTAAATATCTCCACTGCTGTATGTCAGGCCTCTGAGCCCAAGCTAAGCCATCATATCCCCTGTGACCTGCACATACACATCCAGATGGCCGGTTCCTGCCTTAACTGATGACATTCCACCACAAAAGAAGTGAAAATGGCCTGTTCCTGCCTTAACTGATGACATTATCTTGTGAAATTCCTTCTCCTGGCTCATCCTGGCTCAAAAGCTCCCCTACTGAGCACCTTGTGACCCCCACTCCTGCCCGCCATAGAACAACCCCCCTTTTCCTTTACCTACCCAAATCCTATAAAATGGCCCCACCCCTATCTCCCTTTGCTGACTCTCTTTTCGGACTCAGCCCGCCTGCACCCAGGTGATTAAAAGCTTTATTGCTCACACAAAGCCTGTTTGGTGGTCTCTTCACATGGACGTGCATGAAATTTGGTGCCTTAACTAGGATCGGGGGACCTCCCTTGGGAGATCAATCCCCTGTCCTCCTGTTCTTTGCTCCGTGAGAAAGATCCACCTACAACCTCAGGTCCTCAGATCGACCAGCCCAAGAAACACCTCACCAATTTCAAATCTGGTAAGCAGCCTCTTTTTACTCTCTTCTCCAACCTCCCTCACTATCCCTCAACCTCTTTCTCCTTTCATCTTGGCGCCACCCTTCAATTTCTCCCTTCTCTTAATTTCAATTCCTTTCATTTTCTGGTAGAGACGAAAGAGACACATTTTATCCGTGGACCCAAAACTCTGGTGCCGGTCACGGACTAGGGAAGGCAGCCTTCCCTTGGTGTTTAATCATTGCAGGGACACCTGATTATTCACCCAGGTTTCAGAGATCTCAGACCATGAAGGGATGCCTGCCTTGGTCCATCACCCTTAGCGGCAAGTCCCACTTTTCTGGGGGAGGGGCAAGAACCCCTCAACCCCTTCCCCTTCACCCTTAGCGGCAAGTCCCGCTTTTCTGGGGGAGGGGCAAGAACCCCTCAACCCCTTCTGCTTCACCCTTAGCGGCAAGTCTTGCTTCTCTGGGGGAGGGGCAGGAACCCCGACCTCTTATCTCTGTGCCCCGATCTCTTATTTCCGTGCCCCGACCTCTTATCTCTGTGCCCCAACCCCTTATTTCCACACCCTGACCCCTTCTCTGCTTTTCTGGAGGGCAAGAACCCCCCACCCCTTCTCTATGTCTCTACTCTCTTTTCTCTGGCCTTGCCTTCTTCACTATGGGCAAGCTTCCACCTTCCATTCCTCCTTCTTCTCCCTTAGCCTGTGTTCTTAAGAACTTAAAACCTCTTCAACTCTCACCTGACCTAAAATCTAAGCATCTTATTTTCTTCTGCAATGCCACTTGACCCCAATACAAACTCGACAGTAGTTCCAAATAGCTGGAAAATGGCACTTTCAATTTTTCCATCCTACAAGATGTAAATAATTTTTGTCGTGAAATAGGCAAACGGTCTGAGGTGCCTGACATCCAGGCATTCTTTTACACATCAGTCCTTCCCTAGTCTCTGTTCGCTATGCAACTCATCCCAAATCTTCCTTCTTTCCCTCCCACCTGTCCCCTCAGTCCCAACCCCAAGCATCGCTGAGTCTTTCTGATCTTCCTTTTCTACAGACCCATCTGACCTCTCCCCTGCTCGCCAGGCCAAGCTAGGTCCCAATTCTTCCTCAGCCTCCACTCCTCCACCCTATAATCCTTTTATCACCTCCCCTCCTCATACCCGGTCCGGCTTACGGTTTCATTCCATCTCTAGCCCTCCCCCACCTGCTCAGCAATTTACTCTTAAAAAGGTGGCTGGAGCTAAAGGCATAGTCAAGGTTAATGCTCCTTTTTCTTTATCCCAAATCAGATAGTGTTTAGGCTCTTTTTCATCAAATATAAAAATCTAGCACAGTTCATGGCTCGTTTGGCAGCAACCCTGAGATGCTTACAGCCCTAGACCCTAAAAGGTCAAAAGGCCGTCTTATTCTCAATATACATTTTATTACCCAGTCTGGTCCCGACATTAAATAAAACTCCAAAAATTAAATTGCAGCCCTCAAACCCCACAACAGGACTTAATTAACCTCACCTTCAAGATGTACAATAATAGAGTAGAGGCAGCCAAGTATCAACATATTTCTGAGTTGCAATTCCTTGCCTCCACTATGAGACAAACCCCAGCCACCCCAGCCACATCTCCAGCACACAAGAACTTCCAAACGCCTAAACCGCAGTGGCCAGGCATTCCTCCAGAACTGCCTCCCCCCGGAGCTTGCCACAAGTGCCAGAAATCTGGCCACCAGGCCAAGGAATGCCCGCAGCCCGGGATTCTTCCTAAGCCATGTCCCATCTGTGTGGGACCCCACTGGAAATCGGACTGTTCAACTCACCTGGCAGCCACTCCCAGAGCCCCTGGAACTCTGGCCCAAGGCTCTCTGACTGACTCCTTCCCAGATCTTCTCGGCTTAGCAGCTGAAGACTGACACTGCCTGATGGTCTCAGAAGCCCCGTAGACCATCACAGATGCCGAGCTTTAGGTAACTCTCACAGTGGAGGGTAAGTCCGTCCCCTTCTTAATCAATACGGAGGATACTCACTCCATATTACCTTCTTTTCAAGGGCCTGTTTCCCTTGCCTCCGTAACTGTTGGGGGTATTGACAGCCAGGCTTCTAAACCTCTTAAACCTCCCCAACTCTAGTGCCAACTGAGACAATACTCTTTTAAGCACTTCTTTTTAGTTATCCCCACCTGCCCAGTTCCCTTATTAGGCCGAGACACTTTAACTAAATTATCTGCTTCCCTGACTATTCCTGGACTACAGCTACATCTCATTGCCACCCTTCTTCCCAATCCAAAGCCTCCTTTGCATCCTCCTCTTGTATCCCCCAACCTTAACCCACAAGTATAAGATACCTCTACTCCCTCCTTGGTGACTGATCATGCACCCCTTACCATCTCATTAAAACCTAATCACCCTTACCCCATTCAATGCCAATATCCCATCCCACAGCATGCTTTGAAAGGATTAAAACCTGTTATCACTCGCCTGCTACAGCATGGCCTTTCAAAGCCTATAAACTCTCCTTACAATTCCCCCATTTTACCTGTCCTAAAACCAGACAAACCTTACAAGTTAGTTCAGGATCTATGCCTTAACAACCAAATTGTTTTGCCTATCCACCCCATGGTGCCAAACCCATATACTCTCCTATCCTCAATACCTCCCTCCACAATCCATTATTCTGTTCTGGATCTCAAACATGCTTTCTTTACTATTCCTTTGCACCCTTCATCCCAGCCTCTCTTTGTTTTCACCTGGACTGACCCTGACACCCATCAAGCTCAGCCAATTACCTGCCGCAAAGCTTCACAGACAGCCCCCATTACTTCAGTCAAGCCCAAATTTCTTCCTCATCTGTTACCTATCTCGGCATAATTCTCATAAAAACACATGTGTTCTCCCTGCTGATCCTGTCGGCTAATCTTCCAAACCCCAACCCCTTCTACAAAACAACTCCTTTCCTTCCTGGGCATGGTTGGATACTTTCACCTTTGGATACCTGGTTTTGCCATCCTAACAAAACCATTATATAAACTCACAAAAGGAAACCTAGCTGACCCCATAGATCCTAAATCCTTTCCCCACTCCTCTTTCCATTCCTTGAAGACAGCTTTAGAGACTGCCCCCACCCTGGCTCTCCCTGACTCATCCTAACCCTTTTCATTACCCACAGCTGAAGTGCAGGGCTGTGCAGTCAGAATTCTTACACAAGGACTGGGAATGCACCCTGTAGCCTTTTTGTCCGAACAACTTGACCTTACTGTTTTAGGCTGGCCAACATGTCTCCGTGCAGCAGCTGCTGCCACCCTAATACTTTTAGAGGCCCTTAAAATCACAAACTGTGCTCAACTCACTCTCTACAGCTCTCATAATTTCCAAAATCTATTTTCTTCCTCACACCTGATGCATATACTTTCTGCTCCCCAGCTCCTTCAGCTGTACTCACTCTTTGTCGAGGCTCCCACAATTACCATTGTTCCTGGCCTGGACTTCAATCCGGCCTCCCACATTATTCCTGATACCACACCTGACCCTCATAATTGCATCTCTCCGATCCACCTGACATTCACCCCATTTCTCCACATTTCCTTCTTTCCTGTTTCTCACCCTGCTCACACTTGGTTTATTGATGGCAGTTCCACCAGGCCTAATCGCCACACACCAGCAAAGGCAGTCTATACTATAGTACAAGCCACTAGCCAGCCTCTTAGAACCTCTCATTTCCTTTCCATTGTGGAAATCTATCCTCAAGAAAATAACTTCTCAGTGTTCCATCTGCTATTCTACTACTCCTCAGGGATTATTCAGCCCCCTCCCTTCCCTACACATCAAGCTCAAGGATTTTCCCCCACCCAGGACTGGCAAATTAGCTTTACTCAACATACCCCGAGTCAGATAACTAAAATACCTCTTGGTCTAGGTAGACACTTTCACTGGATAGGTAGAGGCCTTTCCCACAGGGTCTAAGAAGGCCACCACGGTCATTTCTTTCCTTCTGTCAGACATAATTCCTCGGTTTGGCCTTCCCACCTCTATACAGTCCAATAATGGACCAGCCTTTATTAGTCAAATCACCCAAGCATTTTTTTAGGCTCTTAATATTCAGTGAAACCTTTATATCCCTTACAGTCCTCAGTCTTCAGGAAAGGTAGAACAGACTAATGGTCTTTTAAAAACACACCTCACCAAGCTCAGCCACCAACTTAAAAAGGACTGGACAATACTTTTACCTCTTTCCCTTCTCAGAATTCAGGCCTGTCCTCAGAGTGCTACAAGGTACAGCCCATTTGAGCTCCTGTATAGACACTCCTTTTTATTAGACCCCAGTCTCATTCCAGACACCAGACTAACTTGGACTGTGCCCCAAAAAACTTGTCATCCCTACTATCTTCTGTCTAGGCATGCTCCTATTCACTGTTCTCAACTACTCATACATGCCCTGCTCTTGTTTACGCTGCCAGTTTATACTGTTTCTCCGAGCCATCACAGCTGATATCTCCTGGTGCTATCCTCAAACCACCACTGTTAAAGTAAATAAATAATCTTTGCTGGCAGGGCTATGCTGAACCTCCTTAGGCACTCTCTAATTAGATGTCCTAGGTCCTCCCAATTCTTAGTCCTTAAATACCTGTTTTTCTCCTTCTCTTATTCCGTTTAGTTTTTCACTTCATACAAAACTGTATCCAGGCCATCACCAATAATTCTAAATAACAAATGTTTCTTCTAACAACCTCACAGTATCACCCCTTACCACAAAATCTTCCTTCAGCTCAATCTCTCCCACTCTAGGTTCCCACGCCGCCCCTAATCCCACTCAAAGCAGCCCTGAGAGACATTGCCCATTATCTCTCCATACCATCCCCCAAAAAGTTTCACCGTCCCAACACTTTACTACCATTTCATTTTATTTTTCTTATTAATATAAGAAGACAGGAATATCAGGCCTTTAAGCCCAAGCTAAGCCATCATATCCCCTGTGACCTGCATGTACACATCCAGATGGCCGGTTCCTGCCTTAACTGATGACATTCCACCACAAAAGAAGTGAAAATGGCCTGTTCCTGCCTTAACTGATGACATTATCTTGTGAAATTCCTTCTTCTGGCTCATCCTGGCTCAAAATCTCCCCTACTGAGCACCTTGTGACCCCCACTCCTGCCCGCCATAGAACAACCCCCCTTTTCCTTTACCTACCCAAATCCTATAAAACGGCCCCACCCCTACCTCCCTTTGCTGACTCTCTTTTCGGACTCAGCCCGCCTGCACCCAGGTGATTAAAAGCTTTATTGCTCACACAAAGCCTGTTTGGTGGTCTCTTTACACGGACGCGCATGAAACTGTATCTTTTTCATTGTTTGCAAAGATTTGCCACCATACATAACAGCGCAGGGAACATTTTCATGGAGAGGGGTTCTACTGTTTTGGAGGCTGGATTGGTGGGTGGGTGGATGGGAGAGGTTGAACTCAAATTTATCTTTGTGGGACTCTTGAAGAAACCCAGAGATGGTGCGAGGTACTCACAGAGTGAGAGGCTGAGCTAGGAGGGTCAGCCACCCAGCTCCTCTCCAGCCAGAGCTTTGCTTTTGTCTCTTAGATGTTAGACCTTGGCAGACAGTGTTGTTTCACCAAAAAGTGGCACTGCTGAACATATGTTTGAAACTCAGAGTTCAGAATTAGACCTAAGCAGATTCCTATCCATCTCCCTTTTGTTCATTAAGGCATATTATCATTCATGAATGAGCATTGCATTTAATTAATCATTCATTCAGCACTTTTTGAAGATCCATTCTGTGCCAGGCTAAATTCCAAAGGTACACATACAAACAGGGAGTCCCTGCTTAACTGGCCCCAGTTTAGGTCGAGTGAGAGAGACACTCTAATGATGATCATGATAAAAGTTCACATTTATTGGCTTTTTACTAGTTACCAGTATATTCCCTTGTTTAATTCTCATAAGAGCCTTTTAAGGTTTTACCTGTGATATGCCCATTTTACAGATAAGGAGATTGAGGCTTAGTAATAAGCCAAATGTCCAGGGGTAATAAGTGTCATGCTGAGCTCTCTACTGCCATGCAACCCTGCATCGCTTGAAGAGGTGACTTGTCAAACCATATGACAATGGCAGCACTGTGCAGTATAAGCCATACAGTACTTTACAGTGCTATGCAGTATAAACCCTGGAACATGATGTGCTTTCCAGGGCAAAAACGGCAGAAGCGACAAGGAGGAGAAATTTCCCTGACAAAGAACAATGGAATGTGGGGCTTTAAGCATAGCAAATCCTTTTGGGCTCCTTGAAAAACTGGGTCAGCTCCCAGTGTTGAACACCTTCTTTGCCTGGGGTTTTCTACCTGGAACTGTGTGCAGACGTCATTACTGCCCCCCAGAGGACTGAATGGTCTGACAATGCTCCCCAAAGTTAATGACCAAAAATTATGCAAAATCTCAAGGAAATGAGAATCAGGGAAAATGTCCGTCACTCCATGCCACCATCCTTCCCTTTGGGGCTAAAGTTTCGAGACATGAAAACCAATCCATTTTAACACAAACCTCATGGATGCTTCTGGGAATGATGAAAAGGCTGCATTTGAAAGGAGATAAAAGAAAGCAAGGTGGGTCCTCTTTGGCTCTGTTCTCTCCCTGTTACGGATTTCTGAAAAGGCATCATTTGGGGGACAGGAAACAGCTTGGGATCTAGCTCCCAACTCAGAGTGTAACCTTGGGTGTCTCACTTCCCCTGGATGGCTCTTAGCCTCTCCTCTTGGGTCCCATGAAGGCGTTAGACCAGGTGTTACAGTCCGGGCTGTCCAGAGAAACTGAGCCAATAAGAGCTGTCTTACCTTTAGACACACATACTTTATGCATATCTTTATATACCTATATATTCATATCTATGTAGATATATAGGTATCCATATATGAATATATTATATATTTTATATATGTATTGTGAAAGGAAAATCTTGGGGCCCCCAAATTACTAAGCCACAGGGAAAAGTCAAGCTGGGAACTGCTCAGGGCAAACTTACCTCCCGTTCTATTCAAAGTCATCCTTCTGCTCACTGCGACAGATGCATACCTGAGTGCCTCCTTTGGAAAGGCTAATCAGAAACTCAAAAGAATGCAACCATTTGTCTCTCAACTACCTGTAACCTGGAAGCTCCCTCCCTGCTTTGAGAACCAACGTATTTCTTACATATATTGATTGATGTCTCATGTCTCCCTAAAATGTATAAAATCCAGCTGTGCCCCAACCACCTTGGATGCATGTCATCAGGACTTCCTGAGGCTGTGTCACGCGTGTGCATCCTCAACCTTGGCAAAATAAACTTTCTAAATTAACTGAGACTGTCTCAGATATTCAGGGTTCACAGTATATACAATACAAATTTTATTTATATATACACATGTATATACATACCTCCATATATATTTTATACATTATGCATTCATATATTTTCATATATTTATATGTACACATATATAGAGAGATTTATGTGAAGGAATGGGCGGGAGCTGTTATGGGGGCTGGCAGGTCTGGTATCTGTAGGGCAAGCCAGTGGACTGAACACTCAGGCTCAGGTCGAAGCTGTAGTCTTCAGGTAGAATTTCTTCTCCAGATAACTTCAGTTTTACTCTCCAGACCTTTGACTGATTAAATGAGGCCAATCTATATTATGAAAGATAGTCTTTTTTAGTTAAAGTCAACTGATTATGACTGTCAACCTTATCTACAGAATATCTTCACAGGAGCCAAAACCTGGTCTTCTCACCCGTCAAAAGGGGGATAAATGGGGCCGGGTGTGGTGGCTCACGCTTGTAATCCCAGCACTTTGGGAGGCCGAGGCCGGTGGATCACCTGAGGTCAGGAGTTTGAGACCAGCCTGGTCAACATGGTGAAACTCCTACTGAAAATACAAATTAGCCGGACACGGTGATGGGCGCCTGTAATCCCAGCTACTTAGGAGGCTGAGGCAGAAGAATCGCTTGAACCCCGGAGGCAGAGGTTACAGTGAGCCAAGATCGCACCGCTGCACTCCAGCCTGGGTGATAGATAGAAAGAGTCTCAAAAAAAGGTGGGGGGGGGGAGATAAATGATCCCCTCCTCAAAGACCATTAAAGGTTAAAGGAAATGGTATTTGTGAGCTGCTTAGCAGAGTAACAGGCACATCAAAAGTGCTCAGAAAATCTGTACTCAAAAACCCAATACTCACAGCCTGAGGAGCCAATTACTCTCCTCTTGTTCTCTCTAAAACCCCCTTCAATCAGGCTGACACCTCTGCCCCTCCCCCAAAGTTGCTGTGGCCAAGGTCAGCTGAGCCATCAGCAGCAGTGCTGCCCTGGCCCTTCCCTCACTCCTGGAAACACTCCCTTGCTTTGATGTCCCCAGTCCAATACATGACCTCATCATTCCTCCTGCTTCCCTGGCTGCTCCCCTCCCCTCCCCTTGGTTGGTCCCTCCTCCTCATCACCCCCACCCTGCACCTCTATACCTCTTCCCTGCTTAGTTTTCTTCAATTGCTATGTGCAACTTGTTTATTTTCCCTGGCTCCTCCCACCGTGAATCCGTGAAGGCAGATACTTTGACTGTTTTGTTAATTATTTTACCCCAGCGTCTAGAAGAGTGCCTTGTGCATGGATGTTTGTCTGTGGACGAATCAATACATGTGATTGATGATGACAATGGTGGCAATGGCAGTGACGACATGACGAAGTGTGCACATACCCTAGACGCTGCTCAAACAACACCCAGTTTGGACAGAACAAAGATGTGCAGTGAAAAGTGTATAAAAAGGATGTGATCAAATCTGACTTGTCATCCCAGTACCCTCTGTTCATTACGAGTAGCTTAACTTACCTGAGCTGGATTCATCCCAGAGATTTAGACAATATCCAGCCCAAGAACCAAGGGATAGTCAGATTCTACCTGTAAGTGAAGACGGTAAGTGCACCCACCCATACGTGGAGAGCTCTCTTCCCTGAGATAAGCCGGCTTGACCGGCTGGAGCCAAAATGGCTGCCCTGTTGCCACACTCGCCTGCTGATGGCTTGTGCCTGGGCTTACATCTCTCTTCCCCGGACCCTGCCCCTAGCTCCTTCTCCTTCTTCTGCTTTCCCCAGCCTCTCAGCTTCCAAAGATACCACCTAGAGCCCTTTATAGCTGCTTTCTTTCCCTTCTAATTTCTCTTCCTGCCTTATTTCACCGGCATGTATACTTTACTTATTTTAATTACAGTGAGCTTTCAATTTTGAATCCAGCTTTTAGTCTTAACATCATGGCCTCCACATTGTATGCTGTTGCAGCATGTTCTCATTTTTATGCCCCAGTAAGTGTGCTGATTGGATTATCCATCACCCACTCAGTGTTGGAGCTGGGCTCTGTGCTAGGTCTGTCTCGGTTTCCAAGGAGCTTGCAGCCTGGCTTCACGATTTCATGCCCACGCTAGCTTAAATAGTCCTTATTATTGGATTTTTGGGGTTTGTTCAGATATCCACTTTGGTAAATGATTCTGGGATTAATATCATTGGGCATAAGGGTTTTCCCAGTTTGGGGGTCGTTAATTTCTTTGACCTTTTATGGAGCACCTCTATACTGTCAGGTGGTCTGCATTCAACTTGACAACATCCCTGCACTCCCATCCCCTTCTTTGCTGCATCACAACCAAATTTCCCAGTATCATCTTTAAATGAGGTTTCTGCTTCATTTCTACAAATGAGAAGCCCTTGCTTGACACGTGGCAGGAAAAAGAGAAGAAGCTGTTCCCATTCAAAGGAGTCTGAGGATAGGCAGCTGGGATCGTCAGTACCAAATGCCCTTTGCTTCCTGGTGTCCACTGCAGTCTTCCTGCTCCAGGGACGTGGGCAGCTGGGATCACCGACGGTGCCTTTGCTGTAAAACCCAAGCCTTTATACTACCTTGGATGAATGATGCGGTGTTCCTCTCATATCCTCTTTTCAGGGGGCTGATGGGTCACAGTTGTATCCCTCACTGGACATTGCCCTCCCCGTGGGGTTTGGCCTTGCCCAAGCTTACATCCTTTCCAAAAGAACGGCCAGTAGCCAGTGGCTGACCAGTGCCTAGATACAAAGGCCCAGCTCTCTTTTTCTGGTTTGAGACAAAACTGAAGACCATCCCAGCTCCAGAGCTCCCCGTAAGACTGGCTGAGGCTTTGCGGCAACCACACTGCGAGTCAGCATCTCCTTCCACCCAGTCCTCCTTCCTCCTTTCCTTACAGCTGCATCCCCAAGACACTTTTCAGTAAACCTTCTATATACAACTGTCCTTCTCAGAGTTGTTTTCAGGGAACCCCTAGACACTGATCTTTGCTGACCAAGCTCTTACAATGATCACATAAGCCATACAATTTCAGAGTGTATTTGCTATGGCAACTGCACTGATTATCTTGATGAAAACAGAAATTGAGGCTGGAAGTAAAGCTCTGTTATGGCAACAAACCTAAAATATGTGATACTTGCTTCATTGTGGGGTGACAGGCATTGAGGAAAATTATTACTTAGGATGCAAATATGTCAATTCATGTTGTCATAAAACACTACCATGTGTGGTGAAACCAGCCTACGGTTATTTCGGAAGCAGACCATGTGCTTACTAAATTGACAACTCTAGGGTTGGACTTGGAAAACATGTCTTCAGTACTATGTGTTGGTTGCTATTGGCTGCATTCATAAGGTATTATAAGAAGAGATGAGCTTACAGTGAAAAAAAAAAGGTTGGGGGAGGGGAGCAGAGAGGGAGGAATAGAGAGAATCCAGAAATGTGAAGATTACATGATGAAAAGCCAAGTGCTTCTGGATCCCAAACAGGAAGACATGGAGCAAAAAAGTCTTTAAGGTATAAAATCTCAACCAAACTTCCCTGTAAAGATCAAATTCATGGCAAAGATCAGAGTAAGGGCAGGATTTTCCTACCTACTACTCCAGATGACTTCAGTGGCGCTTCCATTGAGTTGGGTGGGGCACAGGGCAAGGGAGTGAAGAAATAATGCAGATTGAGAATCAGTTTTAAAACAATTTTTTGGGTGCAGTTACTGATGCATGGATTTGGCTGGGAGCAAATAAATCACGAGTGTATAGCATACCTCAAAGATACTGTGGGTTTGATTTCAGACCACTGCAATAAAGTGAAAATCACAATCAAGTAAGATACATGAATATTTTGGTTTCCCAGTGCGTATAAAGTTATGTTTACACATACTGTAAGCTATTAGGTGTGCAATAGCATTATGTCTAAAAATGTACATACCGTAATTTTAAAATACTTTATTGCTGAAAACTGCTAACAAATCATCTAAGCCTTCAATGAATTGTAATCTTTTCATTGGTGTAGGGTCTTGCCTTGATACTTAAAGCTGCTGACTGATCAGGGTGACGGCTGCTGATGGTTGGCATGGCTGTGACAATTTATTAAAATAGACAAACATGAAGTTTCCCACATTGATTAACTCTTTTCTTCACAAAATATTCTCTGTAGTATTGTATGCTCTTAGATAGCATTTTACCCACAGTAGAACTTCTTTCAAAATTGAAGTCAATCCTCTCAAACCTTATCACTGCTTTATCAACTCAGTATATGTAATATTCTAAATCCTTTGCTGTCATTTCAATAATATTCAAAGCATCTTCACTGGGAGTTGATTTCATCTCAAGAGATTTCAGCAATTCAGTGATATCTTCAAGCTTCCCTTCTAATTCTAGTTCTCTTGCTATTTCTACTACATCAGTAGTTACTTCCTCTGCAAAGTCTTGAACCCCTGGAAGTCATTCATGAGGGTTGAAATCAATGTCTTTCAAACTCCTGTTCATATTGATATTTTGACTTCCTCCTATGGATAAGGAATGTTCTTAATGACATTTAGAATGGTGAGTGTTTTCCAGAAAGTATTCAATTTACTTTGTCCAGATCCATCAGAGGATTTATTATCTATGGCAACTATAGCCTTATAAAATGTATTTCTTAAATAATAAGACTTGAAAGTCAAAATTACCCCTTTATCCATGGGCTGCAGAATGGACGTTGTGCTAGCAAGCATCGAAACAACATTTGTCTCCTTGTACAGCATCATCAGAGCTCTTGGGTGACTAGGCTCGTTGTCAATGAGCAGTAATATTTTGAAAGGAATCTTTTTTTATGAGCAGTAAGTCTCAACAGGGGACTTAAGATACTCAGTAATTTATTCAGTAATCAATTTCTTAATTTCTCCTCTTCAGCTATGGAAGTCCTAGATGGCCTTTTCTTCTAGTAGAAGGCTGTTTCATCTACATTGAAGCCACCTTCATCAGTGATCTTCTGGATAACTTGCTGCAACTTCTACATCAGCACTTGCTGCTTTGCCTTGCTCTTACATGTTATGGAGACAGCTTCTTTCCTTAAAGCTCATGAACGAACCTTTGCTAGCTTCCAGCTTTTCTTCTGCAGCTTCTTCACTTCTCTCAACCTTCACAGAACTGAAGAGAGTTGGGGCCTTGTTCTGGGTTAGGCTTTGGCTTAAGAAAATGTGGCTGAATTGATCCTCTATTCTTATCACTAAAACTTTCTCCATATCAGCAATAAGGCTGCTTAGCCTTCTTATCTTTTGTGTGTTCACTGGAGCAGCACTTTCAATTTCCTTTGAGAATTTTTCCTTTACATTCACAACTTGGCTAACTGGCCCAAGAGGCCTAGCTTTTGGTCTGTCTCACTTTTTTGACATGCCTTCCTCACTAAGCTTAATCTTTTCTAGCTTTTAATTTAAAGTGACAGATGTGTGACTTTTCTTTTCACTTGAATGCTTCAAGGCCCATTGTAGGGTTATTAACTGGCCTAATGGCAATATTGTTATGTCTCAGGAAATAGGGAGGCTTGAGGAGAGGGGGAGAGATGATAGATCAGCTAATCAATGAAGCAGTCAGAACACATGCATTTATCAATTAAGTTCACTGTTTATGGCACCCCAAGACAATTGCAGTAGTGACATCAGAGATCACTGATCACAGATCACCATAACAGATATAATAATGAAAAAGTCTGAAGTATTTTGAGATTACCAAAATGTGAAACAGAGACACGAAGTGAGCACATGCTGTTAGAAAAATGAGACTTGCTGAACACAGGGTTGCTATAACCCTTTAATTTGTAAAAGATGGAGTATCTGTGAAGTGCAAAAAAGTGAAGTGCAATAAAATGAAGTTTATACTCGTACTACATTTTTGAGGGTCATATTACCAAAGAAACCATACAGACAGACTGAATGAGACCTTCAGTCTTCAAGCCTTAAGGCTTGTACCAAACTTTTAGAACAGCAGTCCCTAAGGAGGGCTTATTTCTCAATGCCTGATTCACATGCTACCAAGGAAGCTTATAAAAAAAGAAATAACCTCATGGGTGGAACCAGGTTCATGGAGAAAAGTGAACAAAGAAGCATCTCTCAGAGAGCAAAATTAGAGCCTAACCATGGATGCCAAGGATATGGGCTTTCATGACGTCTGCCCAGTGGGATTTCAGAATTGCTATGGACAGTGACTGTATGTACTTCCCATCCTTCCCCTTTCCAAGTGGGAAGGGCCTATTGAGGCCGTATTATCTCAGTTCCATCATTATATATTGGAAGCAGGGTTGGCAGGTGACTTTTTTTTTTTTTCAGTTTTGGTATCCTTGGACCAAAAGGAACCACATGCGAACTTGCTGGGAAGATGGACAGACATCACCCAGAGATCTGAGTTTGCACTGGATGTGGTGACTGGGGGAGATTTTAGAGGAAGAGTTGAGTGAGCTCTATGTGGGGGCAGAAAAAAATGAGAAGACAGTCATGAGAAGGGCACACTCAGCAGAGATGGCATACACCAAGTATTCCATGTGCTTCTTTGCACTTCTCAGCCTCCCTTGCAGCTGGATTGAGACTGTGAATAATTATGGCCTGTGAATGCAAGTGACATGTGTCTTTCTCTCTTGCAGAGGCAGTATACATCAAGTGACATACTAAAAAGTAGAAGAGACCCCCCTGAGCACATTGAACTTTACACAAGGAAAAGTATAAACCTTTATTCCATAAAGTCATAGAGATTCCTGGGTTAGTTTCTGCAGCAGACCCCAGCCTGTCCTGACTAATATTCTGACTATGTGCTACTTTTCTTCAAGTCACTGAGTAGGAACAGATATTGAATAACAAAATAACATGTTTAGGTAGTTACAAAGTTTCCAAATTTTAATAAAATTCTGATGCTCCTGGTCCCTAGACTTCTAGAACCTCTTCTGAACCAGTCTACAAGTTTGGTTGAACTTATTTTTTCTGCTTTTATTTCTGAGCGTGAGGGAGGAGCTGGAAGACTCACTTATAGCTCTCTCCTCTTTCTCACTCCAGCCCTTCAGTAAACTGTGTGGGCCAGGTTTGGGGGGGACTTACATTATTTTATATTCTTTAATTTACTGAAATATTATGTATTTATATATAAATAATATACAACTGCATTTATAAATACTATTATTCTAGAGGACACAGTCACTGGACTTTCCTCTATACTCCCCAATCCTACACTGAGTTATATTCAGGTTTGAGGTCCCCCATGGGACTAGGTTGTTTCATTCCTTCATGCTTTGGCTGCACTCCTTATTCTGTCTGGAACATCCTCTCTCCCCACCACCTTCTCCATACCCCAAACTCACCCGTTCATTTTCTCAAATTGGGCTCTGTCTGTGCTCCTGGGCTGACTAGACCACCCCCTCCTTGGTGAACGTGTGGTGCCTCCAGTACCCTAACCTCATCACAGGAAGGCCCTGTAGACATTTCCCTTCTGTGATAATTAATTCCATGTGTCAACTTGACTGAGCTAAGAGATGCCCAGATAGCTGGTAAAACATGATTTCTGGGCATGTCTGTGAGGGTGTTTCCGGAAGAGATTATCATTTGAATGAATGGACTGAGTAGAGAATGTGGGTGGGTGACATCCAATCTGTTGAGGGCCCAGATAGAAAAAAAATGACAGAAGAGGAGCAAATTCTCTTTCTTCTTCAGCTGGAACTTCCATCTTTTCCTGACCTTTGACATTGACTCCTTGTTCTTGGGCCCTCAGACTCCAGGACTTACACCAGCAGCCCCTCTGTTCTCAGGCCTTTGGACTCAGATTGAATTACATCACCAACTTTCCTGGGTCTCCAGCTTGCAGATGGCAAATCATGGAACTTCTCAGACTCCAAAATCACATAAGCCAATTGCTGTAATAAATCTCCTTTTAGATCTCTCTCGCTCTTTCTCTCCGTGTATATATATATACACACACACATACACACACACACACCTATATATCTTATTGGTTCTGTTTCTCTGAAGAGTCTTGACTAATACACCCTCTGTCTTCCCTTCCCTTTTCAACTGTGGGGTCCTGAAGCCAATATCTGTGTTCTGTGGTCTCTGTTTCCCCTGCACCAGCACATCTCATTTTGAGTTATCCACTGGTCTTGGCTTGTGTGACTTTGGCTTTGGGAGGAGGAGTCCTTGGGACTGGAAGGCTCCTGCTATGCTGAGACCATGGGAAGTGGGGAGCTCTGACTATGCTGGTCCTCAAAACAGGGCAACCAACCACCCCTTCGCTGCATCTCTCTGCTTTCAGGACTTGAGTGTTGCTCTTGAAAGTAAGGAAACCCAGGGAGAACAGTGAGGAATGAAATCCAAGAACTAAGAAAGGAGAAATCGCTAGATGAGCTCTCTCTTTGGAATTCCTCATGGAATAGGACAGGCCCCGGAGGACACTAACTCTGCCAGGATCAGATATCTGAATGTGCTGAGCCAACTAAATTTATGCTCCAATTACCCTCTGTTGTTCCTCCTAGATGTTCAGTGAACTTTTTGGAAGTTCTTGTGGCCTCAGCACAAGGACTCCAAAAACAAGAGCTTGGTCTTATGCAAGCTCCATTATTCAAGGGTGACAGTACCCTCACGGGAACCTGAATAGCCAGAGACAGGAGACCAGGGACAGAGCAAAGGATGCCATGTGGACTGCCGTCACCCCACACCTGCAGGTTCAAACACTGAGTATGTTTCAATAAGAAAACTGTCCCCAAAAGGCTCTTTGCAAGACCAATATGAAAACAAAGCCTGGATATATGCTGAGCAGTGACACCTGAAGTGAGGAGGCTCCCCTATTTCTCTCTCATATCCCACACAGGCAGGGTAGTCATCTTCCCAGGGATCTCACCTACTATAGCTACTGTTGCTGACCACCTGCTTCTGCTCTTCCCTGTTAGAAGTCACCCCTGCACCATTGCAAGTTTCCCACCGATTCAGCCAACACTGACTCACTGCCTACATGTACCAGGCACTGTGCTAACCACTGATGGTCTGAAATGAGTAAGGTGTATGCAGTAAATGGCAAGAGGGCCAGCCTTCTAAAATGTGCACCATCCAAATGGCTAAGACTGATCTCAGCCCAACATGAGACAAAGGCCCAGATGGTCAATGTCCCCTTCCCATTTCAGTTTTACACTTTCCCTGTTGAGCAAATTTCCCTGAGCTGTTCTCAGGCACCAGTGTCCTCAGGGTACCCTGCAGAATTCTCCACCATCCTCCAGTAAGGAGCTGCACACCCTCATCAAAGCTGGCCAATCCACTGTCTATTTACCCAGAACTCAGCTGACCACAAAACATTTGTTTTCTTCTTTGAAGCTCTGTAGACAACTCATTCACCCAACAAACACTTAAGAAGTCCCTTCTAGGTGGTGGTCACCTTGGAGCAGACCATGGGGCACAATGAAAAATGAGACAGTGATACTGCCTTCAAGGAGTGAAGGCTCAAAGGGGCAAGGTGGACACACAGTGCCCCATAGTATGACAGGTAAGATGGCAGGAGTCAGGACATGGAACAACATAAAGGAATGTAGAGTCAATGCATTCTGAGGACAAATGATTCCAGAGAGGCTTTGGGGAGGAGATTAAGCAAAAGGCATGAGCAGTTGTTCTTGGGTTTCCAGGAGAAGGGGTCAGCTGGGGGTTTGTGTAGAAAACATCTTTCGGGACCATGGCCATTGGCCTCCTAAAGGTTCACTGAAAAATCGCTGGAATGAGACTGATTGATTAACTGGGGAAAAGGCATAAAAATGTATTTAATGTGTATGCACAGGAGCCTTCAGAATGAAGATCCAACTTCCCAACGAGCTACAGGAACTTATATATCATTTTGAAGTTACAGAAAAAATGGGGGCTTGGATTCTGGTAAAACAGGTTATTGGCAGGGGGAGACGAGGAATTCTATTGAAGGGCAATAAGTGAGTGCTAGGAAGAGTGATTGGATGGGGAACAGAGCTTACCTTGTAAATAGTAAGTAGTTTTCTTTGGAATGCAGATGATCCTTGGACAGTCATTATGCTTGTAAAAGAGTCTGTTCAGGTGTAGTCACATTTTGGTCTTCTTTTCTGCAATAGATAATGAGATAATAGGGAGGGGAAGAAAGAAGAGTTGTTCTCCTTGGTGGGTCTGGATTTTAGTTAGATAAAGAAACTTCAGCTTCTTTGGGAGAAATGATGGAAGAAGGGGGAGGTCAGGGAGACCTGAGCCTTCTTCAGTTCAGCATGTCAAAATGCCATATTTTGGAGTATCAGTTTCTGAGCTCCAATACAACATTCAGGAGAAGGAAATAGCATTAGCAAAATCACAGTAGTATAAATTATCCATGGGAATTCTCCACATTCTAGATGGTAAGGGAATGCCCAGTCATAATTGTTAAAATAATGAAATAGGAGGTCACTAGTTTGAGGTGGCTCTGACACCCTGGGTTCCTGTATAAGCAAACTGAAACCTAACTCAGAAATTAAAAGAAAACAAAACTTAAGCTCAACTAATCATAGGCAGCCAACTGGGCATTTGTTATCTTGTCTTAAACTTCGTACTAGGATAGTTCAAATGAGGCTATAACCACGCAATGAGTTCACTGTGCCCACTGCCCAGATAGAATCAATTTATCGAATCAGGGGAATTGCAATAGAGAAAGAGTTTAACACACATAGAGTCAGCTAACCAGGACAACAGAGTTTTATTATTACTCAGATTGGCCTCCCCTAAAATTTGGAAGGTAGGATTTTTCAAAGATAGTTTGGGGTGCAGGGGGCTAGAGAATGGATGCTGCTGATTGGTTGAGTATGCAGTCACAGGGATGTGGAAAATGGTCCTCATTCTCTGAGTCTGCTTTTGGGTTGGGGCCATAGGATTGGTTGTGTGGAGAGTCATGGGTCTGGGTGGGGTCATCTGCTCATGAGAAATTCCAAAGTCTGAAAAGACATCTTAAAAGACCAATCTTAATTCTACAATAGTAATGTGATTTACAGGAGTAATTGGGGAAGTTGCAAATTTTGTGACCTCTGGAATAATGGCTGGTAATCATTTAACTACAAATTCCGACCTCTCTCATCCTTCTAACTTGGTGACTTTTCATTAGTTTTACATAGGGGCTTTAGTTTTGGGGAAGAGCTATTATCATTTAAACTATAAAATTTCTCCCAACATTAGCTTGGCCAACACCCAGAAGTGACCAAGGGCAGTTTGGAGGTTAAAGGCAAGATGGAGTTGGTTAGGTTGGATCTCTTTCACTGTCACAATTTTCCCACTGTTATAATTTTTGCAAAGGCTATTTCAAGGCAATTGCTCAAACATTAACTAACCAAATAATTTTTTTGCTCTGCTTCCACATTTGTTCTACAAAAGCCTTTCTTTCAAACCTCTTTGGCAAGCCCTGAACAATTTGAATTCTGGAGCTGCCCAGTTCATGGATTGTTGAATGCTCAAATAAGCTCTAATATTTTAATGTGCCTCAGTTTATCATTTAACAAAATGTATGGTGTGTGTGTGTGTGTGTGTGTGTGTGTGTGTGTGTGCACTGTACTGTTGGGGAAAGAAGTACACAGGACAGGAAGGAGCATTAGGCAGGGGCCAGATTCTGCAGGGCTTGTGAGACATGTGAGAGAGAGGCTGAACTTTTCCCTGTGGACAGGAGTCTCAGACTTCACTGTGCATCAGAATCACCCAAGGGTCTATTACAGGCAGATTGCTGGGCCCACATCAGCAGCTCTGGTTCAGTAAGGCAGGTGACAGGCAAGGAGTCTGTATGTGTGACAGACAACCAGGTGACCCCAATGCCGTGGTCCTGGGAGCCCTGCATGTTATGGGAGAGGCAGAGCCTGTAGACATCACCTTGACGCAACCCCACCCTAGCTGACAAAATCAAAAGCCAATCACATTTGGTAGAGTTCACACTGTTACAGGAAAGGAGTCCAGATCCTGACCCCAACAGAGGGTTCTTGGATCTCGCGCAAGAAACAACTCAGGGCGAGCCTGTAGAGTAAAGTGAAAGCAACTTTATTAAGAAAGTAAAGAAATAATAGAATGGCAACTCCATAGACAGAGCAGCCCCGAGGGCTGCTGTTTGCCCATTTTTATGGTTATTTCTTGATGACATGCTAAACAAGGGGTGGATTATTCAGGCCTTCCCTTTTTAGACCATATAAGGTAACTTCCTGACGTTGCCATGGCATTTGTAAACTGTCATGGTGCTGGTGAAAGTGTAGCTGTGAGGACGACCAGAGGTCACTCTCATTGCCATCTTGGTTTTGGTAGGTTTGGGTTGGCTTCTTTACTGCAACCTGTTTTATCAGCAAGGTCTCCATGACCTGTATCTTGTGCTGACCTGGTATCCCATCCTGTGACTCAGAATGCCTTAAGTGTCTGGGAATGCAACCCAGTAGGTCTCAGCCTCATTTTACCCAACCCTTACTCAAGATGGAGTTGCTCTGGTTCAAACGCCTCTGACAAAACCATCGTCTCCTAAAATCAGGATTCAGGATTTCTGTGAGAATAAGGGCTCTGCCCATTCTGTGCTTCCACTCACAGACTGACAGGCGAGGCTCTGAGACAGAAGGAGCTCAACGGCAGCTGCAGCCTGTATCTGTCAGTGGCAGCGCTGGGATTAGAAGCCTCGCGATTGCCCTGCTCCACAGTGCCACAGCCGGAGCCATGACTGTCGCAGAGAAGTCATCCCTGGCTCTCCACCAGCCTGTCAGGGCCCAGGATGGGTCAGCTGCTAGAGTCCCTGCTGTTCCGCCTGCAGGGCATGTTAACTGAATAGAGTGCTCTGGGGAGCCAGTGGGATGAGCCTGTAGTGAAGACAACTCAGGTGCTATGACAGGAGAGAGTTAGGGGCAGATCAGGTCTTTCTCCCGAGCCTCAAATCAGAGCACAAAAGAGTCATTCAGTCGTCACTGAGAAAATTTCAACAAAGAATGTCATTCAGTACGTTGCATTTAATAAAGGGCCTTTAAGTGTAATAGCATATATAAAGCCACCCTGCAGTGGCATTGATGGTCAGACTTTGGGTCTATGGAAAGTTAATTGAAATGTTTTTGGAGTCTCTGTCTGAGCCCTTCCAGCAACAGGAAACTCACTAGTCCTGAAGACAGATTGTTCTGTTTGGGGATGCCCCTGAGTGGAGTTCAAATTCCTTTTTGCCAGGGTCTTCAGCTACAGGTCTGTGTAGCATTCACAGCAGAAAGAGGCCTCTCCCGTGTGGGTCCCATCAGGAGCTAGGGAGAGAGGAGCTCTGCAATTGCAGAGTTCACTGTGTTCTGAGAAGGCAAATCATTTATTGTGGGGACAATTTAGCCAATTAGCAGAATTTAGCTAAAAACATTTCTTATGCACCAGAGCCCTCTGCTGGCTAAATAGAAATATTGATAGTCCTGCAGAAGGACCCTCTAAGTTGGAGCACTCCCAATTTAGGATATCCGGACTTTCTGCTGGTGGAATCAAATCACACACCTTCAAAATCTGTTGAGAATCGTGTGGCTTATCCCATAATGAGTTCCAGGGGCCAACTATTTAGGAGGTGGAGGGAGTTAATTAGAGTCCATTAGAGTCCTATTTCACTGAGGACACTGAGATGAATTCCCAGATGAATTAAAGAGTTACATATTAAAATATAGAATACTAAAAGAACCAGGAGAAAATAAATATGGATGCATATTAATTTGATTCATGATGGAAAAATACCTTATAAATGTAGAACCAAAGTAAGATTTTATAAATGAAAATACAAATAGATTTGGCAAAGGAAAAGACGTTTATTTCTTCACTGCAGTCATCTTAGACTGAAACAGACCTAGGACGGAGACTTGTGTGCAGGAGATTTATTGGGAAAGCCTGTTGGAATGGCACCTGCAAGAGAATGAGTAGGACAGGTGGAGCGACACACTGAACTGCAATGCAATAGCAACAGGGCTGAGGATGGCCCCTTCAGCTGTCCTGAATTAAAGTCAAGGGCTCAGAGCTTTGTGTGTCCTAATGGCCCAATCATTGGATGTGCGATCCACTAGGGAGGCAGCTTCCTTAGGCAAGGACAATTCCTAGGGAAGGACTCTGCTTGAGCCATGAGCAGGCAGCACTCCTGGCAGCTGGGGAAATAGGTGCCTCTATCCTTCACTGGGAATCTGGGTGGCACACTACAGCATCCGCTACACCCGTGCTTGGCTATGCCCATGCCCATTTTATCCTACCCTTGGCAACACTTACTATTGATATGTTTAAATCTTTGCCAGGGTAAAAATAAAACAATATTGTCTTAATTTGTTGAAGTACCTTTTTGTTAATATATTTACTGATTTTATCCCGTATTTTGTAGCTTGCCTAGTCAAATTCCTTGTTTCCTTTTCTACTAATTTTAGTTTCTCTAAGTGTATTCTTAAGAACTTTAAAACTTTATACTCTAATTTATGTTTACCCTCCATTCCAACCAGTTAGATTTCATTTTCTTCCTTTTCCTTAAAAGCCTGAAGGTAGCATCTTTAATGAATGCTAGCTGTCAACTGCTGAAATGACAGTCAAGTTCTTTTGAGAAAAATTTATCTTCTAGCAAAAAATCATTTAGCTCCACTTGTAGATGTTCTGAAATCTAGATATGGTTACTGAATCTTTTGTATCCCCAAAAGTGTACATGGACAAGCCTCTAAAAAAGCCATATATTATTTTAAAATTATTCTTTATTTAACTTTTATTTTAAGTTCAGGGCTGCACATGCAGGTTTGTTACACAGGTAAACTTTTGTCGTGGTTTTTTTTTTAACAGATTATTTAATCACCCAGCTATTAAGCCTAATACCCATTAGTTATTTTTCCCGATCCTCTCCCTCCTCCTACCTCCTCCCTCCAATAGTCCCCAGTGTGTGTTGTTCCCCTCTATGCGTTCATGTGTTCTCATCATTTAGCCCCCACTTATAAGTGAGAACATGCAGTGTTTGGTTTTCTGTTCCTGTGTTAGTTTGCTGAAGATAATGGCTTCCAGCTCCATCCATGTCCCTGTAAAGGACATGATCTCATTCCTTTTTATGGCTGCATAGTATTCCATGGTGTATATGTATCACATTTTCTTTATCCAGTGTATCATTGATGGGCATTTGAGTTGATTTCATGGTGCTGCAATGAGCATATGTGTGCATGTATCTTTATAATAGAATGATTTATATTCCTTTGGGTATATACCCAGTAATGGGATTGCTGAGTCAAATGGTATTTCTATTTCTAGGTCTTTGAGGAATAGCCTGCATTACACAATTGTTGAACTAACTTACACTCCCACCAACAGTGTATAAGTATTCCTTTTTCTCTGCAAACTCACCAGCATCTGCTATTTTTTGATTTTTTAATAGTAGCCATTCTGGCTGGTGTGAGATGGTATCTCATTGTGGTGCTGATTTGCATTTCTCTAATGAACAGTAATATTGATTTTTTTCCATATGATTGTTGGCCACATGTATGTCTTCTTTTGAAAAGGGTCTGGTCTGTTCATGTCCTTGGCCCACTTTTTAATGGGGTTGGTTTTTTTCTTGTAAATTTGTTTAAGTTCCTTATAGATGCTGGATATTAGACCTTTGTCAGATGCATAGTTAGCAAAATTTTTCTCCCATTCTGTATACTTTTTTACTCTGTTGATAGTTTCCTTTGCTGTGGAGAAGCTCTTTAGTTTAATTACATCCCATGTGTCAATTTTTGATTCTGTTGCAATTGTTTCTGGGTCTTTGTCACGAAATCTTTGACTGTTCCTATGTCCAGAATGGTATTGCCTAGGTTGTCTTCCAGAGTTTTTATGGTTTTGGGTTTTACACTTAAGTCTTTAATCCATCTTGAGTTGATTTTTGTATATGGTGTAAGGAAGGTGTTTAGTTTCAATCTTCTGCATATGGCTAGCCAGTTCTCCCAGCACCATTTATTGAATAGGAAATCCTTTCCCCATTGCTTGTTTTTGTCAGGTTTGTTGAAGATCAGATAGTTATAAGTGTGTGGTCTTATTTCTGGATCTCTATTCTGTTCCACTGGTCTATGCATCTGTTTTTGTACCAGTACTATGCTGTTCTAATTACTGTAACCTTGTAATATAATTTGAAGTTGGGTATCATGATGCCTCCAGCTTTGTTCTTTCTGCTTAGGATTGCCTTGACTTTTTGGGCTCCTTTTTGGTTCTATATAAATTTTAAAACAGTTATTTTTCTAGTTCTGTGACGAATGTCAATGGTAGTTTAATAGGAATAGCATTGAATCTATAAATTTCTTTGGGCAGTATGGCCATTTTAACTATATAGATTCTTTCTATCCATGAGCGTGGAATATTTTTCCATTTGTTAGTGTCATCTCTGATTTCTTTGAGCAGTGTTTTATAGTTCTCCTTGTAGAGATCTTCCACCTCCCTGGTTAGCTGTATTCCTAGGTATTTTATTTTTGTGTGGCAATTTTGAATGAGAGTTTGTTCCTGATTTGGCTCTCAGTTTGACTGTTGTTGGTGTATAGGAATGCTAGTGATTTTAGCACATTGATTTTTACATCCTGAGAAAACGCCATATATTTTTAAGGATCACCTTCCAAGAAAAAGTCATTAGTTGTCAAGATAAGAGACTTTGCTTCAAAATGAATATAAATGTCTTTAGCATAGTGAAAGTGTTTGGAGAAATGCTGTTGTTAAAATAGACTTGGTGAGGCTGAGACTTTGAAATCACCTCCCTTTAAGTAAAAGAAAATAGACAATTCAAAATAGAAGCAATAAAGATTCTATCTATTGCATCCATTTAACTCAATGTCCCAGGTAATTGTCGAATGTCTGCCCTCTGGAAGGCACTGGGCTAAGCTTGAGTGATTTATGTGTAGCTTCCTCAGTACAGCATTCAAAGTCCTTCGTGTTCTTGTTCAACCTAAGGTTCAATACTTTTCTCCAGTCACATCTACAGTGACGCTTAAAGTGCAGCCACACAGGACCCTGGGGTGGTCCCAGAATGTGTCATCTGCCTCTCACATGCCACCGTGTTGATGAGAGTCCTTCTAGCATCCTCCTTCTCCACATCAGGAACTGCTACTGAGATCCCAACCTGTAGCTCAAATCTTCTTTCCATGTCAACTGTTTGCTTGCCCCTGTCCCTAGCAAAAGCTAACCCTTCCTTCTCTAGGCTCCTACAGCACTTTGTCCAGTGCCAACCATAGTCTTTCTGTAGATTTTGACAATTGCTCTCTCCAACGTCCTATGTGGCCACAAGAGAGTGAGTTGAGCCCTTCACATTGTGCAATGTGCAGCCAATAGGCATTGTAACAAAAGTTTGTGCATAAACAAATGAGTAGATCTGGAAAGCACTTTGTAGTTTACAAAATGTTTTCACAGACTTGATGCAATTTAATCATCACACCAGCCCTGAAGGCTTGAAATTGTTATGAGAGAGAAAGAGAGAGAGAGAGAAAGGAGACAGAGAGTAAAACAGGTCCCTGCCCTCAAAAGGTTTACAAGCTGATGAGGGAGACAGAGATATTGTAAGCACTGGACAGTAATAGAAACCTAAACAAGATACTGCAGAATCAGATTTGGGGGTCAAGAGGTAAAAAAAGGTGAATTCCAACTTAAGGGGAAAATAAATATATTCATTTTGGTTTTTCTATGAGAGAAATTCTAGCAGTAACTTGAACACACCACACAGGGGCAGAAGAAGCTCATTATCATTAGGATTTAATATTCCTCCATGAGTGTGTGCCTGCTCATAATTCTACATTGAGTGGAGACACCAAAGGAAATGAGGATCTTCACATTTATTGAGTGCCTACTGTATGCCAGAAAGTTTATATGGAGTGAGTTGGTTAATCCCTTAGCACAAGTAATCCTGTAAGGGATTCTTATCTGTCCTCCGTATCTCCTTTCCAAATTCTCTCCACTTCCTTTCCTCCCCCACCGTGATGTGACTTGTCCATGGTCACACATGTGGCCCAAAGTGGAGCTGGCATTCAAATTCATGTCAGATTCCAAAGTCTAATTGCATTTCTTTCATTTCTTTTACTTTCTTTACTTTTTCTTCTTCACACTTTTAAAATCACACAAATAATACAAAAATACGTGCTCATCATTAATAAAGACATTGCAGATAAACACGTGTCACCCTGACCCTCACCTAATCCCACCCCATGCCCACATATACAAATGCTTCTCTCAGTTTGGTGTATCTCTTTCCAGATGTTTGTCCACACACTTGCAAACACGTAGATATTTATTTAAACAATGAGTTAACATAGAATCGTTATTTCACTGTTGTGATATACTTATTGTCTTAAAATATATCTTATAATTACATACTATGTTCAAAATTTCATGATGAGCAGAATTTGTTTTTGCAAAATAATCCGTTAGGGTAGATGAAACTAACGAGGTCTTTGATTGATTATTATTGTAGCTGGGTGATGGGGTTCATTATACTGCAATTTGGCATAATACAGTTTTAAAAATACTCATAGACTTCCATTCTCCACTTAGGAGATAGGCAAATGGAAAAAATAATCGCTTCCATCTTTACAACAACAAAAATGCTGGACAACCTGTAAATCTTGGACCTGTTAAAGAGCTGAGGTCACAGGGCAACCAACTAACGTGAAATCTAAGGAAATATAGGATCCTCCAAGAAGAAAGGGGAGGTGAGCCCTTGCTTACCTGTGGCAAATCTCACCAGACACTGGTAAGAAAAATCAGCTAAAAATGCTAGCAAATTTCTAAAGGACAAATACAGACAGGTGAGAGGATATAGAACTACTGGGAATCACAAGCACAAGGGGAATATGTAGCTGCTAGCTAGCTGTTCTCCAGGCTAGATGATTACAAGAAAGATGGGGTCAGAGCATGAGTGCTGAGAGGCATCACTGATGTTGCTGACCCAGGAGAAAGGCACAGTAGGCACTGTGAGAAAAACATTAAACCCTACCTGGATCCTTTTTTCTATGTCTCATACAGAACAAATGGCTTATACCCCTGGGGAAAGACAATATACACTCTGTCACACTTAGCACATTGATGGAAACCCATTCTAGCTGGGAGAAGGAACATAAAAATACCTTCTGCCTTTGCAGAAGGTGTAAGATCACTGTCCCCTGACCAGACCCACAGTTGGAAGTGTGCGATACTGTTGAGAAGGCCCCATCTCCAAGACCCAGGGACACAGTTCTTGCCTCTAAAACTGAGACTTAGCCAGAACAGGAGAGGATGCTCCAGCTCTGTCCCTCATTAGAGACAGAAATGACTTCATGGCCAATGACTTGTGTGATCACACAGCCCGTGCTTAGAAGGGTCCTGCATTTGGTTTAATACTCTGCTATTGCCATCTTGACATTTTAAATACTTTTTGAGCAAGGAGCCCTTCATTTTTATTTTTCACCTGCAAACTCTGTAGCACATCCTGTCAGGTTACAACAGTGTCAAGTAACAAATAACAGCAGTTTACAGCTGGGAAAGAGACAAGAGCATGAAGAGAGACTCTTTCTCTCTTTCTCTCTCTGTCTCTCCAGGCATGGCACAAAGGAAAACTTAAAGTCAAGGGTGGAGCAGATATTGATTAAAAAAAAAAACACTCTTTAAAAGCAGCCTGTATGCTAGATACGACCTCATTGGTGAATTCTACCAAACAGTCAAGGAAGAAATATGAATTACACACAAACTCTTCCAGAATGTAGGAGAAGAGGAAAGACTTCCCAGCTCATTGTCTGAGGCCAGCATTACACAGGTACCAAAACCAGACAAAGAAATTAAACACACACATACACACACACACACCCAACTAGAGAAGAATATCACTCATGGATACAGATACAAAAAATTCTTCAGCAAAAGTATTAGCAAATTGTGCCATATATATGTACGTATATGGTAATACATTATTACTAAGTGGGATCTTCTGCAGGAAGTTCAGCCCATTTCAACATCCAAAAATCAATCAATGTAATTAATCACATCAACAGACTAAAAATGAAAAACCATGTGACCCTCTCTATAGATGCAGAAAAAATAATTTAATACAATTCAACAAGTCTTAAAAAATATTGAATAGAAAGAAACTTTCTTAACTCAAGAAAGGATACTTACCAAAAAAAAAAAAGCCACAGTTAATATCATACTTAAAATAGAAGGCTAAATATTTTCCCAAAGGATCAAGAACAAGGCTGGGATGCTCCCCCCGCTGCCGGCACCATGCTTATTTAACATCATACTGGAGTTCCTAGCTAGTTTAATAATGTAATAAATAAATGTCTCTACTTGCAGACAATGTGAATTTCTATGTAGAAAATCCCAAAGAATCTACCCAAAAAGCTACCAGAACTACTAATTTTCACAAGGTCATAGGATTAAAGGTCAACATTTAAAAATCAATCGGGGGGGTGGGGTCAAGATGGCTGACTAGAAGCAGCAATGGTCAGAGGGTCCCACCGAGAAGAACCAAAACAGCATGCAAATCCTACACCTGCAACCAAGATATCCAGGTTCTATCATCAGGACTAACTAGGTGGTTGGCATGACCCACGGAGAGCAAAGAAAAGCAGGATGGTGCATCACCCTGCCTGAGAGCCACACGGGGCAAGGGGAGCACCCCCATGCCCAGCCAAAGGAGGCGGTGAGTGAGTGTGCTACCCAGCCCGAGAAATTGTGCTTTTCCCACAGATCTGTGCAACCCACAGATCAGAAGTTTCCAGTCATGAGCCTACGCCACCAGGGCCTTGGGTCCCAACCACAGAGCCACACAGATTCTCAACAGCCTCTCTGCTGAAATCTGCTTAAGACTACTGAGTTCCCAGCAGGAGGGGTGGCCATCATCACTGTGCCTGCCTGTTGTCTAAGCCATTTGAGCTCCCTGAGGGAGGGGCAGCAACCATCACTGTGGTTGCCAGCTGCCAGCTGCCTAAGACAACTGAAATTCCTCAGAAAGGGGCAGCCATCATCACTGTGGCTGCCAGCTGGCTAAGAAAGCTGAGCTCCCCAGGGGAGAGACGGCAGACATCACTCTGGCTGCCAGCTACCTAAGACAATGAACTCCTGGGGTGGGGGAAGGGCAGCAGCCATCACTATAGCTCCAGGCTGCATTTCTCTCCTGCTAGAGCCAGGGAGACTGCATGGCTTAATCCCAAGAGGTATTCCCCACAGCATAGCACACCAGCTATGGCAGACTATGGCCAGACTGCCTCTTTAGGCTGGACCCTGACTCATCCCACCTCACGGGGAGGGGCCTCCCTGTAGGAACTCCAGTAACTACAGCCAGGGGCTTAGGGGCAGAGCTCTGATCTCCCTGGGCCTGAGCCCCTATGGGGAGGGGTGGCCATGGTCTCTGTGGACCTGCAGACTTAGTCTGTCTGCCTGCTAGCTCTGAGGAATCTGGGCAGCCCAGATGAGTGGGTTTCCCCTCAGTGCAGCACACCCCCTCCACCAAGAGACAGCCAAAGTGCTTCATTAAATGGGTCCTGATTCCCATGCCCCCCAATTGGGTGAGACCTTCCAACAGGGGTCGCCAGACACCCTATACAGGAGCACTCCTACTGCTATCAGGTTGGTGCCCCTTGAAGTCAGAGATCCCAGTAGAAGGAGCAGGCACCCATCTTTGCTGTTCTCCAGCTTCCTCGGGTGACATCTCCAGGTGGCGGAAGGACCCAGATGAATAGGGCCCCAACAAACTGCAGCAGCCCTACAGAAGAGGGACCTGACTGTTGAAATAAAAACAAACAAACAGAAAACAACAACAGCTTCAACAAAAAAGTCCCCACAGAAAACTCATCCAAAGGTCAGCAGCCTCAAAGATTGAAACTAGACAATCTCATGAAGATGAGGAAGAATCAACAATAAAATGCTGAAAACTCAAAAGGCCAGAGTGCCTCTTCTCCAAATGATTGCAACACCTCTCCAGCAAGGACACAGAACTGGATGGGGAATGAGATGGACAAATTAACAGAAGTAGCCTTCAGAAGGTGGGTAGTAACAAAATTCACTGAGATAAAGGAGCATGTTCTAACCCAATGCAAAGAAGCTAAGAACCATGATAAAAGGTTACAGGAGCTGTTAACTAGAATAACCAGCTTAGAGAGGAACATAAATGACCTGATGGAGTTGAAAAACACAGCACAAGAAATTTATGATCCAAATATAAGTATCAGTAGCTGAATCAATCAAGTCAAACAAAGAATATCAGAGCTTGAAGACTATGCTGCTGAATTAAGGGAGGCAGGCAAAATTAGAGAAAAAAGAATGAAAAGAAATGAACAAAACTTCCCAAAACAATGGGACTATGTAAAAAGACTAAACCTACCACTGATTGGAGTACCTGAAAGAGACGGGCAAAATGGAACCAAGTTGGAAAACACACTTCAGGATATCATCCAGGAGAACTTCCCCAACCTAGCAAGACAGGCCAATATTCAAATTCAAGAAACACAGAGAACCCCAGTAAGATACTCCATGAGAAGATTAACCCCAAGACACATAATTTTCAGATTCTCCAAGGTTGAAATGCAGGAAAAAAATATTAAGGGCAGCCAGAGAGAAAGGCTGGGTCACCTACAAAAGGAAGCAGTGGACCTCTCAGCAGAGACCCTACAAACCAGAAAAGAGTGGGGCCAATATTCAAAATTCTTAAAGAAAATAATTTTCAACCCAGAATTTCATATCCAGCCGAACTAAGCTTCATAAGCAAAGGAGAAATAAAATACTTTTCAGACAAGCAAATGCTGAGGGAACTTGTCACCATAAGGCCTGTCTTGCAAGAGCTCCTGAAAGGAGCAATAAATATGGAAAGGAAGAACTGGTACCAGCCACTGCAAAAACACACTGAAATACTAAGACCAATGACACTATGAAGAAACTGCATCCACTAGTGTGCAAAATAACCAGCTAGCATCATGATGACAGGATCAAATTCACACATAACAATATTAACCTTAAATGTAAATGGGCTAAATGCCCCAATTGAAAGACACAGATTGGTAAATTGGATAAAGAGTCAAGACCCATTGGTGTGCTGTATTCAAGAGACCCATCTCATGTGCAAAGACATGCATAGGCTCAAAATAAAGGGATGGAGGAAAATTTACCAAGTAAATGGAAAGCAGAAAAAAGCAGGGGTTGCAATCCTAGTTTCTGACAAAACAGACTTTAAACCAACAAGGATCAAAAAAGACAAAGAAGGGCATTACATAATGGAAAAGAGATCAATTCAACATGAAGAACTGACTATCCTAAATGTATATGAACCTAATACAGGAGTATCCAGATTGACAAAACAAGTTCTTAGAGACCTACAAAGAGACTTAAACTCCCACACAATAATAGTGGGAGACTTTAACATCCCACTGTCGATATTAGACAGATCATTGAGAGAGAAAATTAAGGATATTCATGACTTGAACTCAGCTTTGGATCAAGTGAACCTGATAGATATCTACAGAACTCTCCACCCCAAAACAACAGAATATACATTCTTCTCACTGCTACATGGCACTTACTCTAAAATCGATCACATAATTCAAAGTAAAACACTCCTCAGCAAATGCAAAAGAACCAAAATCATAATAAACAGTATCACAGAACACAGTGCAATCAAATTAGAACTCAAGATTATGAAACCCACTCAAAACCACACAACTACATGGAAATTGAACAACCTGCTCCTGAATGACTCCTGGGTAAATAATGAGATTAAAGCAGACATCAAGAAGTTCTTTGAAAGCAATGAGAACAAAGAGAAAATGTACCAGAATATCTGGGAAGCAGCTAAACCAGTGTTAAGAGGGAAATTTATAGCACTAAATGCCCACATCAGAAAGCTAGAAAGATCTCAAATCAACACCCTAACATCACAACTAAAACAACTAGAGAAGCAGGAGCAAACAAATCCCAAAGCTAGCAGAAGACAAAGAACAACTAAGATCAGAGCAGAATTGAAGGAGATAGAGACAGGAAAATCCTTCAAAAACTCAATGAATCCAGGAGCTTGTTTTTTGAAAAAAATAATAAAATAGACTCCTAGCTAGACTAATAAAGAAGAAAAGAGAGAAGAATCAAATAGACACAATAAAAAATGATAAAGGGGATATCACCACTGACCCCGCGGAAATACAAACTACCATCCAAGAATACTATAAACACCTCTACACAAATAAACTAGAAAATCTAGAAGAAATGGATAAATTCCTGGATGCATACACCTTCCCAAGACTAAATCAGAAATAAGCTGAATCCTTGAATAGACCAATAACCAGTCCTCAAATTGAGGCAGTAATAAATAGCCTACCAACCAAAAAAAGCCCAGGACCAGATGGATTCACAGCTGAATTCTACCAGACGTACAAAGAAGAGCTGGTACCATTCCTTCTGAAACTATTCTAAGCAATTGAAAAGGAGGGACTTCTCCCTAATTCAATTTATAAGGCCAGCGTCATCCTGATCCCCAAACCTGGCAGAGACACAGCAAAAAAAGAAAACTTCAGGTCAATATCCCTGATAAACATTGATGCAAAAATCCTCAATAAAACACTGGCAAACTGATTCCAGCAGCACATCAAAAAGCTTATTCACCACAATCAAGTCAACTTCATCCCTGGGATGCAAGCCTCATTCAACATACACAAATCAATAAACGTAATTCATCACATAAACAGAACTAATGACAAAAATCACATGATTATCTCAATAGATGCAGAAATGGCCTTCGATAAAATTCAACATCGCTTTATGTTAAAAACTCTCAATAAAATAGGCATTGATGGATCATATTTCAAAATAATAAGAGCCACTTATGACAAAACCACAGCCAATATCATACCAAATGAGCAAAAGCTGGAAGCATTTCCTTTGGAAACTAGCACAAGACAAGGATGCCCTCTCTCTCAACCTATTCAACCTAGTATTGGAAGTTCTGGCCAGGGCAATCAGGCAAAAGGTAGAAATAAAAGGTATTCAAATAGGAAGAGAGGAAGTCAAATTGTCTCTGTTTGCAGATGACGTGATCCTATAACTAGAAAACCCCATTGTCTCAACCCAAAAGCTCTTCAAGCCAATAAGCAACTTCAGCAAAGTCTCAGGATACAAAATCAATGTGGAAAAATTACGAACATTCCTATACACCAAAAATAGACAAGCAGAGAGCCAAATCATGAATGAACTCTCATTCACAATTGCTACAAAGATAATAAAATATCTAGGAATTCAGCTAAAAAGGAATGTGAAGGACCTCTTCAAGGAGAACTACAAACCATTGCTCAAGGAAATAAGAGAGGATACAAACAACTGGAAAAACATTCCATCCTCATGGATAGGAAGAATCAATATCCTGAATATGGTCATACTGCCCAAAGTAATTTATAGACTCAATGCTATTTCCATCGAACTATCATTGACATTCTTCACAGAATTAGAAAGAACTATTTTAAAATTCATATGGAACCAAAAAAAGAGCCTGTATAGCCAAGACAATCCTAAACAAAAAGAACAAACCTGGAGGCATCATGCTACCTGATTTCAAACTATACTACAGGCTACAGTAACCAAAACAGCATGGTACTGGTACCAAAACAGACCATAGACCAATGCAACAAAATAGAGATCTCAGAAATAAGACCACACATCCACAACCATCTGATCTTTGGCAAACCTGACACAAACAACTGAGAAAAAATTTTCTATTTAATAAATGTTGCTTGGAAAACTGGCTAGCCATATGCAGAAAACTGAAGCTGGACCCCTTCCTTACACCTTATACAAAAATTAACTCAAGATGGATTAAAGACTTAAATGTAAAACCCAAAACTATAGCCAGGTGCAGTGGCTCACGCCTGTAATCCCTGCACTTTGGGAGGCTGAGGCAGGTGGATCACGAGGTCAGGAGATCGACACCATCCTGGCGAACACGGTGAAACCCCATCTCTACTAAAAATACAAAAAAATTAGCCTGGTGTGGTGGCGGGTGCCTGTAGTCCCAGCTACTCGGGAGGCTGAGGCAGGAGAATGGCACGAACCCGGGAGGTGGAGCTTGCAGTGAGCCGAGATCGCACCACTGCACTCCAGCTTGGGAGACAGTGAGACTCTGTCTCAAAACAAACAAACAAACAAACAAAAAACAAAAACCAATAAAACCAAAAACTATAAACCCTGGAAGAAAATCTATACAATACCATTCAGGACATAGGCACGGATGAAAATTTTATGATGAAATCACCAAAAGCAATTGCAGCAAAAGCAAAAATTGACACATGGGATCTAATTAAAGTGAACAGCTTCTGCACAGCAAGAGAAACTATCATCAGAGCAAACAGGCAACCTACAGAATGGGAAAAACTTTTGCAATCTACGCATTTGATAAAGTTCTAATATCCAGAATTGACAAGAAACTTAAACAAATTTACAAGAAAAAAATGAATAACCCCGTCAAAAAATAGGCAAAGGACATGAACAGACACTTCTCAAATGAAGACATACATTTGGCCAACAACCATATGAGAAAAAAAGCTCAACATCCCTGATCATTAAAGAAATGCAAATCAAAACCACAATGAGATACCATCTCACTCCAGTCAGAATGGTGATTATTAAAAAGTCAAGAAGCAACAGATGCTGGCAAGGCTGTGGAGAAATAGGAATGATTTACACTGTTGGGAATGTAAATTAGTTCAACCATTGTGGAAGACAGTGTGGCAATTCCTCAAGGATCTATAATCAGAAATACCATTTGAGCCACCAATTTCATTACTGTGTATATACCCACAGGAATATATATCATTCTATTATAAAGATACATGCACACATATGCTCATTGCAGCACCATGAAATCAACTCAAATGCCCATCAGTGATACACTGGATAAAGAAAATGTGGTACATATACACCATGGAATATTATGCAGCCATAAAAAGGAATGAGATCATGTCCTTTGCAGGGACATGGATGGAGCTGGAAGCCATTATCCTCAGCAAACTAACACAGGAACAGAAAACCAAACACTGCATGTTCTCACTCATAGTGGGAGCTGAACAATGAGAACACATGGACAGAGGGAGGGGAACAACACACACTGGGACCTGTTGTGGAGGGCAGGGGAAGGGAGAGCATCAGGATAAATAGCTAATGCATGTGAGCTTAATACCTAGATGACGGATTGATCTGTGCAGCAAACCACCACCGCATGTTTACCTATGTAACAAACCTGCATGTTCTGCTCATGTATCCCGGAACTTAAAATAAAATCAAATTTAAAAAAAAAACAGACAGAGGGATTGCCAAAATTAAAAAAAAAAATCATATTTCTTTATACTACCAATGAAAAATTAGAACTTGAAATAAAAATAACAGTACATTTTGAATACTACCAAAAATGTAAAATACTTGGGCATAACTATTATAAAATATGTGCAATATCTATATTCTGATAGCTGCAAAGCACTAATGAAAGCAATGAAAGAAGGCCTAAATAAATGAAGAGACATATATTGTTCATGAATGGAAGATTCACTATTATTAAGATGGCAATTATCCCCAAACTGATATATAGATTTAGTGCGATTCCAATCAAAATCCCAGGCCAGGAGTGGTGGCACATGCCTTTAATCCCAGCACTTTGGGAGGCTGAGGCAGGAGGACTGCTTGAGCTCAGGAGTTTGAGACCAGCCTGGGTAACATGGTGAAACCCCATGTCTACAAAAAATACAAAAATTAGTAGTACCAGCTACTCAGGAGGCTGAGGTGGAAGGATCACTTGAGCCTGGGAAGTCGAGGCTGCAGTGAGCCATGATCATACCACTGCACTCCAGCCTGGGTGAGAGAATGAGATCCTGTCTCAAAAAATAAAAATAAAAATAAATTAAAAAATCCTGGCAGGACTTTTTTTGTAGAAATTGGCAACGTAATTCTAAAATTTTTATGGAAATTTTAAAAAATAACTAGAATGGCAAAACAAATTGTAAGAAAAGTAGCAAAATTGGAAGACTCACACTACCAGATTTTCAGGCTTACTATAAAGCTGGCAGTCAAGAGAATCTGCTGTTAAAAAAGGATTAACATATAGATTAGTGGAACAGACTAGAATAGACCAATACACATGTGGTCATTTGATGATTTTTTGACAAAGTCCCAAAGGCAACTTAATGGAGAAGTGATAGTTTCTCTCAACAAATTGTTCTTGGACAATTGAATATCCCTAGGCAAATAAATGGATATGCCTCAAGGCATGCATTACCCACTGTAGAAATATTAACTCAAAATAGATCTCAGGCCTAAATGTAAAGCCTAAAACCACAATACTTTTGGGAAAAAGATAGGAGAAAATCTTCATAGCCTTAATTAGGTAAAGCTTTCTTAAATACAACACCAAAAACATGACCCGTAAAAGAAAATATGATAAATAGGGCCTAATCAAAATTAAGAACTTCTGCCCTTTGAAAGACACTGTTTAAAAAATGAAAAGACCAGCCACAGACTGGGAGGAAATGTTTGACATTACATGTCAGGTAAAAGACTTGTTTCTAATGTATAAAGAACTTTTAAAACTCAATAAACAAACAACTTTTAAAATAGACAAAATATTTAAATGGGCACTTTATCAAAGAAGATATACAGAAAACAAATAAGTATATGAAAAGATGCTCAATGTCCTTAGTCATGAGGAAAATAGAATTTTGGACCAAAATGAGATAAAGCTACATACCAATTAACATAACTTTATAAAAAAGCAAACCTGATGACAGGAAGCTTAGGTAAGGATGAGGTGCAACTGGAACTCTCATACCTTGCTATTGGGGATGCAAATGGTACAGACACTTATACTTTGGCATTTTCTCACTGTATGAGGCCATTCTTGCATTGCTATAAAGAAATACCTGAGACTGGGTAATTTATAAAGATAAGAGGTTTAATTGGTTCACAGTTCTGCAGGCTTTACAGAAAGCATGGTGCTGGCATCTGCTCAGCTTCTAGGGAGGCTTCCAGAAACTTACAATCATGGTAGAAGGCAAAGGGTAATCAGGCATGCCACATGGTGAAAGAAACAGCAAGAAAGAGAGAATGGAGAGGGGGAGGTGCCACACACTTTTAAACGACCAGATCTCATGTGAACTCAGAGCAAGAGCTCACTTATCATCAAAGGGATGGTTCAAGCCATTCATAAAGGATCTGCCCCCATGATCCAAATATTTTCCACAAGGCCACACCTCCAACATTGGGGATTACATTTCAATATGAGATTTCAGTGAGGATGGATATCCAAACTATCATTCTATCCCTGGCCCCATAAAATCTCATGTCCTTCTCACATTGCAAAACACAATTATACCTTCCCAGTAATCCCCCAAAGTCCTAACTCATTCCAGTGTAAACTCAAAAGTCCAAAGTCTCATCTGAGACAAGGCAAGTCCCTTCCACCTATGAGCCTGTAAAATCAAAACAAGTTATTTCCTCCCAAGATATAAAGGGGGTATAGGCATCTGGTAAACATTCTCATTCCAAAAGGGAGAAATCAGCCAAAGAAAGGGGCTACAGGCCCCACGCAAGTTCAAAACCCAGCAGGGCAGTCATTAAATCTTAAAGCTCCAGAAAAATCTCCTTTGACTCCATATCCTGCATCCAGGCACAATGGAGCAAGGAGTGGGCTCTTAGGCAGCTCTGTACCTGCTGCTTTTCCATGCTGAGATTGCAAGTCACTGGTGGTTCTACCATTTCCACCTCTGGAGAGCTGCAGCACCCTTCCCACAGCTCCACTGGGTGGTACCCCATTGGGGACTCTGTGTGGGGACTCCAACCCCACATTTCCCCTTGGCAATGCCCTAGTAGAGGTCTCTCTGGGGGTTCCACTCCTGCAGCAGACTTCTGCCTGGGTATGCAGGCTTTCTCATGCAGCCTCTGAAATCTAGGCAGAAGCTGCCAAGTATTCTTCACTCTTGCACTCTGCACACCTGAAGGCTAAACACAACATAGTGGTTGCCAAGGCAGCAGGCTGAGCTGTATCTGGGTCCCTTTGAGCCAAAGCTGGAGCTGGAGCAGCCCAGAGGTGGGGAGGAGTGTCACAAGACTGCACAGGGCATAGAGGCCCTGGGCCTGGCCCTTAAAACCATTTAGTCCTTCTAGGCCTCAGGGCCTGTGATGGGAGGGGCTGCCTCTTAGATCTCTAAAATGTCTTTGAGGCCTTTTCCTCATTGTCTTGGATATTAGCACTTGGCTTCCTTTCAGTTATGCAGATATCTCTAACACATGGTTGCTCCACAGCCTGTTTGAATTCCTCTACCGAAAAAGCTTTTTCTTTCTTTGCCACATGGCTAGGCTGAAAATTTTCCAAACTTTTATCCTCTGTTTTTATCCTCTGTTCCAAAATTCCAACTTTTAAGTCATTTCTTTCTTTGCACATCTGAACATAGGCTGTTAGAAGCAGCCAGGCTATATCTTGAACACTGTTGTTTAGAAATCTCCTCCACCAGCTCCTCTAGGTTGTCACTCTTTAGTTCTAACTTTCAAAAGATCCCTAAGGCATGAACAAAATGCAGCCAAGCTCTTTGCATAACACACATGACCTTTGCTCCAGTTCCCAATAAGTTCCTCATTTCCACCTCAGCCGCTGGACTTCACTGTCCATATCACTGTCAGCATTTTGGTCACAATCACTGAACCAGCTTCTAAGAAATTCCAAATGTTTCCTCATCTTCCTTTCTTTTCCTGAGCCTTCCACACTCTTCCAACCTCTGCCTGTTAACCAGTTCCAAAGCTGCTTCCACATTTTCAGATATTTTTATATCAATGCCCCACTCCTTGGCACCAATTTCCTGTGTTAGGCCATTCTCGCATTGCTATAAAGAAATACCTGAGCCTAGATAATTTATAAAGAAAAGAGGTTTACTTGGCTCATGTTTCTGCAGATTTTACAAGAAGAATGGTGCTGGCATCTCCTCAGCTTCCAGGGAGGCCTCAGGAAGCTTACAATCATGACAGAAGGCAAACAGGAAGGAGGCATATCATATGGTGAAAACCAGAGCAAAGGAGAGAGAAAGAGTGGGCAGCAGGAGGTGCCACATACTTTAAAATGACCAGATCTCATGTGACCTCAGAGTGAGAGCTCACTCATCACCAAGGTGTTGGCCCAAGTCTTTCATGAGGGATCTGCCCCCATGATCAAAACACCTACCACCAGGCCCCGCCTCCAACATTAAAGATTACAACTCAGCATGAGATTTGAGCTGGGACAAATATGCAAACTACATCACTCACAAAGCTAAATACATACTTAACATATGGCATAACAATCCCACTCCAAGGTATTAATCCAAGTGAAATTAAAACTATATTAACATAAAAGCTGTGTATGAATGATACCACCACAAGGAATGGTGTAGTAAGGACTTTATGTAATAAATTTCCACCCCATTTTTAATAACAAAGCAAATAGACAAAAGACAAAGAAATAAAGACTTGAACAATACCATAAAACAGCTATGTCTGTCACTGAGGAAGACAAACATCTATAGAACATACCACTCAGCACTAGAAAAATGAAGTCGTCTTAAATGTATGTGGAATATTCTCCAGGATAAACCATAAGTTAGGCCATAAAATAATTCTCAATAAATTAAAAAGGGCAGGCTGAAATCATACTAAGTATTTCTGCGGGAAGAGAGAGACCCTCTCATATTGTTTTATATTGTTTTATACTCAGTACCTGTTTTAAGAAAAAACAAGGAAGTGAAACCAAAGACAGGCAGCCTGGTGCCAGGCCCAAAACCAGGCCTGGGCCTGCCTGGCCTAAACCTAGTAGTTAAAAATCAACTCATGATTTAGCAACCAATGTTATCCATAGATTCCAGACATTGTATAGAAGAACACTGTGAAACTCCCTGCCCTGTTCTGTTTCTCTCTGACCACTGGTGCATGCAGCCCCTGTCACGTACCCCTTACTTGCTCAAATCAGTAACGACCCTTTCATGTGAAATCTTTAGTGTCATGAGCCCTTAAAAGGGACAGAAACTGTGCACTTGGGGGGCTCGGATTTTAAGGCAGTAGCTTGCCGATGCTCCCAGCTGAATAAAGCCCTTCCTTCTACAACTCGGTGTCTGAGAGGTTTTGTCTGTGGCTCGTCCTGCTATGTTTCCTCTGACCATGATGGAATAAAATTAAAAATCAACAACAGAAAGAAATTTGGAAAATTCACAAATATGTGGAAATTAAACAAAACACTCCTAAGTAATTAATAGATCAAAGAAGAAATTATAAGAGAAATTAGAAAATATTTTGAGATGAATGACAATGAAAACACATCATACCAAAATTTATGAAATGCAGATTAAACAGTGGAAAGAGGAAAATTTATACCTCTAAATGCCTATATTAAAAAAGGAGATCCCCAAATCAATAACCTAGCCTCCACCTTAAGTCATAGCAATCCCAAAACCAGACCCAAAGCCAGCAGAAAGAAAGAAATAATAAATATTGGAGTAGAAGTTAATGAAACCGAGAATTTTTAAAACAGAGAAAGTCAGTGACACCAAAAGTTTGTTCTTTGAAAAGATTAACAATATTGACAAAATCTTTGGCTAAACTGACGGAAAAAAAAGAGAAGACTCAAATTACTAAATAAAATCAGAAATGAAAAGAGGAGACATTATTGCTGACTTCTGAAAAATAAAAAGGATTTTAAGGGAATACTGTGAACAATTGTATGCCAACAAATTAGATAATCTAGATGAAATGGAAATAGATTTAAGTCCCTAGATCTGGCAATGTGTCCCTAGATTAGGCAATGTTCTCTTAGATACAATCTCCAAAGCACAAGCAACAAAACAATAGGTAAATTGGGCTACATCCAAATTAAGAACACTTGTGCTACAAATGATACCATCAAGAAAGTGAAAATACAGCTTGCAGAATCTACAAAAGGGGAGAATATATTTGCAAATCATAAATATGATAAGGGACTGGTATCTAGAATGCATAAAGAACTCTTAGCATTCAACAATAAAATGACAAATTCTGCAATTTAAAAATTGGCAAAAATTTGAACACACATTTCTCCAATTAAGATATGCAAATGGCCAATAAGCACATAAAAATGCTTAACATAATTTAACCATTACTGAAATTCAAATAGTGAGACAACATTTCACATCCACTAGGATTGCTAGTGTGAAAGTTAATTATTCAAATTGGGTCATTCTTGTCATACCCAAATAAATCAGTCAAGGGGGCTACGGGGAAAAAGCCCTGGGAGCTCGTAGCACCTGCTCCAAGAATTAAATCTTCCACAAGCCCAGGTGCCGAAATGGCCTGCTGTAACCCCAAGAACAGCTTTACCTAGCAGCTGCTGAAACAACCTGCTGGGACCCTAACACTGGTTTTACTTACCACCATCACTCACTAATCAGAGCTAGCAAGAAGCTTGCTATCTCCCAAAAGCTTCTGTAGTGCGAATGAACTTTCTTTCAAAACAATACAGAATATGTCTCTTCCTAATAAAATTTCCAACATTATCTTTGGGACATACTGAGGACCATTTAGTCTGTGTGTGTGTCCTGAATTGCAATTCTTGCTTTCCAAATAAAATATTTTAAATGTAAAGATTCATCTCTATAGTTCATTTTACTTAGACACTAGAATCAGCAAAACAGGCAATAACTAATATTGACTCAGATGTGCAGATATTGGAACGCTCATATATTGCTGGTGGAAATATAAATCAGTACAGCCACGCTAGAAAAAGAAATGGGCAGTTTCAACAAGTTTAACATGGAATTATCCTAAGAGCTATCAATTCCACTCAAAGTGAATTGAAAACATGTGTTCATACAAAAGTGTACATGAGTGTTCACAGCAGAATTATTCATAATAGCTATAAGTAAACAACCTAAATATCCATCAACTAATGAATGAATAAACAAAATGTGCTGTGCCTGTGCAATGTAATATTTCCAGTTATAAAAAGAAACAAAGTAGTGATACGTGCTCCAACAGTGATGAAACTTGAGACAAGCTAAGTGAAAAAAGCCAGACACAAGGTGCCATATATTTTGTGAGTGCATTTATATACTGAAAGGGGAAAATCAATAGCAACAGAAAATAGATTACTGGTTGCCATAGGCTGGCAGCAGAAGCAAATTGGGAGTAAGTGCTATTGGATATGGGGTTCTTACTGGTGTGACGGAAGTGTTCTGGAATTAGATAATGATAATGGTTGCACAATTCTCTGAATATACAAAAAATTACTGAACTCTACACTTTAAAATGATGTATTTAAAGGCATGTGAGTTATAGCTCAATTTTTTAAAACTATGTGTGAGTGTTTATAGTGGGTTCATTTTTTTATAAGCCAAATAAGGAAGAGGAAGAAAACAGCAGGAGAACAACTTCAAGTTCCTCAAATGGGGAATGGATAAACAAACTTACACATTCATACAACGGAATACCCTTCAGCCACATAAAAAAGAATGAACTACTGAAACACAATGACATCGGTGTATATCAAATTCATTACATGAAGTGAAATAGCCAGAGTCAAAAGACTCTGTATAAATACTGTATAATTTCATTCTATGACTCTCTCAGAAAGACAAAATTATGGGGATAGATTACAGATCAGTGGTTGCTTGTAGCTGGGATGGTTGTAGTGGCTGACTACAAAGGAACATGGGGTACACTTTGGGGGTGGGTGATGGAACTCTTCTATTTCTTCATAGTTTTGGTGATGATTACACAGCCACCTACATTTGCCAAAACTCACAACAGTGTACACTAGAAAGGGTAAATTTTGCTTTCTATGCATTGTATCTTAATTTTAAAATGGGTTGCTTTTTCCTTAATGCCTTAGAATCCTCACATGTTGGTGCAGGGAGTAATTTGAGTACTGCATAGATTTCACACTATAAATATATTCTAATCTGTTTATCTAGTCCTTAATTGATGGTCACTGAGGTTGTTTCTTTTGTTCATTTTCTTCCTTTTCTTGCTATTATAGCATTGCTTCAGTAAATATTCCTGTACTTGCTTTCCTATGCCATGTGTTTTTATTTCACTAAGACACACACGTAAAAATGGAATTCCCAGGTCGAGTTTTGCAGAATACGGACAACCCCTGGAGATTTTCTGCTAAGTGGCAGCCTGGAGCCTTCCTGTACAGCACAGTACGGAGCTGAATGCTGAGTACTAGGGCTCAGCCTTTTGTTTTGTAAGTGAGGTGCTTTTTGGTCTCAGAGACTTGTCTCCAGCATTATTTCTCTGTTTGGTGGGTTGAACTGGCTAATATAGTCCCCTTCCGTGGCTCATTTATCTTGATTGCCAACAACCCTCCCTTTCAGGCGGCAGCCGATAGATGTGATTCTAAAGCTACGCAGGATTTCTTTGGCAGAAATATTAATATTTTTAAAGCAATGCTGGACAACCTTAGTTACCATAATCAATGGCCTGCTTTACTTTGCATGGATGATTGCTGCAGAATGTGTGTGTGTGTGTGTGTGTGTGTCTAATTGAAAATCTCCAGGAAAGAAGCAGTGGTTTCCCACAGTAATGTAAATACTGTATTTTAAAAATATATTGTTACCTATGGACTCTTGAAACCAGGAGGGATCCACTAGACTCATAGGGAAGGAACCACAGATAAGATATTCACTGTGGAATTCTCAGTGGCTAGCAGTTCCCGGCATGGAGTAAGTATGCCCCAAGTGTTGAATAAACAATCCCCCTAGGCATTCAGTCTGGGCCAGCCTGTTCATTACAGCATTTATCCTCCCAGGCTTTGTAATTAGACACGACAGCTCCCACAGCTCTTTCTCCACCCCAGCGTTCTCTTCCGAGCCCTAGAGCTGCATGTCTGTTGCCTACCAGACCTCTCCACTGGGATGGTCCATCTACACCTCAACTACCATGTGCTTAAAACTGGACATGCCTTCCCCACTCTGCTCCTCCTCCAGCATCCTCACCTTGGGAAAGAGTGGGCAAAACTGCCCACTTGCTTGGCCAAACCAGAAACCTGGGCACTTTCCTTCTATGTCACCTCCCATATCTAATCAATCCCCAGTCCTAGTGAGTATGCTTCTTAATTTTCTCTCATAAATGTCTCTGGAAATTGCTGACTGCTATCCATTCCATGTTCACAGCCACATCCAGACTGTGCCTGAGAATGACTATAAGCTTTTCCCAGCTGATCTCTTAACTGGTGCCTTCCTTAATGTCATTCTCCTATTAGCAGAAGTGTTATCTTTTGAAAGAAGCCTGATTAACACCCCACAACACCATCCTTGGAATAAAGTCCTGACTCCATGTGGCTTCCCAGTCTGCCATGACCTGTCCCTTGTCTACTTCTCCAGTCTCACTCCACACCCCTGTCCTTCCTCTCCTTCACCTTCACCTAATAATCTTTCCGGTCTCAATTAGGTATTTCTTTCTCCTATAAGCCTTTGCTGTCCCCTAAGTTGGGTTATATACCTGCCCTCTGTGCCTCTGTAATGTCTGGCACATTCTAGCTCTTTTCACAACATATTTTGATCACCTATTTAGTCATTTGGTTCTTCCACATGGTGATCATGAGCTCTGTAAGGAAAGAGGGCATAAATCTGTTCTTAGTCATTTGGCCTCCAGAAGTGACTACAATTTCTTTCAGTGTAAGTAATAATAAGGTAGTAATTGGAAAAGGAGGACAAGGAAAAAGAGGGAGAAAAGGACAGCAGTGGAGAAGAGGGAAGCGAAGGAGGAGAGAGAGAGAAGGAGAATGGGGAGGAAAATGTGCTCAAAATATTTGTTGAATGCAGGATAGATGGGTGGATGGATGAGTGGGCGGATGGACAAATGGATGGATAGATGGATGGATAGATGGATGGATGGATGGATGGATGGATGAATAGGTGGGTGAGTGGATTGATGGATGGATGGATGGATAGGTGGGTGAGTGGACTGATGGATAGATGGATGGATGGACGGATGGGCGGATGGATGGATGGATGGGCGGATGGATGGATGGATGGATGGGTGGGCAGATGGATGGGTGGATGGGTAGATGGATAGATTAATGAATGCTTGGCAGATCTGGGATTTGAATCTCTGATTGGCCACTTAATCTTTGGAATGTGATGATCTTTGGTGCTACCCATGGATATAGAGCTTTCTCCTTCCTCTGGCTATCTGGTAGACCACACTTCCTGCCTCCATATGGTAGATGGGGCCATGTAGCTATTTATTGTCAAGAGTTGTGAGAAACGATCTATATCATTTTTGTCCCAGAGAAGTCTGAGGTCTTGTAATGTTTCTTTCTCTCTTACATGGCAACTGACAACACTCAAGATGGTGGTTGCTCCCATCAGCCTTGGTCTTGGAATTCTGCCCTCTCCTCCTCCTTCTCTTTCTCCTCCTTTTCCTCCTTGAGTACAGTAAGCAGAACTCCCCTTCCAATTTGCTGTGAATATACAACATGAATGAGAAACACCATTTGATATTTTAAGCAATTGAGACTTTGCAGTTGCTTACAGAGTAACCCATCCTATCCTGATTGATACAGAGTCTGAGAGAAGTGGTTAGCCTTTGTGAATCAAAATCTTTTTTGTAAATGAGAATAATAATAATACAACCATAGGATTGAATAAGGCAATTCTATATGGTACATAACCCAGCACCTTTCCTGCTCCATCTTCCAGGGCTTTCTCTCCAAGGGGTGCCATCAGCCCAGGTTACCCTTGGGAAGCCAGTCTCTTGGTTCCAAATCCTCCAAAACTTCTCTGAGATATCAAAACTCTGCTTCTCCAGCTCCAATCAACCTATTGTTATGTACCCTCTGACCCCTCTTTCCCTAGCCTATCGATTTTATCTGCTTTTGTCTAGAAACTAGCTCTTACATCACCCTGCATTCTTCTAAATTTTGTTGTTTATGTGATACTTTTTGTGTATTGAGTCCTTCAGGTTTTGACCCTTAATGTTCAATGGCAAAATTTTGTAACTTCAACAAAATACTTGCTTTTACAACTGATTGAAACTTTGTCTTTCACAACTGTTGTGTTGGCTAAGCGTATAAAAATAATGTACACAGAAACACAATTGACAACTTCGTTCTCTCAAAGGTTGGCCATTCCCCTGAGGCTGTAAGCCTCTGCCACCTAGTACACTTTTAGTATTGGAATGATTGTGGGTAAAAAGGAATTACCTAGAATTAAAAAATATATGTGTCAATACTTCAAAATGTTCTCCTCACATCCTATTTTGGAGCAGAAGAATAAATAATGTGAACTACACAGAGAACCTGAATGCTGAAGCTGCCATGGATATCTCAGAGGGCCGCTCAGCTGCCAACTCCATCTCTGAGTCTGGGCCAGTGGGACTAAAGTCTGAGAAGGACCTGGAAAATATCAGCTCTTTGCCTTCATTAGTCACATGGGCACCTCTACCATCTGTGGTCACTATGTCTGCCACATCAAGAAGAAGGGCAGATGGGTGATCCACAACCACCAGAAAGTGGGTGCCTCTGAGAAGCCACCCAAGGACCTGGAATACATCTACTTCTACCAGACAGTGGCCAGCTAAGAGCCTGCCCTTACCCCTATGTAGCATGAGGGCAAGGGAAGACCACCTAGCATGAAGAAGGGATGGACTCCAGCCCCCCTACTCTGTAACCTTTTTCCTTTTGTCCCCAGCAGCAGGGAAGAAGCTGCAGGCCATGAGAGAATGACCAGGCAAAGCAGAGGAACACTTGATAGACTCTGGGAATGGAGCAGGAAGGGGACAGGAGGGACTAACAACTGATCCATAAGGAGACTTTCTTGCTTCCCCTGCCCCCGGAATCCACAGTGCTCTGCTTCTCTCCATCACCCTGCCCAGCCCCCTGGCATGGAGGGAAGGGATCTTGTTTGTGTGCATGCATGGGTGCAGCTTCGGGCATCCTCTTCCAGGAGAGGGAGCATCTGTGCCTTCCCTCCTGCTTTGTGTTTGCCCTCGGTGTGGTTGGACAAGGAAGGGGTGATATGGTTTTTCTGTGTCCCCACCCAAATCTCATCTTAAATTGTAATCTGAATTGTAATCCCCATGTGTCAGGAGAGGGACCTGGTGGGAGGTGATTGGATCATGGGGGTGGTTTTCCCCATGCTGTTCTCATGATAGTGAGTGAGTTATCACCAGGTCTGATGGCTTCATAAGGGGCTCTTCCCCCTTCGCTCGCTCTCTCTCTCCTGCCACCATGTAAGACATGCCTGCTTCCCCTTCTGCCATGATTGTAAGTTTCCTGAGGCCTCTCCAGCCATGTGGAAATCTGAGCCAATTAAACCTCCTTTCTTTATAAATTACCCAGTCTCAGGAAGTTCTTTATAGCAGTGTAAACATGGACTACTATGGAGGGATATGAGGAAAATGGGGACTCCCCTTGCCTTTCTACCTCAGTCTTTGTGCCACCCTGTCTCGTGTTTGTCCTCTGGAAAATGCCAAAGTACACAATGTGAATAAAAGTGCAATGGCTAAAATTAATAATAATAGCATGAGCTCCACACACACATTATGGACTGGGAAGCCTGATGACTGGGCTAAGATATTCAGTTCTGATGACAGTCATCACAATAGCAGGTCCATTTCTTATTCTGTCTTCAATTATGGAAGAAAAACTTAAACTTGATAATTTAATTCACTTATTTTTTTCCTAAGAATTAGGATGTGCTAGAGATATGTAACTGCAAGGCATAGAAAACTACTCAAGTGAGCTCAAATACAAATGGACTTACTGAAATGGCAGTAGGAGGCTCATGGATATCAGGCATAGGGAGTCTCTGAGACTGAAAGGTGTCCACTCCTGCTGCCCACTGGCTCATGCACAGACATGGTGGATCTGTGGTTGAGGGCAACACTCAACTCAGCCTCTTGGATCAAGTGGTTGAGGGCAACACTCAACTCAGCCTCTTGGATCAAGTGGTTGAAGGCAATACTGAGGGATGGGGGAATAATTAGACAGAAGAAGCCTGCACTCCAGCAACTTTGCAGAGTACAGCTCAGCAAACCAAGTTCTCCAGAGTGTGGAATGAACAGATGTGCTGCCCCAGTCGGCAGGTCCAAGAGGGTATTCATAATGATAACACAGGCTCACTTGGATTGAATGCATCAGTAGATTCCCCAAAGTGATGATATTCAGCTTGGGAAACAATTAGCTAATTAGCATCATAATCCATCACTGGAAATCAAGGTCATCGCCCTGGGATTCTGTCTCCTGCTGCCAGGCCTCTCTTTGGAGAGAAGGCAGGATGCCCATGAAACCTGCCTGTGCCCCATTAAGTGGCAGGGTACCCCCTCCTAAGGCAATGCAAGGTGGAGCCCCTCTGGCAATGCCAATGGCTCAAACACTCATGCTCATGCTCACCCTTCTCAACCAGATGATGGAAAGATTGGTTTACATGTATGGAATGTAAGACAAAGAGCTCCATGTGGAGGAGCTGAGGACAGTAATGATTTGTGGTGGCCTGGATATTTACTTGGGGCATCTGTCTTTAGGACACCCTGAGCCAAAGACTAGGAAGTGGGTCAGGCAGGCTGTATGCCTTAAGGTCACTGAAAAGATCTAGGACTTGGAGCTCATTAACAAATAAAAAAAGTAAGTCAATTAACTATTAAACTAAGAATAATAATAGCCTTTTTTGAGCATGGCCTATGTGCAGGTACTGAAACAGGCACTTTTATTTAATTTCATGACAACCCTATGATGTACAAATGAGGAAAGTCTTTGAAGTCCAGGTCCTGAGATGTTTCCTCTTTAACACCTGGGAGCAGGCATGGCCATGCCACATGTCAAATCTCAGCACTGTGTGTTCATAAAATGTGGAAAATTCCATATGCCTTTGGACATCCTTCTTCAACCAGAGAACTCTTTTTTAAAAAATCTATATGCCAGGTATAAATACCACCCCCGCCTCCCACATGCACATATCAGCACAAAATATCACATTTAGAAAATAAAATTTTAAAACGTCAAATCAGATCCGGCTCTGAGTTGCTCTCATAAAAGTTTCTGAAAAGCCTAATATCTAACACTGGAGGATTCCCTCCCACCTCCTTCAGTTAAACCAGAAACCCCAAAGCTTACTCAGACCCTAAAATTGGGAGAGAGACCTGCACTCTCCTCTGTGGTACCTGTGTTCACTATTCTCATCCTCAGTGGCTGTTTGTGGGAACAGAGTCCAGCCATCCTCCACTCCAGGACACCCTAAATCAGCCCCTTTCCAAGCTCAAGACCACTCCATGCCCCTTCTCAAAGCTCAGAAATAGGCTCTTTCTTTTATGAGAAGAATCAGCTTAGTCATGAAAAACACGAAGTTATTAAATCTCTTTGAGGCAAGAGAGCCTCCAACTTGGAACTGAAAGCCTGGCTGCCCATCCTATTGGTGTAAGGATGGACAAATTCCTTTTCACTTTTCCTGAAGAGTCCTCATCAGTCGAAGAAGCCAGACATCAATTAATTTCTCAAACACTCATTCAGTCACATCTGTATTACCCACTGAACTTCTTTGAACAAAGTATATTGTAGCAAAAAATAGAATGGTTGAAACTGGGGCCCACTGTTTGCATCTTACAGATAAGAGTCAGAGACGAAGGATTACTCCCAAGGTCTCTGAGCTACCAGAGAAGCTCATCAGTCCCAAGTGTTGCCAGATTCTAGGCTCAAAAACCCAACAGTTACTAGATATTGGTTTCTAAATGTCAATCCCACTAAAAGAAACCAAGGCTCCTTGGAAGAATGACTGGTCCCCAGGCTGAGACAGAAAAAGTATGACATGTGCCTATAACATCTAATTGTGTCTGAAAAGTAAGTAAGTGCTCAAAAAGAAAAATGATGGGAACATATAACAAGGACACAGAAACCAACTTGAATCAATTTGAATGGCCAGATTTGACAATGTGAGCATTAGAATAATGATTCTTGTTGCGATCTCAATTGTGTCCCCAAATACTTATGTTGAAGCCCTAATCCCCAAGATGATAGCATTTGGAGATGGGGCCTTTGGGAGGTGATTTGGTTTAGATGACATCATGAGGGTGGGGCCATCATGATGGGGTTAGTGCCCTTGAAGAACAGACACACCAGAGAGCTTGCTACCTCTTTCTCCACCACATCAAGACACAGCAGATGGCGTCACCTGCAACCCAACCATGCTGGCACCTTGATACTGAACTTTCAGTCTCTAGAACTGGGAGAAAATTAATTTCTGATGTTTAAGCCACCCAGTCTATGGTATTGTATTATGGCATCACCAGCAGACTAAGACAATAGTAAGATTGTAGTTCATTGAATAAAATAAGAAGCCAAGAGTTCATACAGATAGGAAAGGAAACCTCTTTTTTCACCCTTGGTCCAGAGAGAGTATTTCTAGACTCTTCTTGGAATATGTCTATCCCTGGTAGATTGTGAGATGTAATCACTGATAGTTCTAAAGTAACCTCCAAGGTTGAGAAGCTGGGAGATGGAGAACTTGTCAACCTGACCTAACCACTCTGTGTGACTGTTGGCAAGGTTTTCAGAAGAAAAGCAGAGTTTTTATAGCAAAAAAAAGGCCAGGGTGGGTGTGAGACAGGCAAAAACAATAGATGTCAACTACATCCAGCCCTCTGACTGTCCAACTTCCATATACCAGTCTTTCAACACCCTCAAAAATGCCTGCACCTAACAGAATGCAACAAATCATGTACAACCAAACACTGCCCTCTCTCCTACCCCAAATAGAGACAACCTAAAGTCATGTTCATATCCATATCCAATTCCACAAAATGGGCAAATTTCGTTAATCTCCATTAGATCTGAATGTAGTTTCTCGAGGTTCAGCAACCAACAGCTGAACTCCTCCCCCACTCAGCCTATCTCTTGTACAACAGTGGAGAGAGAATAAAAAAGAAAAATTGTAAGAAAAATCCCTTTGGGAAAACAGAAAACAACATAAGACTGTCACTTCACATTATTTAGCTTATGCATAGCCTCTAGGAGTTCCTCCTGGCAATGGATGAGTTCATTGCTTAGCCATGTTTGGCTGCCCCTGTTTCTGCTCTCTGGGGAGATCCCCCTCAGCAGCCGACCTTTACTGCTGGATCATGAAGGTTGCTCCTTTGACAGTTACATGTCTTTGGCAATCCAATTCTTGTTGGTGTAGGCTCAAAACTTCATCATTGTCTTGGGGGTTGAGTAAATCAGGTTTTTAATTCCCATGACTGGGATTTCTCTAGAAGTCCAGTAAATTGCAAACTCATTAAGATTCTGGTCTGTTGTGTCTGGACAACTCCATGGACCAGCACCCAAAGCTAGAAGTCTGTCTGAAGTCTAGTCCTTGCATGCAGGTCGTGCATACCTTGGGAAATTCTACAGATTAGAAGCAGGCCTCCCTCTGTCCTCTCTCAACCCCAATCATCCCTCAACAATGTGGCCACCACCTTGTTTAGGCAACCTAACAAACAAAGTGTAGAGAGGTGAACTTTCTCACCTGCTTTGTGCCCAGGCTAAATCCCAGTGATGTCTTTTTCTGGAGCAACTCTCACCCTGGTGGTTGGCACACATGGGATATGAGATTGATACTTGGAGGGGTTGGAGTGTGAAGTGGATGTCACGCCTTTCCAGGATCCTACATGCCTTGCTCTGTTTCTTTCCCCCAAATTAACCTGATTAAGAAATAGGGCTGGTTTTTCTAATTCTGTAAGGAGGAAGATTATCTGACTCTCGGTCAGCTTGGATTATTGGCCAGAGACCAAATAAAGCCTCTTGTAGGAAAGCCAGATTTTATTATCTCTCACCACTTGGATGTGCCAGCTTCCATCAAAGCTCATCTCTTTCTTGTAAGGATTTACTGAAGTCTGTAAGAAGAAGCCAGCATGCACCAAGATCCTTTTTCCTGCCGTATCTCTTAAAGTTCAATACCAGTCAGCACGGGGCCCCAGTCCCAGGACACGCAAGCAACTCTCAGCCAGCTGATTTGCTCCTGCATAACAGGGAAGGCCAACTTCTCACCTGCAGTTAGAGAAATCCTCGTCACTCTCACACTAGTCCCATTCAGCTGATCCTTCATTCCAGGTTCTATCACTTGCAACGCCCCACTTCTGCTACCAACTTTAGCATTGAGCAAGAGCTTTTGATTGCAGGAGACAAAAACTCTAATTTATTTTTTCCGGTAACTGAAAAGTCCAGGGGTAGATATGCCTTCAGGCCTCAAAGGATCCAGATGCTCAAATGCTGTTACTGGAAACTCTCTTTTCATCTCTCAGCTCTGCTTCCCTACAGGTTGGCTTTGGTAGGAAGTTGGCTGCTAGCAGTTTCCCATTTATAGCCTATCGGGTTAGCAGCTTCTCAGACAGACAGTTTCTCTTTCCAGTAAAAACTCCAAGGCTCACTCTCATTGGACCACCTTGGGATCATGTGTCCTCCCCTGAGTAAAATCATCCATGGTGATGGAGAATAGGATTAGCCCCAGCTAAACCCCTTGGACAGAGAGTTGTTGACAGGGAAAACTGGAGCACAGTAACCAGAGGACGGAGAATGAAGACTGGACAGGCATGAACAACACATGCCCACTATAAGGTGCCAGACTTACATGGTAGCTGTACTTGGAGAGCACAAAAAGGGAGGGAATGAACACTTTTGGAACATCTACTATGTGTCTTTCTTCTGCTTATTTTTTCAACATAAAATTTTTAGCACCTATTATTACAAATAATAGTAACAGCTAATTCATATATAGCCTTTTTGTTTACTTGGCTTTACACTATTAATTCATTTAATCCTCACAAATCCACACAGTGAGGACTATAATTATCATCCTAATTTTACAGAAAACTGAAGCACAGAGCATAAGCAAATTGTTCAAGACTAGACACCATGAGTTGTAGAGTTTAGCATCTCTTTTCATTTCCTGGGGCTACTGCAACCAAGTATCACAAACTGGGTGGCTGAAAACAATAGAAATTAGTTCTCCACACTTCTGAAGGCCTGAAGCTCCCAATCATGATGTCAGCAGGGCTGTGCTTCCCCAAGAATCTGAGTGGAACCCTTCCTTGCCTCTTCCCTGCTTTCGGTGGTGGCCGGTGGGCCTTGGCATTCCTCAGCTTACAGCGACATCAGTCCCCTCTCTGCTTTCATCAACATGCGTTGTTCTTCCTGAGTCTCTGTGTCTCTTCTCCTCTTCTTATAAGGACATGAATCCTATGAGATTAGGGCCCACCTTAATGATCTATGTTAACTTGGTAACCTCTGCAAGATCCTACTTCCAAGTAAAGTCACATTCAACAGTTTCTAGGGGTTTGGACTTCAACATATCTTTTTGGGACATGCATAACAGCATCTAGGCCAGACTAGTTCCAGAATCCTTGCTCACCTTTAGCCCCAGTGTAAGAGACAGCTACTGGGTCCCAGTGGTGAGGAAGCCAGGAGCCTATCTTCCAGGGACTTTCAGGGTGTAGGGAGACATACCTGGTATGGTAAACAGTGAGTTCTCCAAGGAGGGTGGGCACAGAAACCGAGTACCTACTGAGCCCCAGCAGGTTCTGAAGGAAGGGATGTCTTCACGGAGACATGACGGAGGAGGAGGATGCAGCAGAAGGAGAAGGAGAAGGGAGAAATGTGCTCTAGGAGGAAGGGACTCCGTGGGCAAAGGGTGAGGGTGCAGAGGGAACATGGCTTGTTTGGAGAGGACAAATTAGTTCAAAGAGATGGCAAAGAGGGAAATGAAAAAGAGGAGTTAAGAGGCTGGAGGGAGGGAAGAACTGGAAGGGTTGGGGCAGCCATGCTGAGGAGATCAGACATCAAGATGTCAGGACATCATGTCCTAGGTGATGTGAGGAGTATCGCAGGGCAAGTGAGGGGCTCAAACAGAGGCACTGAGATTGCAATCCAGTCCTGGCTGTCCTGTGAGGTCAGTGGTATTAGCTCCATTTCATACAATGTAGAAAGAAACAGAGGCTCCCGAGATTAAGTTGCTAGGTCTGGGCAGAGGCAGGATCTGGGCCGAGCTCTCACCCTGCAAGGTTCCCAAGGGACTCAACTTACTCCAGAAAGCAGTGGGACATGAGGCAGTGGCAATCGCCAGCCCAGATGCTGAGTTCAAGGCCTGCCCTTCCACTCATGAGCTAGGTGACATTAGGAAAGTTGCTCCTTCTCTCTGAATGCAGACACCTTGCCCTGGCCTGGGCTGCCTTTCAGGGCTGCTCTGGGGAGTAACTATGTGATGGGTGCTAAGGGGCTGGGAAAATCAACACGCAGGGAGACAGGAGCAGGCTGGAGACCACGTGATCACTGTCATCATTATTGTTGTTCTTCTGCAAGATGATGGGATGTGGCTGCCCTGGGCAGGCAGAGCCGCGGGAAGAAGTATCTTACAATTTGCTTCCTGCATCACCACCCGGCCACCCTCCCCAGCAGAGCTGCGTGTTCCTCCATTATTTCCTCCCAGTGCATCAGCACTTTAATTAAAACGAGTTCATCAGACTCTTTGAAGGTGCAGCCAACAAAGGAAACAAAAACAGCAATTGCCTTCTGGGGATGGTGCCTGGAGATTTGCAAGTTTCCTGTGAAGAAAAGCAAGTGTGGGTGGCATTGAAGGATTTAGCTGGGGCTTTGGGGAGGAGACACTTTCCTCTTGGCATGTGGGAGAAGCTGGCAGGCATGCAGCAGGGGTTGGGATTGGGATTTCTGAGGGGGATGTGGGATTCCTGAGGGTGAGCATTCACATCCCAGCTCCCAGTAAAGGTGTTGGGTCCAGGCCCGGATTGCCAGGGTAGAGGGGGCTGTCATCTTCCTTAGAGAGCAAAACGAGCTTGGCTGCATTTGAAATGGCTCTGTTTTGTCTGCTTGGGAAACGAGGGCTTTATTCTGGTTAGAATTGCCTGTGCCTGGCTCCCTTGCTGGAGCATTTTGTCTGTTCCCTCTGCTTATGTGTCCCAAACCAGTCATCCTTGAGGACCACGAAGCCAGCCTAGCCCCCTCCAGCCCTCCTGCACCCCAGCCCAGCCTCAAAGATGAGCTGTGCTGTGAATGGACTATGCCAGTGCTTGTCAACAGAAACAGAATGCAAGCCATCTGTACAATGTAAAATGTTCTAGTCGCCACTTTAAAAACATTAAAAAGAAATGGGTGAAATTAATTTTAATTATATTCCCTTTAGCCCATTATATCCAACGTATTGTCATTTCAACATGTAATTAATATTAAAAATCATTAATTTTTTTAGACTAGATCTTAGAAGTCATGTATTTTACACTTACATCTCAGCTTGGACTTGCCGTGTCTCAAGGGCTGAGTAGCCGCTTGTGGCTCATGGCCACCATATTGGACAGTGCAGTCTGCACTGTGTTTTAATGTTGGGTATGGCCTTGTTTCCATTTATCAACTTGGTTCATTTTCCTCCTGTGGAACTGTGGTCCAGGAAGGTATATTCACCCCCAGGGACCCCGGCACAATGCCTGGCTCTTGGTAGGAGCTTAGTAATTGCTTTGGAGTAAATGAATGATTGCATGTGAGGGTTCCTCTGCTCTGGCATTAAGAAATCATGCTAGAAAATGTGGACATTTAATTCTCCAGGTGTAGCAATGGCCAGGGCATCCTGCTCCTAGTGCCCTTTTCTTTCCCAAGCTGCAGAAACCTAGCAACAATGAGGAAACTGAGGCCAACAGGTGAGCTTCTGTCCATCTGAAAATCACTCATTATAACTCTCAGACCCGACGGGTGTGCATGGACAAAGGAAAGCAAGTGGGGCCATTGAGGTGGGCAGAGGCAGATGTTTATTTTCTGCATTCTTCTGCCTACTTTCATCCATCCACTTACCCAGCCATAGATGCTTATGAGCTCATTAGTTTGTTCATTCGTGAAGCATTCTCAGAGCACTCCATTTAAGCCCAACGTCTCCAGGTGCTGGCATGTTTCGTGGATAAAGAAAAAGCCATCCTGCCTCTTTCTCTGTAATCCTCTGGTGCACTTGTTCTAGCAGAACATTTGTTAAAACTAGAACACACATAAGCACATGAGCAATTCCTGCACACACTGGGCTCCTCCCTCCCACCCCGGTCTGTAACCTTCCTTCTATACTTCCACTGATAGAGTGCCTACTGTGTGCCAGGTATGGCGCTAGACACTCTTACCACCATTTCATTCAGCCTTCCACTTTTACAGATAAAAAAGCTTGGCTCAGAAAGGCTAAGTCGCTTGCCTGATGTCATCAGCTAGCAGGGTCAGAGCCAAGATGCAAACCTGATTCTTCAGCCTCCCAAATAGGCAACTTTTGGCCATACTTCAGCTGCTTGTCACTGCTGTTGAAACTCTGCCACTCTGGCCACCCCTTCCAGGCACACAGTACTCAGCACATAGTAGGTGTTCAGGAAACACGTATTGGATAGATGAATGCAATACCTGCTGAATAAAAGAATGAATAGGTGAAGGAATAGATTAATTCTTCCTCACTTTATAATTATTTCTGTTTTTGCATTGGTCTGACTAAAATATAGATACAATAGCATAGAAGATATTGGGACTTTAGACTCATCTGGGTCTGGATTCAAATCCTGGATTTGCCCATATTTGCTCAGTGACCCGAGCAAGTTAACCTTTCTGAGCCTCTATTTTTTGTAGTTTACTGTCCATCTTGTGTGTGGCATGGTGTGATATGCTCAGTAAATTCTTACTAAATTTGAATTGATTTAAATTGAATCAAATTGAGTTGAATTGCAATTTCATAGCAGAGTCCTAGGGAGCCCTAGAAAAGAGAAGGCTTAATTTGGATTGGGAGAAAGATGAGTGGGCATCAGACTCACCTGGAAAACCTGTAAGATCCACATTACACAGCCCCCCTTCCGGAGAACCTGGTTCAGGAGAAATCTGTGTTTTAACAAGGTCCCCTGGTGATCCAGATATCCAGATACTAGGGTCCAGGGATCACCTTTTCCAAAGTGCAGGTGGGTGGGACACCCTGTAGAGAGTGGTCAGGGAAAAAAAAACTGTGTCTTACTGAGTGAGTGGACACAGAAGGGAGTGTTGGGGCCAGGCCTCAAAGGACAGCAGGATTTCGTGTGCATGTTGCCGTCCCTGCTGGCCTCAACTGCTTCTGCCTGTTAAAAAAGGGTGGGTCATGGGCCATGTCCACCCCCTGTGATGTGCCTTGAATAATGTATGAGATCACTCAGCGAGAAGCTCATGAATTCTTAAACCCTTTTAAGGGCTTCCCAGGGAGGCCAGTCATCCACCCCAAGGCCTCTGTGGACCCCTGCCTTCTCCATCTGGGTCCCAGATGAGGCATAGTGACAAGGTCCTGCCCCCCTGCTATGGCCTTAAGGCTAAGCCTTTTAAGGAACAGAATGTTCCTTCTCACAGATCCCAAGTTCTCTGCACACATGAATTATGTATCTAGCACTTGGCGTAACAGCACTCTGGAAACTGTTCCAGGATCCCAAAGGTGCAGTCCCCGACTCCATCCCTGCACCACACTGCCCAAGAGCATGCAGGTGGCCCGGCCCGAGACTTGGCTCCAGGTCCCCTTCCTCTCACCTCCAGCCCTCACCAGCTCTGTGTGGCTGAGTTAAGTCACCTCGCTCCTCCTGGTCTCAGAGCGGGATAATTAGGTGTCCTTGCCTGACTGCTGTGAGCATGGAAGAAGAGGATATGGAGGAGGCTGCCGGTTCAGCTCCTTGTGCAGATCAAGAGCTGTCAACACAGAAGCTGGTGCTGTTTTCCCTGTTACTCTTGAAGGTTCTCCTGACACCTCCGTATCCCCAGGGAGTGGACACTTGTCTCATTATGAGTGTCTCTCACGCAGTGGGCTGCGCTACAGGAGGGCAACACAGAGTCTCGAGGATTCAGTGCTTTGAAGGTGAGCAGTGAGCGAGTCTGCTCTGTGTCCATGGGGAGATGTGACCCCACTCTCTCCAGGTGCTCACTAAAAACAGAATCCTTACTTATAAGTTGGAGCTAAACATTGAGTACACACAGACATAAATATGGGAACAACAGACCTACTAGTGGGTTGAGTGGGGATGGTTTAAAAAAAAAACACCTCTCCAGGCTGGGCCTGGTGGCTGACACCTGTAATCCCAGCACTTTGGGAGGCCAAGACGGGCGAATCACCTGAGGCCAGGAGTTCAACACCAGCCTGGCCAACATGGTGAAACCCTGTCTCTACTAAAAATATAAAAATTAGCTGGGCCTGGTGGCGGGCACCTGTAATTCCAGCTACTCAGGAGGCTGAGGCAGGAGAATCACTTGAACCTGGGAGGTGGAGGTTGCAGTCAGCTGAGATTGTGCCACTGCACTCCAGCCTGAGCAACAGAGTGAGACTCCATCTGAAAAAAAACAAAAAGCAAAACCAAAAAAGCTACCTCTCCAGTACTGTGGTCACTACCTGGGGGATGGGATTCATACTCCAAACCTCAGCATTGTGCAATGTTCCCATGTAACAAACCTGCATGTGTACCCCTGTATCTAAAATAAAAATTCAAGGAAAAAAAGCAATCCTGAAAAGTAGCCCAGGAAAAGAGTCACTAGATCTTTGCCTTCTTGCCATCCCCCTTAAGATGCTGCAGAGGATGCTCAGGGCCCATGGCAGGTTGCTTCTCCCAACAAGTAAATAATTTTAAAGTGGAGAAATGCTATGGAAAACACAAAACAATGTGCTATGATAGAGAGTGGCCAATTACTTAAGCTAGGGTGATCAGGGAGGGCCTCCTGGAGGAGGTGGCTTTTGAAATGAAATCTGAGCCATCAGAAGAAGGATCTAGAGAGAGTCCCAAGCAGAAGGACTAGCAAATACTAATTCCCTAGGGAGAAAGACACTTTGCATGATGTGCTCCTGGGACAGAAAGAAGCCTCCTATGCTGGAGCACAGTGAACTCGAGGGTTGGTGGACGAGAATGGGTATAAGAGAAGAGATGAGGATGACTTTGCTAATTCCCCCAAAGACCCTTCTGGGGGAATTAGCAAAGCATCCCTTCCTCTGGGCAGACACATCCCCTTATCTGGGCATAGTTTCCATGAGGACAGCATGAATTTTAGGCCCTCCCTACCTCTCCACCAGCTGCCCTTGTGCAGTGCACAACCTTCAGAATCATACATGGAAGACTTGGGTAGTTCCATTCATTACCTGCCTGTGATGGAGCCAGGTGGGCGGGGAATCAGCTCAGTGCTGGCCAGGCTAAATGTGAGATGCCATCAGCCACTCAGGAGACGGCGCTGAGGAGACAGTGGAATGTGGCCCTGAAGCTCACAACACAGGTCTGGGTGTCCTCAGCAGGTCTTTTCACATGCCTGGATGAGGTCACTCATGCAGAGCATGTAGGGTGATCTTTCTAATGTGTATATCTGCCTGGGAGGTGCTTATCAGAAAGTGGGTGATGCCAGCAAGGAGCCAAGGAATCAAAATTTAAGGTGGCACTCACTGTCAGGCTCCTGCCAATGTAGGGTTTGTGCCTGAGAGTGAGTGGAACCTTAAATTTTGTGTCTCCTTAAGTCTAGCCCCAGTCCTGGGTAATTGAAGAGATAGGATGGTGCTTACACCAAATAGTGCTGGTATAATTGCACATCCCTTTAGGGAAAAAAAGAACCTTAACCTTTCATTCAGACCATACATAAAAACAAAAATAGATTAGAACCCTAAGCATAAAGGCTATAACTATAAAACTTTTAGGGAAAAAAGGAGAAGCATCTTCGTGACCTTGGGGCAGGCAGAAATTTCTTAAATAGGACACAAAAAGCATGGACCATGAAAGATAAAAAAAAATAGGATTTTTATCAAAACTAAGAACTTTGAAAAACACTGCTAAGAAAATGAAGAAAAAAGCCACAGACTGATGTAGCTAAATGTTGATGAGGATGTGATGAAAAAGAAACCGTTGCACACTGTTAGTGGGAATGTTGACTGGTGCAGCCATTATGGAAAAAATATAGAGATTCCTTTAAAAATTAAAAATAGAACTGCCACATAACCCAGCAATCTCTCTTCTAGGTATATATAGAAAGGAAATGAAATCACCACATCGCAAAGATACCTGCACACCCACATTCATTACAGCACCATTTATATAGCCAAGATATGGAAACAAACTACAAATAAATGGATAAAGACATTGTATGTGTGTGTGTGTGCACATATATATCGGAATATTATTCCACTTTAAAAAAGAAAGAAACCCTACTATTTGCGACAGCATGGACAAAACTAAAAGACATTATGCTAAGTGAAATAATCCAGACACAGAAAGAAAAATACTGTATGATCTCTCTTACATACGTAAACTTTTAAATGAGCACGTAGAAACCTAGTAGAACAATGGTTACCAGGCACAGAGCTTGGAAATGGGAACCTGTAAATCAAAGGGTGCAAGGTTGTACTTATGCAGCATGAGGAAGTCTAGAGATCTGATGGCAAGGGGACTGCGGCTCATCATATCATATGGTATGCTGGACATTTGCCAAAAGAGTAGATTTTAGTTACTTTTACCATAAAGAAAGAACAACAGAAAGAAAGAAAAGAAAAGGTAACTCTATGCGATGATGAGTGTGAATTTGCTTGACTGCAGTAATCATTTCACTATATATGTGTACATGAAGATAAATATATCAAAACAGCATGTTGTACACTTAAATATATACAGTTAAAAGGCCAGAAACAATAAAATTAATAAGTAAAAATTTTTTTAAATGAAAAAATACCATGGATTGAGAGAAAATATTGCAGTGTATGTATTTGACGTAGGACTTGTACTCTTACAACTCAATAATAAAAAAAAATAGACAAGCGATCCAATTTTTA